>NW_023494784.1:34819734-35465984 GCF_904425465.1 Colossoma macropomum | reverse complement strand
TCTCTTATCTCCAAAATGGTAACTTTATAGGAAAAGGACAAAACCTACTAAATGGAGATATGAGGAAAATGACCATTAAGTATAAGGTATCAGTTTTTTTCAGGAGATATTTCTGAGTTTACAAGTAAGATAATCACATGTGCATAAGGAAGGAGAACTTTAAAGGAAATTAAAACATCAAAGGAAGCATCAAAGAACATCAAAGGTTTTCGAAACCAGAGCTTAAAAAATTCTTAATAGATATTAAAAAAGTGGGACTCCTAACAAATATGCAAGACCTGGTACACTGTAAAAAAGGCTCGTCAGTTCAACCCCCCCAAAAAAATCACGTGGTAACAAGTAAATTAACTAGTTTTATTCAACCTAAATAAATACTGAACAGTTATTTTATTAGTTGAATAAACCTAGTTCAATTGCTTGTTACTACTTGAAGTAATTTTTAAGCTTGATCTGATGAGCCATTTTTACAATGTAGACCATCAAACAACAATAAACAATGGACTGACCACCTCAGAGTCTAGATCTCAACATCACTGTATGTTTGGGATTACTCGGATCGTGAGAAGCAGAAAATGCAACCAACTTCTGAGACTGAACTTTGGAGGTGTTTTTTAAAAAGCTGAAAGCAAGTCTCCCAAAAAGAATGGAAGCTATAATAAAGTTAAAGGGTGGGCACACTAAATACTGAGAAATGTGGTGTTATATTTTGTTGTTGAGGCATCTGTGTAATTTTATGTTAAACATATGTTGTCTGCTTTTTTCCAAAGGTTAAAAATGAGTAAATTGTACCTAATGTCTGTTTTGAGTGGTCTCTGATACAGTTCTTTATGTGTGTTTTTGCAGGTTGCTGTGGTGGCAGAAGCAGACCCAGAGAGGATGATGGGACAAACCGAAGCGTGGAGAATCCATCTTCAGCCTGAGAAAGAAGAGTTTACACTGCAGAAACCCCTGTATCACTTACACACATATACAGATACACAGGTAACATAAACGCACAAAAACAAACTAAAAATGCATCAAATTTAATGGATTCAAATCTGTACATTGTTTTTCCACATGAATGAGTAAATAGAATGCATTACATATTTCAGTGCACACATATGCAAATCATGCAGCTAAACATCAAGGCTCTCATTGTCTAGTCCTGGACGTTGTTGCTGCACAGTTTGGTGTTTGTCCTTGCTGATAAGCTCTGTTTAACTATATTCAACTCATCAGTTAGTTATTAATGTCTGAATAAGGTTTACAGAAGCAGAGAAAGTGCAAAACTTTGCATGCATATGGCTCTGCAGGGCTAAAAGAACATATACACGCATATACACACAAACAGTTAGCACTGCGCACTTTGACAAATAGTGCATCAACTTTAGCCTTTTTTTCAGTCAAGCATGTTGCAAAACCTGCTCTTTCAACCTTGAGTTCATGTAAACGGGTCAAAATGTGACATTTTGCCTCCCATAACTCTGAATGTTTAGCTTCGGTCATGTTGAAATCCTCTAAATAGCCGTAAGAATGTTTGACTAAAGCTAAGGTGATGACTCCATACTGGAATATTCACACAGCCAAGGGCCAAGGCCAAATATTGGTACACTATGTTAAGGCCACACATGGCTGTTATGGTCTGTTGCATAATGAGGAGAGTTTCAGGTTCATGTCCTCTGATGTGAGATCAGGAGTGGTAATAAGTGACTGATTTTGACTGAGGTTGATGGAGAATTGCCCACAAAATTTTTTAGGTTAAATGGATAATCAATTTAGAGGATAATTTCAAAATCAGTGTGGATCAATACTGAGGTTATTCAACTCATCACTGGCTCAGAATTGACTTCCACTGACATGTTTTTCAGCAGATTTCATGAATAGTGGAACTGAAACTTGGTTTTAGATTCAGCTCCTACATAATAGATACATACACTTAGTCTATAAAATCATATATGTGGGAAAACAAAGTTTAGAACTCAACCAGTGTGGCTGGGGATTTAACTTTCAGCTCATTAGTCAGTTTTTTTAACTGTAACCCTTTCCTGCAGTAATCTATAAGCCTTGGTGTACCTCAGAGTTAGGCTATCACCAACAAAGATAAAAAAATGAAGATTTAGAAATAAAGTTGATGAAAGAATAATAGTGGGTGTACCTACACAGGATTTATCTACAGACTAGTATGCTATTAAGTATGTGTGCAGCATAAAATATAAAATATATTTGTGACACGAACTTGAGGAGGATGAAACCTGGGCCAATCATCCCCAAAATCAATGTGCCAACAAGCCCACCCACATCTGAACACTGCTCTCTATTTACTTCATGTTAGGTAGCTTTCATTACTTATCAATGGGATTCAAATCATGCTATTTCTACTAATTTCGATAACTCAAAATCTCTCTTTAAAGCATTTCACTACTGTATTTACTCAGGGAATCATTTTTTATTACAGACCTTAACAGACTATAGCATTTAGAGCTCTTGACAAAATGAATCAATGCTGGTCAAGAGGGCAGTCATTTTTATGTTACATTTTTATGAGAGTTCCCCCTACTGACCAACCAACCCCTGTGCCGGCCAACCTCGCTCTCCCCTACTTCCTTGCAACAGTTTAGTGTCAGCAATGAAAAAAAGGCTTTCAGAAAAATTTGTGCATTTTTTCAGTTCATTTTCTGTCAATCTACACATCAAAGTAACAAAGCAAAGCACTGTAAAACTGTGTCTGTTCATGCAAACGGGTTCAGGCTTGGTTTGGGTTTCAAATTTAGCGGTACCGGTTAGGCCTGGATGGGTCGGGTCACGGGTACAGGTTGGGTTCAGGCTCCAATTTCACGCCTGTGCAGATGAACAAGGTAAGTACATTAATCATGGGTGCACTATGTTTATCAATATGGTTATTGATCAGTTGTTCCAAACACTGTGTGTTATAGATTGTGGCTGACCCCAGGGTGCGTATAGAGCAGGCGCTCAGGACGGCCGGCCTCCACCACACGCCCTACGCCAGAGCGCTCCTCTCTGAGATCCGGCCACCAAAGCCTCCCCGAAGGGACACAGAGTCCACCGTCCTCAGGTCCTAACTGCACAGTTAACGTTAATGCAAGCCAAGGCCTTGAGACAGATTTGTTAATGTTTCACATCCAGCCCAGGCACAGAACCAAAAACAGCAAAATAAACCAGGATGCCCCAGACGTTTGCCCTCAAACGAGTACAGGGAGACAGCCAGAAAGAGAAAAGATCATTTTCCCCTAAAATGTACTGCTGTATATTGCTCTAAAAAATTAAATATTCATTTTAAATGTGAATTTTTTATTGCCTACGTCCATCATGGGAGAGTGGGAGATGTAAATGTTTCCATTACTGTTGAAGGGGCTTTTAAAGAGCTCTGCTATTTTGCCTCTGCTGGAGCCTTTATTGCATAGCTGAAAGACTGAAATTTTGAATAGAGATGCATTAGAGAGCGTAGTGCAAGTATTAATGATGTTACAGAATAAAAATAAACAAAAGCAGGTAGTGGCTGGCAAAGTGCACTGGAAGAGAAAATGTGAGTGGATACAGTTTGGATTCAAACTGTTGTGAGTTGTTTGACCCGTAAAGGTGCACTACACATTTATGATGAAATTCATGGGTCAGATCTTGACCACCCAAGTTAAGAATGCATGATATATTGTTCTCATACCAAACTAATCCTTGCAGACCTCTGTCCAAAGAAGAACAAGCATATTTTAAGACTATATTTATTCACAAAGCACATTTACATGTATTTCTTTTCACATATTACATCAAATAAGAAATATTTTATAAAGTACATTTGTTCTGCACATTTAGAAACACAATACATACATAACAAATTCATAAGCAAAGCATGGAGAGTCAACGTCCATCTGAGCAACATCTGTGTTAAATAATACAAATACAAATACAGACAAGTGAAATTCTATTTACACTGTACAGAAGTCAAAGCACAGCACTAGCATAAGTTTTTCACGTACAGTTTGTGTCCAGGCTTTCTTAAGTGTTCTTAGTTTCTGAATGATGATGCCCATGTGTTTCTTCTTAAAGAAGAAAAGGTCTAATGTATCTAGGTCAGCGATGTTGAATTGTAGTCCCGCAGCACTGCATTTAGAGCAGTGGTCACCAAACCTCCTCCTGCAGGTCTACTATGTAGGTTTCACCCCCAACCCAAATCCAACACACCTCATTCAGCTAATCAAAGACTTCTGGAGGCAATAATCAGATGGATCAGTCTGCAGGAGCAGGGTTGGTGACCGCTGGTTTAGAACTTAGAGCTCTACATTAACTTATGCTGCTAACCGGTTATCAAGTTGAATGGCACATGTTGGAGTTGGGGAACTTGTGTATGTAAAAAGCCAAATTAGGCACTCTTAGACATTTCTTAATGAAAGAATTAGGGCAGGGGTGTCAAACTCAACTACAAAAATGGCCATATTAAAAAATCTCAACAAATCCGTGGGCCAGCTGTGTTTTTATTATATTTTTACTTTACATTTTGCCATGATCCCAGGCCATTGTTTATTCAAAATATCCCAAACTACAATGGCAAGATCATTGTTGGGGAGGGGATGGGAGCACACATTACGTTGCATTAGTGCAGCTCATGGTGAAATGCACTAATATTAATAGATAATTAAATTAAATAAATTTGCAGGCTGAATAGGATTGTGCCACAGGCCTTACTTGGCCCACGGACATCGTGTTTGACACATGGGAATTTGGGTGATCAGATACAGTTGATTCTTGGTGAATGTGTTTAGCTGATCAGACACAACTGGTTCTTGGTGAATGTGTTTTGATGATCAGATACAGCTGATTCTTGATGAATGTGTTTTGAGGATCAGACACAGCTGATTCTTGATGAATGTGTTGTGATGATCAGACACAGCTGATTCTTGATGAATGTGTTTTGATGATCAGATACAGCTGATTCTTGATGAATGTGTTTTGAGGATCAGACACAGCTGATTATTGGTAAATGTGTTTTCATGATCAGACACAGCTGATTCTTGATGAATGTGTTTTGATGATCAGACACAGCTGGTTGTTAGTGAATGTGTTTTCATGATCAGACACAGCTGATTCTTGATGAATGTGTTGTGATGATCAGACACAGCTGATTATTGGTAAATGTGTTTTCATGATCAGACACAGCTGATTCTTGATGAATGTGTTTTAAGGATCAGACACAGCTGATTCTTGATGAATGTGTTTTGAGGATCAGATACAGCTGATTCTTGATGAATGTGTTTTGAGGATCAGACACAGCTGATTATTGGTAAATGTGTTTTCATGATCAGACACAGCTGATTCTTGATGAATGTGTTTTGATGATCAGACACAGCTGGTTGTTAGTGAATGTGTTTTGATAATCAGACGCAGCTGAAAGCATTTAGGCGATAAGTCCCAGGCGTTTCTTGATGAAGTGGGCCACAAGACACTGGGGTCTCTGCTGGTACTCCACCAGAACATCATGAGGTGTGGAGATCTGATCCCCCTCGAACCGGTTCAGCAGAGTCACACAGATCACTGCAGCTGCACAAACACATTAATAGTCTGATTAACACCTTAACAGCATGCTCATTTAATTAGACAGTTTCGCTGAATTTATGCATCATTTAATGTAAATTGATTAAAGCTGCAGTGTGTGACATTTTCTCACAACAACTCCAAAAGAAATGAACATATTAAATCTGTAATAAATTAATGTATTTATTATGGAACACAATTTGTTTTAGATATCTTGAGAACTAAGAGAAACTTTCTTTCCACACCATCGAGCAATGTCCTCTTTCCTTTAAATCTAAAAATAATCGCTATAATCTTCACAAAACTACTTGGAACACTCTTCTTTAAGTAATCTATTTAAGCAATCTTGCATTTAGACTTCTGTCTCTGATTTTTAAAGGGCAAGCATGAATCCAATTACCTGTAAATAAGTGAAGTGACAGTTACACCACTTTGTTATTCTAAATCACACAGTATACTTCTAACAATATAATTGCTATAGTATTGAAACAGTCTGAGAATGGTTTTCGTTGAAGTGTATTTGCACAGCTCAGTCGTCTGCATCATTAAAAGCATTCTCCAGCTTTTCAGTGCCTGGCAGCCTATTTACCATACGCTCACCTGGGGAGCCAAGAAGGCTGAGTGAAATCTAGTGCAGATGTTTGCGTTTGGATCTAATGTGCAGAACACATGGCCCTGAATAGCCCTGAAATGTTGTGATCAAGCACTCCCCAGAAGCCCAGTGTGACTAGTTTAGAGTAGGTTTGGTTTCACTTACCTTAATAACGTAACGAAAAAATTGCATTACAGTCCTGAGTGGCATCTGTAGTTTCACAGATGAAAGCTAAACATGCATCACCACTTAAAATCTGTGGCAAGCCTGTAATTTCTGAATAACATTTGAACAGTTTTCCCTGTCGGAAGCATGCAGTGATTGTAATGACTTAATGACAAGGCTGAGGAAAGTAGTTCAGTGTACCTTTAAGGTTGCAGACACGACTCATGGCAGCAAATACTGTGGACTCCATCTCGATATTCCTGACACCAGCCTCATGAGCCTTCCTCAGATACTCCAGCTTCTCCTCAGTGGAGAACGAGCACAGAGCACCATCCAGTCGGCCCTGCCCTGGGGAGAAAGAGAAAGTGATGTTGATCAGAAGAAGAGTCAGGTGAGGCCACATTTTTTGCTTGTAAAATGCTCTTTATTAAACGAACATAAAGGAACAGAAAGGCCACTCAAAACCAGACAAAATAGTGGGGAGGTCACTTTTAGCCATAGGACTCCTCTCTATGGTAGACACTCAACCCAATTAACTAAACCCACATCACTACACGGAATAACACATACCCACAACTGAAATAAATAACAATAATAAACAACAACAATGATTCCCTTTTACTGGGGATGACTGCCTCCCATGAGCCTCTTCGAATGTCCATGTTATGACCAATTGTTATACTGATGATATAATTTGTAATGAAAAACTTTACATTAGAAAGTAACGCAAAGCATTTCCTCTAGTGGTCACAGATTTTGGAGCCCACTATATATGTATGCTTAGGCCTCCAAGCTGAGGCTGACTCAAAGTCCACAGAAACACACAGCCTATACTTTCTGTGAGTCAGTGGATTCCTAATGTTCTATGTTGAACTTTTTAGCAGAATGGGCCATTACCCAGTGTCTCCTTCTTTGAGTTGAGCGATTTCTTCTTCTTAAAAAAGTGCTTCATACTCAATGTGAAGGATTCAGTGTGAAAAAATCCATAAAAATCAACAATAGATAGACCCCAGATATAAATAAAACACTGAGATACAATTAATGAAAAGAATAATACTGAAAAGTCCGTAAGTGGTCAATGACACCTCATACACAATACAATACGTTGTGCAGAGGCTGAATCATCTGGACCAATAGAAATGGACCAATAGTTGTACATTTTCTGTATATTGAAGTTAAGAATGTTTATTTCTCTCTTGTGTGAAGTTACCATTTCTGAGACAGGAAGTTCTCCTATGACAGTGATGATATGTGAGTAACTTTCAGCCCATATGCTACATGATAAACTTCCTGCATTACAGGGTTTTTCTTTACCTTCATAGAAGTCGTGAGTGCACATAGTGTTTCCGATGACCGTGGGGAAGTTGGGCAGCTCAGTTGAACATTGCAGGAGCTCTCTGGCCACTTCTTCATCCAGCTCAGTGCTCCTGATGATCACTTTACCCAGAACCACCTGCTCAAACTGGGGCCTGAAGAACGAGTCCACTGCTTTATCAGTGATCACCACTGTGCCCGGGGCAAGACCTTAACATACACACACAAGATTATATTCATGGCTTTGTAGGGTACCTTCATGTCCTTCTGTGTGACTCTAAAGCCTGGCTTGCTACACGTAACCCATCAACACTGACCCCAACACGTTTAATCCATTCAAATGTATATATTCAAATCTAAGTAGGTAACCTCAATGAAAAGGTGCAGCCTGATACTCAATGACCTAAAGTCAAATGACCTAAAAGTGCTAACTTAAAAGATTACATTTCTCTAGAATTTATAGAGGCATCACATCTTTCTTTCCTTGTATACAGTGAAGTCTGATACAGTACATTTCCCACACCAGTTGTAATTAGTGCAGAAGCTGTGCGATTCGCATTAACGGCACACTAGATTAAGTAAATACATCAGGCCTCCTGGAAAGACTGTGGCTCTGTATTGTGCAGTGTGGCTAACAAACTGAAAAAGTGAACATTAAGTTAGATACCGATTCCACCAGAGGTTCCAATGCGGAAGAGGATGACATCACGACAGCGGGCGTGGTACAGCAGCTTGATGAGCTCATGAAGCATTATGGAGATGGAGGGCACGCCCATGCCATGCTGCACAGAGATAGGATAGGACTGTCAATCACTGTCATTCAACCCATGATGACAATAACACCCTGGCATAAAGCACTTGAAGAATGAAGTTAATCAGTCAAAAATGCACACATCACACTCCTTTTTACAGTAACCATAAAAGGCAACGTTTGCCTGTTTCTCTCAGTTAAACTATGCATTTTTCAATAATATAGATGGAGTATATTCTGTTGTAAAACATAGAATTTACAAAACCAAAAGCAAGTTTTTTTCCTTGTTTCATGTTTACAAGCTTATGTTTGTACACCATTAAATAAGATGGTTCTTCAAGGGTTCTTTAGTAAAGAAAATAGTTCTATATAGCATGATTTGCATGATTAAAGGGTCCTTTGCATCATGAAAGGGTTCAGAGTGATGGAGAATATGCTGCAGATGGTTCTATTTTGCACCAAAAAGCGATCAACTATGGTTATGATGTCAAGCTTGTAACAATAAAAGAACCCTTTCTGGTGCTATATTGGACCCTTTACAAAAAGGTTCTATATGGAACCATCTGCAGCATATTCTCCATCAGTCTGAAGAACTATTTTAAGTTGCAAAGAACGCTTTAATCAACACAAGGGTTCTTTGAGTGTTAATGGTTCTACATAGATCATCTATACTAAAGAACTTATACTAAAAAAGTGTGTATTTGTGGAGAGGTGTGCATTTTTTCACAGTAGGAGGTTCTCACCCCCCCCCCCACTTTCGCCCCTCAATGCAGATTCACAACATTTCAAGCATAGAGAGAGAACAGTGTCCTAGTTAACGTTATAACAGAGTTAAGGGATACAATATTGCATTAGATTAAATTAATTTAAAATATGATTTCCATTCTGCCGGTGGAATGGCCACTAGGGGGGCTGCAGGAAGAGGTTAAAGAGGTTAAACCCTGCTGCATGACAACAACATAATCCTGACATGAACAGATGCCATATGCTGTCATGAGTTGATTGATGCTATCAAGGGTCCTGATCTAGGAAAATAAGTTTATCTGATAAGAGTTTTATGGCTAAAAAGCCAAAATAACTACTTTAAAAAGGCCCAGAGGGTTGATTTTCCTTACGAAAAGTTAGAAAATAAAGATCTGGTGCTATAATGATTTAAAATGCTTTGTTATTGTTTCTTTGCAACATGCAGTAAGTGGCTAAACTTCAGTGTACTGGGTAAAAAGGCAGACTGAATGTTAGGTCCAGTGAGACTGTTCCACCGCACAAACACAAATAGAAGTTTTCTCTTACACTGATGGAGAGCACAGGTCCCACTTTGTACATGGAGTAGCGGTCAGTTCCCTCACAAATGTCTCTGATGTCGTCCACATTGCCAGGCAGCTCCAGCTCTTGATGAATGAACTGAGCGAAAGATCTCATCCTATTGGCGCTGCCCCCAACACAGACAAACTACACCCCGTCAGAGACACAAACAGAGAGAGAGGGAGATGACAAGAGGTCGGGTTAATCCTCATTCTACATAGACACAAGCCCCTTCCACATGGTCCCTGTACTTTCCCTCTTCCTCTCTTCTGTAGTGCTCTGTGTGAAAATGCATTGGTAATCTCAGTCTCAAGTGATTGGACAGCATCAATTTTGAAGTGTTCAACAAAGTGTGTTCTCATTCAGCCAAAATAAAAATTCTCATGTTGTTTTCAAACACAAAAAACTCTCCTTAGAAAGATGGGGCAAAAAAAATGTTATAAAAAAATAGGTATAATTACAGAAATTCCTTTAGTCACATTTGTGACTTGTTTTTTTTTTTTAATAATTAATATTTCGGAATTATACCAAAATAGATCATTCATATTTTAATTAAATTTAAGCTTTTTTGATGCACTGATGAGTCATTTTCCTAAGAATCTCATTCTCTTGCTCTGTGCTCTATGGGTTGTGGAATCTGGGTTCCTTTAGGTTCTTTGAGTTCTACACCCACCTTAGTGTCTCCGAACATGGTGGGCAGATTATGGGTTTTGGTGCTGAGGTTGAAGTGGTAGAGAATGTCCTCCTCCATGGTGTCCAAGTGTGGGTTTTTCACATACTGCTCCTGCCTGGGGGGAAACAACAGCTGTGTCAAATGTCACCACACCTACCTCAGTCATGAGATATTAACACAGAACCACAACACCTAAATGCATTTTTGAAAGAGGAACATCTTAGTTTTCCTACGTTAATGGGAAAACATGCTCTTGTATTAAAGTGCTTGTAATTAGAATCAACATCATTAATGCAGTCAATCGGGTAAAACCCCACCCAACTGCCTGCCTAAGTGATCACAAAGTTGCCTCAAATTGCATCTAGTTGGAATCTCAAATGATGTGGTTTCTGAGACGATATGACACACTGTTATCTATAAAAACAGACAAAAGTACATTGCATGGCAAAGTATAGAATTCTGTGTGTACTTCAGTCAATTTTTATAGATAAATGTAATGCTAATTGTTGGAATATAAGCTTCCATTACATGTTAGCTACATTAGCCTTGTAGTTCCAGATCAACACTAAAAGGAAAAATTAGGATGAAAGACATGTCTTGATTGATTTAACTGCTTTAAGAACACAATACGAATACAGCACAATACAGAAGTATCCTCTGTTAAAGGCCTATGTACATGTTTCTCATAAAAAATATGGGTAATATTATACTTGATCTCTGCTACATAACATTGACATATGTTTGACACATGTTTGATATTATAACATGTAACTAGAGTACATTTAGCAAACAAATAGCACATTACATAAGCTGTCATGACATTAAACCTCATGGCCTCTGTGATGTCAATTACCAGTAATAGTATCATGACAAAATCACTGAACACAATCTGTCATGATGACTCATGACAACATATGACATCTGCTCTAGAAAGAGTCCCAGTGTAGCAGCTGAACAAGCTGCACATCTAAGTTGGAGAGGAGGAATAGAGGACTTCTTACTCTATATATTCACTGTGTTCTTGTCCCATGCAGTTGAGCAGAATTGGTGCCATGGTTGCAGTTATGCTTCCCTCTGAAAGACAAAGATGGACTGAGTTACAGCTGAACAAATAAAACAAGTGTATGACATCAGTTACGATTAGTAACAATAAAAAGAGATGCACATAACTTACACTATGCTAGTAGAACGATTAGGGTCTTTTTGAATAAAATGTCCTTAAATCCAAGATAAACTGCAGTGGTGTTTCTCCTCCTGGTGGTCTGTGGTTTAAATCTGTTTGTTTAAAGGACGGGAACTGATATAGCTTTGGCCCTCGGCCCCTGAGGTGGACTGATTGGTTGTGGAGGGAGGTGTAGCATCTGTTCCTTCTCTTCCCTTTTCTACTCCCACCAGCTGACTCCCTCCCTCAGCTGGATACTGGTCTCAGGTCCACTCAACTTTCCCAGACAAACGAAAACAAACCTCCTACGCAAACAGCACACCACATTAAGCTCTTTGTGATTGTCTGTGTGGTTGTGGATGGTATCATGTAAATGTAAATCAATAAAGTAATAAAAATAGGTTTGGTTTGTTGTGACAATGTACAGTACCAATATATGCTATCATCAAAAAGCAGACAGTTTACTACACCTTCAGTGATGATTACGCAACATGGAGGTAAATATGAACCTCTGAGGGTGAGCTGGCATTCACGTGTGCAGTTTTTACGTGAGAAGGGAATTTACGTCATCAAATTCCTAAATGTTTTCCCTTACAGATATTCCGTAAGAGTGAATTTCCCAAGCAAATAACCGCTTTTGGACACTAGTATTTTATAATTCAGTTATGTGGATAAAAGCATCAAAGGGAGAAATTATTAAAACAATAATTGCAGTATTTTCAAACACATTTGTCACATTTATGTTGGCTTACAAACGTATAGTTGAGTCCTCGCTAATCAATAGACAGATAGATGGATGGACAGACGGATGGACAGATGGATAGCCCTCATGTGTTCCTGTCCAAATTATACCTAGAAAAGTCTCTGAGCTCTTGATATTGGAATTAAAATGAATTCTTTTTCATTCATTCTCCATTAATATCATAAAAAACCCATTAGCAGGGCAATGGGAAAAAATAAGGGTGTTTGCTTCATTCAAGTACATTTATTTTTCCCTTTTCTTCATGACAAATGGGTTTTCGTAATATAAATTGGCTCAGCTCATGATTTATTAAAATATTTTCATTAAAAAAGGTTCATCTTAACAAAATAAGTGAAATTTTATTCCTTTAAGAGGCGACTATGAACATTCACTGATGAACTGACAGCTATTATGAATTACCAAGGTAATTAACCAAAGTTAATTGGGTAATTGATTGTAAAATGGTGTGTGAAGTCATGATTTCTCTCTATAGAACACACACACACACACACACACACACATACACTTAGCTTAGTCGTCAGCTTTCCAGTCTCTAGGAATGTTGGACTGTTTATATTTTAGTCATTTACAGTTTGAAAACTCCTGAAAATGTAAAAACTCAAACTCAGCTAATCAGTTGCTCAGGTAGAGTGAAGGAGAGTGAGGCTCGACCTAACCTGGGATAAAATGTGACACAGCTTTTTCATGTAGTTAAACATTTTCAAGCAGAACGGGATTCTGGCTCGTACGATCTTCTTGTACTCGCATTGTCATCTTGACATCTGGCTTATGTTTCTCAACATTCACCATGGTATTTAATAAACTTCAAGAAGATTGTACTTTTGATCATCTTCTCATATTCCCATAGCAACTTCAGTCACTCTGCCATCTGCCAGGTATTTCTCTAGATCCACCCTGAAGACCATTTTTTTATCATGAAAGTTTTTTTTATCATAACTGCTTTTCTGTAAAGCTGCTTTGAGACAAAACTAGTTTTAAAAAGCACTATACAAAAAAAATGTTGTTGTTGTTGTTGTTGATGATGTTGTTTTTCAAGCTGAGAATTAAAGACTACATAATTTTAATCACTCTCTTGGTGGATGTGATATAAATTTGGAACTGAATAACCAACTTACAGTGAGACCTAATCTATATCCCAGAATTTTTACAACAGTTAATTATTTGGAACTTTTCTTGCATGGATTCTTCAAAAATACTATAAATGCCACGCGAATCTTTGTTTGACACACCCTCCTTTCACTTATTATATTCATTTTATGCATATATGTATATGCATAAAATGTTTAGAATCAGAGAAACAACAGAGACTTGTATTGAATTAATTCAATTTTGCATCAATTTCCAAGCTAGCCCCCTCAGTCTGTCACAGTTGAGCCCACATATGGGGTCCATTTTCCATTCACCCATATCAGTAAACAGTAGTTCAGTATCTTCCTCCCTTTCAGTGATGAACATCATAGTACCTGGGTGCTAATAGTTCCTCTGTGGAAGAATCTTCACCCTGCTTAGTTTAACTGATTATGACTTATTATTATAATTATGATTATGACTCATGCAATTTTAAATTTATTGAACTTTAAATAATAAGTCTACATAACTTAAGACTAAGATTCTTGTTCTGTTAACTTGCGAACTTTAACATTAGTTATTACCAACTTTTTTAAAGTATGAAGTGCTTTGCATCCAAAAATAAAATAGCAAATTTCTATACTCATATTGTTTGTGTGTGTTATGTATTTACAGTGACAAACTGAACACAGTCTTAATGTATAATAGTTTTGGCACCTAAGCAAATTTTTTTAAACCGTCTATCTCAGCAATAAATGCACAAAAATGAGTTGGAGACTTTCTAAGTCAGGAGAATGCAAAACATATTCTTGTTCTGTTACAATTAGAAGTATTAACCTATAATAATTAACCCAAAATTTGAAGGCAGCCCAGTTGCTAACTTTTTAGGTGAAACACCTTTTTTTTACAGTGTGGTTTTACCTGTAAAACTGTAAATACCAATAGAATAAATGCAAATATACATATATAAAGTAAAAAAGTCACAAAATATTGTGTTGTCACAAAGAAAGGTTTGGAAATGGTAAGTCTAACACACTGACATGCATGAAATTACTATTTATTCTAATATTAGTGTTTTTTCTGAGAAAAAAAAAAACCACTTACGGCCCAGTGAAATGGCTTTTTAAATCTAATTTTGTATCTTTTGTATTTTTTTTTTCTAATAATCATGTGACTTCTTGTTTTTATCTGTTTTGGGAATGACAGTTATGGGTTGCTGTGCTTTGGCTAAACGGTATGTGCCACCTCACAGTGACGGCTTATTAAACCAGTTATCCAAATGCATTGCTATGAATTATGATACTTGTATTAGGCTATATGAGTGATATAAACCGTGTAATGTTTCTGACAACCTGAGCGGCAAACCTCAATAAGAATTAAGCTCACAGCAATGTGGCCGATTAGCTTACAAAAACAGAACAAGAAATTATCACTGAAATTTATTCCAAACATAGAGTTATTAGTCAGTGAGAGACTGTAATCCTGAGTCAGAGTCTCTCCCAGATCCGGAATGTCCTGGAACAGAAACACTGCAGGAACCAAATATTTTCTTTACTATTGAAAGATCACAGAATACATTATTCAAGACAAGTATTCTTTCTCATCATGAACAAAGCTTATTGTAGGTCCCACAACGCACATAATCACACAATTGAATAGTAACGAACTACGTGTTCTGGATTAAGTCATCCGATTACAAAAACCTTATTTGTAATCAAATTAGGATATGTTTGAAAATAGGTCTAATCAGATGACATATTTTTTTAAAGTTACTGTTTTTAAAGGTGTCATTTTTGATAAGGAAACATCAATAAATAAGTAAATTATATATACTAAGGCTTGTTATTCAGTAACTACAGGGACTTCAAAGCAAACTGGTTTAGTTATTCTTAGGTTATAGAAGTGTGTAATAAAACTTTGGGCCAGCCGGTGGGCCCTGGCCATGTAAGGGGTTAATTAACTTGGCTTATGAGTCATTCCACTCATATAATAATGCTTAATACCTTGATATAATAATAATACCTCTACCTCCTAATTTACCACAGTCAGTATACACTTTGCCAAATGTTTTTGGACACTCTTCTTATGTCACCATCATACAAGCATGCAAACAACCCCTTAGCAACCATCTGAAATAGCATGGCAACAGCCTAGCAATACCTTAGCAACCACCTGGGATAGCATGGCAACAGCCTAGCAATACCTTAACAATCATCTTGAATACCACACCTTCTAACCACCTTCATCATCTAAAAATCGCCAAGGAACACCCTAACAAAAATCTGGAATACTATAGCAACTCCGTAGCAACACCAAAGCAGCTACCTGGAATTACTATATATAAACTCAATTAAGTTATCAAAAACAATCAACAGCATCCTGGAAGTGCTTTAGCTTTTAAAGCATTATTAGATGGCTTTGTCAAGCCAGCTTAAATCTCACCAACTTAAAATTCTCTTTCTAGTTTATTGTTTGTGCCCATAAACTGCATATATGTGGTTTTGTGAGAAATAAGAAAGGGGGAGGTGATATTAGAGCTGTATGCTCAGATAGTTTGAGCTTTTTGAAACCAAATAACCAATTATGAAACAAAATAAATGAATCACAGCAGAAATAGTCAAAAAGTAATTACACAGTACAAAGTGAGGCAATTACACGGTACAAAGTGAGGCAATTACACGGTACAAAGTGAGGCATTGCAGTAATGTAATTACTTTTTCCTGTAATGAGTTTCTGTAATGCATTACAGTTTTAAAATCTTTAACCACATTACACTGACTGACTTAATAAGAATTTTGTTGCTCATGTTACTCACATGTCTCTAAGGGAACAATATCAATTATGCGCAAAACATAAATATTGTTCATCATTAAATACATTTCACTATATTCTTTACCTGATTACAATTATTCTGTAGTCTACTCAACGCTGGGATCATACATGCACACACACACACACACACACACACACACACACACTCAGAAGGTTATCTTCACTGGCTTTGTTGGACTGAGTTTGGGACTTTCTGAGTTCTCTTCTTCCTTCATGCAGCTGAAGTTCCACACTGGGGCTTCTTCTGCTCTGAGGAACTGAAACAACATTCACACATTCTTGAGCACAGATCAAGCGATTCTAATGGAAAACAGTTTTAGGAGTCAGTAGTGCTGGGATTATTTTATTATGGTCAAATATTTGTTGTTTTAATAAACAAAATCAGATCAAAGCGAATTAAATCTGAGTGGTGTAATTGAGAGTCTTATAAATAATGAATCAGTACTGAGGTCCAGCCATGCTGTTCTAGGATGTTTGATGTTAGAAAGCAGTGTATTTCACAAAGCAAGATTTCTCAGTTAGCCTGATAAGGCGTTAAAGTTGAGGACTGTCCTTCAGCTCTTTTGCTTTTGCTATTGACTTTGGGCTTAAGTTATGTATCTAAAATAAATGGATTATTTCTTTTGGCCTGTTCATCATGAAATTATGTAAAGTGTACAGGACAGCTGACATTTTCAAATCATGTAAAATTTAAAAAATGTGTGCTTATGGTACACTTCTACATGTACAATTTAGATCATCTCAATTAATAAATGGTAGTAAACTAGGTTAGTAAATGAAACTTGGTCATGAAAACTACAGTTTACAGTTGATTATATTTATCCTGTAGAATTTGAATGCCCTGTTTGGACCTGGTAAAGTTCCCTGATAACCCATAGCAATAAGCAGTATGAACTTTAAAGCCACCTAGTATATAACCTATCACATTCAGTACCTTCAGGGAGTTAAACATGACACTTCCAAACATAGACTGGAGATTCCTATAGTCTAAACCTATTTGGGCAGATCCTGCAGCCTGTATACATTGATACAGTGCCCAAATGGCTGACAAAACAATTTTTACTCTAATTTACATCTAATTTACGTAGCCAAGCCCCTTCTCAACTTCTCTACTACCTTGTCATTATGTCTGGGTCACAAAAGTTTGCTGTAACATCAAGGAACTTAATATCAGTCAACTGTTGATTATTACCATCCCCCCATACAATCTGTTTAATATGCTTTTGTTTATGAACTTATTTTTTATGAAACTCTGCAGCCTCTTGTTCAGGGAGTCTGTAAATGTAGACATATATTGTCGAATCATTAGTGTACATGTTAACATTAGCTTTTCGTAAGGACTGCGGCAAATCAATGAAAACAGAAAATAATAATGGCCCCAGGCAACACCCCTGGGGTACACCACATCTCAGATGTTGCACATCTAAAAGGTTCCCATTAAAGAACACTTTTTTTGTGTCCTACAGGACAAATAACTTTGAACCCATGCCACAACGGATATCTAAAAACCATAACAGTCTTGCTTTTTAAATATCCAACTGTGATCTACAACATCAAAAGCAGCACTGAAATCATGAAATACAGCTTTGAATATCTTTCTACAACACAGCTCTCTTAGCACCAGTGATCATCAGTGTCCTGAGCTGAGCTTTTACAGTGCACACAGATTGTCCTGCTGTGTTCTGTCTGTTAAAACACTAACAGAAGGCCTGTTTAACCCAGAAAATGAATTTTTGTTTTTTAGCATTTGACTTAATTTTCAACTCTAATGACTGTGTACTCTCCATTCAACTCAGATTAAGCATGTGGCATAGACAGGTACCAATATGACTGGTTATATGATTTTTAAACATGAGTTTGCTGTTTATCTTGACAGCTACTTCCATGAATAAATGCAAAATTAATTTTTTTTCAAATACATTATATAATATAATACATCCATTGCTGAGTATTTCAGTCTCACAAACTATTGTCGTAATACATCTTAATGCATCATTAAATTTACATTTCCTATTAAAATACTTGATAATTTGCAACTTTTTGCAAACTTCTTTGCGAGTCTTTTGTTATGAATGTCCCACTCAGTTCTACCAAATGGAATGATGTTCTCTTCTAAGGTTGTTTATCATGCCCATGTCTCATTAGTTCAGATAATACCAGAAAGGAACAGCGTTAGGATTACATGGTCATGGATGTTCTTACATCTGCTGCCAAAAGTTGTTGTTGATATTCTGTTCACTGTGGGTTGTGTAACCGTGCTGATGTTTGCTCACACAGATACAGGTGTACATCACCGCATCACATTGAGACCATCTCTCTTCCACGCAAACACTTTTATGCAGACTTAGCACAGTATTGATCTTCATTCTTCAAAATACTGAATAGCCTACAAAGCTTTAACCACTGATATGAAGACAGAACCATCACAGCTGTTATTTCAAACTTAAACTTGAAGAAAGTTTGTTGCACACACAAAACGCACTTAAACACCAGGGTACAGGCAACTCAACCTTACCCTCTAGAATCCACACCCTTGGATTCTTCTGAAATTGTCCTCTGAATGGTTTTATTACACCCACCAATAAAGCTTGTTTGCTGTGACTTGAGGCAAGAGTCAGCTCTAGCTTATGCATTTTCCTCCATATTCAAGCTTCAGACTGGATATACACATGTATAAATGTGAAAATCCAAATATATATATAAATAAATAAATAAATCCAACATAAGATGAAAGTACTAATGTGTTAAAATGATTAAGATCACACCGTGAATCCGTGAAGGGAAACATTAAAGGGCGCATATTTTGCTCACTTTTAAATACTGTTTGATTAAGTACATAAACATTGATTCAAAATATTATATTCACTGCCCAGTTTATACCATCCACATACAGAAAATAAGCTGTAAAAAAGGACTCCACTTTGAATTAGTTGTTTTTGTGATGTCACAAAAAAACAGCATTTTTACATACATCCACCTATTCAGCCTAAAAAACAGTGTTTTATGCCAAACTGCTTTTTGAATTGGGCACAATATATGTCAGCCAATCAGAACAGAGACAATTTACATAAATTGGTCTTTAAGACACAGTGTCAAAACAAACAGCCAGTTTAATTGTAAGGGATGACGACAGGTTGGAAAATGTTCATGTAATGTCATGAATCTAATGGTAGGATATGGGCCATTTAAAACAAAGTACAGAAATGACTGCTTAAGGAAATTCAATTAAACTTTTTTAAATGCGTGGCTTAAAGTGTGTTGGTTCAGAAGAGCTGTGCACTACCCAGTAAAAGATGGTTGCTTGATTGGATAGACAGAGTTTATTTTATGACACCTGATGAAAAAAGCATGAGTATTTTTTAATCACGCTCTTCAGATTAAAAAAAAACCAGACGTCTAGTGGAAACTCTGTTATCAAACAGACATTTTTATCACACAGTGACAAAGTCAATAACAGTGTGGAGTCATGCCAGTGTCACATTAACTTCAGAAGCTTCGAGACAGCGACTGTTAGCTTAACTGTTTACCTCACTCCCCTCCCATTCTATTGCATAATGCTATAGATCGCGATTTCCCACTCAAGTCCAAAGGTGAAGTATGTTTACAGAAAAAGCTCTGTAAAAATCAATCATTTATTACACTGAGAAAAACTTCCCATAAAGTCATTTTTCAAAGGATGTGAGCGACTTCAGGTACTGTACGGTCAGTTGGTCTCCATCTAGTGGCCAAGTGCAGTAATACATGAGGTGAGAGGTCTCACTGCTTCTTGAACTTGCCCACTTCTTTCAGCCTGTCCCAAAGTTCGCATTTGTGGTTTTGTGTGTGTTCTTCTGATTTTAATGCACAGATTCTGTTCATTTGTTGAGAAACTGTTTCTGAGCAACAAAAACAGCTTTCTATGACACAGGCCCTTTAAAAAAGGTGGGGTGCGAAAAGCGTTCTTACAAGCAACACCACAGAAGAGCTACTTCTGGTTCCCTAAAGAAGCTTTCAATTGGGTTTTTAAAAAACCATTCAAGGAAACATTATTTAGGGCAGTGGTTCTCTAAACTTGTCCTCAGCGTCCCCCACAGATGGTTCACACTTTTGCTCGATCCCAACTCCCAACACAGAGAGCAAAAATGTGGACTGTCTAGTGGTTTTCCAATGGCATCGCTCAAATAACCCTTTTTAATACATTTATTTTTAAGAATCTGTCCCAAGATATGCCATTAATTTGCTAAGAGTGTAGGAAATATTCAGGTTTTCCTGGCTAAAGACTTTCCGATGTTTTTTAAGCCATTCATTTTCAATTGGCAGTGCTGCAATGCCAAAAACGGGCCTGCCATGTGCAACAATTCCCGCCCGGGCCTTTGATGATACTCACTATTAATAAACCTAATCAATTGTGTTGCTAAATGCCTGGAGCAACATCTGATCCCATGCTAGCCACAAGAGTGTTGGCGTTAGAGCTGCAGTGAAAGATGAGCATTAGAGTGGTATTGATATGATCTCTGCAGTCACCTTCCTTTCCCCTGCGGTAAAAGCTATCAGCCTCACTTTCCCAAAGCTGACTTACGCTCACTCCCAAAGGGAGGATTCAGTGTCCACAAGGCCCCTCTCATGCCTTTCTGGAATTCTTCATAACTCATGAAATGACGGTTCTTTTTGCAGAGCTGAAAGCAGAAAACCATTATAGGGGAAGAGAAAGACAGCGAAAGCGAGGGCGGGAGCGAGAGAGAGAGAGAGAGAGAGAGAGAGAGAGAGAGAGAGAGAGAGAGAGAGAGAGAGTTGTGTTTAGTTCTTCAGTAAGGGCAGACAATAAGCCAGCCAGAATAGCCAATAAACTTCTCACTCTGGCTTCAAATTGATCTTGAGACTTCAATTTCCTTTCTTGCAGATATGAAAGGCCTGAAAAAGGGCCAAAACAATTATATCAGCACACAGCGTATATGCAGACCTCTCAGATCAGAGCATGATGTGGTCAAGAACGGCAGCGGTGGATAAGAAACCTAAACTTTATAGTTCAATTTAGTGTATGAAAGCTTTATTTTGTTAAAGCAGAACTACAAAATCTGTCATTTAATATGTGGTTCCTATGCGCAGACACAACTTTAAAGGCAAAGTCCACTGATTTTTTTAAATTTCTGCATAATTTGATCATTGAGAAACAAAGTCATTCAACATGGTTTGATGTGAAATGGTTCACTGCAGAAACCTCCCTGCTTTCCTTTCAGTGCTGGTGATAGGGAACAGGGGTTGCCATGCCTACAACGGAAATATAGCCGTTTTGTTTACTATCTAAAATGACCAGTGAACCTACATATGTCTTTTATGTGTGATGATGACAATAGTAAAATAGTTATAAAACTGAAAAGAATTTTTGAAAAACATACGCTTTATGCTCAACCACCTCTCAGGGATCAGGCAACATACTCGTAAATTTGAGATTTTAGAGGTATTCAACACTTTAGATGTCTGGTTCCTACCAATCAACACCAATGTGAACATTTCTAGCTCTGTAACTTTGTGGTGCATTTCTCATCAAATCACTCAATGATTTTGTTAACATCTTAGTGTTGTATTAATGCAGAAAGTCTGTGGAATTCCCCTTTAAGGAATTTGATAACTCCTCCAAGGCAGTTTGTAGTTGGACTAGTGTTAATAGTTGTGGATATGGATGTAAAAGACTTTCTCAGTCAAGGAAAAAGAAGGAAATCTAAAATCATTTGAAGCATGCAAATGCACTGAATGCTCATGAGGTGTCAAAGCCCCATGCACATTCATTGGAGGAGGCACTGTTAGGCTTTATACATCTGAACAGACCTGCTTGTTTAATAGCTCACAGCTGGTGATGACAGCCACTCTAACAAAAGATGCCAAATTATCACAGCTATAATTCCAACTTTATCTCTACTTTAGAAGCTTTGCTTTAGCTTGCACAAAAATTTGTGCTAATCTTTGTTGCAATGGTGGCTTCTGCAATATCAAATGTAAAAAAAAGGCACAAAAGACAAATTAGCGCTCTATGAGAATACAGGAATCCCCATTACATTGTGTGAGAGCACTGACTAATAAATGTTCTGTGAGAATTCTAACAAATCACAGCAATTAGCGGTCTAGCACTTTGATACAGTTAACACCATCTGGACGAATACGCTGTCTAAGGTCATGTGATACAGGAGTGTTAATGCACTGAGAACAAACTACAAATGTTTCAGAGTCCACAGCTTTTTTAGTCATTGAAAACACATGCCTGAACTTTTTTCAGCATTGTATTTTTTTCTATGATATTTTAGATTAGTATTCAAGGCTGCGTTCAATGAATTATGCTCTACATACAAGGATATGTAGGATATATACACCAATCAGCCATAACATTAAACCACCTCATTGTCCATTTTATCATAACCATATAGATGAACTTTGTATTTCTATAATTATACACTGTAGTCCATCCGTTGCTTTGCGTATAGGAGGCTGTGTTCATTCTTCAATGATCTGAACCCCCACAGGACCCCCACAGAGCAGGTACTATTTGGGTGGTGGATCATTCTCAGCACTGCAGTGACACTGACATGGTGGTGGTGTGTTAGTGTGTGTTGCACTGGTACGAGTGGATCAGACACAGCAGTGCTGCTGGAGTTTGTGTCCACTCACTGTCCACCCTATTAGACACTCCTACCTTGTTGGTCCACCTTGTAGATGTAAAGTCAGAGACAGTGGCTCATCTGTTGCTGCATAGTTTGTGTTGGTCATCCTCTCGTCCTTCATCAGTGGTCACAGGATGCTGTAGGACTATTCTCAGTCCAGCTGAGGTGTTTAAAAACTCCAGCAGCACTGCTGTGTCTGATCCACTCAGACCAGCGCGACACACACTAACACACCACCACGTGAGTGTCACTACAGTGCTGAGAATGATCCCCCACCCAAATAGTACCTACTCTGTGAGGGTCCATGGGGGTCCTGACCACTGAAGAACAGGGTAAAAGGGGGCTAACAAAGTATGCAGAGAAACAGATGGACTACAGTCTGTAATTGTAGAACTACAAAGAGCTCCTATATAGTAAGTGGAGCTGATAAAATGGACAATGAGTGTAGAAACAAGGAGGTGGTCATAATGTTATGACACTATCTGTCAAAAGGTTTTTGTACACCCACTAATCAAAGTTTATTCTGAAATCGAGGGTATTAATAGGGAGTTTGTCCCCCTTTGCTGAAGTGAAAGGCTTTACTTTTCTTAGAAGGCTTTACACAAGATGTTGGATCATTGCTGTGAGGATTTGAGTGCATTCAGCCTCAAGAGCATTAGTGAAGTCAGGTACTGATGTTGAACGATCAGTTCAGGATCACTCCAACTCATCTCAAAGGTATTGGGTGGAGCTCCATCACTCCAGAGAAGTTCTACTGCTCCACAGCCCTTTATACCCCTCTAGCTGATGTGTGGTATTGGGTGAATGAAGTAATGATGCTCATGTGCAGCTGCTCCAGAGTTTTCCGTCCTATTGGCGATGCTATTCTCTGGAGATTATAGAAGCTTTCTGTGGAAAATGGAACTGCTGTGTCAGCAGTGGGTGCACCTTAAAGAAGCTGAGCTCACTAATTGAAAGGGGTGTCTGAATATTTTTGGACAAACAGTGTGTACATGCCCTTATGAAAGTACTAACAACAAACAATATATGCAGCCAAAGTGATTATTTTTTGCAGAGGCTAATAAATAGTTTTAGAGTAAATGTTGTTTTATCTACATGTATGTTTTGTTTCTATGACATATTTAAGCCACTGTATGTCAGGTTAGTGTGTCCAAAGCCTGAATGGGCAAATAGAAATAATCAAATGTATAATGAAAGTTATCTTAAACTTAGCATCCACCAAAGCTATCTGTTCTTTTTTTGCTAATGACTAATTGAAGCTCCAGCAGTCACCATGGTAACAAAACAAGGCCTTGAACTTTTGGGCCACAGATACTTTCACAGGGTAGAGGAGATTCACACTGGAACAAAGAAGTGAATCCCGCTGGTATGAAAAGTAGGTTATGACCGTGTAAAAACTGTCTCAAGGCTCAGTTTCCAGGGCAAATCATGTTAGAGTTAGACAGTGTCGTTAACAGGTTGTTAACGGCTCCCACAGCGACATAACATCTCACTGCTAATTGCTAGCTCCCTCTCGGAAACAGAACTGCGAATGGCCTCTAACCTGCTCTGACTTTACTGCAACGTTGCAGGATCATATGGTTCGGTCCAGTGCTTTTCTGGATAAATGTCTCATTACCACCAAGTTCAAGGCCACAGAGTTGGACAGAATACTTTAAAAAAGTAGTGATGGCTGAATACTGAATACACTGTGCTGAATATATCCAGTAATGTATTACAGTACAGTAAAAAGTAATGTACACTAAAAATACATTTTAGTGAGGCTCATGGCAAAACTATGTTTACCTTAATTTACACTGTTCTACACTATTACTGATTGGCAGTTTTCTTTATGTAAGTCTTCTGTTGCAGGCATGCAGGCAGATCACTTCTGGTCATAAAATCTCAGTTCATACCAGATATGTAACCCACCTAACTACCTCACAGCCCAACTCTGAACAGCACAACCAACACGTCTGCACAAGTTAAGCTAACAACAACAACTTATCTACAATAACTGTCCCTCCTACTGCGAGTGCGACGCTTCACGAGAGCCTCTTTGCATGGCTCAGGCTTTAGTAGAGCTCAGTAACACTGAGATTAATAACTGATTATCACATTTATTTATCAGTCTACTGAGGCTTCAGCAGAGCTCAGTAACACTGAGATTAATAACTGATCATCACATTTATTTATCAGTCTACTCAGGCTTCAGCAGAGCTCAGTAACACTGAGATTAATAACTGATCATCACATTTATTTATCAGTCTACTCAGGCTTTAGCAGAGCTCAGTAACACTGAGAATAATAACTGAACATCAAATTGGTTTATCAGTCTACTCTGGCTTTAGCAGGAACTTTAATGTTGCCAAAGAAGCTGTCAATTAACAAAGTCACAGTTGCTACATGCTGTGTGATGATTTTAAACTATATTTTTTTGCTTAATATTTTTTATTTTTTTATTTAGTGGGTAAATATTTTTAAAATATTCTCCTAAAAATGTAAAAGGTAACTGTATACTGAATACTACCTTTAAGAATTGTAACTTGGACTGAATACAGATACTTAATTTCTGTATAATGGTATTCCTGATGCTTGTGTTCCGTTACATCCCAACCCTGTAAACATACAATCATAAATGTCAGCCGTCTGAATTTCCTTTCTATCTAGATGAGATTAACAAAGCAGACTGATTTGACTGTGACCTCTTATAAAAAGATCACAGAGAGCCAAAGTAAATATAGAACACAGAAATGTGTCACAGTCAACAAAGAAAAAAGACTATAGATAGGATCAATTAAAAAATGAACGCAATCAACAAATGAAAGGCTACAGATAGGCAAAATAAACACAGAAATGCAAAGATAAATGTACTTTATGTCTGAAATAAAGCACCTTGATTAATACAGAAATGTAAGTGAAAAATATGCAGCCATTAAAAAAGTAAAACAAAGGCTACAGATAGTAAAAATAAATACAGGATGATAAAATGCGCCTCAGCGGTCACTGTTAGAAAGTTTTAGTGGTCAGTCTCGGCCCGCAGATCTGTGGCTGCGTCCTGATTGGCTGTCGCTGCTGTGGAAAAGGAAATGATGCGCTAATGGGCCTCTAATTACAGAGTCGTGTTTGATTCATTTTACCGAATCGATTCTTGCGAACTGTACGATTCAAGCGAATCAACACAGAGCGAACATGTAAGCGATCCAAAGAGATCCTAATGTTACAACGTGGCGTTTTAGGAGTTTTTGAGCATAAATTATATTATTATTTATTACTAAATAATTACTTCAGCCTATAAAGTGACGCTTAGACGAGGGTCGTGCAGGTACAGTGAGGCACTTTTGAACTGAAACATGTTTGTATTCTCACCAAGTACTGCATCTGCTCTTAGGGCTCAACCGTTAGTTATCTAAAGCCCCTAAAAGATTACACTTATAGTAATATTTTAAATGACTGTAGCTGCTAACTTTCCAAAATAGGAATTACACAATGCAAAAACACAGACTTAACTTTTTATAATAGTAATTATGTCATCATACTTGCCAAAAGTATTTCTGATGCATTTGATGTAAAATAAAATAAATAAATAAATAAATAAAGCATATAAAGTAACAGTAACAGTCGCTGTCATTGGCTGAAAGAGAAGTAACAAAGCAAAGTCACTCCTTATCTGACATAATTTCAACAACATTAATGACATAATTGATGCTTTTATTTTGTAATACAAGCTGTAAACATATGGATGACTCTTAACTTATCACTCTTACAGACATATTACATTCATACGTGTTGATTGATGAAATGTAAACCAGGTGTTACGAGTCACGAATCTGAACGTGCTCCACAAAACTTCATTCATTAGGTTCGATTAAAGTGAATCATTTGGGCTCCTTATTGAAATGAATCAGTTCGAGCGAACCGATTCACCAGTGAGTCGGACTTCACTACTTCCTCCGAGTAGGAGGAGGAGGAGACGAAGGAGAAGGAGGAGTGTAGTGGCCCAGACTCACGGAGAGCGGCTGTTCTCAAGCAGCTTTAATAACTATCGCTTTATGGAGTCTGTCAACTTGATGGACGTCGAACGAGACTGTTTGTAACCAGATACGGAGACTTTTATTCGTCCGAGGCTTCTCAACCGACTCACCGTGCCTGTCTGACTGACTGACTTCCACAGGAATGGCAGCAGCGGAGTAGCTCCTCGGGTTGAGCTGCCCGAAATAACTCGGACTTTTCTTTTTAAAGCACTTCGTGGATTCCCGTGGGTTCGGTAAGGCTCGCTGTCTCGGTCTCTGACTGTCTGTCCTACTCTTAAGCTACGAGGCTGAAGAGGTCGGCTTCTTATTCGCCAGCTTCTTGTTCGAAAATTCCCGTTCCACCTTATATGTAACTGCTGCACCATTTAAGGTGGAACGGAAGAATTTGAACAAGAAGCTGGCTTCTTCAGCCTTGTAGTTAACTTCGGTTTTGCTGTTGTTCAGACTCAGTTTGAAGATTTTCTCTTGGCTTTAGCACTTATAGCTGGATGGATGTAATAATTATCATAGTAATACTGTTGGTATTAATTGTGCTGTATTTGTATTAAATATGTTAAAGTTATATGTTGCATTAGTTCCGTCTAGTTTAAGGTGCTTCACATTGAATATGTGGAAGGAAAGCAAGCATAAGTGGAATAACAACAATACAAAAAAGTGAATAAAACTTTTAGCTGTGCTTTAAATATGTCAGTAGAAGTGCCAGGTGAGTCTGCGCAGGTTAAGAAATCCAAAAATATAAACAAAAAGCTGCAGAACTTTTTTTGTATTGTTGTGCTTTTTCATTTTAAGACTATTGTTAGAATTTCCAGGAAGCGTTTGATGACCTGATGAATCTGTTTTGGAGGGCTGTCAGCCTGTTTTATAATATGTGGAGATGCGAAAACATTAGAAGTTTTGAAAATAGGGCTGGGCGATGTGGCAAAAATCAAGATTTTAGCCTAAAGACATGATATGCGTCACAACATTGTTTTTTTCTGGAGTTCAGATCAGTCAGAATAGACTGAATGCCACATAAAACAAAAGATGCAATCAAAAAAGTCTCTTATACTGCACTAAATCCAGTTACACAGGACTAATTACTCTCTCTTTGTAATGAAACGTGTAGTTGGTCAGTGTTCTCCATGTGCTGACCATAAGCTCAGAAAAACACATCATGTATAATTCATCACAATAATGATGAATATCGCCATATTGCCCATCTCTATTTAAAAAGCAGCTTTATTACTTTTCCTTTAAGTATACGAGTGGCAAGCTAGTCCACTACCTTCAGCATCTTTTGGCCCAGCTGTGTGGGATCATGCTGGTAAACAGGGGTAAATTTAGGAAAGGTAGCTTGTAATCATGCAGCAAGACCACAAGCAGAGCAGGTTTGCCTTGCTTTAGTGCTTCCCCGTAATGTTTTAAACCTTACGACGGCTATCAGGACATTGGGTCCTTCATGGAGGTGATTTTGCTGATGTTTGCACTGCAGACAGCCTGCAGTATGTTGGCGCGAGCCGGCCGTCCATCGGCACCTTGTTATTGAGCCTTTGTTATGCAGGTTGGGCTGCAGGTCTGGTTCTCAGCCAGGCAATGTGCGTCCATCAGCCCCATGCTGTGCACTCAGCATTACAATGGCTCCAACCTGGAGGGAGGAGGAAAGGGGAGACAGACACACACTTCATTCATCACTTAACACTTTAATTTCAGGGCCACAGAGGTGTTACCAGATGTGATTTGCTCTTATTTAGGAGTTTGGCGCAGTCTGCTTGAGTAATTTTAGAAGGTTCCATGTTGTTAGCTCAGGGTGTGGACGCTGTAAGGTGGTTATCTGCATATTATGATTTGTCGTACATGATGTTGCCTAGTAGTTGTAAGTCAAGGCTGATGGACTTGTGGTATAATCTTGAAGTTTCCCCACTTAAACAGGAAATAAAAGTGGCCCTTATTAGATCCTTTTTTGACAGGTTTTGTTTTTAGGACCGTGTGTATATAATGTCCCGTGTTCTTCGGCTGCTGTTGCAGTCAGTTTTTCACTTGGAGGTCAAAAAGTACATCTGTTTATCAGTCTGTCTGTCACAGGCATTCATGAGGGTGGGTGATACGGCGAAAATGTGCAACGATATTTCAGGACATTTTCACAACGCACAATGTGTGTCATGATATTTAGGTTTGACTAGTTGGATCCACATTAAAAAATACAATCAAAGGTTATGAATCCATTGAATTTTCACATACTGTACCGCACTGATTGCATTAAAAAGTACTATAAAAAGTAGTATTTTTAGGGTGCATATCTGTTTGTCGATGCCAGTGCAGATAAATATACGTTTCGTTCGCTGTCCAAGTGTCTCCAAACTAGTTACTTTACAGGAGAGGCAAAATGTTCTTAACTTTTAATGTAAAGTTAATGAAAAGAGATTTTTTCTAAGCAGTTTTGGAGCATTTCTATTGGTCCATTCATCATAAATTTTCACACAATTTAAAAAAAAAAACAGCTGCTGAGCTTGAATGATGTAGAAAAATAAAAATAAAAAAGGGAGATACGTGTTTTTCTTTGGACAGCAAGGATTTATAAAATGTAGAAATTGGCAGTACATCTGCCTGAATTAGCACTATAGATAACATTAACTTCTGTAGCTGTGCTGTAAAAATGCTATAAAATTCATAAATTGCAGACATTTTAACAGAGTAACCCTGTGTCACCAAAACATTCTGCTCTTCCAGAATATAATACGTGCATTATCAAATACCCGTTTGAAATATCAGTCAAATCTAATGATCTCTCTAATGGCAATCATTTTTTCAAGCAATTATCCGCCAATACCGATATGATTCCAATATCATCTTGCATCCCTAACGGCAGCAGTAGGTATTGTCATATTGCCAACCCCTTGGCTTACATGATGTTATCGCCAGGTTCATTGCTGTTTGGCTGAAAAGAGTGATCATTTTGAAAGAATGTGAAAAAACTCAATTCAAATTCTGCTTATAAAACGTGTTTCCTTTACATTATAAGTAGAAATTAAATTAAGACATACAGAACCCCTGGGGAGGCTTAAACTAGAAGTGGCTAATATGACGATATTTAATAATGTGATAAATTATGTCACAGTACACTTTTCTGTGCATATTGTAGATATCGTCAGTGCTTAAAGAACACTAACTACACATTTCATTGCAAAGTGAGCATAATTAGGCCTGTTTAATTGGATTTAGTTCAGCACAGTTTGTAAAACATTAAATAAAAATCATTGTAGTTGTAAGTTTGTGTTTATTACAGTATTTTTATCTGTTGCACTACAGGTTCTGTTTTGTCTGTTCCAACTTATTAAATGTCAGATAAACTTAATATTGTGTTGCATATCATATATTGTGAAAAGTATTGTGATATAATGTTTTTGCCATATCGCCCACTCCTAGTTGAAACTCCTTGATCTTATGAAGATAAATGATGTGTAAATTGATGTTTGTCATGTCTTATAAATAGACCTCTAAAGGCTCACATCTGCCCTCCCTTCATAGAGCTTTTTGAAATTATTTAAACATTTGCCTTCTGCCATTCTGTAACATTTAAGGAGAATTCCACCAATTTTTAAAAATAATTTCAGCATAAATAAATTATTACATACAAACAAAGTCATTCCGAGTGGTTTGATGTGAGATTCTGTGTTCTAGAGAACTTAAGGAGTCAGAATTGTTCACAGTGGTGGTGATAGGAACCAGACCTCTGAAGAGTTTAATGAAAAGCTCCCTCACTGGAGGTTATTACACAGAATGGTTCCGAACAAGTCGCCTAATGCCTCAGACTTTGTTTGACGATCGCTTTGAGATCAGATTTTGACCTAAAACATTTCTTTACAGTGCATTCATGATGGCGGGGTACATACAGGTCATTGTGAGGCAAAGTAGTCCCTGCAGAAAATGTATATTTTTCTAATTTACCACTATTTAATCATTATCAACATTATATATAAAAACTAAGAAGACATGTAGGTTCCCTCGTTGTTTTGCTTAGTAAAAATAAATGCATTTTATGTTGTAGACATTGCGGCTCCTGGTTCCCATCACCACCGCTGTAAAGAAATCACACCACACTGAATGACTTTGTTTACATTTCAATGACTGAATTATGCAGAATTTTTTTAAGTCAGTGGAATTCCCCTTTAAGGGCTCACACAGACATTTTGTGGCGTGTGGGTTTGGCTTCACGTCGTTCTTATGGCTTAAAAATCCAAAAATTCCAGCAGCGTCTCTGAATGAGAAATGCAGTTCATACAAACATTCACACTGCGGCTTTAAATATATTGGATTTTTCAAAGCCTGTTTGGTGAATCTTGTGTGGTTGAGTCCTTTGTGAAGAGAGGATTGGTAAAATTAGACTGAATGTTTGTCTGTTGTTAGTGGGTATTTGAGGGTTATACACTGAGTCATTCTGTGCTGTTGTAAAGTTTTGACTGCTGTGGTCTCAGCCCAGACAGGCAATTGTCCTCAGTCAAGCTTCACTGAGCTGTTGTAGTGGGCTGGGTTATGATGAGGGCCTACACAGAGGAGCTCTCCCATAAACACACGCATTGTCTGCCTTTGTGATGATGAGCCAGGTGTGTGTGTGCATGAGCGTGTGTGTTTTGAGAAGGGTCTGGTCACAAGGATGTGTTCAGACAGGTTTTTCTGTGCAGAATAAGGCATGGTATCTCAGATGAATTCGATAGGCGTTAACATGCAATGTTTAAAATGTGAACCTTGCAACAGAGGCAGCTCAGAATACCAGAGTAAAACATCTTTAAAAACACAAAGCTACAGACATTGCATTGGTTTGATTGGCCAGGCATGGTTGAATGAAATGGTTGAAGGAAAAAACATACTTTACTTTTAATGTAAATTAATGGAACCAGACTTTTTTCCCCAAGTAATTTTGGGCCACTTCTTTTGGTCCATTCTTCATGAAATTTACACACAACGTAAAGGACAACAGGCATTTTCAAATTATGTCAAAAACTGATCAATGACAAAAATGGAGATACAAGGTTTTGTTCCCACAGCAGTGATATATTTAAAGCTACATTATGTCAGTTGGAGGGATTTGGAGACCTCTCTGGTGGAAATGTGTAATTGCACGCAACGTGTGGAAAAGAACATTTTGTAACCATGGGCTTTATTTCAGACTCTCCCAACGCAGATGAATATAGTGATTGTGAAGATGTTGAGTATTTAAATAGGACTGAATCAAAACTTTACGCATTGAATCATCTACTATTATCGTTATAGCTTCATCAGCATAATTTAGATTTTGCATTTGAGACCTAAACATGAAGCGGAAGCCAGACCTTCTTTTTCAAGCTGTATGTGTGACAGCTGTGAGAAATCTGTCATCTCTGCTTTTAATTGACTGTTTCAGGATTTACGGGCGACTTGCAGAAGCACACACACACACACACACACACACACACACACACACCATAATTTAGTGACATGGTTATGTAACTTCTCTCAGTTGTAACACATATCTTAGTGTAGCTTTAAATAACAGCAGCACAAATGAAACAAAGAATAGACTGGTACATTGATGGACCAGGGAGTTAACAAAGTCGTAGTATTAGATCATCTTTATGGCTGTCATGATGAGTCGATTACTCATATGAAAAACATCAGCAATTAAAATTTATCTTCTCTGTGAATCGACAAAGATTAATTGGCAGTTTGCGTGATGATAATGCATATGTTAAATTATTCCACTGCTCTCTTACAGTAAGAACCAGAGCCTCGTGAAAATAGTCGGTACATTATTAATATAATGAATAGTGACGACCCTGATCATCTTCTCTCTCTGCTTGTGTGCTAGCAGTCACACGCATGTGATACAGTGTTTATGACTGTGGTGTCTGGACAGTGTCTGGAAGTGTGAGTAGCGGGGGTAGATTGCTCTGCCCCATGCTGCCCACTATTGTCTGAAGAAGGACGTCCTGCTGGGCCTTTTAACCTGCGTCACGTCCTGGAGTCAACTGATAGCACTCAGATAGCAGAATGGTTGGCTCCTTTTCTCTTTACTATCTTTCTCTCTCTCTCTCTCTCTCTCTCTCTCTCTCTCTCTCTCTCTCTCTCTCTCTCTCTCTCTCGCTGTCTGGACTTCCTGCGTGCAGTCAGTGGATACCTCTTGGAGAGCTTCTCTTGGCACTGAATAAATACGCAGTGATAAGGTAGGCACCACATGAAAATGGAGCTAGGCTGCAGGCCTGTATCTAGATTACACTCTTTGGCTACAGAAGCACAAATGTCTGCCACGTACTCTTCAAGCCATCGTGCTAAAAGGTACGTGCATGTTTTGTTTCAAGCCTGTAGGTTTCAGAATCTCCAAAAGGCTGTAAACCTTCAGTGATAACGATTTAATCCAACTAGGGATCCTCCAATATGTGATGTGATGCTGTTATCCACTTCTACTGATTATTACAACATGTAAGCATTTATGTAGAAATTGGGACTAAATCTATCTGGATTAGCGTCACAGATAAATATAGCATTTATTTCTGTAAAATGAATAAAATGCAGACGTTTTAGCGTAGAAGCCCAACTTCACCTAACTGTTTCAGGTTGGATTGAAATATTGGTCAAATCTAAACATCTGGCCAAAGCTGATGAATTTTAAGCAGTGTTCTTCCAAAACTGATATGATTCTGATATCATCATGCATCCATAGAACAAACCTTAAAAGCGTCACATGAGCTTTATGATACAACTGTGAATGGCGCAATGTAAACCTGCCAACATGTGTTTGTTCTTGAGATGTTTTCTAAGAGCAAACTAGCTAAATTTGTGTAAACATGAACTAGACAGCTATTTTTTTTTTTTTATACCTGTCGATGTTCCTACCCTATATTTTTATACCTTGTTTAAGATGCCTTGTATTGCTGAGAGCTGTACTAGTAGCCCTCTCAAAGCCTGAATGTTGCCTATGCTTTTGTTCACTTTTATATGTAATAGTGTGTCATTCGGCATCAGAAACCACATAAGCAAGTCTATTTAAGATTACTTAAGAATTCAACACAGTTTGAGGCAAGTGTGTAGTAAATTAGGCCTGCAGTTTGCTCAAGGCTAATTGGTGCACATAAGCATTCATTACTAGCTACATTAGCCTCTTGTGCAAAACAAAAGAAGCAAACTTTCAACACTAAACATGTCTTGACTGACTACATTTCCGTTAAAGGGAAAATTATTTGATTTTTTTTTTTTGCTGAATTATGACTTTAACATGGGGTAGGACATCAGTTTGATCGACGCTGTCAGACGGACCGTATGCCGCTGTGCTGCCAGCGTTAGGGTACCAGGCCAAAAACATGCCTTGAATGAATTGGACTGTTGCAAGTCTGTCCCCAAGTTTTGTCAGACACCTGAACAATTTCTTTGTCTCAGAAGCATCGTGTTACGTTCTGGCGCTATTCTGGGCCTCTCATTTCCAAAATTATCAAGACATGAGCCTTTCTGCCGTTTTCCATCTGTAAGCCGATTCTCTTCAAGCTGTTCAGTTTGTGGCTGTGATGTGAACTGACGTTTGACATCGTCAGTGTCCAACTCAGGTTTAGGGAAGTGTGTCTGCTGTTGCTAAGCAGCAGGACAACCTGCCAAACCCTGAGAAAGGAGCCGTGCTACTTTGGGGTCATTCGAGGAGAAGTCGGCGATGAAAAGGGCCATGATGTCACGGGGGTAATTACGGAGTCCTAACACAGAGTGTTTAGGGTCAAGCTGCCAACTCTCCCTTACTTCCTGCCATGCTAATGAACCCTAGAAAACAGAGCAGCCCCGACGCAGCACTTCACAGAGCCTCGTGGTGAATGACTGGCCACTGATGTGATGATCCACCCACTAACTATTCAATAATTCCCAGTGTTACAGCGAGTTCTGCTACATTACACTCTTGGGTTGAATGCAGTGGAGTTTCTTTTTTCACCAAGTTTGACCTTGTCTATAGAAACACAGTCAACAGTACAGACCATTAAAAGATTCATCAGCTGATGAAGAAGTGGTACATTTATGATGTTAATATAAGACACTGAGGGCATGATTGCCATTACCTTCATAACAAAATGCTTGGTTGCCAAAGCACCATGTTTTGTTCAGTTAGAGGCCATGTCACAGTAATAAGACTCAGTGTTCCAACATATCTAGCTTCACGCAATTTGGTGTCACATCACCACACTGCAGAAAATCTTGGCAAAGGAAATCATCATAAATCTAGTCAATATGTCTAATATTTCTCATTTTGATGTGGTTGTAAGAATATTATAAGATTATTCAGCTTTTTTCTAGACCTTTAGTACTTGTTTAATCATTCAATCTTAAGAAAATAATTCTTTTGGCAAATAATTGAGCAAAATGATCTGCATTGTGTGTTGAAACAAGCAAAGTTTGAGAAATAAGCAAATAAGATCTAGAAATGGGTTGAATAATCCTATAATATAATATTATAATAATTAATGTTACAATTATTAATATTAAATGTTAATATTTTTTTACAATAATATCATAATAAGAAACATTACATATGAAGAGTTTCATTCTAAGATGCTGTATATCCATTACAGTTTTGGATACAAGAAGTTAGTGAAAAGAATAACAGCTGACATATAATACAAAACACACTTATTTCTCCCTTAAAGGTGGCAGTTATCATAATATAGCATTAACATTTCTTGTATGTGCAAAGCTCCCTACCAACAACATATGTCATAAAAACGGAGTTTCTTAAAAGTGGTCTATAGTGCATTTTCAAATAAAACCCTTCAGGTATTGATTAGATTTTAGACATTTTCACTTGCCAGGATGTCATTTTATGCCTTTCTCAAATCCAGTCCCAGAGATCCACTGCCCAAAATGTTTTTCTTGTCCTAACACTGCTTGAACTCTTGAACTTGTTAATTAGCCAATTACTTGAAGCAGATGGCAGATGTGTTGCAGAAGGGAAGAAAAAACTAAACGGAGCATGACTGTTTTTTCTGAATCAGATGAAAATTATGAGGTCCTCCCTAGTAGGACTGCAATGATTAATTGACAGTCAGTCATTGCGATACTGAAAAAAGGTCTTTGGATTGTTGTGTTGTTTACTCGAAAAAATGCTCTCAGTAATGCTTTATAACGTTCATATGCTACATGTGGTCATTCTGACGCCTTGTATTATACTCTGAGAACTGTAGGAGGTCGATATGACTTCCGTTGTTTTGTTTCGTTGCATGATAAATGAAGAAATTGCTTGTTGCCCAGAGGCAGAGACATTATAAAGGAGGAGGAGACAAGTCACTAGTTGAAAAAAGAAAGGGAAAGCTCATGATGCTCAACATGGCGTCTGCTTACAGGGAAAGTTCCACCCTATAAAAACCTATCAGCTTGATGGTAAAGCCACAGCGGGAAAAGCTGCCCCTCATTGTGGAGATATGTGTATGTGCCATAATCACAACAGCCTGAAAGAACATGTTTTTGTGTGTTATTTGTGCCAAATGCTACATTTTGGTCAGATTTTACCACTGATTTCAAATACATTTTATTCATTAATGTTGCTTTCAGTTGATTTTTAAGTCTCTTCTCGTTTAAAGAGAACAGAGTCTGGTCTTGTATGTGTGCAAATAACTGCCCGGGTGTATTGCCAGGATCGCTGCCAAGTGGACAGACTTTCCTATAAGGACTTTGACAGAGGACAAAGTGAGAGGAAACAGAAAGCATAGTGGTTCGGTCAGTTTATTATTTGAATAGACTTCATAGGCAATAGATTTCTCAGTTATAGATGATTATAGATTGTGTGGTGTTGGGGTCTGTGGGACCCATTTTCAGTGTTTACCAAAAGAAAAAATGATGCGATTTATTATTATTTCAACCTCAGAATTCTTGGTCTTTGCTCATTTTCTGTGAAGAACATATAAAATAACACATTTTCAATGACTCCACTCTGTTCACCCCTCTACACATTTATATCACATGTGGTGTTGGGTGAACCTGCGGGGAGTAAAAGTGTGAAGGTGCTTGTCTCTTCACTGTGTTCTCCTCCTACATGGCCTGCTGTTAGTGTGTGTGTGTGACTGTGTGTGTATGTGTTTGTATATGTGTGAGGGTGGACAACATGGACAGGCTGCTGACTGGCTACAGCTGCTAAAGGAGAACCCTGTGCTGGCCACTTGTGATATTAATTTTAAACATCTGGTATTTTTACATAAATTGTTTTGGCTGTATTGATTTAAAAAAAAAAACAATAATGTGGTGGGTCCACCAGACCACCAAGTAACAAAAACATGAACACCACACAAGGGCTGTAGATCGTGTACTCGTTGGTTTCCTCTACTGCGTATCACTAGTGGAGGCTTTCCCACACTGATATGGTAAATAATGACAGAAGAGCAAACTTTCTGCCCTGGTTTCTGCTTTGCTTTTCCTCTTGGGGATGTATGTACAGCATCTCTTGTTGGATATGTATTTGTTTATGTCTCGCTCTGGGTATATATGTCTCTCCTGCTCTTGGTTGACATGTGGTGGTCTATGATTGTCTCACTGATTGGATACCTGTCTCTTCTCCCTCTCTGGCAAGATTTGTGTCTGTCCTCTCTCTGAGTGGGTATATGTCACTATGTGTGCGCCTGCCTCTGTCTGAGTGTCTATTTGTGTCTGTGTGTCTCTCTCTTTCTGCAGAGGCTCTGCAGCTGCCTTTTCACAATAACATAAAGTGTATAATTTGTCCACGTAAGCCTGAATGTCTCAGAAAGCGAGAGAGAGAGTGAGAGAGCGAAGGAGAGAGACAGAAAGGGGGGAAACAGTCCTCCGACAGCAATCATTTTTCCGTGCACAGTAATTTTGCTGTCAGGAACAGCTGGCAGTATGGGTCGGAACAATGCGAGAGGAGAGGAGCGGAGCGAGGGAGCGTGGAATAGTGGAAGAGGAGAGCGGAGGGGGGCTGGTGGGGCGAGCGAGGGAAGCGTTGGGTTGGCAGAGACCCGAGGGGGATCAGATTTCAGATTCTGTCATTAAGGCCAGACTGCGCCATGCACACATACACAGCCACAGCCACAGCTTCAAGTCTGAGCAGGACGCACCGACTCTAAAACGGGTACGTGTCTGTTTTTCGCTTTCTTTTTGTTTGTCAGTCTCTCTTTCAGGGTTTTTTTTTCTGTTTCCCCTGCTATTCTTTACTCTATCCTCCCTTACCCCTCCTCTCTCTTTCTCTCTCTCACATACACTCCTCTCTCCACTCTTACTCTCTCTCTCTCTCTCTGTTTTTCTCTCTCTCTCCCCATCATTCTCTCTTTCTCTCGCCCCTCTCGTCACTCTTTTTCATCATCTCTTTCTCTCTCTCTCTGTCTCACTCTCTCTGTCTCGCACACTTCTCTCTCCCTTGCCCTCTTTCTCCACTCTTACTCTCTCTCTCTTCTACTGTTTTTCTCTCTCTCCCCCATCATTCTCTCTCTCTCACCCTCTCTCTCTCACCCCCTCGTCATTCTCTTTCTCCTCTCTCTCTCTTTCTTTCTCTCTCTCTCTCTCTTTCTCTCTTCCTCTCAGTCTCGCACACTCCCCTCTCCCTTGCCCTCTCTCCCCACTCTTACTCTCTCTCTCTTCTACTCTGATTTTCTCTCTCTCCCCCATCATTCTCTCTCTCTCACCCTCTCTCCCTCTCTCTCTCGCCCCTCTCGTCATTCTCTTTCTCCTCTCTCTCTCTTTCTTTCTCTCTCACTCTCTCTCTCACTCTCTCTCTTTCTCTCCCTACCTCTCAGTCTCGCACACTCCCCTCTCCCTTGCCCTCTCTCCCCACTCTTACTCTCTCTCTCTTCTGCTCTGGTTTTCTCTTTCTCTCCCCATCATTCTCTCTCTCGCCCTCTCTCCCAGTCTCGCCCCTCCTGTCACTCTTTTTCTCCGTCTCTCTTCTTGCCCTCCCTTTTCTATCTCTTCTCTTTCTCTTCTCTCACTCTGTCTCTCTCTCTCATTACTGTTTTTTTCTCTCTCTCTCCTGGAGTGAAGGGGAAGAAGAGAATGTTTGTATGTAGCTTAGAAAAAGTGAGAGGGTGAGGGACGGCGAACGAGTGAGAGAGGGAGGGAGGTGTAGAGAGAGAGAGAGAGAGTTGGGGGGGAGGCAGGACTTGGCAGGCACACTGAACGGCGTAGCAGTGGGCAGATCTCTTTTAGGATTCATCAGCGGAGACGGAGCTCTGCGTGTGTGTGAGCATATGCGCGCATGTGTGTGCACGCTGACATGCCAGTAAGTCTGAGCTTTTTCACTTTTTACCGCTCAGATTAGCTCCATATGAGAGAGAGAGAGAGAGAGAGAGAGAGAGAGAGAGAGAGAGAGAGAGAGAGAGAGACTGTAAGATAGAAAGAAGGCTGTAGCAGGGCTCAGTGTACGGCTGTGTTTATGCCTGTTTTCAGTTTAATTCTGTATTTTTAATCCTTCAGCATCTGATAATCATAAAGCCTTCTGCAGCCTCGAGACATCAGAGCGAATCTGTCTATCAGTGAGAGAGAGAAAGAGAGAGGGAGGACTGCTGTCGCCCTGATGGCAGACAGGCAGGAAGTAAGACAGAGGGGGACTGTGCAGCTCACACACACACACACACTTGTCCCAGTTCTGTGGTGTTCCTCTTCTTCAGCAGGCTCTGGAGTGCGTTTATTGATTTCTGCGCCATGCGGTGCCCTGCTCTGTCTGTCTGTCTGTCTGTGTGTGTGTGTGTGTGTGTGTGTGTGTGTGTGTGAAAAGACTGAGATGGAGCCGGAGAGTCGTATGTTTGTGTGTGTGTGTTCTGCAGCGCTTCTGGCTCCTCTTGCTCCCATTACCCCCAGACTGCACTGGAGACAGTCTGCAATGCACATTTTATGAGCGCTCTCTCTCTCTCCCTCCTTCTCTCTCTCTCTCTCATCCTCTCTCTCCCTCGTTCCTCTTTCTGAGTTGTTTATTTTTTGTCTCCGTAGCGTCTCTGCTCTGTTCCAATTGTTTTGTCACCACATTTTTACGTTTTTCTCCCTGCGTTATGCTCTGTGCTCTGATTTTGGATTCACTTAAAGGGCCCTTTTTGTGGAACCTTTCATTTTCTTCACTTTTTTAAAAGAAGATCTAAAATTTCTAAACATACTGCTCACTCTCCAGTCCATATGTTCTGAGCTTCATAAACAGCCTGTTTTGAATGAATTGTTTTCCAGGCTGCTTTCTGAATGAGGCCCAATAGAAGGCAACCAATCAGAACAGAGCTTGTTTACATATACCAGTCTTAAAGACGCAGTAAAAAAAAGCAGTCTGTTTAATTCTAAGGGATAAAATGAGACTGATAAATGGTCATGTAAAATGAATTTTGTCTGGTTTTGGCAAGGCAAGTTTACCTTTCATACACAGTGGTAATTAGTGTTTATAAAAATGCAGAAAAGTAAAAGCATTAGATAAGAAAACAGCTTTTGAGCTTATGATCCAGCGTCTTAGGCTTTTGCAAAGAGTGTTAGAAAGACATAATCACAATTGGATTTCTTATTACTTGTAAGAAATGCAATTGTGATTATTCTCAAGTCATTTCCAGCACTCTGAGTGAGGAAGAGCACAAAAGTTACTGCTTTCAATGTTGAATAGCAGCCGTAACTGAATGGCAGAAAACCTCCAAAGAGTCGATAAAGCTTAGGAGGAACATTTAGATGTTAAAAAATATGATTTTAGGACCTAAAGATAAAAGAAAAAATAAGGGCTTGAAAGCGATTAAATAGTGCTAAGACAAAAGAAGGTAAGAGACAATAATAAGACAATTAATTTTTTTACCGCATTTCATTTTACTTATAATAGAGAAAGTAAAAGACAATAGCAGGTAAAATAAGGGCTTAAAAGAAATTAAAAGAGTGATGAGGATAAAGTGCAGTGCTAAACAAAGGCACAAAAAAACAAGTATGTTTTCAATCTGGACTTAAAGATGGTTGCATTCGGAGCACATCTGACCTCATGTGGGAGTTTGTTCCAGCAGTTTGCAGCATAATGACTGAATGCTGCCTCACCCTGTTTGGTTCTGATTCTGGGCACTACTCATTGACCGGTCCTGAGTGATTGGAGAGGCCTGTTGGACTGATATGCAATGTTTTTTGGCCGTTCTGTGATTTCTATACAATTAGAAGCACTTTAAAGTCAATTCTGTACTTAATTGACTTGAGGATTGGAGTAATGTGGTCAGATCTCTTTCTTCTAAGCTTACTAACAGCAGCATTCTGAGTAAGCTGTAGCTGTCTGACTGTGGTCTCGAGAAGGCCAATAAGAGATCAATGCAGTAGTCCAGCCTGCAGGATATAAATGCTTGAATTAGTTTTTCTTTTGTGACATGAAATTTTGAAACTATGGAACAATAAGGGTCCAAGAATGGCTCCTTGTGGAACACCACAGGTTTCCCTTTTAGATTTGTAGTTGTTGATTTGCAGTAGAGTAGCTCCTGTCTTCCACATATGATTGGAACCAGCTAGGAACTGTTCCTTAAAGCCCTACCAAGTTTTCCAGTCTGTCTAAAAGAATCTCATGATCGACGGTATCCAGTGCAGCGCTAAGATCAAGAAGCACTAGCACAGATATTTTGCCAGAATCTGTGTTCATTCAAAAATTATTTAAGACCTTCGTAAGGGCAGTCTCTGAGCTATGAAACCAGCCTGGAAGTCATAACTACAGTATTGATTTAAGAATTTTCTGAGCTGATTGAAGACTACTTTCTCAATACTTTTGCCCATGAATGGAAGATTAGAAATAGGTCTATAATTATTAAGTACAGAGACATCTAGATTGCTGCTTTTAGGAGAGGCTTAATCACAGCAATTTTTAGTGGCCCAGGGAAAATGCATGAAAGGAGCAACTCATTCACTATTTGAAATAAACCAGCTGCTAGGCTTCTTCTTAGAATGTAAAACGTTATAAGTGGACCTCAGGGGGAAAAATAAAATACAAGAAAAATGTAGGGGCCCTTTAAGCTCACCAGAGAGCTTTTTATTTTCACTGTGGCCAAATACTGTCATCAGCTATTGTGTTGACATGTGCTAGGCCATAATATTTCAGTGAGTGATGTAGTCTGCACAGCCTTAAACTAAACATGAAGACTAAAAAACTTTTTGTTCAGCTCGAAAATATGTATTGTCTGCGTAACACCTGGAGAGAAGCTGCAGGGACGCTTTTGAAAGGACTTGCACTCTGTGTGACTTTGCAGTAAAGAAACGCTGGCCAAAGAGAATGTGTATGTGTAGGCATCAATGCAGATTTTGCAGTATAGGCTATGTTAGGCTATGTGACCTCAAAAGCCTAAGTACTTGATTTAAAAAAAAAAAATGTGTGTTTCGGAGTGAGTGGTTCCTGAGGTTCTTTATAGGTTAAATATATGGACGTAATGTGTTTGCTAGGCTCGCAGCACAACCTGCAGATGTTTTCAAATTGCTGCTACAAAACATTGCATCTTCGAAATCGTAACTTTATAACAGGTAAACATGATTTTTTTAACACTTTATAAAGCGTTCACATGGATAGCTGCCGGCACCTTCGGTCAAGATGATGACAAACAGGGATGTGCCAGTATGGGAATTCTGGGCCGATGCTGATACTTGATATCTTCCATTTATATATTAGAGCTTGTTTGACTGTTAATTTATGCCAATCGACTAGTCATTCAAAAAAGTAGTTGTCATTACCATAAAAATGAGTGTTCCAGAGATCTGTGAGAAGTATCTTGTTAGTAGCTTGCTAATGGGGTCTGGTTCTAGCAGATATTGGAGAAGAGTTATTTTGTTGTACTTCATTAAGTTTCAGTCTCGGGCACTCTGCCCACAGAAGTACACGAGTTGTCTTGTGCAGACTACACATTAAAATGACCACAGCTCTCAGAAACTCATCTCTCACAGAGAATTTACACTGGCTCTGTTCCATGCACTGTCTAGTGGGAAACAAACAATTGTTTATCAGGCTAAATGCTAGTAGCAAACAGTTGCATCTCTACTCAGCGATAAGCCTTTCAGAGCAAGGCGTAGGCCGAGTCGCTGAACCAGGAACCAGTCATGATGTCCCATTTAAAAACTCGTTCCTGAATTGTGTTTGTAATAGTAGGTAGCAAGTAAATGAGATCCTCTTGTGCCGACCAGTAGTTTTCGTTGTGTACATCACACTAAGTGATCTGTGATTAGAAGTTTTGCATGCCAGTAAAACAGCCCCTTCATACGGCGGTTCTCAGAATCTACCCTGTGTAGCTCACAGGCCTATTTTTCAGTGCTGCTTTACACAGCTTGCAGATGAATTGGTTTCTTTTTATGTAGTATTTCCACACCATTAATGTACTTTGGCCTTTGTGTTTAGCAGAAAAACTGATTTTTGTTCTCTCTTCCTGCTCTTTTTCTGCAGTTTTTACCACTAATCTATTTCAGGCACTGTATTCAACTATATGCTACTCTATATGCTGAGGAGCTGCTGCCTACTGCCATGACTAGTGAATTTATTAGTTGACTAGTCTCCTAATCTGTGCAACCCCTAGTATACATCTGCCTGTGTTGATGGCATTACGCAAACCTTTTATAAAATGTGTTAATTGATTGGGACTAGAATCACCTGGATCGGTATCCGAATATTTAGAATGAAAAGGAAAAAATAATAAAATGCAGACATTTTAGCACAGTTGCCTAAATGTTCTGCTCTTCCAGAGGACCATAAATACATCATCAGATATTGAAATCTAGACATCAGCCTGATGCTGATCATTTCTTTTTTCCATAGTTATCTGCCGTCAGCATACGATTCTGCTGTCATGGTGCATTCCTAATGCATATGCATTGATTAGCCTGCTAGCCTGCATAAAATTCCCTCAGTAATATTCATTATGGCCGTTGCATTCTGTGATGTGAGCTGGCAAGCTAATCAGTTGGTGTCGTACGCTAATGTCGTAGACTCAGGAAGGGAGCACCCAGTGTCGGAGAATAGAACCAGTCCTGTTTTAGCACTGGTAAGTTGTAAGCCCGCCAAATATTTGCCAAGGCTACATTCAGAGCACCAAAGCTATGGAGAGAATGGTGATGACATTTACTGCTAGTACAGCTTGACTGTATCACAGTTATTGAAATATACTGCATGGTACTTCAAAAGATAGGGTTTACTTGTTGTAGTCATGGGGGAGAAAAAAAGAGAAACGAGGAGAAAGCGAAAGAAAATGAGAGCGTGTTGCAGATTCCAGCTGGAGATAACACTCACTGCAGGACATTCTGGAGCCCAGCGCAGACACACACACACCCACACACACACACACACACACACACTGAAGGAAGGGATGATAAAGGAACACAGAAATGAAAGGATGAAGTAGAAGCACATGGCACAAGTGCTGCCATCTTGCCAAAACCGCCCTGAGACACGAAGATCGCTTTCTGCCAAGGGACAGCTAATCGATAAAAATGATGCGTATTCCCATTTTTGCTCGTGTGGAGAGATGGTGATGACTCTAGCGATGCCAGTAAGCTCAGAATGCTGTTCATCGATAAGAGCGAGCCAGACTACATGAAATTTTCATCGACTCGGTCGGCAAGGAGTTTTGTAAGACATTGGCATTACAGTGTTAAAGATCTCGGAGTGGAGCTCTGCCTGAAACGTTTCCTCAGCCCTGCCTTTAGTCGAGGCGTGCTTTTTTTATTATTTGCTGAAAGAATGTTTGTTCATTCCTCTGTGAGTTAACAGAAGTGAAGGTCACTGGGAGTGTGTTTGAATTGGCCGTGTTGTGGTGTGATGCTGGATCCATAGCCATGGTGACAGTGTGAGTTACGCGGTTGACGAGGTTAGGGCTGGCCAGCTCGTAGCCTTCGCGTGGTCATAAAAAACACTGGGTTAATTGTTTTTGGCCTGTGTTTGACAAACTGCAAGAGAGTTCACATGGATTGCTGTGTCCCTAGCCGCCTCACAGCTGACCAAATGAGATGTGGGACTGAGATGCAGCCCTTATTAATTACTGAAGAGGGCAGCAGTGGAGTTAAAGCACTACTACAACAAACTAGAGCTTTGAGAAATGGTGCCTTGGGGACTAAACCTTGAATTTAGTGCTTTATTGCTCGATTGAAATCACAAAACAGACCAGATAAACTTCAGAGTTCAATAATTGAGTGATGTTTGAAGTTAACTTTGCATATGCCCACAGATTATGGTGTAATACTAATTTACTAAATCTGATTTAAGTGAATTGAATCTCGTTCAGGTCACATTCTGATATTTCTTGGTATTCCTTGCACGTGTTTTGCTCTTTCCAGGAAATTTGGAGACCTACTTTATTCATTGTATTTGCTGGATGTGATGACATTAACCATTTTGTGCAGGCTAATGTACCACAGCTCATGAACTGCATATCTTTTTATGAATGAAACCAGGCTTGTTGATGATAAAGACCGTTCATTTTCATGTAGTACTCAGGCATTTCTAACATGCACATTAAGGGTGTGTTAGAGGCTTGTGTTCATTCAGCCATTTTGCCACTAATTACACAAGTGGCCCCCTTTTCCCCTGAGCCATATGGCACATGGACGCAATTAGTGCTAGACTGTTATCTTAGTCTGGCTTCTCATAAGCAAATGATTCACCCTTCTCAGGTTTTAACGGACGCTGCGCAGAGACCTGCAGGTCAGCTTTGACGCAGCTAAGACCTGTACAGTGCAACACACCTCAAGATTTGCCTCCTTCTTTGTTGTGGTGGCTGTTTTTCATCCTGTATGGATCATTTTGGAGCCACTTTGCCTTGAGGCCAGTCTGCCCACCTGAGCTGAACAGACTGGTTTGCGTCTTTCCTTTGAGAGTCATTTCCGTAACCCGAGTAACGTAAGCGTGCTCTCATTTGGTGGCGTTACAGTTTGACAGGGTGGTGAGATACCGTTAGCCCTCAAGTTTTGTCCTCCATTGATCGCGTCCTGTGGTTCGTCATATTGCTATGCCGAAGACTGGAGTCTGTGTCACTTTGTGGTGAAGAGGGCAAATCAAAGTTGAAGCAGATGGGGGGTGAAATGTTTTTGCCCTGGCTAGAGTCCAGATATCAGAGGTTTAGCACAGTCACTGTCAGTTGTGTTAGTAATTAAGTAATCTATTAAGTACTTGCATTATTAAATAAAAAGACTTTGTTTATTTCACTTTGCGGTGAAGAGAGCAAGTCAAAGCTAAAGCATGAAGCTGGGAGTTGGTGATATGACAGACAGATAACATTGTGATACTCTAGGACACTTTCACAATACACAGATGACCAATAGTGCCACTTTTAAAAATGCTACCAATGCTACCACACTGTGCTGTACTAAATCCAATTAAACGGTCCTAATTATTACTCTGTTTGTAATGAAAGATATACAGTTAGTTAGTGTTCGCAAAGTACTGACAGTATGTCCAGAAAATAATAAATATAGTGATGTTGCCCACCCCTAAGCTTGGTCCGAGTCGAGGTGTGAGGAGATTAGGCTGTCACTGCCGACTGTGTTAATAATTGAGTAATCTGCCAATCATTTTAAAGATTTATCGAGTAATCAGAATTCAAAAAGAATGGAAAAAAGACGTGACTGAACAAAAACAAGCCATGCATATACATTCAAACGTGCGCTCTTACTGTAAGAGAGACCGCTAAGAGAATGTAAATATGCACTGTAATCATGACAGCTAATCACTGTTGATTCATCAAGATTTTGTTTTAAACAAAAAAAGTTTTTTCTTTTATATGAAAGCGTGGCAGCCCTAGACGAGGTGTAAATGAGGGGTAGAGGAGGAAAAACTTCTTTTGTCCAGCAGGAAAACGGCTCCAAAACTGTTTAACTGTTAAATGACGTGAGAGAATGTGTTTGGCTGCGTATGACTTCCACACTTTAGAACGAGAAAGGAAGTGAATGAACGTGCTCTGATTGTGTAGGATATGCATTTTTCAGAGAGGGTGTGTAGGTGTGTGGGAGTATGTGTGTTTGTGAATAAACAGGCTGAAATTCGCTTTAGTCCGTAGGGTACATATGTTTCAGAGAGAGAAAGCCTGGGGTGTGTGTGTGTGTGTGTGTGTGTGTGTGTGTGTGTGTACGTCAAAACCACCTAAAGCAGCCGTTGACAGCTCTAAGCACATTAGTGAAAGGGAATGGTGGCATTAGCATTTGATTACGTTCCTCTAGCTGTGAGGATGCCGGTGTGTAATGAATGCAGTGGGGGAAGACTACACTGGCACCACTGAGTGGGCTGCCATATAGGCCCCGCTGTGTCCTGAAAGCAATGGACTGCTGTATCTCGCCAATCTACCCCATTACCTAGCCCTGTGGCCAGGGAGGAGCCCTCAGCTTAATTTCTGTTTTCACCACATGAACAGATTGGACTTGATGGTAGCACTTTTCTGCACTCACACACACATGTAGGTCCACGTGTTTAGCCTGTCTAAAATGCTGTAAGTTAGTTAGCACAGTTGTGGCCTGATTTTTTTTTTTCTTTTACTGTTAGCATGGGCTAGTGTCTGTGCTAATTGTTGTTATCGAAATACACACATAGCCTGCCTAACATGCCATAAATAAATAGTTAGCACTGGCGCAGTCTTATTTTTCCTGTTAGCATATGGGCTAGCAATCTCCATTCTACCTGGTATTACACACATAAACAAACGAACACATGTTTAGCCTGTGTAACACACTATAATTAGTTTGTGCTGGTGTTATGGCCTCACTGTTAGCACAGACAAACAGTCTCCATGCTATTGCCCAGATACACATATAGCCTGCCTAACACACTGTGATTAGTTAGCACTGGAGTTAGCCCTTTTTTACTGTTGTCTTGGGCTAGCAGCCTCTGTGCTAGCTGTTATTACACACATAAACAGTCTTACACATGCTTAGCTTGTCTAACACACTATAATTAGTTTCTGCTGGTGTTCTCCCAGATAGCAAGCATACATGGCTGGCTTGATAAGGTCGATACCCTGCTGACTGGATTCCACTGCTGGTCCACCCTCAGACTTCCCAGATTATTGTCCTGCACACACGATCTAGGTAGTTTTTAATCCCCTCAAACAGATTTTAAAGGCACATAGCCTTTAAATTTGGAAAATAAACTAAGACAAATATTACAAACAACTGAGAGGAAAGCAAGTCCGTGTCTAGGCCTAATATAAAATTATTATGTAGAAATTGTTGTTGCTGACGCTAATTTAAACTAATATACAGGAAAAAGTAAGTATTTAGGGCTGTGAGTGTAAAATGAGTGATGAAAAGCAGAATTGTGCCGGATTTTCTGCTTAACCACCAGTGGGTCGCCTGGAAAATGCTGAGCAAAAAGCCAGTGGACTGCCAGCTTTGCCATCAGTGGGGCAGCGCTAGCCTGCTATCCATCCTCTTGCTATCTGGCCTCAGGTTTTACTGTTAGCATGGGCTAGCAGTCTTCTGGCTAGCCATTATTCCACACATAAACAAAACACTCATGTTTAGCCTGTTTAACTTGCCGTAATTAGTTAGAGCTGTTGATGGCCTTTTTCCACCGTTAGCATGAGCTAGCAGTCTTATTGGACGCTGTTATGTTGTTATTTTTTTCCACTTGGTTTGTGTTTGTTGAATGATGACACATTCAGGCTCTGCTCACGTCCCTAAATGGTGTCCCACATGGCGCTAACACGTCGAGCTTGCCAGAACAAATAAAGACGAAATCTATGAGGAGGGGAAAAAGCAGGCGGTGAATCATCAGGAGATGAAACGATCGGACTGATTTGGCCAGTATGAGGCTGCTATGGTCATTTATCTGGTTACGCTCTGTGTATTTACCCAGCAAGACTATGCAAGATAAAAAAAAAGCTTTTTTAATCTGGTTATACTGGTTCAGACAAAGATATTGTTGCTGTCATAACAGAACCTCGACTCGCTGAAATGACATCTTGATAAGGAGATGGAAAAAATGTTCTTACTTAACGCCCTGCTGACGTGATGAGATTTTATTGTGAGTAGTTTTGGATCGTTTTTTGAGGCCCATTCACTGTACACTGTATAAAGGGCAGTGGGCGGTTTATGAGATTAAAGTGTGTATAATTAGCTTTTAATGAGCATTTTAATGAGCTATGAATGTCAGAAATTTGTCCCATATGTGTAGTTTCTTTAACAAAATCGGGCTGAACGAGGAAGCGCAGTGATAGTGTCTGTGGTTGAGGTCAGTTTCATTTGTGTTGGAGAGGCTGCAGTGCGCTGGGTGCTGGTGTATAATAATGCTTTATTTACATAGCCAAGCTGATGAGGAGCATGTGGTGTATGCGCTGTGTAGTGTAGTGTCGGTGAGTCAGTCGGACGGAGACAGAGGCTGTCTGCAGTGTCGCATTGACTGAGACACAAGAGGTGAGGTTTGTTTGTGAGAGTGCTGCACTTCTCTAGCTTCTCTCTCTCTCTCTCTCTCTCTCTCTCTCTCTCTCTCTCTCTCTCTCTCTCTCTCTCTGACTCTTTCTGTCTGCCCCCTTCTCTTTCTCTCTCTCTCTCTCCCCCCACCATGCTAGGGAAACTCTCTCTGGGTGGCAGCTCCACAGCAGATCACACCTTTCACTTTCCCCATCTTTCTTTCTCACTCTACCCTCTATCACTCTCTTTATCTGTTTCTTTCTTTATCTGCCCCATCTTGCTCTCCATTGTTTCACTGTCTCTCTTCACTTGCCTGTCTCTCTATTTTTTACCCCACCTTCGCTCTCTCTCTCTCTCTCTCTCTCTCTCTGTCTCTCTCTCTCTCTCTCTCTCTCTCTCTCTGCTCTCTGTCTTTGTCCCTCTCCTCCTTTTTCTCTGTGTGTGTGTGTGTGTGTGTGTGTGTGTGTGTGTGTGTGTGTGTGTGTGTGTGTGGTCGATGACTCAGCATCTCCAGGGTGAATGGGTGTTAGAGAGGGTTTATTTGGGTAAAGTCAAAAACTTCAATCCCTCATTTCAGTCTGTCTGGACTCGTAGAGAAACATTTGTCCCCTCTGGAAATATAATAACATTTATATTAAAAGAGCTAAATGTGTTGGTCACTGTGTTTTTTAATGTTGTTGTTGTTGTTGTTGTTGTTGTTGTTGTTGTTTTCTGTATTTTTTAAAAATATTTTTGTATTCTATTTGTTTACTTGAATATTTCCTGATCCTGTTTGTCCTTGGTTCCTAATAAAACTGATGACGTTTAATATTAAGACATTTAATTGAAAATGATTGCACACTGTGATTTTGTTGCTCTTATTTTTCTTGACATCTGCTTATGCAAGAAAAGGTGTAAGTAAGCAGTCTACGTAAGCACTGTATTCTTTCCAGTTCCTGATGCTAGGAGTCACTGGGTGTTTGGAGAACTTACAGGCTGGAGTTTGGGCAGTATCCACTTTTTTCCTCTTCTGTCATACAGTACCCAAATATTACCCCAGGAGATTTTTCAAAGTTTTGTCAGATGTAAGAGTTTGTCCTCTAAACTTCATCACTGGAGCATCATTTATCCAGAATTGAACCTGCTCTGTGTTGTGAGGAGCTCTGGCACCAGAACCAGACAACTAGCTCCACTCCTGTTGGTGCTGTTTGATGTTCATGCTTTTGTAATTTTTTAAATAATTTACATCACTTGGAATGTATTTATTTGGCGTTTATTAGATAAATGTGAAATCTGACGTCATAATTTCCAGATACCACAGGATACTGTATTCATTTCCTCAGCCTCAGATGCTCTGCTCACACGGAAGAGTGAAACAGGGTGTTTGATATCTTTTGCATGCAGAGCTGCCCCAAACTCTTGTGATTTTGTCAGTTGCATTCTGATTGGCTATCCACGTCCATGCATACGCACTGCTGTCCAGCGTTTTTATCATGTGAGCAGAAAAACTAAGTTATTTTTCCAGCCAAGCTAAATTCTTGTCTAGTCTATTGCCATTATTATATAGTGTCAGTAATAATGTTATGAATAATGAATGTAGAAGCCAGCAGGCTTACAAAAGGCTGTGTAGAGTCGTGTATGAACTTTTGTACGAGGTCACACCAGGGCGCTGTTTGTTTCAGGTAGAAAACAACAGAGAAATCTTTAGGAGCCTGGAGCCTGGCGCCGCTCTCGCTGCAGCTGTTAGCAGCTGGCCGGGTTTGGTTTTGTTCAGTTCCCTCTGCGGAGTGTCGGAGCTTATGTTCTTCACAGGCCTGCTTGAGTTTGATCTCGCCTCTTGTCTCCTCGGCCTCCCCTGGGCTGGCTCACTGCACTGATATCATATACAGGATAAAGAGGTGCAGGGGAATAGAGCGGTCCAGGAGGACCAACTGACCTGATCTGGCAGAAAAACAGAGAGCGAGATGGAAGAAAGCAAGAGGGAGGGAAGGAAACAGAAAGAAGTGAACAGACCCGACAGAACGAGAAACGGGGAGAGAAGGAGCAGGAGACGAGGGGGGCGAGGGTGTACGGAGGGATGCTACAAAGGTAGGGGAGAAAGAGGGGAAAACAATGGATGGAAGAGAAACCAGCAAGAAAATGTGAGGGTGATGTGTACAGAGGGATAGAGTGGGAAGAAGAGATGGAGAAAGAGCTGAAGGAAGGGAGAGGGGGGGTGAACAAAGGATGGAGAAACCGATGAGGAAAAAAAAAAAGAAAGTGGGAGGGAGGGAAAAGACGTGTACATAACGGGAAAGAAATGAAGAAAAGGAGAGGTTGAAAATGAGGGGTGGAAGGAGAAGGAGCAAGGGAGAGGAAGGTGACAGGGATGAATGGAGATGAATGGATGTATATGGTGAAGTAGAACAAGAAAAAGGGAGAGAGAAAGACAAACAAAGGTGGAGAGAATGGGAAATGAGAGTTAGAAAGAGGGTTTATATGAGAAATAAAGGAGGCAGGAAAAGAAAAGGTAGGAGAAAGTGATGAAGATAGAAAGAAGAGAGAGAAGGAGAGAATTATTAACTTTTTTTTTCAAATGATCCATTTAATTCACCTCATGAATTGCATTTCTCTGCTGAACTGATGGAATTAGGGCAGTTAAATTGGCTGAGCTGAAGTTGACATTATTAAATGGACTGTTCACAATGACAAGGTAGGGCTTTTAATAGGTTGTTTACTATAGCCGATTAGTTTTCAGCCCAAAATCTTTAGAACTCTAAAATCCTGTGGGGTTTCCTGACCTGGCCAGTTTGATTTAATCATGTTTCACATGCAGCGTCTTGAGAAGGTTCAGTTAGGGATGGGCAGTTTCGCGATATGTTATCACTACACTAGAAATAAAAGTTCTGTGCAGGTACATTTTTCGTTCATCAAGATACAAACAATGTCAGTGTTCCCTCAGAGGTACAGCCGTGGGTTTAAGGTCTAATTGTGCACCTTAAATAAGTTTTTTCCAAGTGAAAAGTTCATATTTGTATCTTTTTATAACCTAATGTTTTATAACAGAATAATAAAATAAAAAGCCCAGAGACGAGACGGGGTGTGTGGAGTCAATACAACTCAGAACATATAATTTCAATGGATTATGGTACAATTATGTTCCCTGAATAAAGGTTCTGAGATGTACGCTTGAGGGTACCATCGCAGTGACGGGACGGGTACTGCCCCAGTGACAGTTTCATACCTTTTCTTCTGAGAGTGTATTGTGAAGATTACATCGTGGTACACTGTTCTGAGTATATAATTTCTGCTGTCAGTACTTTGAGAGCACTGAACAGCTAAAATACAGATACAATAAAAATACAGATTTAGACCAGTTATAGAGCCAGTAAACAACAACCAGTGTATTAACTGCACAGTAGTGAGTTGCTGATTATATCAGCTCATTATGGCATTTTTTTTCTTTCTTTCTTATTTTGTTCAGTTAGTTTTGCCAGCTGTTTGATTCTTCCTTCTGTTCCTTTATAAATAGTTTATTACTGCAAAAAGTGTAATCCCTGTATTGCATGATGTTGCCTCAGGGCAACAAACTTATTTTCTTCACTTTGTGATCCACACTTAATAACAATTTAAATAAATTAATATTAATAATTAAAAAGAAAGTCAAATCTTTTTTTTTGGTTTATTTTTGTATGCTTTTAACTGTTAATTTTGGTTTTAAATAATTGTTTCCTGCACAGTAACAGGAACACTGTATCATTGTAACATGGTTACTTTGAAAAAATAAAATGAAAGAGAATTTACCTATAGCATTTTTAATATTTGACGATCAACAAATTGTGCACTCAGTTTTGTTTAAAACTTTATCATATAAAGTAATCCTGTTTTTCGTCTGATAATCCTTATCATTTCTTTCCATTGTCAGACAGTGTTGCCTCAAGGCAACAAATCCTCAAAATCAAGTCTATTTTATGCAAGAACATTTTTAAACATTCAGCTTGTTCTTAAACCTCAGAAAGGTGGAATATTGGGATTCATATTGTGCATCGTGAAGACGTGTTTGAGTATTGCACGTCCTCCCTTACATTCACTGTCTTCTAAGGCAAGTGAGGTTCATCAGTTAATCAAGGTGCAGCTGGGATTTCTGTAATGGGTGGAGATTATCCTGTGAAGAAGAGGTTTACTGTGATTTCAGAAGGTGTCATATGTCTGTCGTTTCAGTAAGACTGCAGCGATTATTTTAATTCTATCTGTGGCAGCACTTGAGTGAATGTTAGCCATAATGGCTCCAATTAGGCCAAATAAGCAGCCACCTGCAAAGGCATGGCAGATTTCATCGATCACCTTAAAGATAGAAAGAAAGAATGAAAGAAAGACAGAAGGAGATGTATTACAGCTGAGAAGTGGGCTGTGAAATCCAGGCAGGAGTTGGGAGAGGGTGTTCACATACTAACTTGGCTCCAACCAAACACTATTAAGGAAGGAAAACCTGAGCGGGGCTTTCTGCTGCTTGTTTCTTTTTGTTGGTTCATGTTTGTGAAATCAATAATTTCAGCCAAAATTTCAGTCTGTAAAATACCACAGGATTATCCTTAACCTTCTTGCGAAGCCAAAAAAGGAATGATGAACAGGCCGTGAAATTTCATAAGCGTCTTTTTCTTTTAACAAAGCAGATCGTGCGAAAGCAGCCGTTACGTTCCCATATCAGTGCTTGAATTTCAAAGGGTGCTGCTGGGAGGCTGAGTAGGTGTGTGTGTACATCTTTGTGGGTGACTGTATATGTGTGCGTGTGTGTGTTTGTGTGCCAAATGCACTCAGTTGACAGCCTTGTTTTGTAGCTAGCTTAACCAAGAGTATCAGCTAACTCCCCAGGGACGGGTGCTGTAAAGGCATCCGAGTCTTTGTTAGTAAAATTGTGATTTGGTGAATTAACCAGTGCGTAGATGATTTAGACACAGTTTTAGTGTTTAGATGCAGTTTAGTGATGTTAAGGGCAGGTTAAGTCATTTTCTGGAATGCTTTCGTCCCATGTGGGTGTATTCGTTTAAAGGAGTACTTCAGCCATTTTTATACTAATCTCTATCTGTCACATATGATCAGTTACCACAGAGTAGCAGAGTAAGTTCCCTATACTTAGTAAAAGAACAGAAAACTTGCTGGCTTGAAACTGGCTTATATAAGAAAACAATGGGCAGGTTTTTAAGCAACTGCCCATTGACTTATATTATGAGTGTTTTTCAAGCCTGCAAGTTTTATGCACTTTTACTCGTCACAGTTAAACATGTGAAAGTTATTGTATGTGATATTGCACTGTATGCTACAGATGTGGCACATGAAAATTAGGTTGGAAAAACACTGGAGTATTCCTTTAACAACAGTTGTCTTGAAGAGGAATTTCACCATTTTTTTAAAAGAAAATTTCTTCATTATTCAGTCGTTTAGATGTAGACAGAGTAATACGCAGTAGTACAAATAGCCATTTTATTCAGAGTCCTTATATGTACTTATACACCGATCAGGCCTGTGGGCAGCGTCCTGTGACCACTGATGAAGGACTAGAGGATGACCAACACAAACTGTGCAGCAGCAGATGAGCTGTCGTCTCTGACTTTACATCTACAAGGAGGACCAACACACTACAATTACAGACTGTAGTCCATCTGTTTCTCTGCATACTTTGTTAGCCCCCTTTTACCCTGTTCTTCAGTGGTCAGGACCCCATGGACCCTCACAGAGCAGGTACTATTTGGGTGGTGGATCATTCTCAGCACTGCAGTAACACTGACCAGAAGAAACGGCCCAAAATGACTTCAAAAAAAGTCTGGTTCCATTGACTTACATTAAAAGTAAATTAGTTTTTTCTTTCTCCTGTAAAGTTACCATTTTGGAGATACGAGGTTTTGTTCCAACAGCAGCGATACGTAAATTTCATGGTGGTAAAATAGTGTTAAATCTGAGTCATTTTGCCTTACCACACACTGCAAGTACCTCTCCGCCATGAATGACTTTTAAAAATACATTCTACGCAAAAACAAGCTTATTGTAAAACTGTGATCAAAAATCTCTCGGACATCAGGCACTAGATTTGGAACCAAATATAGTGAAAACTTTCTTTGAGGGAGCTTCTCAAGGCATTCAACTCTTCAGACGTCTGGTTCCTATCACCACCACTGTGAACAATTCGTTGTAGAATGAAACATCAGACGATCTGAATCACTCTGTTTATGTCTTAAAGTCACACTGAACTCCTCAATGAATAGTGGAGATTTTTTCATTATAGAGTTTCCCTTTAATCTATTGTACAGTTCCTCATTCTGCATGTAGACACTGCAATAAGAGTTAACATACACTGTATAATGTGACTATAAATCAGAGTCTCAGAGAAACGTATGAAAAATTCAGGTCACTGAATAGCAGCCCTTCTGTTTTTTTTCTTCTGCAGTTCTTGGTATAATTTTGTGAAATCCCCAACTGTATTAATTCCCCTAATTGAAATCAGCAGTGCCCCCTTTTTCTGTGCAACTCTGTTTTCAGTTTTCTCGCTCAGCGAATTCCCTCCTGGCTCACTGTCTCTACCCCACTGCCCCCTCATTCACCCCTCTTACCCCCTCAGCGCCCCCTGTCTGCCCCCCGTCTGCCCCCCGTTTGCCCCCACCCCTGCTGCTGAGGGCGACTGATTTTATGTGTGCGTGTGTCTGTCTGGTTTTGTGTCCTGATTAAAGGAGCAGCATGTGGTCTGCGTGAAAAGAGCCGGGCATCTACAGCGCCGCTAGGCTAATGCTAACAGAACGTGCTTAATTTTTTATGTCTGGGAGCATCCAGGCAGCCACAAATGCGAACACACACACACACACACACACAGGCGGAGGCATTCATCAGCAGAGGATGGCAGAGGGAGACACACACACACACACTCTCTCTCTCTCTCTCTCACACACACACACACTCACGCTCACAGACAGGGTAGATCACGGTAAGTGATTTGTGTCGAATAAACAGGTCACAGGGGAGCTGTTAGCTGCTACCATTTCATCACATTATAAGAGCAGCAGTTGCAGTATGATGATAATGATGGTGAATTTTGGGGGGGGGGCAGTTTTATACACTCCGACTCAGTGGTACTGCATGTAAGAGTGTGTGTGTGTGTGCGTGTGTGTGTGTGTGTGTGCTCAAGCTAACGACTGTTTGAAACAAAGTAATGCTCCCTTGGAAGGCGTGATTGGCGCGTGTGAGTGGGCTGAGTTTGGGGAATAGAGAGAGGAGAGACGGAGCGTCTGTCTGGCTCTGGAAACGCTTCTCTAGGGCTCTGCACTCATCCTTCCTGCTGTGCGCCTATCCCTCTCTCCTCCTCTCTTCTCCTTCTCCTCCTCCTCTTCTCACGTCTGGCTTCACCTCTGCCAGGCAGGCAGCCCCCCCCTTTATCTTTCTCTCTCTCACGCACTGTTTCTTCGCCCTTCCCTCATCCTGTCTTCTCTCCCTCTTTCTTCCCTTTCCTCTTCTCTCTCTTTCCACTTCTCTTCCTCTCTCTTTTAGACTTCTTTCTCTCTCCCCGCTTCTCTCTTTCTCATTCTTTCTCTCTATCTCTCTCTTTCACTCTCCCCACCTCTCTCTTCTCCTCTCTTTTTCACTGTCCTGTCTCCCTTTTCTCTCTCTCTCTCTCTCTCTCTCTCTTCCTCCCTTCTCTCTCTCTCTCTTTCTCTCTCTCTTTCCCTTTTCTCTTTCTCCCTTTTCTCTCTCTCTATCCTTCTCTCTCTCTCTCTCTCTCTCTCTCTCTCTGTACCTCTCTCACTCACTCTCTGATAGCCAATAGGAATGCGCCAGTCTTCCCACTGCTTGCCACTCAACGCCTTGTTGCCAGGACAACAGGGAGGCATGAGACCCACTTTAGTTGAGGATTTTAAACTTGGTGTTGACTCTGCGGCCAGCCGGGGGACGGCTCTCGCCCTGTAGACCCCGGACACCGCGCCCGTCTCTCACCTCATCCTCACCTCCACTAATCTCTCTCTCTCTCTCTCTCTCTCTCTCTCTCTCTCTCTCTCTCTCTCTCTGCTGTCTGAATTATATCTCACTTTTGCTGGTGAGCAGTAGGAGGGTGTCTTAGTGTGTGTGTGTGTGTGTGTGTGTGTGTGTGTGTGTGTGTGTGTGTGTGTGGGGAGTCTTTTCTGTTCTGCAACTACGCAGTTCTATTCCTCCTTCCACCTCGAGCGAATACGAGTTTTTGGTTTAAAGATATGGAGGCAGTTATGTGTTTGCAGTGTGATGGGAGATGATGTAGAGATAACACTACTGCTTGTGGTCTGTTCTGGCAGTGGTTTGGCGTTTGCGGTTCAGCTTATGATGTTTACGTTGTCCTTTTACTGTGTTTGTTCCAGGTCTGTGATGGTAGATGGCATCATGAATCTCCTGCTTGTGGTCCTGATGGTTTTACCAGCCGCCAGTGCAGAAGGTAAGACAGATTCAGCATCTGCAGAGCGCTGTTCACTATTCAAACACACACATACGCACTAACCCTGCACTGTCAGTCTGTCAGAGTCCACTCTCACACTCACCCTGAGTGTGTAAGAAGGGAGAGTGAGGGAGTTAGTTTGCATCCCCCTTCTTCAAGGGCACTCACTCCTCTCTCTGCCTCACAGTGTCAACTTGTTTGTGATGCCTGCACTGATTGCCTTTCAGAGCTCAATGATGACGGAGCATTTGAGACGCTCTGTTCTGCTCTCTCTCTCTCTCTCTCTCTGGCTCAGCCTGACTCTTTTTGTCTCTCCTTCCTCTTTCTCTCCTTTCTGTCATTCTCTCATCTCTTTCTCTTACCCTTTTCTGTTTGTCTGTTTGTTCTCTGTCTCTCCCCTTGCTCTCTCCCTTTCTCCTCTTTCTCTCCTTTTTCTCTGCCCCTTACAGTTTTCTTTCTCTCATACTTTCTCTCAACTTTTTCTTTCTGTCTCTCTGTCTTACCACTGTATCTGTCCTTTTCTCTCTCTCTTTCTCTGTCCCCTTTACATTTTCTTTCTTTCTCTCTAACTTTCTCTCTCTCTCCTCTTTCTCCTTTTGCTTTTGCTGTCCAGCTCTCACACACTTACTCTCACTCCTTTCCCTCTCTCTTTTCACTTTGACACTTTCTCTCTCTTCTTTCTTTCTTTATCTCTCGCGCTCTCTCTCTCTCTTCTTCTGTGCTCTCCTCTTTCTCTTTCCCCCCTCTTTCTTCTGCACTCCCTCCCTATCTCAGTCTCACATACATACTCTCACTTTTTCTTTCTTTCTTTTTTCTCTCCCATGTACTCTTCATCTCTCTTCTTTTGTCTTAAGTTTTTTCTTTTTTCTGTTTCTCCTCTTTCTCTTCCTCTTTTTTTCTTTCTCATTTTGCCCTCTCTCACTCACATGTACATTTTTCTCTCTCTCTCTCTCTCTTTCTCTCTCTCTCTCTCTCTCTCTCTCACACACACACACACATCGCCTGTTAGGCAGTGAAGTTTATGCACTTATAGCTGCCTTGTTGATCTGCAGTGAGAGACCTCAGTGTAATAAATGCTTGTTTGACTTACTTCGACTTTCTCTCTCCCTTCACTGCTGTTTTGCATGGAAGAGTACGGGGCGTATATTTTAGCCCCCTCAGTCGCAGTGTGTTCTGACATTGCTCTGTGTCTGCATCACAGTACTGCAGAGAAAAGAGGAGGAGAATAAACTGTTTCACTCACTCGAGAGTGTGTGTGTGTCTGTGTGTGTCCTGCGCAGATAAAGCCACTGCGAGTGACTTTGAGTGTGTGTGCGAGGGGCAGTCATGCGGCAGTGGTGAACGCTGCTTTGGCCAGCAGTGTTTCTCCTCTCTCTCCATCCGGAACGGGACGGCCCTCCGCCAGAAGGGGTGCATTGTGGGTACGGAGGAAGAGGCGGTCCGGTGCGGAAGCACCCCGTCGGCATCTGGCGTCACGGTGCACTGCTGCCAGGGAACACTGTGTAACAGCAACGTTACCGTGGAGATGCCAAGCACAGGTGACTCCCCAATTTGCGTGAAAGACACACTAATGTGATTTTTGGAGCTGTTTGCTTCAGCTTTGATATAGATTTAGACTATGTATGCAAAGGTTTGTAGACATCCAGCATTTCTTCTGAAATCAAGGGTATTTATTGGGAGTTTGCCCTCCTTTGCTGCAGTAACAGCCTCTGCTCTTCTTTGGCAAAGGGTTTGCATTAGATGTTGGAACATTGCTGTGAGGAGTTGATTGCATTCAGCCTCAAGAGCATTAATGAGGTCAGGTACTGATGTTGGATGATCAGTCCTAGATCATTTTGGTCATCCCAAAAGTATTGGATGGAGCTCCATCACTCCAGAGAACACAGTTCTGCTGCTCCACAGTGTAGTGCTGGAGGGCTTTATACCCCTCTAGCTGACGCCTTGCATGGGGCATGATGACATTAGGCTCATGTGTAGCTGCTCAAGAGTGCCCCATTTTGTTGCCAGTGCTTTTCTCTGGAGATTATACAAACTGTATGTGCACCAGTGTCAGCAATGGATGCTCCTTAAATTATTAATTAAGTTAAATTAATAGTTAATTAGAAAGGGTACCTGGATACTTTTGGATATCACTTATGTATTAGTGTCCGGAACACAGTTTGTTCATTTTTGTTTATTTTGTTTGTTTGCTTTCAGCAGCTCTCTTACCCCATCATGAGCCGCTGCATGTGAGGGGTTTTGTGATTGAAAGGTTTGATTGGCGGAATGGGCATGATGCACACTCACTAACATAAAGTCTCCCTTTTAGGAATACTGCAGTGTTTTTCAACCTAATCTCTTTCTTAAGATGGACAGTAATTTGGTAAAAACTCAAAGCATACTGCCCATTGTCCTTTTTTTTAAGTGCGTTTCTTTTATGTTCCAAATACAGCATTTCCTGATTATTGTTCATGGTAATTGACCTGCCAGTTTGAATGCATCTCATAGAGTTCGGATTGAAAACCATTGAAAGTTTTTTTTAGGGAACCTAAAGTAGCCCGATTGGTCAGTGGCTGTTTATTAGGCCAGTTGTCTTTTTCAGTTTTATTTTTTTTGTGTAGGGCAAATGAACACATGACATTTCCAGTACGGTCTGTTAGCAAAAGATGCAATAGAAATAACATAATTTTTTCTTCAAGGGGATATTTTACAACTTCATTTCCAAAAAAGTTGGAGAGCTATGCAAAATGTAAGTAAAACCAGAATGTAGTAATGTACATATAAGATGGAGATAAGTTCACCACTGTGAAAGACTATGCAGGCAAATAGTGCAACAATTCAAGAACAGTGTTTCTCAACGTAAAATAGCAAAGAACTTGGGGATTTCATCATCCGCTGAACATAATATCATTAAAAAAATTCAGAGAATCCAGAATAATCTCTGTATGCCAAGGACAAAGCCAAAAACAAGTATAATGCTGGCAATGTTTTTTGGGCCCTCAGGTGGCAGTGTGTTAAAAACAGATGTGATTCTGTAGTGGAAATCACTGCATAGGCTTAGAAAAGCTTCTGAAAACCACTGTCTGTGAACGTGTATGTGTGTGTGTATATATATATATATATATGTGTGTGTGTATTTTATATATATATACATATATATATATATATATATATATATATATATATATAATATATATATATATATATATATATATATATATATATATAATATATATATATAGCTACAGTACTTTGGTACAGGTGTAGCAGCAGCATTCAAATGCAGCACAAGCACTTTTGCTGATTTGCTGATTCTGTTTATCCCTATATTGGACTGTACTCATTTTTCTTGATCCTGCTTACTGAGAGATCTTGCTATGTGGAACATAAGAGCATGTTTTTGCCTATAGAACTAGTTAAACAAATTCCTGAGCCTGTCTTTCATTTTGCGTTGAAGTTGTTCTCATTAACCATGTGTAGTGTAGGAGGCATGAGCAGCCTACACACGCATACACGCCACCATGCACTGACCAACATTACCATATAATAGGAGGTGGGAAACGGTCATAAAAACTCCAGTTATTTTCCATTATCCACTTGAGCAAACTCGACTAATTATGTTGTACAGTGTGGAGGTTTTGATTTGTTAATAGGATTCATTAGCAGCAAATTTTCGTCTTCGTCTTGTTCTTCTGTGCACTGCAGTAACACACAGCAGCAGCTGTAGAGCTAATAACTATCTAATTTGAACATGCTGTATGATGTTTGCCAACCTCCCATTGCTCTGGGTGTGCTATATTGTCAGATTTGTCAACAAACAGTTATTTCGTACTTGAACTCTGTTTTGAAGGGTCTTCTGCTAATCACGTTAACATTGTTCAATTCATTTGTTCCATTGCTGCATTTCTCCCAGAGTAACAGACCTGATTGAACGTATGAAAGGCTTGTGAAATAACTGATGAGCTGAAATACTCTAATCCAGCATGCTCAGTCTGTGTGTTTGTTTTCTCTCCAGACTCCAGTGCAGTCTCCACGCAGCACGAGTGTGTGTGTGAGGGACCAGAGTGTGTGAATGGTGGGCGGTGTGTAGGAGAGCAGTGTTTCTCCTCCGTTACGGTGACTGGTGGGAACTTGCAACACCACAAGGGCTGTTATTCCTCCTTACAGAGGGATGGAGCTAAATGTGGCACGCCCACTTCACCTGACAGCAGCATCAGCTGCTGCACAGGCCACCTGTGTAACGCGAACATCACTGTGGAGCCACCAGTCAGAGGTGAGGGGACCGGATTTATTCAAGGTTCATTGTTTGAGTGCTACAAGTTCAATATTAATGGAGATAGTGGGTCTGTTCTCTGCAATCAGTTAATTGTGAAAGCCAGCAATTAATGTGTGTTAATTCCTCCTTTGCCTGCTGGGTCATAATTGAGTTAAATGAATTAATTAGAATACATTAATCGTGAAAGCCTTGAGTAAAATGCAGTTAATTTAGTTGTAGGCTTGCTGCATTATGAACATTCATTTCGCTGCTGTCGGAACAAAACCTCGTATCTCCACTTTTTGGTGTTTTTGGCCCAGAATTACTTAAAAAAAGATCTGGTTCCATTGACTCACATTAAGAGTAAAGGAGGTTTTTTTCTTTCTCCTGTAAAGTTCTCATTTTGGAGATACGAGATTTTGTTCTGAGAGCAGCGATTTGCAATTACAGATCAGTCATCATAGGTCACTAATGGGTCATAGGAGTTTTTCTCTTTAGAAGTCTCGCTCCTGTGGAATTTAGTTGTATCCCAGTTCCAAGAAGCTTATCAAAGTCTTGTGAAAAGAGAGATTAGCTGGATTACTTGTGCTGAATTATAGTTGCGCAAAAGTAAGATTGAAGTCAACCTGAAATGAAAATGTACACTTCTTATCAGTTCATGTTGCTGGTCATATTAAGCTTGATTCTTCATTTCAGATAATTTACAAGACAAAATTCTTGTTTTTCCATAATCTTCCATCAGAATTGAATGACTTTTGTCTGCCTCTAAAACATCTTTTGATTATGTCACTGTCCACAGGTGGGCTGGGGAAATAATATTAACCAGTAATATCTTGTTTCGCCTCCTGCTTCGCACCACCCTACTTAGCATTAAGGAAAAATGCTTAGCTAGCTGAGAAACCCTCCTGTTAATTGTGTTTTACTTGGAAATGTATCACAGTACAGAAGGAAAAAGTTCGTGGCTGCAGTTCTGGACAAATATCTTTGAGTATTCTAACAAAACAGACACTAATGTAGAGCTGTGCATGTTTCTTTTTTGTGATCAACTTTTTAATGGCTTTCCACAGACAAGCATTAATATGTCAGTCAAGATCACCGTCTATACAAGTACAAATGTAAACACTCTTACACCAGATAAGAAAATATTAAAAGTATAGGATGAGTTTTGCAGACATTCATCTAATCTAATGGGCTGGTACTAAATCCTTAAGAGTTGATTTAATTTTATCCCATGCCAAATTGTAGCTGATTTAGCTTTCTCATTGCAGTAGTATCCTCAAGGGATTCAATATTATAGTAGAATAGTAAGCACTGTTGTGATAGTCGCATATTCGAATTAAACCAATTATGTATAATAGTCTATTTAGCAGCGGTTAGATTATTCATTTTTGAGTTAATGTGAAGGTGAAAAGACTATTATCATTTAATAAACAGAGACATGGATTAGATAGATCGCCATCCATCACAGTTGGTTTCAGTTTAAAATATAACAACACCTGTCAAGTTGTGCAGATCTGCTGCTTGTTTTCACTCTCAGGTCTCTATTTCATTCCTTCTCATTCATGTGAGTCTGAATGGCTGTGGTTGGACTGCCAGTTTGATTCTGCAGAGTAAGCTGCTGTGCTGATGACCGAAGTGGTGCCTGATTTCTGATATTTACTGCAGTTATATACAATAAAAATGTAGTTGCATCATTATACATATTAATAATGGCACATAATACATCTTCAGAGTACAAGTTCAGAGGCGGCTATAATCTTCTTCTTCGTTTTCTTGCTCGACTTCTTACTATTATTTCTATGTAGTCTCTGTCATAAATGTATTTATTTTTTTGTTTTTATTTGAAGACACCAGCTACAGATTAGCATTTCATGATGAGTGGACCAATAGAAATGGTCCAAAAGGACTTAAATCTTGTTACATTAGAGTGTGTTAAAGATGTTTCATTCTTCATTCTTACCCTTTCTGAAATATAAAGTCTGTTATAACAGCAATGATATTTAATATTAGAGGAGAACACAAAGAAATCATTCTTATCAGCTTCTCTCTCTGTTTCCTCTTTCTCTCGTAACAGATGTGGAGGTGAAGCAGCCTCCTAAGGAGCATGAGTGCGTGTGTGAGGGCCGTTCATGCGCGAGTGGTGAGCGGTGTATGGGGCAGCAGTGTTTTTCGTCTCTGACGCTGAGTGATGGCGTGCTGCTGTATCAGAAGGGCTGTTTCACCGTGTACGAGCAGGGCCGCATGACCTGCAAAACCCCGCCCTCACCTGACCAAATCGTGGAGTGCTGCCAGGCTCACCTGTGCAACATGAACCTCAGCGTGGCTCTGCCTGTGCGAGGTAACACACACACATTTACTCACTCACTCATATATACATGCAAATTAGCATGTGCTCCATCCGTGCATGTATAAAGATGCAGGTCCATACAATTAGTGGAAATGAATAATGTGTTTTTCACTTCTAACAAAATATGGGTAATGTAGATTAAAAACTAGAAATATTGAGTATATTGCATATTCAGTATATTGTCACTGCTGAAATGAAACTTTGCAACTCCATTTTTAAAAAAATATAATTTATTTATTTATTTATTTTTCTGTATGAGCATGGCTTCTGCCTTTTACCTTGTGCGTTTATTAAGGTCGTAAAATGTCTGAAAAGGTCTCATTTTTTACAAATGGAGGTATTAAGTTCTAAGATGATGGCTAAAGACTGGCTCAAAGAGTCTTTGTATATATTAAACCAACCCAGAGTAGTCCGCCAACTAAAAATATCCATCTGACAATGGTAAATGAGTATGATGAAGTCAAACACAAGACTGTGAAAAGACTGTGCAAGGCAAAGAAAAAGTGGAGCTTGGTAGGAAAACTGAGATAAGAGCTACCACATATGTCGTACATGTATCTCAGAGCTTATACCCATGTTTGATATTCAGCCAAACTATTAGAATACAGTAGATAGTTGATAGATGCCATATTTGAGTTTGTGTACATTGTTGTTTGACTTAAATAGTATAGTTTCTTATTGAGGTCTGAGAAGGACATTGTCAGAAAAGGTATTAAACAGGTACATTTGAGTCTTTCAGGTTATAAACAATGTAAATGTACCCTGTAAGGAACAAACCTGCCCTTAATGTCAGATTGTGTACCTTAAATGAGTTTTAAATGTACACTGCATTCACAGTCCCAGGACAAAGGAGTATATGTTACCCTTTGCATAATATTACTGTTTTTAAAAGGAAAAGCAAATAAAATACTACAGAATATACTGGAAATATGTTCCCTAACCGAAGGTACTGAAGACTTATCCTTGAGAGTAACCACCCCATTGACAGTTTAGCACCTTTTTCTGCTACTACTTTGAATTTAGGTAGTAAAAAGCACTGAAGTGATTTTAAAAATTGTGCAGCAACCCTGTTTTTGATGAATGGATCAATAAAAATGATCCAGAATAACAAGAACAGATTTTTCAGTTGCCATTTCTGAGGTGCAAGGTTTTGTCCCTACAGCAGTGATGTATAGAATATTAAAAAAATTGAGATCTTCTAATTTCTAATATGATAAACCGATTTGTAATACGCTGGATGAGTTATTATTGAATAAAGTGATGATGAATGTTATGAATGTGACGGGTGATTCCAAACTTTTGAACGCACTGCTGTCCAAGCATATCTAAAGGAACACACTGCCTCTCCCTGCGCACTCAAACACACGCTGCTCTTTTTATTAGCCGCACTCTGACCGTGGACAATGCCCGCCAAGCCTGAAGCCCTTTTGTCAGCGTGTGAAGGCTTGGCGTCCGCACATTGCAGCAGGAGTAGTGCAGCAGGTGCTGCGTGTGTCTGTGTGAAGCCTGTATAAAGCCAAGCTCTGAACGCCCTTCACCTCTCCTTTCACTCCTCTGACACTCTGCTGTCATCTGTAAGCCCCATTGTGTGGTGATATCCCAGAATTCCTCCCTTCTCCAATCAGAGGCGTCTGTTGGGGTCAGTTCGGCCACCATTGGGAAGTGCATTTCTGTGCGCTTGCCGCAGCAGGGCATGAAATTGTCTGCCAATATCTCTCGCTGGCCCTTCGATTGCCGTCTTTTCAGACTTGTGCGTGGTTCAGCTGCACCCGGCGCACAATGAAAAGAGGAAGGAGTCCCACTGAGAAAGGAAACGCACAGACGCTCGTGTTTCTGTTCCGTCACGCTCCTCTTCTTCTGCTGTCCCGCCGGACAGACGACCATGCAGCAGAACCTTCTGGGAGCAGTAAAGAGGGCGGGTCAGGATGCCTACCTGCTGTGTCCACAGGGTCCACAGTGACTATGGAGATTTGCTGTGAATTTTTTTATCCTGCTATTCATACATATCAGTGCTGTCTGAATGTTATCTGTAATTTCTTTTTTAAATATAATTTGAAAACACTAGATGCATTTTACATTGTAACAGAAATCTATGATGAATGGACTAAAAGAAATTAAATTTTGGGGGGAAAAAATCTCATTACAGTAACTTGAGTATCAGAGTATTTTCTTATATTCAAAGGTTTTTTCCTGCTCCTCTAAAATTGACATTTTAGAGATACAAGTTTCTATCAGTGACAATATATTACTGCTCAAAAGTTTCAGTTTATGTTATTATATTCAATAAGAACGTATATAGTGTAGACTGAAACAAACTGCACATAAAATGTATTAAAAGCTTAACGAAACGTTTAACGTTTTGGCAGCAAAACGAAATTAAGTGAAAAATAATATGTAATAATATATTTATTTATAGTTAAGCTGTCAAATGATGCACTTATTTGCTCAAATTTAACCCTAAACAAATATTCTTCCATGTAAAAAGCAGTGCAGCTTTGTTATAGCAATTCGCCTGGGCAAAATAAGCTCTATTAAAATGTATTTATTGCTGAACAACGTATCCTAAAATGTAGTCCTAAAAGTATACATAAAATTATCTGTAGTTTCAGAAACATCCACATACAGTCAGTGGCTCCAACACCTCTGTGATTGTAGGCTTTCCTTCTTGTCCTCATTCATACAGCCCTTGCATTCCTATTACACTGGAGGGTCTTGAGGGGGGAACTGTAGTTTTCCGCTTTGCTGTTGCTTTTGTTAGTTTGCTGCTTATTGATAAATGCATAACTTTACCGCACTCACTGTCCAGCGTATTGCTTTGACAGCCGTTTAAAAGCTGTATTTGAACGTGAGGACTACAGTTTCTGTATATAGCAGATTCTGTTATAGCAGTACACAGCACACAAGCAGCTGGACCTTAGCCTGGACTATGACTGGTGGTTAAAATGACCAAACTAGGTAAATGTGTTAATGGTGTTAAACGAAAAAGTAGGTGTTAACGTGTTAATAATGCATAAACTTCAGCCCTTCAACCTTCAACTGACAGCCCTAATTTATAGTAATTTCTTATCAAGCTATCTACCTCAAGATCTAATCATCCTTTTGAAATATGAGGCATTAATTTTCTTGTAACATTTGCAATATTATAAAGATTTCTTGGTTACTATGACATCATCTAAACATCTAAAATCTTGTGATTATTTACAGGTTTTTACAATTGATTTGAAATCTTTGAAGTTGTGGAGTGCTAGAGTCATCGTAGAATGGTTTTATACATATATCTTCAAAAAAAGTTAGTATTTTTAAAAATAGTAAGTGCAAACCTGAATGGCAGTGTTCATGCATCGTTAATAGGCCAGAGAATTTCAATCACGTCCTGGCAGACTCCCCTAGTCCACCTTTTCTACTCTTTGCTCTTGGAGTACCTAAAGCTGAACTGTGAAAGAACAGATTGCCTTGAGTGAAGTTGAGAACCCCTGACAAATCTACTGTTGCTTTTCTCGGATATTAACTCCTTTCACGTCCTTATTACTCATTTTTTTATTGAATTTTCAGTTTTGCACAGAAAGAAAATAAGCTAAAAACAGAGCTCATGATCAGCCTTCGCCATCACCCCCTCCATTCACAGAGTAAATGTCACGTCTCACTACATAATTATACTTAACATTCCTGTGAGCAGAATTCCTACTGCCAGACAAAATATGCGTCATACAAACCTTTTGTTTTCAAAAGCACCTAGATGTGTTCTGTTTTGTAAAATGACCATGAAAACTGATTTTCTCAGAGGACCTGGGGGGGAAAAAGAGATTTTACACAGGCTTTCAAGTCTGTGTGAGACTTCCCTGACGAGCTGGCAGCTTTGATGGTGAGCTTTTGTGATCTCTTCAGAAAAACAGGTTTTGTTGCAGTTTTTTGTTTCAGCTTTTTGACCTTTGAGGCTGAGATGGTCTCTGTCACACTTGTTAGAAAGAGGAGGGGAAAAGTGGATTTATCAGATCTGTTCAGACATGAAAAAGTGCTTTCTTGTCTTAACTCTTTCTTCTTGAGGAGAGATGAAAAGGAACTACGTGAGAGGAATTATTATGCTGTCTCAAATTGTAGGCTTGTGGTGGTGTGCGTCTGTGTCTGTATACATGTTTTCCTGTGTGCAACTGTGCGTGAGTGTATGTGTGTATAATTTAACATGGACTTGGCTGGACTTCTGAATTCCTCCCTGCGTGCTGTATGAAAATAGGAGTGTTGAATGCGAGTGAACAGAAAATGGCGTCTTTGTCTGGAGCACAGCCCTCACTCCTGCAGTCTCACACGGGAATGTGTGGGTGGTTCTGCTCTGTGAAGCTGCTGGTTGTGGGTTGTTCTTCAGGCCCGCCCTGAGCCCTTACTCAGCCAACCCATTTAACCCACACCGAGTCTTCGCTCAGCCTACCGTTTGCCTACGTTCAGCCTACCTTTAGCCTGTGCTCAACTCACTCTGTGCCCACACTCAACCTACCCTGAGCCTTCGCTCAGCCTGCTCCTAGCCCATATTCAGCCTACCCTTTGCCTGCATTCAGCCTACCTTTTAGCCTCTGCTCAAGCCCTAATAAACACATCTGTCCACTTGGCAGCAATCCTGTACATAATCCTGAAACTGAAAGGCAACTTCATGGAGGAAAAACATAATTTGCTGTAATGTAAATGTAAACCCTTGAAATCACTGGTTAAATATTACATCAGTTGCATAGATGATGTGTGATCATTGGCTCAAATAACAAAAATTTGCTTATTAGGTTGTTCCAACAAGTATGCGTGTACTCATCTCCCCAAGGTGGGGGCTTTTTCCTGCTTATGCATTTGTTCTTTGTATTGGAAGACATTCAACAACAGCTATGGTTTTAGAGCTTTACAAGCAAATCCATTGATATTTTAATGAGTGAACTGTGTCCTCCTCTGATGATGTCTCAGCCCACCCTGAGCCCTAACCTAGCAAAGTCTTAGCCCACATTCACCCGACGCTGAGTTCTCACTCAGCTAACCCTTTGCCCAAATTCAGCCTACCCTGAATCCACATTCAGCCAACCCTTAGCCCACATTTCATCAGCCAACCCATAAGCAACATTTAGCTTACTCTGAATCCTCACTCACCCATCCCTTAGCCCAGTGTTTCTCAACCCTGGTCCTGGAGGGCCAAAATCCTGCACATTTTAGTGCTTTTTCCTGCTTTAACACACCCACTTTAACTCAATAATGGGCTGTTAATGAGCTGGTTAGTTGGATCAGTTGTGTTGGGAGCAAGGAAAATGCAGGGCAGTGGCCTCAAGGCCCAAGGTTGAGAAACACTGCTTTAGCCCACATTCAGCCCACTCTGAATCCTCACTCAGCCAACCCTTAGCCCATATTCTGCCTATCCCGAATCCTCACTCACAAAACCGTTAGTCTGCATTCAGCCCACTCTGAATCCTCACTCAGCCAGCCCTTAGCCCACATTCTGCCTATCCCGAATCCTCACTCACAAAACCGTTAGCCCACATCCAGCCTATCTTCAGTCTGTGCTCAACCCACCCTGAACCTTGATTCAGCCTACCCTTAACCCATGTTCAGCCCACCCTAAGCCATTATTGGGCTCTCTCATCGAGCTTTCAGACAGCTCACACTCATCCTTCACTAAACTCTCGTTTAGCCCCACTGTGAGCCTCCCTTGAACCTCCATTCTGCCCATGATTAGCCCCGTTAGCCTACTGCCTGCTGGTAGACATCCTGTGGCCAGCAGTATGTTTTCTCACACTGTGTAGGAGCTTCTGAGCTAGATGAGGATATGAACGTGCTTGTGTGCATGTTGCACTGGTAGCTGCTCTCTGTGTGGTCCAGGCAGGGTTTGGCTGCAGGGAGACAGAGTGTGGGCTTCAGCATACCTAATTATCATCGCCTCTCCCAGCTAAGGCCACAGTTTTAACTGCAGCTTCTTTTGCTTTGTGTGAATCTTTTGTGCTTGTAAACTCAGGCAACTGAGCACACCTGGGTAGACGCCTCGGACACTCTGTTGTGTGTTGAAAATGAAAGAAAAGGTTGAATTAATAACTACATATTGGAGCTGTCAGAGCAATTTTTTAACAGAATTTGAAAATGCAGAATGCCCTTTACAGTGTGATAGAATTTAAGAATGAATGGACTAATAGGAATGATCCAGAACTACTTGGAAGGAAATATTTTTACACAATTTTACTTCAATTGTAAGTTAAGAAAGTTTTTTTTTTTCCTACTCTTGAAAACTGAATTTGGATATACAAGGTTTTATTCCGGCAGTGACAATGTCTTCTCGTTTCTCCTACCTTCTCCCACATACAGTAACTGTAATAACACCATTGTAAATAAATCTGTAACATAGAAAATACAACTGTACCTATCTATTTCTCTCTTTCGTTCTCAGTGGTGGAGGGCCCTAACTACAGCGTAACAACATTGGCCATCGTGATCGTGGCTCCAGTGATCGTGCTCATCTTCCTCTCCACTGCGGCCATCTTGGTGTTCCGTCGGATCCACCATAACCAGATGGAGCGGCTGACTGCCCGCGATGCTGAGTACGGCACCATCGACGGGCTCATTGCGTCCAACGTTGGAGAAAGCACGCTTGCGGTGAGACTCTGATGCATTATACTTGATTGCACAAAAGTGCTTGGACCCCTTAATTGCTGCTGGCTGTTGTGGTTTCTTTGCATTTCCTAGAAAGACGGTGCTCTTGAGAAACCCACATTTTAAATAACATGATACATCTTGCTTCAAAGCAGTACATTTAATATGCCAGATATTTTTGACTGTTCCTTTCTCCCCTCTTAGTCTCTTACTCCAAGAAATCTTGCATGCTTTTTTAATCTTTAAAGCATTTAGGTATTGTTTTTTTACGATTATAGCATTCTGGTTTTAGTGATGGCTGAAAGTGTTGGCCTGTTAGAAAGATCATGTGAAAATGCTTTTCCTTTTCCTAAAGTTTGTGAGTGGAATGGCAACATCCGAAGTTAAACTCTCTCTCTCGCTCTCTCCCTCTCCCTCTCCTGAATATTTAAACCCCTACTAAGACGTCTTCCTGTGTCCCTCACTGAATGCAGCTCATTCTAGTGATGGACTCCTGGGCTCTTGGTGTTTGTTTGGCGAAGCCAATGCAGTCCCCCCCCTCCACCTTCGAAAAACCTCCCACAAATCCCTACTCTCTCGTTCATTAATCCCCCTCAGGCGAGCGGGCCGGGCCGTTTAGCGGACTCCCTCAGCGCTCTCCTACAGCATTGTGGGGCGTGTTTGCTGAGTTGCTGATACTGGATCTTTTTCAAGCCGTTTTCAAAGAGCTCTGTGGAGCGCTCGGCAACCGGGGCCAAAATATGTGGCGGCCGAATGTTTGCCTGAGTATAATTAAAAAGTTCTTTCCAGTGCTGGGGGAGTAAGAGGGCTAGAGATGTTATTAAGACCAGTTGAGGCAGCTGAAGAGGCTCTCTGAGGAACACATGTGCAGCGTTTCTCGATTACCCTGGGCGTGTTGTGGGCTCTGACTGTGATTTCGCAAAAAAATCACGCAGCACACAGCTACAGAATTTCCAGAGCCGTCACCCATCTTGAGCTAACTGCAGCCCAGATTGCTATTTAAAGCTGTTGCTATTTGCATTTGTGCCTTCATGCTCGCATTCCTCTCCTCTCCCAGCTACATCTCCAAATTGTCTTCATGAGGCAAACATGTGTTGATGTGCGGTTGCTGGTTTTTGGTTTCCACTCCCCCTCACCCCCCTCCCCTCCCCCTTTCTCAAAGTTTTTAATGGTGTACATGTTGATAGCAGGGCAGCATCTCTGGTTGCTCGATGTCTCCATCTGGTAGTTGGTCAGAGTATTGCAGCACGAAGCTGAGCCGGCGTGAATTAGACCCTCTGGGTTTAATCTGTGTCTGGTATGGGGATTAGGAATGGGATAGGAGCTAGCATGAGTAAATCTTCTAAGTGTGGAAAATCAGATTGGTCTCTGCTCTGGAAATTAAATGTTTTTGTTTTTGTTTTGTTTTGTCGTATTTCTGGCTAAATGCGTTTTATCTTGAAGGAACACTCCACTGTTTTTCAGCCTGATCTCTGATACCTGCCCACTGGCTAAGTGTGTTTTAGGTTTTTAAGTTTTTCTGTGTGATTTAATGGGGTAAAATTCCATCGGTTTTCCAATTTTTCTGCACAATTCAGTATTTTAAGATACAAATAAAATTATTCAGAATGGCTTGGTGTGAAAAGGTGCATTGTAGAGAAACTCAGATTTTCTTTACAGTGGTAAAATAGTTAAAAAAGACAAAATTATTTTGGACTATTTTGCATTACAACACCTGTATGTGCCTCTCCACCATGACTGGATTTAAAAAATACATTTAGGCCAAAACCTTCACTCAAAAATTTAATAAAACAGTGTCTCAGACATCAGGCAGTATATTCATAACCATTTTCTGTCATAACTTTCTGTGAGGGAGCTTTTAGAGGCATTAAACACTTCAGACGTCCAGTACCTGTCTCCACTGCTGTGAACAATTCTGACTCAGAATTGTTTCTCTAGAAGTTTCTCTAGAGTGGAGCATTTCAAATCAAACCACTGTGAATGACAATTTAATCAAGCAGAAATTTTGAAATATTAGTAGAATTTTCCTTATAACTAAGTGAAACTTGTCAAAATGATAATGGTAAAGGCCTGTACAATTCAGATGCAGTAACTAGAAATTAGGTTGAAAAACAAGGGAACATTTATTTAAATTTATTTAAATTTAAATTTAAATACAGAAGTCAGTGATTTGTGTACAAATATCACAGAAACGTCTGACACAGTAATAAAAATTCAGAATTAGTGCAGTATTATGAAATATGCTATTATAAATAAAGGTGCCAGAAAGGGCTCTTTGGTGCTTAGTGGTAGAATAATCACTTTTGGTTCCCTAAATGGGACAGTTCTATAAAGAACCATTTTTAATGATGATGTGTAGAACCTTTTAAAAGTTAAAGAACCTCCACCTAATGTAGATGTTCTGTACTGATTAAATGTTTGTCTTTTAAAAGGCCAGTGAGCATTTAGGATTTTTTTTTATGTGTAGACACTAAGCGCAGTAAACCACAGCTGATTTGTGTTTTCTATTCAGATTATTGTCCTGTTTGGCCAAACGAAGCCATACTGTGATCAAAACAGTGATCACACTCCTTTAACAGTGGAATCAACTGTTGGGATCCCAGAGCCATGTGAAATAAAAGGATGATGCAGCTTTGTTTAGACGTGATTCAAAACACAAACTTCTGTCATGTTACACTGAAGATACGACATAATTATGTGTGATAGTTTGCGAAACATGACAGATCAGTCTTTACTGTGGGTGCAGTAGCCTCCACTTACGCTTTCTCAGTGTTCCTCATTCTGGTTTGTCTTCTCATACAAACATAATTAAAAGTCCCGCCTGACTAGTGTGCAGTTCCACAGATGGACCACCAGAGGGCCCACTTTTACATGCTTCTGTCTTGAATAAGAGCCTTTCACTCTTGCTCTGTCTGTTTTGTCTCTCTGTCTCTTTTTCTGTTCAATTTTTTACCTCTCCCTCGTTTTTTTTCACTCTCTCCCTCTTTCTGTCCTCTCACTTTTTCTGTCTCTCTGTTCTGATCGTTCTATCATTCTCTCTCAATTTCTCTTTTATTTTCTCTCAATCTGACAGTGTCTTTCTCTCTTTGTCTTTCTTACAGTTTTTCTCTTTCTCACTCTTCTTCTCTTTCTTGTTGTCTTTTCTCTCTCTTTGCCTTTCTCCCCATCTCTCTCTCTCTCTTTCTCTCTCTCTCTCTCTCTTTCTCTCTCTCTCTCCCTCTCTCTCTCTCTCTGCATACATCAAAGACAATCTCATTTAAATCTGAGGCTTCTCTTATGAACTTTATTCGATGTTCTGTTAAAGTATGTCTTTTTATCCTCTGTCTTTTTCTTTATCTCTGTCCCCTTTTCTCCTCTTTCTGTCTTTTCTTTCTCTCTGTCACCTTTTCTCCTCTCTTTGTCTTTTCTTTTTCTCTGTCCCTTTTTCTCCTCTCTTTGTCTTCTTTCTCTCTATCCTTTTTTCTCCTCTCTTTCTGTCTTCTTCTTTCTCTGTCCCCTTTTCTCCTCTCTTTCTGTCTTCTTTCTCTGTCCCCTTTTCTCCTCTCTTTCTGTCTTCTTCCTCTGTCCCCTTTTCTCTTCTCTTTCTGTCTTCTTCTTTCTCTCTGTCCCCTTTTCTCCTCTCTTTCCGTCTTTTTCTTTCTCTCTGTCCCTTTTTCCTCCTCTCGTTCTCTCTTTCTTTCTGGTTGTCATTTTTTTATCCTCTCTTTGTCTTTTTTGCTCTTTGTCCCCTCTTTATCCTCTCTTTTTCTCTCACTGTCTCACAGTTTCTTTTTCTCTTTCTCTCTCTCTTAGTTTCTCTGTCTCTGTCTCTCACTCTTGTTCTCTTTCTTGCTTTTTTCTCTTTTTCTCTTTGTTCCTGTTGTTGTCTTTCTCACTTTTTCTTTCTCTCTCTCTCTCTCTCTCTCTTTTCCTGTTTCTCTCTCTCTTTCTTTCTGCATACATCAAAGACAATCTTGTTTAAATCTACAGAGACTTCTCTTATGAACTTTATTAGATGTTCTGTTAATTTATCTTTTTTTATCCTCTCTCTCTCTCTCTCTCTCTCTCTCTCCCTCCCTCCCTTTCTCCAGGATCTGTTGGACCACTCCTGCACGTCGGGCAGCGGTTCAGGACTGCCTTTCTTGGTACAGCGGACAGTTGCCAGACAGATCACTCTGAACGAGTGTGTGGGTGTGTATCTAATCCTTCCCCTCGTCTTCTTAGAATCCCCCCACATCCCCCTACCCGTACGCTTGTGTGTGTGGGTGTGTGTGCTTTTATGGGAGAGAGCCTGTTTATTGAGGATGTGCACATCTGTTGTTTGGCCTCTTGAGAGATTCTCTCTGTGCTGTTTGTGATTTGGTTTCTCACATGCCTCATAAGATTTAGAGACGTTTTAACACTAAAGCGTCTTTAGTATGCCCTTTTTTGTGTTTGTGTCTGTGTGTGTGTGTGTGTGAGAGAGAGAGCGAGCGAGAAGGAGGGGATGTGTGGGTGTATGAGTGTCTCGGTACTGATCAGATGGATGTATCTAATCCAGCGCGTCTATTTGATCCTCAGAGGCAGTAAATATCAAAGCACTTCATGAAGTTTCAAGAGCAGCTGTCTTGTCTTAATGTTAATCTGTAACACAGTGTTTCTACCTGCCCTCTTTAACACCACTGGCATGCTTAATTTAACAGATAAAGGCCTATCAGCTGGAAAAAGAACATCACCAACCCCTCTCAAGAATTAAAACGGCATTCCCTAAAATATTCTGCCTAAAATGCGGTTAAATAACCTCTGAGGCACTTGATTGAATGTGGATTATGGCTCTGCATGAAATTGCAAGTTTTATTTCTGCATCTTATCACTGTTTGTCTAATTCTGATCTAGTTCAGTTGCGCACACTGCATCATTTTTCTCAAAATTTCAGCAAAATTTCTGCATCATTAAGTCATGAAAATGTAAACAGTCATTCAGAGTGATTTGATGTGAAATGCTCCATTATAGGCGACCTTACCAAGTCGAGACAGTCAATACTCATAGCAACCAGATGTCCGAAGCTTTTGTCTCTTAAAGCTTCCTTACAGAGTTTTTTACATGAAATGGTTACATATACTGTGCCTGATGTCTGAGGCATTTAGCAGTGCTTTTGAGACTTTTTGGCCTATAACATATTTTTTAGTTTTTAAACACATGCTGTAAGGTGTTTTGAGGCAAATTTGTACCTAAATAAAGTTTCTTTTCCTCTATTTTAGCATCATCAGAAAACACACGTAGGTTCACTGGTCATTTGGATGGTACATAAAATGACTATATTTGCATTGTAGGCATAAACTCTGGTTCCTATCACCACCATTATAAAGAAATCAGAGTTGGTAAGTTTCTCTACAGCGAACCATTTCACATCAAACTACTTTTGATGGCAGAAAAAAACCTGTGGAGTTGCCCTTTAAGTGAGGCTCAATATTTTGGGAAACACCAGCTAATCAGATTTCGGCAGCCTCTTAATAGACTAGTCATAGACTATTTAAAGTCTATTGAAAATATTTGACACATTATGAAACGAAAAATACGACAAAGGAGGCCCCGAACTGTTGAGCAGCTAAGATGCTATATCAAGCAAGACTGAGAAACATTTCACTTGCAAAACTACAGCAGTTTGTGTCTTAGTTTCCAAACACTTACAGAGTGTTGTTAAAGAAGAGGTGATGCTGCATAGCGGTGAACATGCCCCCATAACAACTTTTTAAAAATATTTATATAAAAATAGTTTCTGGCATCAAATTCAAAATGGACATATGTTTTTCAAACATCAATTAAATTTCTCAGTTCCGATATTGGATATGTTGTCTTTGTACTATTTTCAATTAAATATAGAGTTTAAATCGTTTGCACACCTTTGCATTCTGTTTTTATTTACGTTTTTACAGCATCCCAACTTTTTTGGTTATGTTTATTATTTTTCTGGAAGATCTTTTTTTTCTCCCTGTGTTCTTCAACGAACTATTTTAGATTTTATAAATAATTTTACAAAATATGGCTCTAGCAAGGTTGTAGTGCGCCATAATTGTAACAAGCCCATTTCTGTAATTACAGTGTGGCTACACATGTATCGCTAGATATATATAACTAGATATATATCACGGTCTGTTTCCTGACTGAAAATGAGCAGCCATAAAAGACAGATATTGAAACACCAAAATGCAGTTAAAATATATTTCCTGGTTCCAAATGAGCTTTAGTTTTACACACTCACGGTAGTTGCTGAGCAACAAAACAGTAATCAGGCCTTCTCCTTCAGCTAAGTTCTAACATGTCTTACGATTGTGATCAGTGGTACGCCGAACTGAACCAGTGTGAAATGATGCAGAAAGGGCAAAGCCTGGCAACCAGCTCACAGGCAGAAGTAGACTGAAATGACATTATATAACGTCCTGTAATAAAGCATGAATGACTTAAATAGTCCACTTTGTTTTACACTCAGTATGACTTCTGAGATAAACGTGTATTGAAATTCCATGTATCACAAAGACAACGTGCCAATATGCGGAAAAAAAAACCCTTCGGAAAGGTTTACAGCAGAGCTTCTGAAAGGTTTACCACAGGACCCTGAACTGTCCATGTTCTAGTTTTTGAAGAGGTCTGTACATCCAGGAATAGGAGAAACAGCGGCACGGCTGCCCCAAGGCCAACCTTTTTGAAACGTGTTGCTGGCATCAAATTGAAAATGGGCATATAGTTTTCAAAAAACTATTAAATGTCTAATTTTTGACATTTGATATGTGGTCTATGTACTCTGAGGTTGCAGTATTACAACACACGTTTTGCTGTTTTGGGCTGCCTGACCTGATTCCTGTTTTGGGCTCTCTCAGGGAAAGGGCGCTATGGAGAGGTGTGGAGAGGTCAGTGGCAGGGGGAGAACGTGGCCGTGAAAATCTTCTCATCCCGAGACGAGAAGTCTTGGTTCCGAGAGACGGAAATCTACAACACAGTGCTGCTGAGGCACGAGAACATTCTGGGTAAGCAGGCCTGCTCACTTCAGTTATTGGTATCACCACTGGCACTACCAAATTTTTGGAATCAACACACAGTTGTACGCAAAAGTTTGGGTGCCCCTGGTCAAATATCATGTTTTATTGATTTTCTAAGTGAAAATAAGTAACACGTCCTCTACAGAGAACACACTTCTGCACATTTTAATACACAGTTACTGTTTATATGCTGAATTAAACATATTGGAATAAAAAACAAAGAATTAATTGTGGCCTGTGCAAATGTTCTGGCACGTTTTATGTTTTTTCCCCTTATATGTTACACTCAGCAAATAAATAGAAATTGTGCTCTAACATTAGCAGAGAAATGTCACATTCAAGTGTGTTGTCTGTAGAGGACATATCAACTTATTTTTACTTAGAAAATCAACAAAACATGTTATTCGACTGGGGGTGTCCAAGCTTTTGGAAGCAATTGTAATACGAAACCACATATCTGTAATAAATTTGGTTTCATATTACAGTCACTTGCAAAAGTTTGAACATAGGTTTCCAAAACTAAATGGGAAAGATGCTTTAAAAAAATTAAAATACAAAGCATTATAGATCATATGTTCATATATTATTAGTGTGTATAAAATAAAAAATGTTAATATGACATTTTTTTGGTAGTATACAAAAATAATGTAGTATCATGGCACTTAGTAAAGGTAGTAACAGATTTATAGAGTAATAATTAATTAAATGATGAATTTTTCCACTCTGTCTTAGTCTAATTCTTAATTTTCTGTCTCTTTCCATCTCCTCTTCCAGGCTTCATTGCATCAGACATGACCTCTCGCAACTCCAGCACTCAGCTGTGGTTGATCACACACTACCATGAGATGGGCTCCCTGTACGATTACCTGCAGCTGAGCACGCTGGACGCCCCGTCTTGCCTACGGATGGCGCTGTCCATCGCCAGCGGCCTGGCCCACCTGCACGTGGAGATCTTCGGCACACAGGGGAAACCAGCCATCGCGCACAGAGACCTGAAGAGCAAGAACATCTTGGTCAATAAGAATGGCCAGTGCTGCATTGCTGACCTCGGTAAGGACATGTCTGAGGCTGGAGCAACTGACACTTAGCAGTTTGCGAACTACTAAGAGATAAAGAGTTCTCCAAAACATTAAAGGAAGAGGTCTGGATAGTGTTTACCACAGTGATAGAACTGAGCACAGCCTAGAGAATCACCTTTAGCATCTGTTTATGCTTACATTGTTTGTGTGCAGTAGGGTAGGAAGCTCTCCTGCCTTATATTTTAAAATGTAGTATAATTATACTTCTTTTGGAAGATTGGCATATTTAAAAGCATTACAGTCAGCTCTATAATTATAGGCACACTTGCAAAAGATGAGTTAAAAAAAAAGTTGTGAAAAGAATGGCCTTGTGATTAATTAGCTCAATCTCATGCTGTGAAAAATATGAGAGAAATCTAACCATCTAAGTCAGTTTAGTCAAAGGATACAAAAATCCTGATCATATTGTGTCAGAATTATTGGCACCCCATTCCTCCTGCCGACATAACAGCAACAGCAGTGGACTCTAATTACTATTATTACTGTTATTACTAGTAGTGATATTGTTCAATTTCAGCTTCTTCGTGACTTCTTACCCCAATCTTTAGAGTAGTCTCCGCACATAAACATATATACATAAGTGTATATATATATATATATATATATATATATATACATAACACATAAACATAAGTGAATCGTCTGAAGAAAATGTATAAGACAGCATGGGTGCTGTGGGTGGGCACAGTGGCCAGTGCTGCATTGCTGACCGGGGTAAAAACTGAAGTGTGTCTTCACAGGCTGTGCTTTTAAAGAGTGTCAGTGAAGATCAGTTGGAGTTTGAGGGGATAAATGCTGGTCAGTTGAACAGGTAAAAGGTCTGGCTGCAGCAGCAGTTCTAAATCAATAGCTGTGGATCCTGGCCTTGCTTGACATGTTGAGTATTTGGCTGTTAATGGAGTCACAGGGAATCCCAGGCAATGTTGTTACACTGCAATACCACAGTGGCAATGCTGCTCCTTCTATGAGGGCCCAATGGTAATCAGTTTATCAAGCGCAGTGGCAGTTATGTGATGTTTTCCATTATTTGATCGTTTGAAAACACAAGCTGTCCTTTATGTCATACCGACATTTTATGGAGAATGGATCAATAGAAATGGTCCAAACTTACTTGGAATAAATTCTGGTTACATTTACAAAAACAAGGCGCTTTTTTTTGACAAAAACGACTGAAATTGCAGATGAGTTTTAATGCAGCTAATAATACCCAGCAGTCTCGCTCTTTGCTCCTACAGAGGGAGAATGAGCACTCAGAGATTTTACTGTTCTAAAACTCATGCTATAATATGTTGTATGGCTCTTCTCGCTCTTCAGAACATCAGGTGCTCATTAGGCTCCAAAATTTCAGCGCGGCTTCACTTGGAAACCTTAATGAAAAATCCATTAAAGTCCTCAGTGTGCCGCAAATACCAGGAAATTTAGCTTCCGTGAGGTCAGAAATGGGAAGGCAGAGTTGCTTTCTTTTTTTTCTCTTACTTTAACAAGTTTTTGAAAGCGAACAAAACACATTATGGAACAGGAGGATAGATTATTTTTGTTGTCTGTCACATCAGTAGCATTAAAAACATGTTGTTTTTGTAGTTATACTGTTCAGCCTTTCCTTTTTTAAACATGTTTGTGTTAAGTTTCAAGGTCCGCTGTTGTTTCGTCCTGTTCTTGTGTTGTGCTGTTGCAGTATCTGTCCACCAGAAGGCAACATGTCAAGAGGCGCACAAACGAAAACACACCATCCTGCTAAATTATCTTTGATGGAAAATGAATTGTAGTCCATAAACCCTGACATTACATGAAAGATCTCTCTTTCTTCTACTTCTTGCCTCCCCAGGGTTGGCCGTCATGCACTACCAGGACACGAACGAGCTGGACGTGGGGAACAACCCCAAAGTGGGCACCAAGCGCTACATGGCTCCCGAGGTGCTGGATGACTCCATTCAAGTGGACTGCTTTGAGTCTTACAAAAGAGTGGACATCTGGGCCTTTGGCCTTGTGTTGTGGGAAATCGCCAGACGGACGGTCAGCAACGGTCAGTCACTTTTTTACCTTCTGTGGCCTCAGCCTGGTCAAGATATAAATGTGCCTCATAGCTTCTCAGAAATTCAAGCACTTTGGCATTGGACAGGAAAAAGATATTCTGAGACATTTATCTTTTCTCTCATGTTTTGTCCGAGATGATGTACTTTCTGGAATGCAGCTGTTATCTTTTCCACACTTTGAGAGATTTTAAGAAGTTATTACAGAAGTTATTGGAGAATTAAGGGCTAGAGATTGTAACAACACGCAAAGTTTATGATACAATATACATTGTTGTTTTTGCACAGTATGTTTGCTCAAAGTTACATAGCCAAAACAAGACTGAAGTGCCTTAGAGAGTAATTAAAAAAAGTTAAATAAAGTATTGTTTATTGTAGGGATCATAGGTTTTAACGCTCCTTTACTGCTTTCATAAACATTTACAGTACTGTGCAGAAGTTTGAGACCACTCTCTCATTTCATTATCAGTCAAAAGGGCCATTATATAGACAGTTTATTTACAGTTACAATTTGGCTTCCAACGATTATGAAAACAAGATAACCAAGATAAAACAATTGGTGGGTCGCATTAGTTTCACAATGATGCTCTCATTTTGTGAATCCAGCAGACCCCTTTCCTTTACAGTGGTGTGCTTTTGCCCATCCCTAAAAGCCCAAACTCATCTAATTTATTTTGGTCTAATTTCTTTTTATTTATTATTTTTATATATGTTTAGTAGTTTTCAGTAGGTTTCATTTATTTATAATTTTTTTTACTTTATGTTTTTCAGTTTAATTATATTTAAAGTTCAAGGAAATCCACTGTTTAAAAAAGGCAAGTTTTTAAAAAAGTTCAGTAAATGTGTGAGGTTTCCAAAGTGAATGATTAACCATGTTAAGTAATTTAAGCATGTTCAGTTTTTGCCATAAATTATATATTTTTTTCAGTGTCAGCAAGAAGCAGATTTTTTTTATATTCTTTTAATTTAGCTGAAGCCTCAACAGCTAGATGTACAAGCAGATTCACAGTATTTAGTGTCCTTTCTTTCCAGGAGACTTGCAATGTCTTTCAAAGTAATCTGCAGGGATATTTTTCCACATCTCCGAAGCTCAGTCTTAAAAGTTTAGATGAACGTGTCTGAAATGCATGAGGTTTGCAAAGTGAACGAGTAATCGTGTTAAATAATCGTGATCTCAATATTGATTAAAATAATAGTGGTTGATTTTTGTCATTATCGAGCAGCCTACTTACAAGTTATGCATTTTTTTTCATGATCAGCAAAAAAGCAGAAAAAAAGTTTTTTTTTTTATTTTATTTATTTAGCTGTTGAGCAGAAGCCTGAGAGATACTTCACTTTGACGAATGAAGGTTGTTTTCTGACTTTTGCATAGTACTTTATGTTTTGTCTTATCAGCAGCGGTCGAATTCTAAAAAAAATTATTAAAACTAAGGATTTGGTACTCCTGACACATCCAAAGCAATGACTAGAATTAAAATATCTATAGCAGATATCTTGGTATCATATAACTTTAATCCCAGAGGGGGGATGAAGAATTGGCAGTTTTACAAGGGGTATGGTTTTTGTCCTGGGAGAAGGACCCTGTGCATCCACCCTCAAATTGAGCCCTGCCACTATAAAGGTAAAAACGATCTTAAAATAATTCATGGTAAACTTAATTTAGTAGAACATTTGCCCAGTTTATACTCAGCATTCGTGTAATAAGAAGTGCAAATTTCAAATGCTTGGAGACTTTTGAGTGAAAGATGCAGCAAATATAACTACAATGTTACAGCAGCTCTGCTCTGAGCATTATTCTCTCAGTCAGTTACACTATAGACATTGCACTGCAAGCGAATCCTGTGCTATAATGTGCTATTTATGATGTAAAGTTGAGAATTTACCTAGAAAAATTCAGTCTTTCAGGTTTATCTGTAATAGAACACAGACTGTAATGCATTGCTCTACACTGTGCAATTGAATTTACAATCTATGCTATTGTGTGTATCATTAGCGTGCTTTGTGCTGTCTGGCTGAATGGGGCTTCATTCTGAGATGCTTGTATCCAGCATCATTAAAGAAAACGATGAATGCTTTTTGATTAAGATGCATTGTGCATGTGTGAATGTACGGTATGTACATATTCAAGCAGTATTAATAGTGGTCTTGGCTGCAGCTGAAAACATGCTCTAGATCAGGCTAGTTTTACGTACTGGAGTCGTATATCTACTGACAGTCATTTCATTACTTGTTTTAGATGACTGCAGTGTAGTGTACTATCTGTAATGGACACTGATTCTCTCCTGTCTAAATGGCTTTAGCCTTCTATTTATAGAGTCGGTTGGCAGTGAAGGTTGACCCAGGGCACTTTGACTATCTTTCCACTGCAGGAGCCAACCTGTTACACATTAGACACATTAGCGAATTTTAGCCATGTTAATTACCACAGGCTTTGATTGTTAGGAGAATTACAGTCTGAATGTAACAATTGGAGCCAATCATTTTAAACATGACTCACCTTTAATTTATTTATGTGTTTATTTATGTGTGACTGCAGGTATTGTAGAAGACTACAAGCCTCCCTTCCATGACGCAGTGCCTAGTGACCCCAGCTTTGAGGACATGAAAAAGGTGGTGTGTATAGACCAACAAAGACCAAACATCCCCAACAGATGGTTCTCAGATTCTGTGAGTACACGTTTTAATACAGTCAGTCACACTCTTTACCAGTGTTAGTGAGAGAGCCCACAGGATGTGGTCTTTATAACCTTGTATAAAATATTGTAATTTGACTGATTCAAATGGTCAGTTAATGAGTTACTACTGCCAACCCAATATTGTTATCAGTTTATTTTACTCTCATGTGCACTTCCAAGTTTGTTTTAATCTCAAGAAATGACAAAAAGCATGGCAGAAATTTAAAGAATGGGTTTTATTTCTGCAATACAGGGCTGTACACAGTAACAACTAATATATACAGTAAACCCGAGTAATATAATATAACTAATATATCTCTGTTGTCGGAAGAAAACCTCATAGCTCCATTTTTTTGTCGTTTTTTGTTTTTTGTCATAATTTGAAAATGTCTGTTGCCCTTTATATTGCGTGTAAATTTCATGATGAATAAACCAAAAGAAATGGCCCAAAAAGACTTGGACTTACATTAAAAGTATTGACTTACTGTACTCCATTGACTTACATTAAAAGTAAAGTGTGTTTTTTCCCTTCTCCTGTAAAGTTACCATTTTGGAGATATGATGTTTTGTTCTGACAGCAGCGATATATTCTTTTCTACTAACTAACAAAAATGTGGTATTAATTGAAAGTTTAAAATCTTTTTGCCTGAGAAATAATTGATCAAATTACTCCAACAATTCCTGTTGACATCTGTGACCTCTAAAGGTTAAATGTAGGGTTGGCCCAAACAGCAATTTACAGACTTTGCGTACTCTGATCTTTTTGAACGAATTGTCTGAATGAAAAAACACCACTGCATTAAATCACTATTTAGCACAATAATATTTCTGTTTCATCATTAAACATAATTGTAGGTATGTTAGTTACTGCAGTTCAAAATGTATCCATGAGGTGGCAGCAATGCATTAACAGTATAATAATAGTATATGTAATTTATAACTTAACAGCCAGTAATTTAAAGTGCTCCCACATGCATAATTTATTCCTGAGGCATCTCTGCTCTTTTAGTGACTCCTTTAGTGACTGTGGGGAAAGCAGTGCAGATTGTTGCACTCTGAGATGAGGTGACGCGGATGACTAGCATGAATTTATGATGCGTTCAACTTAACCTGCTTTTATCTTATTCTCTGTAAATTAACTGTAACTGTTATAACTAAAGAACTACTGATGAAATTTATTTTAGGCTAGAATTCTTGTGGCTTCAAATAAAAATGAAGTCAGAATGAAGCTTCCAAATATTGAAGCTGCACTATGTAAGATTTTTCTTTGGTAAAATTAAAAGAAGTAGCATTTCTGAGTCAGGAGGGAAAAAAGTCTGCAGTGATAGCAGAGGAGGGTAAAGTTCAGCAACCTCGATGTTGGAGTTTAGTTAACTTTAGGGCATCATATGCCTTCAAAAGGGGGGAAATAGCTAAAATATGGTGTGCATGAAATAATAATTTAAGAGTTGGAGGTGTCAAGTCAGAGTTTTTGGATGCCTTTATGTATTGATATCACACGCACAAACTCAAAAAAGAAGGTCCGGCTCAATGTTTAGGTCTCAAAATACAAAATCAGCATTATTCTGATGAAGATATCATGAAGACAGTTATAGATAATTCACAAACACATCCTTCACCAAGTTTTGACCGAGTTCTCGTTGAATACTTTTTCAACACACTCACATACAATTAATAGCAGTGTAACAAATGAATACCCGAGTTTTTTTAATTATTCTGGCCAGCCCTAGTTAGAGCACTGTCAGAGCAAAACTTTGTATTACATTGTATTTTTGTTTGTTTTTACACCATTTGAGTGTGGATTCTGCCCTTTGCATTGTGTGAGGATTTCTTGAAGAATAGACCTACCTACTAAGAATAGAAATACTCCAGAATGATGTTAATAAGTTATTTTTTCCCTTTTCCTACAACGTTACTGCTTTAGAATGGTTACATTTGTGCTAAAAGTTTCAAATAAATATTGAAATCCACAAGCAAAATATTAAGTATCAAAATATCCAAAATATGTTGCAAATACAAATAATGAGAGTTAAATCTACCTTTTCTTTAAAAAAAAACTATTACTATTATTTTACACTCTTTTTCATATAAATGTTTTTCTCTCTATTTGTCAACTTTTCAATGTGCTGTTTGTTGTAAATATGTTTGAGATATTCAGTTTCTGGTGTCTGACTTTACTTTGTTTTCCCTTTTTCCCCCTAGACTTTAACATCCATCGCCAAACTCATGAAGGAGTGTTGGTACCAGAACCCATCTGCTCGGCTTACAGCCTTGCGCATCAAAAAGACTCTGACAAAAATCGATAACTCTCTGGACAAAATAAAAGCAGACATTTGAACTCCTTCCATACGGAAGATTCTCAAAGGCCTTTACCAAGTCCAGCGGAAGACTCGTCTGGAGTACCGGGGGGGGGAAAGGGACCGCTTGGGCACTGTGCTCTCCCAGAGGCACAATGTATTTATTTTAAACACGCAGTGGGACATGTTTTGGCATCCAAAGATGGCACAGTGGGCATTTAAAAAGACTACAGAAAGTCCTTGATACATGACTTATCTCGAGACCTAGCTTTCACATGTAGTCACATTCTTCAAAGAAGAGACTGTTACAGTAGCAGGACCTTGGAGGAAGTGGCTTTAGAGCTACGGTTTACTTCTAACGCAGCTTTGATTTTTAGAACTGTCTGAAAACAGCGTCTTTCATTTAGCAATATTGACCGTGCTTCTTTTTGGTTTATTGCACTGGCAAGTCTTTAGCATTCCTTACTTGCACTGTTACAAAAGAATTGAGAGGGAAAAAAGATGACAATTTGCCAAAAAAAAAGGTTATTTTATATTCCACTACCACCATATCCTTATCCATAATCAATCAGAGACGAAGAATACTTAGTTTTATTTTGGCTGCCTTTTTTTGTTGTGTAATTTTGCACTGGCGTTTACAATTGCAAAAAAGTGTCTCTGTATTCATTCGTGTCACTCAGTCTGTAATTTATTTAACTCCGTTTTTGAATGGTACGATGGCCACCTTGTCACTGTTCTGCCTGAGATGTTTAACTTGTCACAGATTTTTTGTATCATTGAGCATTTAGCTTTTTTTCCTTTTGTTTGTTTCATAAGCTTTATTGAGTACAGATGCTAAAAGAGTAAATAAAAAATACTAGAAGTTCCTTAACTCCATAAAATCGAGTAGTTCTTGTGAGCTGTGCATCTGAATGTGTGCATTACCTGCATAACTCAGGTAAATCTTTTTGGGTAATTTCGATATTTACTTGTGTTCAAGTATTTTTAATATCTAAGATGCAAGTGCAAAGAGAGAGACCACACATTCAAAATGGCCTTTAAGTACAAGTTATTCATTTTTCAAGATATATTTCTGAGGAGATCAGAAATAAGACTATCCACTTACATAAGGAAGGGAAAAAAAATAAATTGGGGGAAAAACAGGAGATTCCATAAATAAAGTTATTATTAAAACAAAGAATATGGGAGTCCTAACAACCATGCAAGACCTGGTAGACCACCAAACCTGTTCCCATCAGATAAACAGCACTTAGAGCTTACATCTCTGAGAGAGAGGAGAAAATCAAGCTCCACTCGTACTTCAGATCTGAAAAATCCGCAGGTGTTTCTGTCCATCCTTCCACTGTGAGAAGACAACCTAACACTTGAGTCAAACCCCATTTCTTAGTTTTACCCCTACCCCTTGTTTTTGATTGTCATCTTGCCCCTTAGAACAGAGTTATGAGGGGTAGTGGTTGAAGTCTTTCCCTATGAAGTGGGAGCCACAAATAAAAAGAACATCACTTCATTAACAGGCCACTAGTGGTGCTCTGTAGGCGACCCTGCCAGTCTGCAGTGATAGCAGAGCAGGATAAAGTTCAGCAACCTCGATGCTGGAGTTTAGTTAACTTTAGGGAATCGTATGCCTTCAAAAGGGGGGAAGTGACGTTTATTATCACCCACCCTTAAGTCTTTGGTGATGTGAAGTAACTGCTGCACCATTTAAGGTGGAAAAAGAAAATTTGGCAAGCCAGCTACCGAGACATCAGCACTACAAGCGATTTTGTATGCTTGTTATGAAGAATAGGACTGTAATACATTGAAACAACATTAAACTAAGCTAATACAATGATTATCATAAATTTTAACAGAGAAAATTCTCACATTTGTGGGTTTCTTTGCTCGCTCACGCAGCCATCTTTCCTTTTTTCCCATAACAGTCTGTTTGGTGTGTGCCTCTGAAAAACCTCATGTAGCCCTAACACTTCGCCCCACCCCTCTATCTAGGTATGAACGCGCAAAACTGAGAGGTAAGGGCTGAGCAGTAGGGGCAAGGGATGAAATGGGATTGGGCCTTAGTCTGAAAGGATATGGAGCTAGGTAAGAAGGTAAGAAGCCCTTACTGAGAAAAGGAAATAGATAAAGTATGCTGAAAAACTAATAATTTATACTTAATGGCCAATTCTACTGGAAGTTATATAAATGAAGGGTGGTCTCTGGCTTGCTAAGTACTTTATATCTTATAATACATTTTGGTAGGACTGTAATAGATGTCTCCTCATCAACCCTATGATAATACTTTGCCAAACCTTTTTACCTCTGTCATGATAGTGGAACTGCATTTAGATTTTAAAAGCACAAATACAGGCTCCGCATCATCTGCTTCCACCGGAGTAGCAGTGCTGAATCCTTTTGTAAAATTATGGATAATTACAGATCAGAAAGCTTATACACAGACGCTTTCAGTCTCTATACTTTGACTGAGTAATTATTAGCTGTGTTTGGCATAATGAATCTTTCATTCCCTGCAGATAACATAATACAGCAAAATATGGCAAGCATGTCATTCTTCTGCGTTCTTTTATTTGCACCTTGAAACCAAACGAAACCAAAAAAAATCTCCATTAAGTGAACTGAATAACCTTTAAAAAGGGAACAGAGGTCAAAAGGGTGGATAAGAGACTCATGGTATTATCCAAGGCTGTAACTTTGAGGTTTTTAACAGGACTTCTAGCTGATGCGCCTGTTGGCAAAGACATTAGTTTGTCATGCTGTCACATTTTATTCAGTTTAGTTTAGTTTACAATGTTTGTCAGTGACCATGTACAATAAACATTAATCTCAGACCAGACCAGAGTTACCACTAGCTAATGTCCATCTGTAGTCTGTGGGCAGGACTTTTTTTATCTGTTCACATTAAAACCATCTGTTTTTGAAATGAATGAAGTGTAACAGAGTTTAGTTACTAAGTATGAGTAGCGCTGCAGTGTTTTGGATGATATTTGTTACATTTTTGGCTGCGTTTCATACAGTTGAATCACCGTCTTACCTTCCTGTGTGTTGATAGCAGGTCCTGAGAAACACAGTAGCAGTCAACAGTTTCAAGGTTCAGTATAACCGGTAAACAAATTTTCTTCTGGATAACCCATGCTGTTATGCCTGTATTCATATTTCAAAAACACCGTTAATATCCGTAGATGCAGCTTTGAGATAATGGTTATTTTCTCACTGATTAAGAACATTAGTGGTAATGTACAATTACCGGAGCCCTGATTTGCCTCTATTTGAGTGGCTAATGAAAGAATCAGGCAGAAGAGCCTCTCTCACTATGATTGAGGAAGTCCTCTGGAGGGCTAGAAACCCCCCCCGAAATCTGCAGGTAGTGCATTCTAGTAGAATGAGCCTTGCTCCAGCATTAGGTTAAGCTTCAGCTAATAACCTTCCATTTTAATAGAATTGACGGGAGTATAAAGCAGAGAAAGTTAAAAACACAGTTAGGAACTGGAAGTGCTTTAACGTTGCTATAAATGAACTGCAAGTGAAAAACAACTCTTGAACATGGCACAGGATATTTTTACCCACAGCGCTTATAAAAAAATATCTCTCTCAGTTTCTTGATGGTGCTCATTTGTTTCATATAAAAAGTTTGCAGTGATTGTGTTCATGTTTGTTTTACTTCATGTACATTTTTAAGTCGAGCTGTATTATGGTATGTGTCACCATACAGTAAATCCAAAGCTGAAGGGTCTGGACTGGAAGAGGGTGGTCGTTGTTTTGGAAGCGGGGCCGAAGTATCTCTAACAGTTCCCTCTCCTGTAGCTCTGGCAGTGTTTAGCTGCTGGTCTTTGACACACTCTACCCTTGCCCTGAATCTTTCTGCACAGATAGATGCCACACACGATCAGCTGAAGTTGGGCAGAGGCGCATTTGCCTGCCAAACGAAACACTGAAACGTATTAATTTATGGTTGAAACTGTGATAAATGACAGAGCTCGTCTTTTCGGCTCTCTTCATGTGTGTATTTATCTCTTTTGTGGGGACCAAATGTCTCTGAACATGAACATCTTGATGCTGTGGGGGAATTTGGCTGATACCAAGAAGGAAAATATTTGTTTGATTTGTTTGTTTTTGTTTTTGCTTCCAAAACAGCAGCCGAAAGATTTTGAGGTTAAGGGTAGGGTTGCACATCACAGCAGCATCCCTCATAAAGCACAAAGCAATGAACACAAACCTGTGTGTTTATGTGAGTAGGTTATATTTGATTCAGATTCAGTGTATGTGTGCATGCGTGTTTATTTCTTTGTGGGTACCCTACAGATATCTAGAGAATAACAGTAATCATTCCTGGTCCTGGAGTGCCACTTGCTTGCTGGTTGTAGTATTCATGTCAAAAGTTCTCGCTTACAAAGTTAAAATAAATATATGGCAACAAATGTCATCTTTAAATGCTTAACTTTTAATATTAGTCCAGGCAACTAATAAAATAAGACACATTCAATATATTTTGATGAAGTGTTTTATTTTGAACATACTTTTATGATCTAATCAGCATTTTAAAATTGTATGGCCATTGGCTATTGTTTGTAAAATACATCAGTCAGGCATAACATTATGACCACCTCCTTGTTTCTACGCTCATTGTCCATTTTATCAGCTCCACTTACTATATAGGTGCACTTTGTAGTTCTACAGTTACAGACTGTAGTCCATCTGTTTCTCTGCATACTTTGCCCCCTTTTACCCTGTTCTTAAGTCGTCAGGACCCCAGTGGACCCTCACAGAGCAGGTACTATTTGGGTGGTGGATCATTCTCAGCACTGCAGTAACACTAACGTGGTGATGGTGTGTTAGTGTGTGTTGTGCTGGTACGAGTGGATCAGACACAGCAGTGCTGCTGGAGTTTTTAAACACCTCAGTGTCACTGCTGGACTTCGAATAGTCCAACAACCAAAAATATCCAGCCAACAACGTCCTGTGGGCAGGGTCCTGTGGGCAGGGTCCTGTGACCACTGATGAAGGATTAGAGGATGACCAACACAAACTGCAGCAGCAGATGAGCTATCGTCTCTGACTTTACATCTACAAGGTGGACTGACAAGGTAGGAGTGTCTAATAGGGTGGACAGTGAGTGGACACAATGTTTAAAACTCCACCACCCAAATAACACCTGCTCTGAGGTGGTCCTGTGGCTGCCCTGACCATTGAAGAACAGGGTGAAAACAGACGGACTGCAATCTGTAATTGTAGAACTACAAAGTGCACCTATATGCTAAACAGACCTGATAAAATGGACAAAGAACATAGAAACAATGTGTACTTAATCAAGTGGCTGGTCAGTGTATATGTACATATGTGTGTATATTTGTGAAAATGGTTCTATTTTGCTTTCTTCTGTAAAAAAATGCAAAGTTTTTCATTACAAATTATATTATCAGCAAAACCATTTGAACGAAAATTTGAATATTTGAAATTTTAACAGGAATATTTTTCTTTCTAATATTTTTCTTCTAAATGCAGATTTTATTACAAGATCAAGATCCCAAAGCTGATCATTTGGTTGCTGAGGTTAAAATTAGTGTTGGGCGAGGTGTAATACAGCATCATTTAGCTGCCGTCATACAGAAGGATGGGGAAACGCCCCCCAAAACAAGAAATACAAACCTGTGTGTACATGTGAGTCAACACATCCCCTTCACGGTTTATGCTAACTCACTGAACCACTGCTGTTCAATCTTGGCACAAACCTGTAAAGGTCTAAGACTAGCATTTAATGTTATTTGTTGAGTTATGTAGCATTCTGTAGCACAGCATTGCACCCTTTAGCCTCATCGCCTAGACAGATTTCATGTTTTTTTTTTTTTTTATCTTTTTTGTGTTTTTGTCTGTCAGTGTTTTCTCACCACACTACCCAGCATGCATTATGCAAATACATCACGCAGCCCTTGGGAATGCTTACATTGCTCAGCAAAATGCTTGCCAATGATCTAGATGCTAATAAATGTGGTGCTTGCTAAGCGCCATTGGTACAGCACTAACATCAAATGGTTGTGAATCTCTATTTTTGAAATAAATTCATTTGAAGATTTTGCCACTCAGCATGTCGATAGTGCACCACTCATTAGCTTTTTTCTCTTAGTTATTTGTTATATTTGTCTTGGTTTATTTTCCAAAATAAAAGGCTGTGTGCATTTTGTGAGTTCAGACTGTGCCTTCAACATGTGGTGGTAGTATGAGGGAAAACTGAGGGAGGGGGGAGAACTTTGAAAACTTGGGCTGGAGTTCTGGGCAGCTTCTGCCTGTAGCTAGAAGGCCAGACCCCCTCATAGCTGCAGTAGGACTGATGTAGGACTGAGGACCAGGGAGGAGATGGGGTGGCGGTGGGGATTGTGAACACTTTGACACGGAACGGAAGGTGAGGATATGAATTCATAGAGTATTAGACCGGAAGAGGGAGGGGTTTCAGCCATGCTCCTCCCCCAAACTTCACTTGTAACAAATACATTTATAATCTGTTTGAGGAGATTAAAAACCAGTTAGACCTTGTGTGCAGGACAATAATCTGGGTGGTCTGAGGGTGGACCAGCAGTGGCATACAGTGAGTGGGGGTACTGACTTTATTAAGCCAGTGAACTGATATATGCTTGCTATCTGGGTAGCTAATGAGTGCGTGAGTAAGTAAGCAAGTAAGTAAGTAAGTAAATAAATGGGTCATTCTACAGAAACGTCCACTTTTCTGTCTATCCATAGGAGTCACTGGTGTGACCAATCCTCACTGGTGTTAAACATAAGAAAGGTAACACCAGAGACATTTTTAAGAAAAAATACCTTTTACAAAATTGCTGCTACAGATCATCAAACCTGTTGTCAATCATGGAATATCCACCAAAATATGTAATTTAATCCACTTGTATTCTATTTTTTCACAATTAACTAAGAATATAGAAGGTCACACCAGTGACTTCAACTAAAAGCTTCATATGAAATCATGAGCTAAATGAGAAAATTTCTGATAACTGAAAAGACACAGTAGACTTACCATGTGCTTTTCTTCATAGATCTTCAGAAAATAGTTAAAAGGAAGTCAAGTGATGTCATCAGTGTGATTTTTATTTCAAAATAAGAGTGTTTTTGTTACGCGGTAACACCAGTGACACAACTTTCATTATATATTTTATTATATTTATTTGGCATTTGGCAGTGTTTTCTTTATGTCATTTGATTTATATAATTCATAGTAATGTATAGATTACTACAGTTAAAATTGCAGAAAAACATTTTTTTCTTCAAAATAGGGCCTCAGCCTTTACACATGACTGTGGGGACGAGCACTTCTGTGGTGCTTGGAATTCTAGCTGATTGATTTAAAAACCAATATTGCTAAATTGAGGCTGAAGAAGGTGTAATTGATAAAATAACTTATTGTTTTATTTTAAAATATAAATAAATTGTAACCCTAACATGTTTTTTTTAAGTGTAATATATCTGTAAACGCCAGGGACACAAAAATGAACGTTTCTGTAGAATGACCCAAATAAATAAATAAGTGAGCAAGCAAGCAAGCCCACCCTCGAGTCTCAAAGCAGTTAAATTTTACTTCCACCTTCAAGATGCATCATCAGAAAGGGCTGTTCCTAGACTTTAACCCACGAAATCTCAGTTTAGGAACTACTGCTGTATGAATCAGTGGGGCTGTTTATACCAGATATAGTGATGGTTACGTTTTTAATTTTGACGTTTTTGTCCCTCTGATCCAGAAGCGCGTCCCACGCGCGCAGGTGCATCTCAGCCTTTTCAAAGCCATCATTCCTGTGAATCATCATTCTCATTCAGCTCCGTCTTTCTTATGAATTACAAGCCCCGACCGACACACGTCAGGTCCATAGTGTTAGTCCGGCTTCCACTTGTCATCCCGCTGTGTTGTCTCTAATCCGCTTATACACACAGCCTGTGGGCGGAGCTTAAGCACCCCCTCCAGCCTACCCCGCCTCCGACACTCCAGCGCTCGAGCGTGTTATTTAGCGTGCAGCAATGCGAAGTGTGGCCGAGGAAGAGACGAGAGAAGCGGGCGATGTGACTTGTTTTGTCAGAGCAACAGCGTGCTAGCTACCAGAGTGTGTGCGCGCGCCAAGGAAAAGCCCGATGTAGGGGCGGACATGCGCGGGCTCAGGTGTCCCGGCGTCACGGCGGCGCTGCTCCTGCTCGCGCTCACCCAGCTCGGCGCAGGTAAGTAGGTGAAAGCCCCCCGCTCGCGCATGCTGCAGTTTGGTAAACTCAGTCGTGTCTGCTTTAGTGTCATCGCCCCTCGAGCCCCCTGACCGCCGCAAACGTGAGAGCGAGTTCGCTTGTGTTTTATGGTTTGAACAGTCGCTCGCGGACTCTGGACCGCCTTTGCGCAACGGAACGAGCGCATTATGTAATGGGTTTTGAGAGAGCATGAAGTCAAAAGATCAGGCGGGATGTGATGCGGTGCAGCTTTACTCTCACTGCTGTGTGCATGCACTTAACTACTTTGCTAGGTTAAAGGAACAGTCCACCGTTTGTCCCCCCAAAAAAGTACGCTGTATGTCCAGAAGTGTCCAGGCACACTTTCTAGTTCACTTTAAGGTGCCTTCTTTGCTGGACAATTGTGCACACCTTAGAAAAGCACTGCCAAAAGATTCAGGGTCAGCATTCCCAATGCCAAGCGTCAGCAAGAGGGGTATGAAGCCCTCCAGTGTTGGGCTGTGGAGCAGTGGAACTGCGTTCTCTGGAGTGATGGAGCTGCATGGAGTACCTTTGGGATGAGTTGGAGTGATCCAGAGCTGATCGTGCAATATCATCACCTGACTTTACTAATGCTCTTGTGGCAGAATGCAATCAAATCCTCACAGCAACGTTCCAACATCTAGTATAAATCCTTCCCAGAAGAGTAGAGGCTGTTACTGCAGCATGGGGGGGGGGCAAACTCCCTATTAATACCCTTGACTTCAGAAGAAATGCTGGATGAACAGGTGTCTACAAACTTTTGGACAGTATAATTATCATCATTACCCCAGTTTTTATTGCCATCTTGTAGTCAGATATTTGTTTTGTCACATTTATAGCCAAATACACTTCTGTAATATTTTCTATAATACTTTAAAAACAGCATGGGGAGCAAAATTCCTGGCAAAGGTTCCGATTTGCTTATTTTGTATTAAACTACACAACCACTCACAACTAGTGAGTGAAGCCAAACAGCTTTTTATCAACAAATAGGATTTTTTTGTTTTATATCTCATTATATTTGTATGAATGTCTGTACTTTATCATGACTTTGGGCTGTTTGGGATGAATCCTTTGTCATGTTTGGTGTGTGAAGTTCGCACTTTGCTCTTGATTCACTTGATAATCCTGTTTGTCATTTAAGGGTCCAAACAGATTTCTCCAAACGTTTACAACCCTAGGGGGCTGGCATTAATGAGTGTGGAAGAACATAGCGGTCCTGATTTAAAGCTAAAGTGTTTGATGTTTTTCCTACTGTACTGAGTAAATGTCTCAGTATGTGGCTTTTGCTTTCAGTGTTTTCTGTTTTCCAGTTAGTTTTCTAATGAATGCGCGCCACTGAACTGAACTGAGAGATGGATATTGAGTCCCTGTCATCACAAAGATGTGTGACAAGTGCATTATGCACTTCCTTTCCAAGCATTAGATGTTCCAAGAACATTAGATCTTAAATATAGATCAGGAGAACCCTGCAGTGGCCACAGCTCCGGACACAGATTAAGACTAGCCCTATGTTAATATTCCACAGAGAAGTCTTCAGTTTCAAAAAAGTGTTCATAAATTTTTTGAGAATAAAACTCATAGACTTTATTCTGCAGCTTTTAAATGTCTTGTTCTCTAAAACAAACTCCCAAAAAACCACTAGTCTTTCTAGGGGTGGGCAATATGGCAAAGATACAACATCAAGATACTTAAAGATATTTTCACCATTCACGATAAATATAACAATATTTAGTTTTTCTGATGTTTGATGTGCTTGAACAGAGAAAAGAACCAGTAGTGTCATATTTAAAAATAATATCAAACATTATGAATACAGTTCTTTGCATTTAACCTTTCACATGCTGTGATGCACTGAATCCAGTGTATCAGAACTTAATTATGCTCTTTTTGTAATAAAACGTGCAGTTGGTCAGTGCACTTTAAGTGCACTGCTCAGAGCATATTGGGACTTACTGTGATGTAATTTATAACAATAGCCCTAAATATTGTCATATGCCCAATATTATCAGTTTTTCCCATCATGATCTTTAATAGTGGATGTTTCAGTCTGATTGCACCCAGTCACCAAACACCAAAGTAGACCATTCATTACTTTTAAATGACATTCTTTCTGTTGTTGACTGGTTCTTGCACTTGGAGCCCTGTTTCTGCAGGACAACATGCTCCCAAAACCCATTCTTTCAGGGTTTTAGAAACTGTTGATGGAGATTCGGAGATTTGTTGTTTTGAACGTTCGTGGTTGTGGTTGTTTGTGGGAGCCCATCCTGAAGTTAACGTGAGTACCTTAATCTCAGTCAGAGCAGTGGAGCTGGAAAAGTAAACAAAAGTAGTTCTGTGGCTTAACTAACTGGTCAGTGTGAATGTTTTTGAGAAATGGCAGCTCCATGAAAAACTGAAGTTTACTGGAATACTGAGAAGCTTGAAGCCTGTTGGTAAATGTTTGTTGTCAAGGACACTATAAGAAGCTTGCAGTTTTCCCTGAAGCTTCTGTTTCTCAAGCTGAACTCAGACCCACCAACAATTATTGCAAAATTCGAAGTTCATTCAGGAATTGCTACAGCTGGCAGTCACAAGGACGTTCCCAGGGGAACCCAGCATATGGATGTTTATCATGTTCCCTGCTAGTGAACTTTGACATTGTCCAGCAGTGGCCACAGCACGTTTTTTGGCAGTTTGTCTTTGGTAAAAAGTTCATCATGCTGGACTTGTACATATGGAACAGAAGTGAACAGGTTTTTGTGCTAAAAATGAGGTGAAATTTATTTTGACTAACATATTGCTCAACTGACTTTGTGAGATGAGGCCAACTGTGGTGCATCTGTGCAGTGTTTGTCTTATCTCATTTGCCCGTTTGAGTCCAGCCGGAGAAGTAATTTGTTTCAGAGGTGTGAAACGTTGGCATGGAGACATCAAAGACCCCAGTGCTTTATGGTCTCGCCTTGACAGAAAAATCTGTTTAGTTGAAATGCCTTGCTGTGTTATGAGCTTCAGTGTGGAATGGAACAGAAAGTGTACGCTGATCCGCTGGTTGTTGGAAGAACTAGCAAACAGCTTATGATGTTGGTTTGGGGAAACATACTTCACATAGCACTGCTAAATTTATGAGCTTAACTCTGCAAGTAAACCTTCACAGGAAAAGCAATTTCAGCCAGGCAGTTGGATTGCATTTGATGTAAAATACCTCTTCATGGTGTAGGGAAAAATGGCCAGGGCACTCTGAAATGCTCTGCCTTCTGCAGTATACAATGGAAAATCAATCTGGAAAATCACATAGGTAACGTAAAAACGAATGAGAAAATGAAATGCCATGTTTTGAAGGATTCCACTCGGTCTATTTCAGCATTTACTCCAGGTCATTAACAAAAAAAAAGTTCATGTGTACATGACCTTACCTTCCTTTTATTCCAATTTCATTGCATTGATTTAAGCTAAGAGGACAGCTAAGAGGACTTGAACTGTAGAACTACCCTGCAATGAGGCAAACTAGTGTACTGCTTTTTCAGAATCAGTTCTTTGGCAATACAAACGTTTTTAGGTAGAGGTACTGCCAGGTACTGAAACTTCATGGAATTCCACTGCTTTAAAGCATCACTGCAGTGCATAATGCCTGCAACAGCTGCATCAGCTTCTACAGTAGATCATTTTTGCTATTTTTTAGATCTGTGCAGAATGAAGGAAGTAGAGCATAATGGCTTGGCTTTAAGAAGATCAATCACATGCCACTGGCACATGGATCTCGTTCAGTGGTTGAGCTTTTTACATTGATGCAGCCAGGCAATATCAGTGACTGACATGTAAGCCCAATTCCCATTTCACCCCTTGCCCCTACCACTTAGCCCTTACCCCTCTGTTTTGCGCATTCACGTGTAGGGGTAGGGTGTCCCAATTTTTGTTGAGATGGAGGGGTAGGGCGAAGTGTTGGGGCTACATGGCCCTCCAAACTGAGGTTTTTCAGAGGCAACACTCCAAACAGAGTGTAATGAGAAAAAAAGAAAAACTGGCAAGATGGCTGCACGAGCGACCAAAGAAACCCACAAATGTGAGTATTTTCTCTGTTACAAAATTTCGATAACCATTGTATTATCTGAGTTTAATGTCATTTCAGTGTATTATAGTCGTTTTCTTCATGACAAGCATAAAACATCGCTAATAGTAAGCTGATGTCTTGGTAGCTAGCTAGCTAATTTTCCCATTCCACCTTAAATAGTCAAGAAGCTGGTGAATAGCTGACTTCAGCTTTGTATCACCAAAGAATTAGCGGTGGGCGATAACAAATAATTGTCTTATACCCCCTCTTTGAAAGCATATGATGCCTTAAATGTAACTAAAGCCCAGCAGTGAGGTTACTGGACTTTTCCCTTCTCTGCTGTCACTGCAGACTGGCAGGGTCACCTACAGAGCACCACTAGTAGCCTATTAATGAAGCATTTTTTTATCATTATTATTTGAGGGTTGTCCCATTTCGTATGGCAAGATTTTAACCACAACCCCTTGTAACTCAGTTCCAAGGGGTTAGGGTGACACTTGAAAACAAGGGGTAGGGGTAAAAAGAAGAAATGGGATTGGGCCTTAGAATGATGTATCCGTGCTTTGCTCACAAATACATCCTTTCATAGCCCAATCACCTGGAGATCCAGAGTATGATTCCTGGTGATGCCACAGTCATCAGTGACCAGGAGTCCAAAAGTGCATAATTAGTCGTTAGGATGGTCCTGCTCCTCCCCATATCACTCTGTGTGAAGGTAGCCAACATGGGCCTCTGTCTGTCTGATGTAACAGAACGGGCAGTTAGCGCTCTCCTCCATGCATGTTGAACTGTTCAGTCACATTACATTAGCAGCAGTTCGAAAAGATGTGCTGAGTGATTCACATGACTCGTGGGGCGCATGCACTAGCCTTCACCCTCCTAGCCCTGGTAATATTGGGTTTTTAGGCGAGACCTAGCTAGCGGGTAGAATTGGATCCAACAAAATAGGCTACAGAATTGGGGAAAAATACCAAAAAAAGAATAGATCAGATATGTTTTATAGGCTTGAGCAGATTGATGATAGTATTGTGAATCACTGATAGATTCCAACTATCATGATGGCCAGTAAAGTTGGACAATTTGAATGTCAGAAAACATGCTATCTGCAGCTTTAAGACACACACAATAAATCCTATTTTTCACATAGTCTGTTTTTTAGTGTGTTTTCTTTAGTCTTCATTTGTCAGTCTTTTAATGTGTTGTCCATGTCCACGTAAACAGCTTTCCTTCCAACACAATTCTAAAGACAGTACTGTCACTTGGTGATGGCTAAGGGGCGAGATCAGACGATGGTATATTGTACGTGATCTCTTAAGCTTATCATGTAATCAAGCTAATTACAGAATGGTGGCAAATGTTTCCAGTCTACCTTATTATAGTGAACAGTGCAGCTTGGTAGCATTTAAAACTCAACACTCAGCATCCTATCAAACGCTGCAGTGGTCCAATTTGCATGTTTTGACAAAAACAGAGTTGTGTTAGGTTGGTGGGAATTTTTGGCCACGTTCTGTACAGCTTATCCCACCCTGCAACAGTGGTGAAGAATCAAGATGATGTTTTGAGTGGAACATGGATAGGTCAGTTGAACTCAAGTGAGCCTGCAGATATTGAAACTAGCAGTAGCAATTGGATTTCTGTTCCACTGTATTTGGCTGGACAGAGTAGTGTCCATTACCCTGTTGATGCTTTTCTCCAGCCATTCAAACATTGAGCAAGCCACTTTCCCACCATTCTGCCTTAGTCTAACGTGGCTGATCCTGCCCTTTGACCTCTTATCTTTCTGTCTGAATTGAGCTATGTAAAACTAGAGATACACAAAATGTTCCAGTGTTTTTGTGGGGAGAAATACTGAGTGAATGATCAAAGAGAAACCCGTATTCTTCTTCTGGGACATGACACCTTCTCAGAAAGGGGAGCAAGGCCAGCATGGCGACGGCCTCCGAAAGCAGGACAGGTATACTGAGAGCAGCTTGAGATTAGCATGGTGTTAGCCTAAGCAGCATTACGCAGCTTTCCCCTTCAGTCTAAGAGCATGGACACAGTTACGTAACCTGAAAAAAGCTCCACTCAAGGAGCTATTGGCCACTGGATAGCTAGAGAAAATAGAAGTTAAAAGGATTATTGCTGTCTTTGTGTTGTCTATTTCTAACTGTTAGTAGTGGTGCAACATAAGGACAATGAAAGGCGATTTTTAAGAAAGTGTGGTTTGTCTGCAGCAGTGTGCTGTGTGTGTACAGTGTAGTTCATTTAAGATAGATTTTGGAATGCCCGGACTGAAAGTTCAAGAAGATCAGGTTCCCAAACAGTAAGAGAGAAAGTTTGTTTTGGCTCAGAAAACTGATTGGAAAACTCAAATTACAACTGATATTCTGAAAGCAAAACTAGCATTAAATCAGAGGTAATGAGAGCTCTGTCAGTGATGCACAAACATCTTATGATGATTTTAGTTCAGTAATCCTTTTGGAAAATCAGGTCAAGTGTGGTAGTATTAGTCAGAACCCTCCGCTGCAATGGTAATCAATGGACACAACGTGTACCCAAGTGTTTGTCTTTAATGGAGAGTAATGGATAATGATTTCTTTTACAGTTATAAATGGAGGGAACATTCAATAAAAGGTTTCCACATTTTTTAAAAAAAAATGTAAATAGGACTGTGAAAGAGAATAAAAGCTGGAAATCATCAATTTGTATACCATAAATAGAATAGCATACATTTAGTAGGCCTGCTCATGTCACCCACAGGAACTATGTGAATATCCGTAGCTTTAAAAGCTTAAATATTTTAATATTTACCATGAGTGAACACATGCAGAAATGGCTTTAAACAAGAGAAACATGTCTCATTCTGGTGATAAGTGGATGGTAGAAATTCATATCATTGCATGAGTATATGATTTTAGTAGTGGTGGCACAGTTATTAATGTATTAACTGTTAATGCCACTAATGTTTTTGTAATGCTGGTAATGCATTTTCTTAGTTTGAACATTCAAACCATGCACTATGACTTCACGACTGTAGGCCTCTCATTCAAATACAGCTTTTAAATGAGTTTTTGGTAATGATAATATCAATGGTGTGTTATAACTACTGCCTCTGTGATGTTTTTATCGTTGAAGTACATCAGGACTGAAGTATCATTTACAAGCAAATCTCACCACTAGCGCAGGCAATATCAGTAATATCAGTAATGTTAGCACTGGGAGGACACCTTCATCAGGCTACGCTGGGCAGTGCTCGCAGGAGTCCTGTGGATAAATCAACATGTAACAAACTAACAAAAGCAACCAAAATGGAAAGCCTCAGTTCCCCTTTAAAGAGAACAGAGTTTTGTGAGTGTGAGAGGGCTACAATCACGGCGGAGTTGAAACGTGCTCTCACTGGACGTTGGTGATGACAAATGAAAACTGTTTGTACCTTATTTTTCTGTTCACCCTCCGTTCATGTGATTTTCATTTTCAGATTCTTGTGAATGCTGTGTTCACATGATGAAATGAAATGTTAATAATGTTATTGAATTACTAAAAGTAATCAAAATGCTCTGATCTCTATTCTGAAGCTTGTTTTGTCCACATATGCAGCTATAGCAAAATGCAGTGCTTTTAAAGATAGAAAAAGTCATTCCAGTTAACTTAAAATAATGAGATTAATCCTAATTATGTATTTTAATTGTTTGACAGCCCTAGTTTTTTAGTGATTTTAGTTCTTAACATTCAAAAATGTAACATAGGTATTGACTCTGATTATGCACAGCAATGACAGATCACTTTTTAAAGCTACTTAGAAAGGCCTAGCTTTTTTGGAATATCTGAATTGTTGAATATCTCCTCCCTAATATGCGTACATATATTTTCTTTCAGCCCTTAAGTGTGTGTGTCAGCTTTGTGCGAATCACACCTGTGAGACGGAGGCTGAGGGAGCGTGCTGGAATTCAGTGATGCTGATCAATGGGAAAGAAGAGGCTGTGAAGTCTTGCCTCTCTGCCAGTGAGCTGAAGGGCCAAGTGTTCTGCTACAGCTCAAAAAACGTCTCCAAACGCAACTGCTGCTTCACCGACTTCTGCAACAACGAGACCCTTCACCTTCAGCCAGGTACCATGCCCCTTGATCTTGTGGCAGAAATAAATGTGAAATTATATTTGTGTCACTTAAAGCGGTAGTTTGGCCAAAAATCTAATTTACACAATCTCCCTTTACCCCAAAAGTAGTCAGTAAGCTAAGACAGGTTGGGTTTCCAAAGTATTGCACTGGAGCTATGAGGTTAAAGTAGTTAGCAAACAATGGCACCAGTTAGCAGCGTGCTACGTTTTGCAGCATGCTACGAATTTGGTGTGTTTTTTATTGCTTAATGTGGCCAAAATCCACCTACTAGGGCAGGAAAGGGCCATGACTGACATGTGAGCTGACCAATTATAAACCATTGTTCTTATATGATGTGTAATGGCAGACAATTGTCAAAACATTAACAAAAATAGATCTACATGATCAAAAATAGATCTACAGATCTATATGCTTTAACAAAAATAGATCTACATGGATCAAAGTAGTATGAGTCTACATGCTTCAACAAAAGGCCTGCATGAAACAAACATATACACCAAAAACTCACATTCCTATATCTGAATTGATCTCAGCTCGGTAAAATGATTGCTTGGCAGGATGTGGTGTTCTCTTTCCTATTTCACTGTAAATAATAGAAGCAGCAGTACCATTTAAGTGGGATTTTCCTCTTTTTTTGTGTGTGTGTTCACATATGTGGTCTCAGACTGTTACCCTGCTAGACGATAGAGGCGTTGATCCTTCTCAGTTGCGCTGTGACATAATATCCTGGCAGGGTTACGAGCAGGCAGGCAGTGCAATCTCCCAGCCAAGGGTTATTAATACCTTACCACGGCCTAGCGGGGGAGTGCACAGCCTCTGAACTGGGTGCCTGCCTGGCTGGTACATCATACTGGGGGAGGACAGGCTGGAGCTAAAGCACTAGATTCAATGCTTCAAAAACTCTCATATACCAGTGATTAATGATAGAGTGGTTATAGCTGAAGCCCACAGTGCTTCATGGGGAGATAATCAAACATAGACTCCAAAGCATTTAATCAGACCCGAGTCAAACATGCTGGTATTAATATTTGTGGTCTTGGACTTCTTCTCTGGTTAATATGTCCAAAGCTTAGTGGTTAGTTTATCACTATTCTTTGACTGGACAGTACAGTGAGACAACATTAGTGGATTTTTGGGGGGATTGCTTTTGTTGGTTGTGATTAGCGATTTACTGTTGTTTTCAAACTGTAAAATGTCTGGCGAGTCTATCGTTTAGTGTACAAATCATTTGTTTTACAGACAGATAAAGACTTGTTTAGCCAAATTGAACTTCTTGTTCTTGGGCTGTTCTGTCAGTTATATTAGTTGAGTTACAGTACTGTGCAAAAGTCAGAGACCACATTTCATTTGTTTAATATCCAGTCAAAACCACCATTAAGTACAAGTTATGCATTTTCAGGAGATATTTTTGTGGAGATAAAATAGAAGATAATCCACTTGCAGAAGGAAGGACAAAGTCAAAGGACAGTAAGTGGAAAAAACTGAAAAGTTTTCAAAGCTGGAGATCAAACATTTTTTACAAGATATAGATACAAAGGGGCTCTCAACAACTGTGCATGACCTGGTGGACCACCTAAACTGTCCCCATCAGATAGGCAGTACTTAAAGCTTGCATCTGTGAGAGAGGGGAGAACATCAAGCTCCGCTCTTGCTCCCGATCTGAAAAAAATCCACAGGTGCTTCTGTCCATCCTTCCACTGTGAGAAGACAAGCCACTGTGAGTCTAAAAGGATGTGTAGTTATTGGGAAACCCTTACTGAGAAAAGCTTATTAGGCCAAAAAACAGAGAAGCTGCTGGTGTTCTCAGAACAATAGAGTCCAGACCTCAACACCACTGAATGTGATTGGGATTACTTGGATCATGCAAAGCAGAAAATGCAACCAATTACTAAGACTGAACTTTGGAGGTGTGGAAAAATATCCCTGCAGATTTCTTTGAAAAGCTGAAAACAAGTCTCTGAAAAGAATGGAAGCTGTAATACAAGGGAAAGATGAACACATTAAATTCTGAAAAAATGGAGTGTTAAACTGAATTGTTGAGGCTTCTGTGTAATTTTCTATTAAAAATGTTTTCTGCTTTTTCCCAGATTCAGAAAAATCAGTAACTTATACCTAAAGGCCCTTTTGACTAGAAATTTTATAAATGAAATGTGATCTTTGATGCACAGCACTGTGTCTGCTGATTATTAATTATGTAATTAGAATAAAAAAAAATGAAAAACACAAAAAAAATTTAACTAAACAATATCAAATCATATGTAGTTTTCCAAAGATTACGTAATACTTTTTTGTGTAAAAATTACTTTTAAAAACACTTAATCAAAAGCCTATAAAACACTGAATTAAATATATGCATTATTATTCTGCAAATTGCCAATGAATCATTGCCAATTTATTGAGAAAATCACTTTTATTCTTTTCAATAAATTAATCAAGTAATTTGTAGAGTTCTAATTCATGTTATATTAAAGTGGCTGAGTCAGCATGCTGCATGACATCCCTGTTGTGCAGAATAGGAGCCACCACTGTAACGTTGCCCTTTTTTTAGCAGCGATTTTCACCTCGAAAATTTAATGTAGACAAAATGTCATGGCCTGACTTTCCTGGCTTACGGGGTTGAGGCTCCAGAGATAATCGTTTTGATTTATTACAGTTTGGATTAGATGTATGCTAATCCTGAGGACTAACCGTACGCTGTACACTTTTTTTCGGTTGGGTTCTGGCATTATGATATTACAGATGGCGAGATGATGACATTGTTCTCTGACCCCTGTGAACTTGTTTCACTGTAGCTGTATACCACAACACACAAGCTCATGAACATCATGCACAGTGATTATGCACCGAGAACAAATATACATGATACAGTACCTGTCAAAAGTTTGGACACAATCATAAAACTTTTCCAAATTTTAGAATAATAGTAAAGACAAAACTGTCTTCTGTTTTTGATTCTTCCAAGATGGGCTTGCTGAGAACTCGTTGGCTTGTGAAAACTAGTTGGAGCATTTAATTTTTTTTTTGCTTTGGAATTAAATTCTTCTATAGATAATACCTTCAATATTTCTAGCGGCATTAGAAACACAAAAACAAGTTGACACTGATCTGAAAACAGGTATCATTATTGGGCCGATGTCAGCAGAAAATACTGGTCATCAGAGAGAATGAAAGAATGAATGGGATCCAGTCCTGTAACAAATCTGCCCTGAAATAGCACTCATTCACATTTTGTGATGTGATTTTGTTAAATCATGTAAATTTGTTTTTTTGCAAAACTGTTGCTTTAATCAAACGTTTTTGGCTCACCAGCTCTGCAACAGTAGAAAGTGGCTTGAGCGTAATAAGCTCCTTTTAGAGGCTCATTTTAAGTAAAGTTTTTAATTAAGGTTTAATTTTTTAAATGGAACATTTTGGACCATTGTTGGTCAATATTCAAGGTTTCGATATCAGTTCTGTTATCCAAACAGAAAAAAAATGGTATCATGTGATCTCTAAGTTACTCTAAAGTGAATTCTTCAGATTTTCCAAAATGTCTGTGTAATTAAACCATCAAGATGTAAACAAAGTCATTTAGATTGGTTTGTTGTAAAATGCTCCATTTTAGAGAAGCTTACTGAATCAGAATTATTCACAGTGGTGGTGACAGGAACCAGACGTCTGAAACGTTTAATGCCCTAAAAGCTACATCACAGAAAACTATTACATGCAGTGTTTACGAATACACTGCCTGATGCCTCAGACATTATTTTTAGTTGCGAAATTCATTCATGCAAGGCATCATAAGGACAAAGAAAAGTTATTTTTACAGATTTACCACTATTTTACCATCATCAGCGTTACATATCAAGAGGATACCTGTAGATTCACTGGTGGTTTTAGATTTGCATTTTATACATTGTGACCCCTGGTTCCTGTCACCCCCAATGTAAAGAAATCTATAAAACTATCAATTGTAAAATTATTAATTATGAAATTGTCTATAATGCAGCATTTCACATGACACCACTCTGAATGATTTTGTTTACAACCCCATGACAGAACTGTATACACACACACATCATCTAAACCGTTTATCCTTCTGGGTTGCGGTGGGGTGCTGGAGAGAACTGTATAGAATATTAGAAAAAAATCAGTGTAATTCAATGGAACTACAAGCCTTTAGCTCAGTTTCTTTAAGATGCTTTCAGTCAGTTCTCTCCAAACATTTGACTAGTACTGTATTATTGTCTCCAGAAAAAAGTTCTCTATAGTCTAGAACATGGCAGCATTTGTGTACAGTTTGTCTCCACAACTCGATTCCTTGTTGCCACACAACCCAAAAATATTTGATAATCTGCCATGTTAAGCGCTGAGAAGTGGAGAGAAGTGGAGGAAGTTCAAATTTCCTCTAGATATCTCCTTCAGGGTGTGTTGGAGGATCCTTCAGTGAGTCCTTTGTGGAAGAGAATTACACCTTCAAGTAATAGCATGACTAATGTATGTGAAAATAACCCAGCTTCCTTTTTAAGAACAAAAAACTATGGTCCTGACAGCAACAATGAGATGCAATGTGTGGAGCATTCCACCGAATTAGTTTAAAGTGTGGTCCCACATTAAAAATGATAAATGATTAAATGATTTAAAAAAATGAAGTATTTAGATATGTACAAGGATTACATTATGATCTGTTTAAACCCAAGACATTAATTGAGATAGTAATAAGATATATATATATATATATATATATATAGATATTTGTCTCAAACCTTAAATTTCAACTTGTGAAAATAATACTTACATTTTTTTTCAGTATTTTAAGACGAAGCTGAAAGATTTTGAGATTTTAGAGCAGGAAGCAAGGCTGCATCCCTGTCCCTCATGGCCACATGGTGACCACCTAGATCCCATTGTTTTGAAGTACATGTGTCCTGAAGCCTGAACATCATTGTATAACTTTAAGAATTATCACTACTGAAACACATATTTTCTGCAATTAAGCAAACTTTTTTGAGTGTAAATGAAAATGTCATAATTTTATATTTAGTATATTTAATTTAGTGTTTTTGAGTTATGCTCAAAAGTAGTTAAAATTGTCACTGATAAAGTTTTGGAGGCATAATTATTATATTGGTATTGACAAAATGGAAAGTTCAATCATAATCATAATTTCATTAAATAAACATAATTAAGATATAGGGTCAAAAGGATTTTAGTCTAAAGTCCAAGACAGTTAAAAATCCAAAATGTGTTTTCAACTCATGAAAAACACATGGAACCAGTTTAGCAGTATGATCCTCATATATTCTAAAGTAGCTGGACTTTGTGGGTTGGATTATGTCTTCTGAAGAGCGCTCCTGTTTGAGGATAAGCCAGGTTAAATTTAGATCGCTTGTTGGTGAGGGGGATGTGCCAGTAGTTGCGTTGGTACCTCGTTACCTCCTTTGACCTCGTTAACTCCCTTTGTTGTTTTCTAAACTTTAATGAAGGTGACCAGGAGAGGAGACGAGTAAAAGTTAGAGAGAGCTTCCGTATCTTATGTCTGTCTCCTAACACCCCCACACCCAAGTGTCAGCTGTCAGCTAGTATAATAAGCAGCACAGCTTGAGATCTTGAGCTTGATTCTCCATGATGGAAAGTATGGTATCATGTAGAGACTCTTCTTTTAGATTGGTATTGTGAAAACTGTTTTCAGCAGTTGTTGCTGCAGTATTTCACTGGGCCAAAGGCCTGGAGCGTGGGGACTGGGGTAAAATAGCATTGGTGGAGGCAAATGCCAGCTGTGCGTATAACGTATGTGTACAGATGCACACATTCGAGCAAATTAAACACACTTTTTTATCAACATCATGAAACTTTTCTGATTTTGTAAAGTAGTTTTTAGACTTACTCACTTCAGGCTTCATTCAGACCTTAAAGAATAAGTTTGGCAAAGAATCAGTTTTACACAAATGTCCCTTTACTCCAAATCAGTCAAGACAAGTTTGGTGTCTGAACTTTTTTCTTTGCTTTTGCGCTGGAGCTACGAGGATAAGGTAGCTAAAAAGCTTCTAATCATCAATTAGCCTTGTCTAAACTGCATGCTGAAACCATCACATGCTTGCCTCAAACCACGTTGAGCTTCCTAAATAGACTTGCTGATGCGGTTTCTTACACTGTATGACATACTGGTATCTAAAAAGGGACAAAAATAGCTTGCAGAGCTAAAAAACAGCTTCTCTTTGTTAGCCACATTAACTTTGGAGCTCCAGTGCAAAATCAAAAGAAGCAAACACCAAACCAAATGTGTTTTGGCTGTTCAGCCACATTTTGGGTAAGGGGAAAACTGTCTGTTTGATTTTTATCTGAACTATTCCTTTGATCAGCAAACGTTTTGTCCCATGGCACTGGAGTTATGGGCCAGTGAATCTAATGCTTTTTTCCAGAAGGTGAGACAGGAGGCCTGTGAACATTTCAGTGCATGATGGTAGTTTTCACACATAATTAGACAGTATTCTCAGTAGAGTTTTTCCTACTCTTATGAGTTTGCATCCTTGAGCAATTTTTAAAGGAGGTGCAAGACCCCCACAAGAAAATTATCCATAATATCCTGTTCTGCTTTGATAGATTTTTGTCTGTGGGTGTCCAGTGCCCGTGACTGAAGAGCTTCACTTTCTATTTGGTAGCACCTTTCTGCATCAGAGCTGTAATGTCTGTTACCGTGGTTACCGTTGCCGGGGCTTGTTTACTGAAGCAGAAAAGGGGGAGAAACGCGTGAGCGGAAAAGAAAACATTAAGATTAAGCTTCTTTATTAAATACTGCTGATGCAGATTAAAGGGGAGCACTGAGCTTCGTTACTGATGAAATGGCCAGGCTTCTGAAATGCGGCACTGATGGCCCAAAAGCTTCATATTGGACTTTACAGTGGATCCACTTATACAGCTACAGAATGGAGCTGCTGTTTAACCGAACTTCAGAAGGCCAGTCAGCAGCTGCTGTAAGCCCTGATGGGTGATGAAGTAAGTTTTTATGTGACTTATTCTCGACAGGCAGTCCCTGGGATTGCCAACACTGCCAAGAAAAAAACCTGCTTAGACCAGCATGAAATCCAGGCTGGTCTAAGCTGGTTTGTGCAGATCTGGTGCTGGTTTAGCTGGTAACCCAGCATGGTCATGCTGTTTGACCAGTATACCAACACCCAAAACACAACATATTCTGGTTTTGCTGGTGTTTTTGAAGCAGGGAGGCCACACTGAAACTCAGCAAAATGACAAAGGTTGATTTAGTTTTAATGGTTGGGGGTTATTAACTGAACTGCAGCTATAGTCTTTAAATTGTGAGTAACAGAACAGTAAGAAGATGCACCCAGAGATGCCATTTCATGGGAATTAAATAAAGCTTTGATTGAAAACCTGAAGTTAGACATGGTATTTATGGCATATATCACTGCTGTCGGAGCAAAACCTTGTATCTCCATTTTTGTCATTTTCTAGTTTTTGATATAATTTGAAAATCCCAATTTCCCTTTACATTGTGTATAATTTCATGATGAATGAACTGAAAGAAATGGCCAAGAATTATTTGTTTGTTTTTTCCTTCTCCTGTAAAGTTACCGTTTTGGAGGTACGAGGTTTTGTTCGGACGGCAGCGTGATACATATGCACAGGGTTTTTTTGTCAGTTATTGCATCATTGGACTTTGCAGAAGGCAACAACATGCCAGAAAGCCCTCTAATAAGTCAAAAACAAATCATTTTATTTTGTACTTTGACCACTCGCAATGACCATTAAATGTTCCACATGAGTTCCTGTGGGCTTTCAAGGCTTTCACATCATCCAGCAAATGTGCATATCTTTGATCAAAATAATGTCAAAATAACGTTGGCTAGTTTTTAACCATGTTATGTTAAAAGTTCACCAATGTGTTTTCAAATGCAAGGCGTATTTCAGTTGACCATTTGCAAAATTCTAAAATAGTCCCTTCTCCTTTAGTTATTGTTACATTTGTCAAACTTTTAGTAAGGATGGCTTAATACAGTGAATCTTCCATGTGACTTTTTTGGTAGTTATCTAAACCGTGGCAACAAATAATCCGAGTTTCTTAAAGCTGAGGTTTCTGTAACCAGCTGGCCCCGCCAGCTAATGCTAATGCCTGTTAAAATGGCTGCTTGTGTTTATTCTTCTTTGTTAGCCTACTGTTATCATGATATACAAATCTATTATTTTCTCCTCTCTTGATACCTGCTAATTTCACACAGAGCTCAGATTCCTTGGGATCCAAAGAGTGAAAATTATTACAGAAATTGTGCTTCTCCATGAGTTTTTAGGACGTAATAGCTACTTAAACATCCATTTTCAAAGGGCTTAACATAAACGGGATAGATTTAAAATGTCGAATATAGGGTAAAGAACACTAGATAGAAAGATGAACAACGGCAATGAGTGCTTGAACAATGATACAAAGACAATAATTCTCCAAATGTGCAAATGTAATGTCACAGATTTAAATATACTTTGGTTGTTTTTGACTTGCTTCATGTAACTGTCAAGTTGCAAGGAAATGCATGAAAGTTTCAAAATGTAAAGCCAGCCTACAGGGTTCATACACTTTTTAAACAGTGGAATTCCATGACTTCATGAAATAAAATCAAAATCGTGTAGACGCTCAGCATTAAAGGGCATAACACCTTTTCACCATGTCTTAGTCCAATCATTCAGACTAATTTACAGCCACCATCATTTTTCCTTTGACTGACGAAGGAAGGAACATGTAGGGATGATTGTAACTGGCTGAGTGGTGTCAATCATAATCTTGCAGAGGTCATTTGCATATGTGATAGTAACGTAATTGCGGCATAACATTTTGTTCTTATCATGCAAACCTATATCTGTGTCACAGTTATAAGTGGTTGCGACATTGAACAGTGAACTTGAGAACATTGTGTTTAGTTCACAGACTCAGTTTATACACAGTAGGCCTTTAGAAATCCTATGATCTGAGCATCTGCTTGTCACTATACAACATAGGAAACCAGCACAACCACAAAATAACAGTTCAGATTGACCAGAATTGCACTTTCAGCATCTGTCTGTTAGATGAAATATCCCCCATTCTGTCATTTCAGTTTGACAACCTCATCACAAACACAGATGTGTTTTCAGGCACAAACACTGTGTTGCTGTAGTACTTCAGTAACGCTGTGTCTGCTTATCTCAGTACTGTTTTTGAGAAGCGCTTGTGTTGCCATGCTGCTGTGTCCAGGCTGAACCCTCTGGCAGACTGAATTCTGGGAGAAAGGAGAGGGAAACGTGTTTTGAAATACTTGCCTCTGTCTTTTGCTGGTGACCCTGTGCAGATGCAGCAAGAGTGGGGCCCTCGGGGAGAGGGACACACCAGGGTCCGGTTTAGACCAGCTTGGCCGTTTTGCTCTGAACACACTGCAGTGCTGAAATGCAGATTTTTACAGCTCTGTTTATTTGGGATGTTAAAGCGCAATTTAGTTGTATCAATTTTAGAATGTTGGAATCGATTTTTACCAATTATAATAATATTCAGTAAAGTATGTATTTATAGTAGTATAAAAATAAAGTGTGTGACTATAATTATTTTCGATATGTCAGTATAATAGTGTTCAGTAAGCAAATAATTTTGGTTAATTTTGTGAAACACTGAATTCATTTAACTACTGTGAATAAATTAAACTACTGTTAAATTCCATTTATAAATGATAACTTTGTTTGATTTAAACATACTCAGCTAACTATTCCAGGTATCGGTGTTTGAATACTGAAATCACTGTTTGGGTATTCATTGTGTTTCATCACAGAAAGACGGAGAAAATATATAAGCTAACAATTCAGTCAAACACTTGATTTTGTTTTAACAGGACTGTAAAAGTGATTGTTTTGCTCATATCTGCGAATAATTATGTTATACTTTGTTACTTCAAAACACAAAGGCCTTAAAGTGAGCGTGTGGCCAAGGACACATTGTTAAGGATGTGACCGAGAATGCAGAGGTAGCACAGCTTTATTGTTAACTAAGCCAACTACTCTAGCTGATGTTAGTTTGGTCCAGAAACAGTGAAAACGTAGCACTTGAGTGCGTGTGGTCCACTGAGAAGAAAAGGCCTCATTTAGAAGACCTCATGCAGACTAGTGCTGATCAGCATCCAATGTTGCACTTGGTAGCTTCAGTGTTAGCTCATTACTTCATTTGAAGCGGCACTGATTTCCTGTGGCTATTTTTGAACAATGAAGGATGTTTTTAGCCGTGTTTCTTTCTTTCTATACTTAAATATCAAAATTAGAATATACAAATATCAAAAGTCTGAATACGCATGCCTAGTACCAGGTTAGTCACACCATCTCTCAAACTTTCATGATTTCATCAGTGCTGTTTGGGCAGTTTTGTAGTGAAATTGAGAAATGCCAACCTCTGATTAGTTTCATTAATCATTGACACAGCTGTGTGGGTCTGATTGATTAGTAAATGACTGGCTTGTATTTGAATCACACTTGCCTTCCCTGTGGGACGACTGACTGCCTTGCTATGTCTGAGTTTGTCCAGATGAAATCAGTGCTGCTCTGTCTATTCCAGAGCCCTAGAACTACAAACCTAGACTAAACTGTGTCTAGCAGTATGGTAGTTGAAATGCAGTGTGAACCATTTAGATGTTTAGAAGCTAATAGCAGCTGAATTCCACCTCTTGCCAATATTAATGCTTTAAAATTACTTTTGTTTGTCTTTACTCTCAAGACTTATTATCCTCTATTATAAATTACTCAGTTACTTAACTACAGTGAGACTAGTATGTAAGTTATGTAATGTAGTTGTGCGAGTGAGGAACTGAAGTATGGATCTGCATACAGGCTTATAGAGTTTAAGAGGTTAAGTAACTATATAAATTCAGGTTCAATGCTAATAGATTGAAGCATGATTAAAACTTACATCTTACAGCTTACAACTGTTTCCAGCTCCTGGCAGTATTAACTAGCTGTTTTTTTTCAAGTCTACTAAGCAGCAGGAAGCTCTTAATTTTAGAGACTGTTTTTCTCCTGAAAGCTTTTTGGATGAAAATGCGTTCAGAAGAAAGCAGCTGTTATGATGTGAGGAAATTGCAGTCTGGCAGGTACAAAATGGGCCAGTTTCCCAGACATGGATTAAGCTTAGTCTTGGACTAAAAGGTAGTGCCAATGGTGAACCACCACTGGAAATTCTTTTCAGTCAGACTTAGGCTTAATTTCAGCATGGGAAGCTGGAACTTTGTCCACAAGTATGCAGACACCTATTTATCCAGAGTTTCCCCTGAAACAAAGGGTATTGATAGAGAGATTGTCCCCCTTTGTTGCAGTAACATCCTCTGCTCTTCTAAGAAGGCTCTATTCTAGATGCTGGAACATTACTGTGAGGATTTGTTTGCATTTATCCACGAGAGTATTAGTGAGGCCAGGTACTGATGTTAGATCTTAGATTTTTAGTTCTGAATCACAGCTCCTCCCAAAGGTATTGGATGGGTTGTTCAGTCTGATCGGGCATGGTGTGCTTATATACAGTTTTCTGGTTGGATGTTTTTCGTACATTGATCGTTAAATGATTTTCCATTTAACACCTAGCAACACCCTAGCAACCATCTGGGAATTGGTTAAGCTGTGCAATCACTCTGTACTTTGTTTAGAAAATGCACTTTTCTAAATAAATAAATGGTTTCTGGATACCTTTGTACATAAAATGTAGCAATGAAGATTTTCCACAGAGAGATGATTACAAATCTTTTTTTATTTTATTTTATTTTTATTCTTCAGGTTACTCTTATGTCTGTGTTTTTTGTTTTTTTCTGCCTTGTTCTGTGAAACAGTTAAATGGTACACATTCACATCCATAGTAAAAGCCTACAGGAGAGCCATATAGAGACTGTCCAGTGATGGATGATATTACTCATTTGAAACTGACTATGAAAGACCGAACACCTGAATGACATTTACGCCTGTCTTTATTTTTTATTGTCATGGAGTCATAGCCATTAAACTAAGCCATAAAGTCACTTTGGAAAACGCCATGTACTGCAAAAGTCAAGTGTTACATTTGCAGTGTGTTGTTTATGATGCTGTGCTTTCTGTCAGTTTATATATTGCTCATAATAACAATCATGATTGTGATTATTAAACCTATATTATAATTTGGGGTGCATAATGGAACGGGCCATAACAATTTATTATTTTGATTTTAGCTGTGTTGTAATTTTATGACATAAATAAAGTGATGCAAGTAAGTGCAATAACACTGTATTTAAATGTTGCTACATCTATACCAAAATGTCGTAACTTAATTATGCATGACTCATTCTGCTGAACAGCCTGTTGCCTCTTACTTTCAGTTTAGCACTTTATTTGATTTCATGCAATTTAAATAGGCAACAAATTTGTCATTTAAGAATTTAAAATGCGAGTTTGGCCCATTAAAGAGCAAAATGTTATTTATTATGACTTTAGCTAATAAAAAGCACTAGTGCTAGTATGTTTCGTGTGTTCTTGTAGCCCACACGATGTGAGCATGGGTTATATTGATAAAGGTTAAAAGAAAAAACCTTAGGCTGTAATGATAGCAGGCCATAAAAATTCATAATTGGTGCAGATCTAAAAATACGCAATGACCTTGAAATGCAACCCAAAATGTAATAATACAAATAAAGTTATAATACAAATAAAAATGCATTTTTATATAAAAACAATCTATAAAATTAAGTTAATATTTAGGTTTTCATGTCACTAGTTGATTTTTTACTGTGTTTTACTGCGTTCATGGCCTGCAGTAGTCATGCACTGAAGGAAGCGATGAATAAAAAACTTCCTTTGTATTTCAGACTCAGTGCTTTCCTCCGTCTGCCCTGTTTGGCTCTTCTTTTAGAGCTCATAGCTTTTTTTAAAGACTGCTTTCACATACTAAAGCTATTTCACAATCGGCCATCTGAATCTCTCTGACTTAAGCTCTGCTGACGGTTGAGCTCCAGCATAACCTGAGCAGGATGAAATCATTTGTGGCTCTGTGCACTCAATCCTAACTATTCAACACTAATTAACACCTCCATATCTAATCATAGTCCACTGACAGGAAGCTGCAGACAGACTCATGCTTTCAGGACGCCAACACTAGAGGGCGGAGTGGCATCTAAGTTATTATCTTCTTATTCTTCACATTTAGTTGAATGATTGTGCAAACAGCATTCTTCAGTATTTGCCTTTTTGCAAATACATTGAAAAAATGTGTGAGGTCTCGTTTATGACGTCTGAAGCTCAGCATATTGTTGCCTTCAGACAAAATACTTGGATCTTTAAAATGGTAACTTTTAATGGAAGTTAATGCAGAAAGATTTTTATCTCAAGCAATATTGAACAATTTCAGTTGGTACATTCATCATGAAATTTTCACACTATGTGAAATGCAGCTGGTATTTTCAAAGTCAATAATGAATATGACAAAAGTTGTGATGCAAGGTTTTGCTCTGACAGGTAACAATATTACATTGATCTGTTGAAGCGTTATAGCCCTCCTACACCACTTCACTCAGCTGAGGCTTACTGGAAACTCTTAGAATCACTCACAGCTTAGTTGGCAGGAGATCATTTTCTTATTTAGCTCCTAAACTTCTAGAGAATATTAGCAATGCTAGCTCAATAGATGTTTTTAAATCCTAATTAACACTAGCAAATGCCTAATGTCTTGGGGCTATTATTGGTAATGGTGCTGTTTGTTTAGACCATTGTACGTTATCTTTTTCAATCTTGTACTTCCTAGTGTGTAAAACACATTGAGATTTTGTACATAAAATGAAATGTGCTATATTAATAAAGATTATTATTAGAATTTTTATTATGAATTCAGGTGAATACTGGGCAGATTAACTACAAATTACCTTGCAAATGACCAGATACACAATGTAACAGTGTGTCAGTGTGACAGTGTGACATTGCAACCGCTCTTAGTTTTAGTGCATTGACCATATGTCCATTTTCTATATTGGCATTGATATCCTACTAATGCTCTGTACCTCAGTGTACTCACAGTGTGCTAAATGCTTTAATCAAGATCGCAAAGGGGGAAAAAATATATGGTCATTTTTAATGGTCCACCCAATGTATTTTAATGAAGCTATGCTTCTAAAAACAAAAACATTTCTTTTTTCAGTATTCTGGTATCAGTAGATTGAGTCCTGACTGTACATTTTTGTGCGTTTTGTGTGTGTGTTTGTATATGCGGTACAGGAGTATCCTCTGATGGCTCAGGTTGGGGCCGGCTGGAGTTGGCAGCTGTGATCCTGGTGCCGTCGTGCCTGTTGTGTGTGGGTGTGGTCCTGGGTCTGTGTGCTCTTCAGAATCAGCGGTGTGTGCACAGTAAAGCCCGGAAACAAGACCCAGAGGAACCGCTGGATGACCAGAGCCTCGTCTCACCTGAGAAATGCCTGAAAGAACTGATATATGACATGAGCACGTCAGGCTCAGGATCAGGTGAGGGGGGAGAGAGAGAGAGAGAGACATGTTAACTCATCAAAGGGCCCATATCGCAACCAAATTTCCATCTAAAAGGAGCTTGAAGTAATATGTAAACATTGTCAAAGTTTAAAATACTTTTCACTGCTCAGTCCATACAGTTCATATGTAGAAATGATGCTGCAAAAGTAGCCCATTTTGAAATGATTGCTTCTGTGATGTCACGCTCCCAGTTGTTTTACATCCACCCTCCTATTCAGCCTGCAGCAGATTAGCTCCACCCATGCACACTGAATTTCTAGGGAGTGCTTCAGCTTTGAGTATATTTTAAATGGGGCACAATACAGGCAGCCAATCAGAACAGAGCTCATTTATCTTAGATATATGAGCTCATATATATCAGACATATATATCAAGTTTAAAGGCACAGTAACAAAAACAGCCTGTTTAATTCTAAGAGATAAAGAGAGGTTGGAAAATGGTTATGTTAAAAGTGAATGAAACCTTTTTGGATGCATCCACATAATTGCCGTAAGCCGACCTCAAGGAAAAGCTTAATTGCAAGAAAAATGCAGGATATAGCCCTTAAAATAGCCCAGACCCACTGAATAACTCAGCCTGTGACTGTATCAAGAGTCATACAGGCTGCACTTTGAAAGAAAGAAAGAAACAGCCTGAACCCACACAGGCCATTTTGGTCGGTCTACTAGTATAGACATTGTATTTCAAATTCATGTATATGACTTGGTTTAAGTGTAATTTACAGTGCTGTGGCTGATACTGTTCATTAAGTTTATTTATTACACATTATTTATATACCATACAGAGGCAGGGTATGTGTGCCCAGACTGAATTTTCTGATTGTGTATCTCAGGACTGCCGCTGCTGGTTCAGAGGACGATAGCGCGAACCATCGTGCTACAGGAGAGCATTGGGAAGGGTCGTTTTGGAGAGGTGTGGAGAGGGAAGTGGCGGGGCGAGGACGTGGCTGTGAAGATTTTCTCCTCTCGAGACGAGCGCTCGTGGTTCCGCGAGGCCGAAATCTACCAGACCATCATGCTACGGCATGAGAACATCCTGGGATTCATCGCAGCTGATAATAAAGGTACTGACACTCATACCTTTAACCAAGATGGTGTTTTATCTTAAAATTTACCAGTTCATCCTGTACTGCTGTGATTGAAGTAAAGAGGTGGTGACTGCATATAGGCAGGACACGGTTAAATCCTTAAAACTGATAGGATTTTCCTCATGACAGTGCTAAGTTTCGTTTAGAGGGGTATAAAAACCCCCAGCATTGGGCTGTGGAGCAGTGGAACCGTGTTCTCTGGAGTGATGAAACTCCATCCAGTATCTTTGGGATGAGTTGGAGTGATCCAGAGCTGATCCAACGTCGGTACCTGACCTCACTATTGCTCTTGATGCTGAATGCAATCAAATGCTCACAGCAATGTTCCAACATCTAGTGTAAAGACTTCCCAGAAGAGTAGAGGCTTTTACTGCAGCAAAAGGGGGACAAACTCCCCATTAATACACAGAAGAAACATTGGATGAGCAGGTGCCATGAAAGCTTTTGTGTTCTCTTGGTCACTTGAGGACTCCTGAGGACAAGTTAGGCTGCCTGTTATCTAACTTATTTAAGTGATTTTGCTGCAGAGGACTCTTAATGAGAGAGATAAAATGTTAGAATGCACACAGGCTGCACTTCCTCAGAAGGGTTAGATAATCTGAGTAGAAAGTATGAACTATAACACAAATATTTACAAAAACCTGATATTGAACTAATATAATTCGTAATGCTTTTGGTCTGAGAAAAACATTATTTTTCTAATTTTATTAGATTTAATTTTAATGAAATGTATTTTTATTAGCAGGGGTGATTTAATGCACTAGCTTTGAGTACGGCTTCTGATTGGCCGATAATGAGATTCATTTATTCCCACTACCCAGATTGATAACAGGCCTACTCAATCAAGTGGGGAAAGAATATTTATTAAATTTGATTTGTTTTCTGTGAGTGCTGTCACTGTATTGTGTATTTCCTAGTTTAGGTTTTTAAGTTTGCTTTGTTGTTTTTCCTCATCTTTATGCATCTCACGTGTTTTGGTTTCATTTCAATCATGTCGTCTTCTTTGGGTTTTGTGTTTACCAAGTTGGCCTACCCAGTTTTTCACAGGCCTACCCAATGACGTATTCCTGCCTACGCCACTGGATCAAACGATACAATATAGCGTGTTGAGGACCTGTTTTGACGTGTTTTGGTAATGTTGATGGTTTAACAGAGTAAACTGTACCACACACTGCTGGAAAAGCATTGTGTGACAGATTGGATGGAGCACAGGTAGCACATATGAGCTCCAGTTGAAGTTTATCTCAAGTTAAGTGCAAATTTCAAACCTTGACTGACTATGACTTTTATTGGTTTGGTTCCGGGTCTAAGTTTGGTGAGGCTGAAACTGGTGTCCTATTTGCCATCTTCTTATTCAGATTTTCTGTTCCACCATTTAAGTGACAGACCTAAAGCTAATTTCAGCTTTGTTCAACTTTAGGTCACTGCCTGACGACTGCAGTGTGTGCACTTTCATTAAAAACAACGGTTTTAAAATTTTACACAATGTGTGTGTAACTAGAACCATAGGACCCCTGACCGCCTAGCCCCAGGGCCCACAAGCAGGTTAAAGCACTCCTGATTATTACCTCTTTCTGCAGACCGATATCAGTACAGTAAGTTTCACAAAAAATTAGCCTCAGCTATTGCTATTTTGCCTCTTTGGAAGCATGATGGGCTCTCTTTCTCACTCTCTCTCTCTCTAGATAATGGTTCGTGGACTCAGCTGTGGCTGGTGTCGGAGTATCATGAGCATGGCTCTCTGTTTGATTACCTGAACAGGTATACAGTGTCTGTGGATGGTATGATTGTTCTGGCGCTGTCAATCGCCAGCGGCCTGGCTCACCTACACATGGAGATCATCGGCACTCAAGGTAAGACAGCACTGCAGGTCACTGCTAAGTGTTGGGGGCGGGGGGGATTGCACCATTTCTACACCATTTAAACACAGCAGCTGCTCTTCACACTGTGTGAAAAATTCATGGTGAATGGACCAATAGAAATGCTCCAAAAGTGCTTGGAATAAAATCTCTTTACATTAACTTGCATTACAGCTAAAAAAAAGTTTTGCTTCTTACTGAAAAGTTACCATATTTCTTTGTTGTTTTGAACAGCGAAAGCTGAAACTTTATATTAAAGTAGAAACTTAGTTAAGATTAGCTGCAGTGTATAGTAAAGTGAGTTGTTACTTAGAATCTGGAATCAGACAGTTAAAAAAATGCTGTTACCACAAATAACAGCACGGATAAAACACTTCGAAACTAACTGCTGTATAATCCGTTATTATGGTGTTCAATAAACTAGGCACTAATTTTTTCTGTATGATTTATAAAACCATAAAAGTGTCAGACTATGTCCAAATATGAAAAATAAAAATAACCTTGGCGTATTGTTGTTACTGTCTGTATTCCAGTGCAGCGTAAATAGTTTCTCTAGTCACATTTGTGCATTCACTGTACCGCATTCTGACTAGCAAAATAGTCAACACAAATCAAATTGTGGGCTAAAGTTGAGTTGCTTTTTCTAAGGAATTGGAATTGAATCCGATCGTAAGGTCAGAGATTTACACCCCTGTTGAGTGTTCCACTCTCCTGTCAGCTAGCTGCGGTAAATCCACTTTAAAAATATGTCTTCCTCTTTGAATAACACTCCTCTATATCAGGCAGCCACTCGCTAGGGCTGCACTTATTCTAAAAGCCATGTCATTGTTCTGGAAAAAGAAGGCTGTATGTGGGCATTTTTACATTCTCTGCAGTTATGAAATCCACATAGGGATTGTGTTTTTATTACATTTTCAGAATTTATGAAAGTAAGTACATCTAATGATGGGCTACAGTGCAGCTGTAAAAGCTGCTCAAAATATGATTGACAGTGTCTGGCTGTGCAGGACTAGTCATTTATTTAGTGAAGCTGAAAGTGAAAATGTGCTCATTTGCACAGCATCCCTATTTCAGTTTTACTGTATGTAGGATCAGTGCTCACTGTGTGATTGTAGCTGTCTCTACTTTTGCTGTCACAAGCAAAATTTGATGAATAAAGCTGGGGCCTGTATATCACTGCCGAAGTCTCTCAGATGGGACAGGCTGCTACTGCAGAAGACTAGCCGTACTGGAAATGTGGTGCACTGGCAGTGTGGCATGGTGCAGTGGCCTGGATCTGTTCTTTTGATGCCACCCACAGTAGACTTAGTCATGTTGCATGTAGGTGAACCCATTAAACTCCACAATACTGTCTACAGAGCAGAACACAAATAAACCTGTCAGTCAGTCTTGGATTTCAAAAAAATCAGTCAGATAAATTCAGATGTTAAGTAGGCTACTCTCGGCTAAACTTAAAATGCTCTTCAGTATAAAGAAAAACAAAGTTCTTCAAAATGGCAACTTTACAGGAATGTTCTTTACATTTCATGATTGTTGCACAGAGATTATATTCCAAGCCAATTACTATTGACCCATTCTTCATGAAATTTTAACACGATGTAAAGGGGCGTGGGTGTGCTCGAATGATGTCAACAGTGTAAATTGGAAAAAATTGAGGTACTTTTTTTTTTGGACAGTGACAATATGTTGGCTGGAAGTTTGGCTCTTTCTTTTACTTTTGTCTTTGTATTTAGATCCAGACACAACTGCTATTAACTTTTAGTCTAAGTCGTCCAGATGGAACTATGTTACCAGACAGAACACTCATTGTGCATGTACAGTGGACAGTTGCTTTTGCCTGATTGATCAGTGCTGTGCAGCTGCCTTGTGTAATTTGCATAAAATTGAAGCCGACTCAAATTTTCTCACTGCACAGGGAGTCATTTTCGCACCACTCGCAGTTTTTGTGCAACTCTCTTCTGACAAAATTTCGGTTGACCAATTCATGTGCATTGGACACATACCGTAAGCCAGAGGTCTGCAACCCAAATGTTAAGAAGAGCCATTTTGTCCTTTCAACAAAAATCTATCCTCCTTGGAAGCCACAACGTTTTATGTCCATTTTGCCATCTTGGCTGTAAATATGTCTCAGTAAAAATAAAACCTGAACAAAAACACAGATTTACTTTGCTCTGCTTTAAGCTTTAGCTCAGCAGTTGCTGCTTTTCTCGCATCTCTGGCAGGAAACTTTTCCAGAAAAGTGGAACAGTTTCTCTCAGCATTCAACTCATTCGCCAGATTCTTATTCGAATTGTTCCGTTCCACCTTAAATGGTGCAGCAGTTACATTCTGGAAATGGCGACAAAAAAACTGACTACAGCTTCACGACTTTTTAGTGTGTCACAGTTTCTCGTTACAGATTAAACACCACAGTAAACCAACTAGAGTGCTTATAAATGCAAATGAGTCAATTCGTCTCAAATTATTGATGTTCGTCTTAAAAATAGGTAGGCGAGCATGTTGTCTGCGTGCCAACCTTCAGGGTCAAAGCTTGGTGATTTAGCAGATATAGGCTACATTAACTTCAGCGTTTAACACCATTTATTGTTAAACCTGTCTTCAACGATCAGCAGAGCTTAATTTAACTACAAAGGAGGATTATTTTATTTCTACCTAACAATGTAATTCTGCTGTGGAGCCACAACAGCGCGGTAAAAGAGCCACATGCTGCCGACCCCGGTCATAAGCCTTATTATTCATTAACTGCACAGACTTTGGTGCAAACTGGCTGAATTATTCTGAAGTTACAGAAGTGAGGAATAAAAGTTTGGACCTGCAGGTGGGTCTTGGCCACTTAGGGATGAACCCCTAAACTCTGAGGAAACTTTGAGGAATAACACATTTCAGTTTTTCTCACTCTCATAGCTGCACAGCTTATTTATTAGTTCCACAGTATTTACTACATAATTCATAGTGCACTGAAAAATAATGTGTTAAGTTTACAGAAGTCTACATCATTTACATGGGATAAACATATTACATCAACACAGTTTTGTCTTCCAGTTTACTTACTTTTGGTTATATATTTATTCATGTGGAAATTATGTAAAGACACAACACGCTTTTTTCAGTGTGGTAACTAAATATTCCATTCTTCACTTCTATAACTTAATAACTTGTTTGCAAAATGAGTTAATAATCTCTCTGCTTTCTATGTTTTCTGTGTAGTTACTGAATTCTAAACCTTAACAAGTCAATGCTCATGCAGTTTAACTCTTAAATCAGTGTGACCTGGTGGCCTCGGTGAAAAGACTGCATTTCCAAAACTGTGTCTAGTCCACTCTCAGGTCAGAAGTCTGCTCTGCATTTGGCTAGCTGAGGTAAATCCTCTTTAAGAACCTGTGTCAAAATAGATTTAGCTGCACTGCCTGATTACTTACCCTGCCTCCTAGTGGAGGTGACAAATCTCTTTAATTTGATGTTGTTGTTGTTGTTCACCTCTAAAGCTTTTTTTAGTAGTTCCTTCTCAGAATTTGTTGACATTGATTTCTTATAAATAAATGCAAAATAGTCTACAGTGTTGACAATTGTCTCTATAAGATTTTCTAATTTTGAACTAGTTGCTAAGTTACAGAAGTCTTCCCAGCAACATGTAGTTCTGAAATTAGTCCTGATAAGCTTAACAGATTGAGGCATTCCGCTGTAGTTCTTCATGCAAAGCTGCACAGGGCGAGAGTTTAAGACCACTGGTAAGACTTCACATTAAGGGTTGTATACTAATTATTAATTAAATGTTAGTCAGTCATTGATTATTATTGATATATTAGTTAACTATTTTGATATATTAGTTAACATTATTGATATTATTAGTTAACTGTTCATTAGGCATCAGTTGTTACTTAGTAACTGATTAAACACGTAGTCATTAGTAATTAAGTACACTCATAAACTCATTGTTTAGTCTGTCATTAGTTCCTAGTTTATTAACTCATTAACTGTGCAGGCTTGTGAGGTCGTGTGCAATATAACATCATCCAATTGTGCCTCCTAGCCGCTGCTAATTAACGATACTATTGGCATGGAAAAACTAAATAAAATAAATAAAAGAATAAAATAAAAACATCCGCATTTGCATTTTCAGCTCACATAAGAGAAAAGCACCACAAATACTGCCTGAAAGGTTGATATTAACCCACAGACTGAGGAGCCTTTCAGCTGAGATTTGTGACACCTTTCTCTACATAGTAACCCATTTCAGCACAGCAAGTAATGCAGTAATGCAGCAGAGAAGCCTGTTTAAACCAGAGAAAACTGCTCAGACACTGGCAAAGTTAGCTAAACTACCTTTGCTTTATCTTTGTTTGCGATGGTTTGAAAAAATCACGCTTTTAAAACTATAAATTGCTTATAAATTTTTATAGCTTTAATGGAACCACAGTCTCAGCCAGTTAACCAGTCATGCTTCACGAAGCTCTCACGTGTTGGAAGGCCACAGTACGGTTTTATCTGTTTAACAATCATGACCACAGTAAAAGAAAAGCGCTGCTTCATTCTGATTTACAGCTTTCTGAAGCCAGACAACATATCAGGAGCAATATATGACATAAACTATGCATTAAAAGAAAACCCATATTTCAAGACACATATGCTTTCCTCTTGTGTTAAAACCACTGATCTTCTGACGTTTAAGTGCTCTGACTAAATTAGCCATTGCAATTGATCCAAACTGTCTGCAGTTCCCAGTGCTATCGTCAATCGACTCAGGCATATTATTGTGCACTAGCTGCTGCTAATTGCACTGCCAATGAATAGATAAAGTGTGTTTACTCATCTAAAGCAGTAATATAAGCATAACTTGCTCATGCTTATGTGTTAGTGGTGTTAAGTATCTGTTCATTAATCTACTTGCCATATTTAGCTGCCTCATTATAATCATAGTTCAAAGCTGTGTTTACATTTTTACGTCCTGTTACATAACTATTAATTACTACTTAATATGTTCCCCTGATTACTGTGATGACCTTAACTACTAATTATGCTATGAATCATGGTTAACCTCTTCAACTCCTTGAGACCACTGGTGGTTCCAAAACGCACTTCGTCATATTCTTCATAACTTTCATATTTCATAAGCTACATTCAAAAGGTGGGTGTCATATGAGAGCTGTGACTGTCTTCTTTCCAGTCAAATAGATGGGTAATGCAATTTTAAACCCTTATAATTGAAGAAGCTGAACTTACAAGGTTTTTTTCCTACTGTAAGTCGACCCATTTTTCCACAATTCTGGGCTATAAACTATAAACAGATGGTGTCTCTTCAGTAACATACTCTGTAAAAATTTTTATAAAATAGTACAAAGAGTGTCTAAGATTTTTGGCTTTCAGCAGTAAATTGTAAGCATATAGCAATGTGTATGATCATATAACACATTTTCTGTTAATTTGAGGGGAGCCTTTTAAATAAATAAATAAATAAATAAATAAGAATTTACATTTATTTCATGCAGTTACTGAATAATTTGCCTTACGATTTGGTCATGTGAATTCAAATGGACAAACCAAAATATACCCTGGAGAATAAGAGGTTAAGGCATGACTAGTTATTGATATTTTATTGGTAGAGTATTTATCTCTACTTCTTTTTGTGCCTGCCTGAAGTAAAGTAGAAAATATGTATACATAATCAATTGTCTAAATGAATGATGATATATTTAGATCTGTACTTTGCGGCTGTTCATGTCTTACCATGTTGTCAGACCAGTGGAGATAAAGAAGGGTTTCAGTGTTACTGAACCAACCATCTCAGCGGCGATCCATTCTGTGAATTTGGCGAAGGCCCTTATAACTCATATAAATCTGCCACCAGAAGAGATTCAGTGCATGCATGTCCACGTTGGCCTCAGTGAAACTTATCCACATGCAGATTTGGAGCTTTTTGTGTGCCATCATGTTTTCTATCAATGTATAAAAGATGCACAAGGCGTTCTTTATTGTTGAATGTACTGTGATTTTTTTGCACAAGCTCATTCAGAGCACAGTTTGGATCGATAAGACCTTATTGTTGACTGGGTTTATTAGAGAAACAAATTTTCAGCTTTGTTAGCTCACATTCTTTGCATATCAAATAAACATAACAGCACTACGAAATTACTGGAGAACTGATTAAGCAGCAGAAATAGTCACTTTATCATGTTGGCCTTACCAGCTTAATTTAAGCAGTATGACGTCATAACCTTCATATATAATAGCACCACTTTCTGCGGGTATTCATTTTTATTACTAAGTGCCGTCACGTTGTTTCCAACTCCCAATGATCATATGGATAGTGTTGAATGTTCTGTCTTCTGTTTGGGTCTTCAGGCTCCTGAATAGTTGAATTAACCTATTATTTTGACTGTAATGTATGTGTATGTTTCAGGGAAGCCAGCAATCGCTCACAGAGATATGAAGTCCAAGAATATCCTGGTGAAGAAGAACGGCACGGCAGTGATCGCTGACCTAGGGTTGGCCGTCAAACACGACTCTACCACCAACACCATCGACATCCCAGTCAACCACAGAGTTGGCACCAAGAGGTCTGAGCCTTTCCTTTTCAGCAATGAAAGCTGTTAAAAGAATCAAGTGCTTTCAACATAGACTCTACTTGCAACAACACAACAACAAAATAATTATTTTCCTGTACTTAGAAAACACAGAAAATCAGCTAACCTGAAACTACAGCTGTTAAATACAGGTTTTAGGATGAGTCTGATATGAGAGAATGACTTACCCAGGCTATTCTTTTGAAGCTTTATTCAACACTGGAGCTCCGCAATAAAAAGTAATTCCAGGCTACTGTTGCTTTTCTAAGGTTTTCCTAAGGTTTTGTGGTATTCATGCTCACTCATTTAAACCTGTGAGGCTCTTCTGTGTTTGTAGAGCTGAATGGCAGTCGGGTAGCAGTGTTAGCTGGTTGTCTATCACTGTGTTACTATGTTGATAACATATTATGGTTGTGAAATTAACACACCTTAAGATATTTTCTGTGATAACACAGCAAATTACATTTACAAATGCATACTCGAGACATCCTGTGCATATACACTGCAAAACATGGCAAATGAAATTCTTTAATACTGGTTTTAATTTACTAACATTTACATTTTACATTTATATTTTACTTGCATGTACATTTTTTATTAAAAAAAACATTTATATGGCTGATAAAATGTAATTCTTTTTTATACGAAAATTTTCTGTAAATCAACAGCAACTGAGTAGCATTTCAGTTTTACAGTTATTATGTAGAAATAAAGGAGAGTACAGGTACATCACAGTAATCTTGTAAGCAGTATATTGTTGCTGTTTTACTGTTATTTACTGTTAATATGCTACAGTGAATTACTGTGAAAGTAATGCAATTAGTAGCCAGTAATTTGCTGTAATTGTACAGTGAATGTTTTTACAGTGGCGATTAATTAGAAGATCTTAATTTACAAATGCGTTTGAGTGAAGAAACTACATATCTATATCCTCTGCAAAACTAACAGAATTAAGCAGCTGCTCAGTGGCTTCTATTATTAGTGTGTTTTCTCGTTTCTACTTTCGGGGAAACATGTCAAATAACTGTAACTGACCTCACACTACAGACACAGCAGACAGAGACTGAGTTGAAATGTTTTCCTTTTTGAGGTAAAGTTTGGAAATTGTATTTAATTATTTTAATATCTACAAAAACTAGTTCAAATCATGGAGCAGATTATGTTTTGATGGATTCTAGGTTCGTAGAAACGAAGGTTCAGTGTTGCTTTATAACTATGAAAAGGAGCATGAGTTCCTTAACTAGAGATGCAGGATGATATCAGATCATATCGGTATCAGCAGATAATTGTTTAAAGTGGATCATTGTCTTCAGACAGACATTTGGATTTGACTGATATTTCAAACTGATATTCGATGATGTATTTATTGTTTTCCAGAAGAGTAGAAAGTTGTTCTGTAATGTAATCCAGGTAGATGTAGTGCCAATTTCTACATTTTATAAATGTTTTGTATTGGAAATGGCATCAGCATCGACAGATACGTACGTGAAAAATATTGACTGTCGACCTCAGGCCGCAATTCCCATGTCAGTGTATCCCTAACTCAAAGTATGCCAGATATTACTGCTAGAATAGCCCCACAATTTATATAGTAAACATGCATAAGTAGCATAATTTGTAAAGTTCATTGGCCATTGTGGAACTGAGTGGAAAGGCCTATGGCTCAGTGAGCCATAACACTGGCTATCAGCTCACCATTACTGAGTCATTCTGACCTGCTATTTTCAGCAGACCATATGCCCAGCCTCTGAATACAGGGATCAGTGTCCATTAGCTCTATTGAGTGTGTGTGTGTACATGTGTTTGTACATATGTGTGCTGATGTCCTTAGGCGTGTACTGCCCTTTCTCTGAACTCCGCACACCTGGTTTCCCTCTAACGGACAGATGGATCATTGCTTACTTTTTGGCATGAAAGCACATCTTAAACAGGGCTTAATGTACATGACTCAGAGGTGTGTATTTATGTGCCTTTGTGTGTGTGTGCGCGTGTGCAGGTATATGGCTCCTGAGATTCTGGATGACACCATTAACATGAACAGCTTTGAGTCGTTTAAGCGGGCGGATATCTACTCTCTGGGGCTGGTGTTCTGGGAGCTGGCCCGGAGGTGCTCTGTTAGAGGTAACAGCTTAATGAAAGAGCTGTTGAACTGCACTGTTGCTCCAAATGAATCCGACTGCTAGTGAACAACACAGTGAATCAGAGTGGATTGAATTAGGAAGGAAGTAGTTTTGTCCAGTGATAGCAAATAACTACATGGGCAAAAATAAGTGTTGCTACTTCCAAGCATTACTGCTCTTTGATACAATTGGCCTATACAGTTAACCTACCATGCTCTGCCAACAAATGCATTTTTTAGAGCTACTGTTGCTGGACAGGCTGGACAATTCAGACGAAACCCCATTCAGCGTAATTAAAAGTAGCGCAAACCTTGTTTTTGGTCAAAATATGTAATTTATGAGCATGCATTATAATTTAAAATTATTTTTATTTTGCGTTAGCATAGATCAGGTGTACAATTTTTTTTAGGCTAAGCCGATAGTTTACTGGCTTCAGCTTTCTTAACTAGCTAAGTCTCTGCTTGTTTCTCTCTGCCTCTGTCCTTAAGTAACTCAGCTTTATTGATATTGCTTGGTGAAACTATCATTTTGTGGCCATGCAAATACAGTAGATATGAATACAGTATAATAGCAGAATATATGGTGAGCCATGTAACTATGAAGATTAAAATATAACTGAACTCTAATCGAAATATTATTGAACACTGTTTTACTGGGGTCTTATGCGGTCTTACAACTGTGCATCAAATCCAATTCATTGTCAACCCTTTAAATGGCCAGGGCCCGTCAGCAGGCCTCAAGTTTTATTTCACACTTCTAACACCTAAGAATATCTCAGCCAGTTTGCATTGGAGTCCCTGTGGTTACAGAGTAATAAGTCTTAGTATGTAGGAAGCCTGGGATTGTAAGGGGTTAAGCTGTTTTGAATGCAGACAGCAAGGAGGAATATGACCACTTTCCTTACCTATAGACAACAATGTATACTCAGATAAATAGCAATGCTTAGACAGCTGAAGCCAGTGAACTTCCTGCTTAGCCTGTCAGTCGTCTATCTCTACAAAAAACCCTTTACAAAGGGTACAAAATAAATATCAGTTGAAAGTAGTAACACACACTAAATGTGGCGTTGTGTGCCACAGTTGACTTACCCATGCTCTTACATATTGCAAATGCATTCAGGTTCAACAAGAAATTGTGATAAAGTCTCATTTTTCATCAAAATATGTTAACCTGAGTGCTTTTAGAATGCAAAAAACACATTTGTGGGTGGAGCATTTTTCTTCCATTCTACCAAAGCTTGCCAACCTCCCAACAGTAACTACAAAAAAACACATTAGTGGGCGGATAATGGAAAGATCAGTTGCTATAAATCAGTGATTCCCAACCTTGGTCCTACAGTACTCTTGAATGGAACACTTGTAAATGGAGTAAATATCGATAAGTGCTACCCTTTTTTTGCATCTAAGACAGTTTTTAGCAGTAGAAAAAAATTATATCATGACATTAGAAATTACACATTGCAGTTAAAGTAGATTTGATATATTTCGGTGTTGTGGCATGACATGTGAGCCTCATTTCTATGCCCTCCCAGGGATTCATGAGGATTTCCAGCTGCCTTATTATGACCTGGTGCCTTCAGACCCATCGGTGGAGGAAATGAGGAGAGTGGTGTGTGATCTGAAACTGAGACCGAGCATCCCCAACCAGTGGCAGAGCTGCGAGGTGAGGGACTCTGTGTGTCAGGAGGGAACAATTTAAACATCACACAAAGCTAGAGTTATGGTTTAAATATAACACTGTAATGCCATAATGGAATGGCTGTGGCCAGAGCTCAAACATCTACACTGCTCAATGTGTACTTATTAAGGACATTCATCAGGAAAGTGTGGATCAAAATTAGTACCAAAGTTTAAATGCCTGCAAGATGCATATGGATTCGCAGTTGTGAAGCACACTGATGTGATATCCACATGCAATCGATGCAATTGAAAACCTGTTAGCATGCATGACGGCTTGAGTTACAACACTTTTGCAGATTAGTATCTAGTACTAATCTAGTATCTAGTGTTTAAAAAGGTGAAGCACTGAGCTTTCACTCACAGTTCACAGGCTTAATGTGTACCAGACCAGACTCAGCTTATCCAAATAATATTTTGTTATTTTTGTATTTTTTTCATAATCTATTTCAAACCTCTCCCTTTTTAATTTTTTTTTAGTGGTGATTCACCATTGAAAAGTGCCAACCTGGGCTCCCGAGTGGAGCAACCGTCTAAGCGTTGGCCCTATCATCAGGAGATCGCGAGTTCGATCCCTGGTGATGCTACAGCCATCCGTAGCTGGGAGTCCAAGAGAGCACAATTGGCCTCGCTCTCTCTGGGTGGGTGGGATGGCCCCTCCTTCTCCCCCCATCACTCAGCGCATCTGTTAGCTGACGTAACAGATCTGGCGGTTGGCTCTTTCCTCCGAGCGCGTTCAGCTGTCCAATGACGTTGCGTGAGCAGCAGTTCGAAAAGAAGCGGTGGCGCTTCACAAGTCTCGGAGGAAGCCTGTGTTAGCCTTCACCCTCCTAAAGTTGATAGTATTGTGTGATTGGGGGAGTCCTAACTAGCGGGTGGAATTGGAGAAGACTAAACTGCAGAGAAAATTGGGTAAAAAAAAGAAAAGTGCCAACCTAACCAAAATCTGGGTCTTGGAAACCAGAGTTTACAGCATATTAACGTACACCATCACCGCAGTGTATTTTTAAGGCCCAGCACAGTATTCTTACTCAAACTCTTAACCCAGTAGCAAGTCAGTAATTATCTGTACTCTTGTTTCAGCACAAATATACGTTGTGACCTATGAAGAAATATTTTTTGTACTGCTGCCTAACTACCTTTTTGGAATTACAATTTTATTTGGTGTTTTCTTAGACATCATATATAACACTAATTTACTACAACAAATCACAATCTACCTTATATTGCATGAGCTGTGAAATCAGCTGGCCATCCCTTATCAGTCTAATTGACCACTTTAAAATAAGACTACCCCATAAAGTGTTTGTGAATGGTTTAAAGTGAGTTTATTAATGGTTATTAATTAAGTCATAAACACCTTAACAATAATTAATAAACAGTTATAACACATTAATGAAGTGGGCAACAGTGAGTTGTTACATCTGATGAATATGAATATCTGATGAAGTTGACACATATAATGCTGAAAAAGTAAGATCTGAGCTTGCAGTATAGATGAATATTGGCTCACTATTTGACAAGCAAAAGGTATTACCTGTCATATTTATGTGTTATAACTGCTTATTAATGATTTCTAAGATGACCAAATTATAAACTATTCATAAACTAATTTTTAACGATTTATAAAGCCTTTATAAGGGTAGTCTTATTGTAAAGTGATATCAAAGTAAGTTAAGGTCATGATCTCTCTGCTCAGTTACAAATAAAAAGACCAAAAATGTCTTGAATTTCTCAGGGGTTTGTAGTGAATGTTTTTTTTTTTTAGATCTTTGGTGCTTTTTTGCTTGTACCAAGCTGCACCAACAAAAAATAAACATATTCAGGACAAACAAAACCCCAAACTATGCACCATGTTATATGTAGGACTTTTTAACAGTCATGTCTGTGTGTCCACAGGCACTGCGGGTGATGGGTAAAATCATGAGGGAGTGCTGGTATGCCAACTCTGCTGCTCGCCTTACTGCGCTGCGTGTCAAGAAAACCATCTCTCAGGTGACTGTCGTCAAGGATGGTAAAGAGTAGCTGAGCCACACACACACTCTATGTGCTCGAAGGCGCTGGTCTGATGACCTCTGAGTGACCCCTCCATCACTGATTAGGGGACCACATTCTAAAGACATTTCGGAATGCTCTGTCTGTGATGCCAAAGAACCCTAGTGTCTAGCAGTGAGGACCTCCACAGTGAAGTGATTAACTGCAATGGGATATTGAGCTGATCTGAGCAGATTTGGTCTCTGACTCTTTTCAACGATTGTGTAAAGGTGCAGGGGGTATGACTCCGCACTTGTGAACGAGCACTTTTTCAGTCATAGTCTGGCTGTTTTCCTAAACACTACCTCTTCCCCACTCCAGTTTAGCTCTCCTCAACATTTGCTCTTCTCTCTTCACTCCTCTTCACCTGTCATCGCCTCGTATCTCATTATCCTGCTCTCCTCTGTTTTCTTCTCCTCTCATCACTCCTCCAGTTGCTTTTTGTGTTGGCCCAGACTCTGCAGTACATTGCGAAGAAAGTTTTTTTTTTTATATAACATCCGTGGAAAATGTTGCATCATCAGCTAGTTTCCCATACAGATTAAGTCTAGTCTTGCACTAAATCATAATGCCAATGGTGACTTACCATTGAAAATCCTTATTAGTCCAGACTTAGGCCTAATCTGGGTCTGGGAAACTGGCCCTAAGAGGTTGGGGCATAATACTGTGCACCATTACTACAATATATTTCAATAACCTGACAACAAACAGGCCAAGTGCATTAGCCAACTAAACTCTGGCCCAATGTTATGAAAAAGAGACAGCTGGAGCTTTTTTGCTGCACTTGTGTATAGCCATGCTGTATCGTAAGCTAAGGAGAAGCTTGTTAGATATATTTTTAATGCATCTCTCTATTGAACATTTAGTCATTTCAGTGCAAAAAATAATTTCTTGGCAGGTGAAGACATCTTATATGTAGTCAGTATATGTAATATTTCTCATTATGAGATTGTTGTAAGCATATTATAACATTATTCTACTTATTTCTACATTTTTTACTTGTTTAGAGCCATTTTTTGCTGGTAAAGTGTCTAAAAATAAGTTGAATTGTCTTATAATTTTCACACGACAGTCTCAAATTTGTGAAATATTAGATACAACAGTTGTAAATAAGGCAATTTAATTTGCCAAGATATTTCTGCAGTCAAGGTGGACATTTTGCATGTGAATGTACTGTTTAGCTCATGCCATTGGCTGTAGCATTGTAATTTTCAGTGGTGTTGTCTCTGACCACAGCAGGCCTGGGTGTTGTTTGGTGGGTGGTGGGTGGCTTTCAAAAAGTACTTTCAGAAGAAGTGCTGCTCTGATTTCATGATAACATCCTGTTTTTTTCAATCTCTTAATACTGCTTAACTGTAAAAACACTGCTCCCTGCACCTTTCAGAATGCGAAGATGGACTGCTACCTCAAGTGTTTCTTTAAGTGCCAAATGCTTTGAGTTGCACATATGCTTGTGCCATAAATGTTGATATTATGCATATATACTGTATTCTGTATGTGTATGTGAATTATTATTGTTACTGAGCAAGACACTCATGAGTTTGCCTGATTGATTAGGAATCAGTCAGCCAGTCAATCAAATAATTAATTCATTGGCCAATCAACCAACCAACTAATTGAAATGCCGTTTATTACTAGCATCCTCTTCCTATTTTTGTAAAGCCCTTTTAAGCATACATAAAGGACCAAGATATCAGAATGTGTTTTATATATTCTTTGATACTGAAACATGTATTGCTTCTCAGTTTGATTTAAAACAGCTTTCTCCTGATTTGCTCAAGGAAATGAGATCTTTTAAGCAACGCTTTGAGCTTAGCACATGTTGTGCTTTCCTTAGCAAAAAATTATGTAGAGATGTGTTATTTTCTAGATGTATCAATTTCGGAACCCATCATTTCAGCACTATCACTTTCAGTTGCACTGCACAGAGATTTCCTTGTGCGAGCGTGACTTCCTGTAAGGCAATGTTATTTTTGAATGTGAAAAAAAGAAAAGAAAAAAAACGAACAGCTTTTGCTTTAAGAGACAGATGCACTGGACATACCCAGCAAGATATATATTCCTTTGTATCAAGTGCAATATCAAATACAAAAGCACAACTGCCATTTGACGTCTGAAGCCTTTTAAATGAGATTCTAAAGCTTAAGAATGCCAGTGTGGGGAAAAAAAAGAGAAATGTGAAAATGTCCTATGTGAATGCTCTTTATCTGTGTTTTCTTTGGAATGTCCTTGCATTGCACTACAGAGCAGCATCAAGCTGCCAAAGAAGCTTCAAAACTACTAATCTAAGAAAAAAGAAAAAAGAAAATCTAATATTATGAGCATAGAGTCCAAATCCTGGACCAAAATAGGCCTTTCTGTGGAGAATCTCATAAAACACATCACACAACAAGGCAAGAGAGAGAGAGAGAGTCTGTCTTGATATCAATTGCAAATTTTTAAAACTGCACATTGCAACTTATAGATCATACCTGAGCATCCAGCACTCATTGTCTTGTTGATGGTTGGCCCACAAGATTTGGGTAATCTGTTCTGTCTTGGGTAATTAAAGGAATTGTTCAGTTCTTGCTTGTTTAGTTTTGCACTAGAGCTGAGTTGGATGTAACTAACAAATAATGGGAGCTTATACCTCATTATATTAGCATTGTGCAAACAGAAATGCCCAAATCAGCACTCACTTGCCTTAAACCACAGTGGGATGTTAAGTAATCTCAAATAGACTTGCATTTCTGACACCTGTATGACAATATATACATATATATATATATATATATGAAGGTCTGGGGGATTGGCCATTGCTGTAGGTAATGTGAGTAAGATGCAGCATACTGCAAATCTGTGGTCTCACTATGGTTACTTTGAGTTTCAGCTCTCAGTTTAACCCTTAGAAGTGTATGGAGTTATCACTGTAGGTTTTTCAATGTTTCATTACATATGTATGCAATTAATTACACTTTTAACAACTGCCTGACAAAAATGTTTTCTCTTGCACACACCATAATAGTTTTTCATCAAATTCAAGTCATAATAGAAATTGAGAATTGTACTAATTCTTGCTTTTTTGCAATAGCAAAAACAATGACTTCTGTAGGTTAAAGCAAACAGATAATGTTACACTAACAAATTGTGCCAAATCATTTCATTATTGGGTAACACTTTATGGCAGTGTTCAAAAACCTACATGACACCTGCATAAGCCCTTCATGACAACTGACATAAACCTACAGAAACATTTCTAAATGCTTATTCCAATAGGTGTCATGTGCCATTCATACATTTAGCAACTTTGATATCAAGTTTGCGTAACATCTGTTTCAGGTGTTATTTTCATTATTTTGATATTAGGTCATGACACTTTCTGGGGTATAATGATGTAGACTTTGTAGCATAGTGTATATCACATTGTCATAATGCTGATAATATGACAGCTTACCATGTCAGGCTGGATAAAACAAGTCAGCATTTGCTGCAGCCCTTGGGGAAAGTGAGATTGCCATTTGTAAGATTTAAGCTGTCACATTATTAGCATTTTATTACAAAGCTACAAAGTTCATTGTTATGATATGTTATGTCATTTCACCCAATTAAGAGACGCTTATTAGTCCCACAACGGGTAAATTTCACCTCTGCAATTTAACTCATCCATTTATTAAAACACCTACATACACACTAGTGAAGACACACACTAGGGGGCAGTGAGCACAATTGCCCGAAGCAGTGGGCAGGCCTATCCGCAGCGCCTGGAGAGCAGTTGGGGTTCAGGTGCCTTGCTCAAGGGCACCTCAGTCACATAATGTCGGCTCAGAGGATCAAACCTTCCAGCCTTTATAAATGTTTAGATAGGTGTCATGTAGCTGTATGAGCACTGCCCTACAGTAAAGTGTTACAGATTATTAGTTTTCTGGACACTGATTGAGTACAGTAGCTTGGTGAGTTCTGTAGGTCAAAGATAGGCAAAACTTTGGAGACTGTTTTGCTCTAGGCCTATTTTGTTTAGGCCTAGTAGTCATTCACTGCTCTTCTACACTGTGCAGCAGTGTTTACTTTCAGATCAGAGAGACACTTAAGCAGCATTTGCATCACTTTGCTAGAGGTAGTGTTCTATAAGCATGGTTAACAGAGCATGGGTGTGCTGTCTGCAAATGGCATCCTCTGCTAGATGTCTGACATCCGCATGCAAATTCAATCCGAGGCAGAAAGACGTCATAATTCTACTTTTTTTGCCTGTTGGGTGGGGGAGAAGATGTCTAAATAGTTTTTTTTCTTGTGTCTCAGCCCTGAGGTAAAAGTATGTAAATGTCATATTTTGCTGTTCCGTTACATGTTCAGGATCTCTGACAGGCATCTGCCTGTAAGGCTGCTTGAAAATTGCAATGCTTGTGTGCGCGTGTTTAACTGTTTTACTCCTCTGAAATCGTCACTCATTCCAAAGAAAAGTCTGTACCATTGACCGTCGAGGCACGGGGCTTTGCTCATGTCGTGTGAGGCAGTTTTCGTTCCTCTCTGAGAATGTACTGTGACTCTCTTGCTTTATATGAGAGGACTTTGAGGGTGGAATTCATACTCCTTTTTATGTTTCGACTTCAAATCATGAGTGTCTTTTAGATCATGAGTGTCACATAGTATTGTATTGTACTGTACTGTCTGTACTGGACTATTTATTGTATTCATATATAAACTGTGAGACAATAAACTATTTTTCATGATACAGCTGCTTTTGTAGGTTGTCACATCTTTGATTCGTGACTTATCATGCATTGCAAACTCACAAAGTCAACTTCATGCATCTTATCTTTTGCACGTCTTTGCTCTTGTGTGACCTGAAGTGACCTGGAGTGATTAACTCTAAATCATCTCCACTGATGACTCAAACCTGGAGCTCTAACTGCACACAAAGTGCACGTCTGGTAGTTTCAGACGCTTTGACCGTTAAGAAACCAAGTCCGCTCTCATCTCTATTTAAGCAAGTCAGACCTAAGTGTGTGTGTGTGTGTGTGTGTGTGTGTGTGTGTGTGTGTGTGTGTGTGTTTTCTTCCCCTGTGGCCTTGTTGCTGAGTGTTGTATTGGAAAAGACGTTAAGCAGACAGGTTATCTGTGGTTTCATAACGGCATTTCCCTGAATTCTACAAAGAAGTTATCAATGGTAACAAATGCACAAACAGCAAATGAAAATTTTCTAAATGACTGTTCACACCACTTCATTCATCTCAGCACTATGAGAGACAGAAGCAGCCTTTGTAACAGTGAAATGCCTGTAGGCTGTTTGATTAAGAGGTTAGCATGGTAGAGTATCATGAGTAAAACTAGAGCTTTCACTTAAAAGTCACACTGGGGCAAACTGCCCACAAAACACAATGACTGGCCTCCATTGTGTTCCAGACTGACTGTATTAATTAATTGCAGTATGATGTCATTATTGGGGATCTTGGATGCTGGTAACTGCCTGTCTAGCAGATACTAAACTACGTTTTCCAAGCAGGATACTTTATGTACATCTCCTGCTGAATTGTCATGTTCATTAAATAGCCTGTAAATACAGCTAAACGCTCCTAATAGGTAGCCTGATTTCTATTAATCATTTCACTGAAAGCAGGGGTCACTTCAACTAACGCAGTGGGCTCATTAAGCAGTAACTGTTTACAGTAAGATTCCTTAATGAATGCAAATGTTCTTATTACTTTAACAGTAAGGTTAGGCTGGTCACAGTCATTACATAATCTCAATTATTTTCCACTGTTATTAGTTTTCACAATCATATGTTTACACTATAATTAACAGAATACTTTCAGAATTTTCATTTTATTGAGTCACGTCATGAATCTTATGAAAAACAACAAAAGTTTTAACTTCTAACTGGTCCTAAAACACCTTTAGAGGGCAGCTGTGAGTGATGTTTGTTTATTTGATGTTTTTTAATAGCACCTTTGGAGGGCAGTGGTGAGTAATGTTTGTTTATTTGAGTTCACGCTGTTCCTGTAGTCAGTTGGAGCTACTAAGTATTAGCAGCTATTAAACAAGATTTGACCACTTTGGGATTGCACTTAAGTAGTTGCATACAATTAATAAAAAAGAAATTCTTAATTGCAATAATTTATATGCCAATTAATTTGTCAGCTAAAATCTCATGATCGTGACAGGCCTATCTACAGTAGTTCTTCATTCATTAGCGAAGAGCAGGGCACAGCCTAATCAGCCCATTGCTGGCTTTTTTATCTAGTTAAACAGATTCAAGTAAAACATTCTTTTGGTCTCCTTCACATATTCCCAAACCAATATGATCTGCATTTTTTTCATCATAAGTGTTGTTAATCACTGACCGGTGTATATAATTCTGTCTGTGGTAATGTAAACAGCTCACATTCAGACTTAGCCAGGCTAAAGTACAGCCTCCACATGACAAGGTTAGTTTTACATTTAAGCCTCCCAAAGTACACTGTGGCATATGAAAATCCCCCCCATATAAAATCAAAACAAAAATTTTAAATCATGTATCTAATGTGATATCTAATATCTAATATCTAATTTATTCACTATTAAATGACTATAGATGCCATTTAAATATCATTCTGAAATTTGCTGTCCTATTTTGTCGTCAACACTATATGAACCAGTGTTTGTCACAGCCTGGCGATTATATTAATGTATGTATTTGTATACAAAAAGCTTTAAACTTATTTGCTTTAAATAGAATATAAATATACTGTATTTATTAGACTTCTACCAACTTTCTGCCAACAACTAGCGTCTCTATTATGATTACCCTCACCTGTGGGGTGAGTTGTAACGTCATGCCACTTTTGGCTGAATTGTTCACAGACAGGTATGTGCTGGAAGCTAATGTGATGGTTTTATTTGTAGCAAAGGTGTAGCCTCCCTATATAAAAATATTATTGATCTTGCTTAAATATTTTAATATCATTCAACAAAAAAAAAATGTTAAGATCTTAAGTTGTATTCCGTACTGCTCACTGCAAGCTACTGTATTGATTAAAGAGTAATTAGTATCTAATTTTGAACCACTGTGATAACTAAATTTTAATAGCTCTTTATTTAACACTAAGTACTTACTATCAATTATTGTCAATTATTATTGGCCATCTCAGTGTCTTCTTAGTTAAAGTATTTCTACTTGATCCATCCAAGGCCAGCGTATGAGAGACTGTCCATGGTGTAAAGTTGTTCAATCAAGTGTTAGTTATGATGCAAAGCCCGTCACCATGGCACCAAAATAACAGTCCTGTCCTTGTTTGTCTTTATAGCACAGCAATTAACGCTTGGCACTGTGTTTGGAACGGTGATTACAAAATCCTCAATCCTTATAAATATGTTGAGAAATGCACTGGGACGTTAGCCAGCTCCCCTTTAGTCCACAAGCTCTCAGGCTTAAAACTGTAGCCCAGACAGTTATGAGCTGGGCTGCGTGTGTGTGTATGTGTGTGTGTGTGTGTGTGTGTGTGTATGTGTGTGTGTGTGTGTGTGCTGTCCAGATCACTGGAGCAGAGTGGACATGGGAGTGGGGCAACAAACATGGCTGCCCCCTGGCTCCAAAGCAGGGGCTTGCAGCCTCCTCCAAACTGCTGAGTGACTCACTTTTGTTTTTCACCTTTTTGTGCAGTTTTAACATCCTTCCTTTCTTTATTCATCTGATAATAATAATAAGTGGAATTAGATTTTTTTTTCTGTACATTTAGCTCCAGTACATTTTCTCAAAAATGAAAAATAAAGTAGCTGTGTTCAGGAGGAAGCTGTCAGAAGTATTTAAAAAGGAGTTCCATTAGGAAATAAATCACTTTTCTTTTCAAAGACTAACTCTCCTTTTTCAGTGCACATTTGTAGGAGTAGGGGGCCGTAGCATTAATGGCGTAGCATTAATGCTAACGCCCTAGCATTAAGCATGGCCACCCTTCTGGCCACCCCAATTATGAAAAGTGAGGCAGTCAACCGTCATCAGTCAGCCATCATCTATAAAGCATCAATTACGCTTTATGGTGCAAATCTGCTACGGGTTACCAATCAGTTATAAGAGTATGACAACACTGCATTTAGCAATTAGCATAATTAGCAGTGATAGGCTAATTTGCTGACCAAACAGGTGGGTGAATATGCGCTGGGTCTCTAGCTTTCTAATCACTCCTGACTCAGTGATATAACCTGTCGTGAGGGCAGCCGAAATGAATAACGTATATGGCCTGTCTTTCTCAAAGGTAATGTTGTGTACTGAAAATAAGATATATTTAATTTACTTGATTCAAATACATCATTTTCTCATGAACAACTAAAATACGCTGTATTGATGTAATATTCTGTTCATGAGGAAATGAATTAGTTATATAAGAAGGGAAAACAACACATCACCCCAGTGAAATCTTTTGGTCTTACCTGGACACCCCGTTCTAGCTGCGCTCCTGATTTTTAGTCTGTGCATTAAAACAGCAATGTGAAGATAATGTCTGAACTTTGACATGGCTAATAGGCACAATAAATCACTGTAATTATCATTATTTATACAACACTTTTCTTTTAAGTTACTAAGTATCAAAGTGCTTTTTACCCAGTTACATATCCTGTTTCTTTTTTATGCAGCAGTGGTTCCATAACCAGGTTGTGGTGTGTGGGAGAGCAGTGTCGGTTGTCACCAGTGGTTGGTTGATTTTTAAATATTATCACATATTTATATCTGACTTATCAAGATATTTAAATGACAAAGTAACTACAGGGACTTTATTGCGAACTGGCTGAGCTATTCTTATGTTATAGAAGTGTGTAATAAAACTTTGGGCCTGCCAGCAGCCCTTGGCCTTTTAAGAGGTTAAGGTGTGGACAACTTTTCAATTTTTCTGTGTGAAAACCAAAAGAACAAAGCAAAACAAAAGAAAAAAAACACACTATAGAAACGTTTTATGGATATTAAAAAGATATAATTAGTATATATTAGTATCTAGAAAGGTGAATGAGTTACATCAAAATATTACTGATTCCCCTCTCTAGTAATTACTAATTATATCATTTTAATATCTATTGATATTAATATCTGTGAAGCCTCTGCTAAGCAGTGCAAGCTGGATAACAAGTAGACTGGCATGCTAAATAACAACCCTGATAATGTGTGCCAACCGTGTTGGAGCAGGTTGGCACAAGTACACAACATAATATTAATGAAAAAGTAACTATGTTCAGCAAATACTTTATGCCGTTTAATGGATCTGTTTGTTTGCGTCTTAATTTTCCCTTTTACTGCATGTTTGTCAAAGTGAATGCTTTAAACCTTTAAACAAACTGTAACATTAGACAAAGAGAATCTCATCAAATGGAGCAAAAATATTCAGCATGTGAATCACCCATGTGAAAAAAGAAACTGCCTGTATCACCTTTAGCAGCAGTAACTGCTATAATTTGAAATCAGTCAATTTGAACCCACTCTCCTTTGCAGAGCTATTTTAATTCAGTCATCTTGTTAGTTTTTCAATTGCGACAAGTGCGAGTGAGGACTTTGACAAGGCCATTCCAAAACATTTGATTTGTTCCTTTTCAGCTTCAGCTCAAGGAGAGAGAACAGACACTCTGCTTATGAAGAAATCTCTGAATTCATGGTTTCTTCAATAAGAGCAAGTTTTCCATGTTCAGAGGCTGCAAAACATCCCACACCTTCCCACCATCACCACTATGTTTCAATGTTGGTATAATGTACCTATTGTGATCTACACAAAGGGAACTGTGTTGCCAGCAAAGTTACACTTCAGACTGGTCTGTCCATAGATCATTATCCCAGAAAGCTTAAGAACTGTCCAGGTGCTTTCTTTGCAAATGTGAGACGAGCACTGATGTTACTTTTGGTTAGCAGCATTTTCTGCCTTGCTGCTCTTCCATAAAAGCCAAGTTTGCCCAGTCCCTTTCTTACCGTGGAGTCATGAACACTGACGTTAGCTGAGGCTAAAGAGGCCTGCAGTTCCTTGCATATTTTCTCTCTGATGACTTCCTGGATGATTTGCATCTGTGCTCTTTGCAGGCCAGCACATTTACCAATGTTCCCAGGGTTCTCATTTAGATGATAGCTAGGGTTCTTATTTAGATGTAGATAATGTCTGTCACTGTGGTTGTTGTCCTAAAAATGTTTTGTAACCCTTTCCAGACTGATATATTTCAACAGCTTATTTTTTGGATTTTGTTTCATATCAGTCATAGCCTAATGTGCTTGAAAAAACTTTGCGGTGAGTACAGCATCTACAACTGTAAACTTGAATATGAGTGAGGTTTTCTTTCAATAGGGCTGGCTGCATTCAAGCCTGACTGGGTTCAATCAGCCAAATCTCATTATCAATCACATTTGGTCAGTTAGTTGCTTGACTAACTCAAGGGGGCAATTACTTTTTCACACAGGTGCAATGGATAGCTAATAATTGAAATAATCATTTAAAAAATGTGTTTTGTGTTTGATTAGGATCTTTTTTTTCTCTAACATTACATTTTGTTTGAAGATCTAAAAGCATTCACTGTGATGGATATGCATGGGGGCGTATACTTTTTCACAGCACTGACATTGAGTTACTTTAAACGGGGGATGCGCTCTATGACAGAGGATAAAAGCTGTCAACCAACCCCTGTCTCCTCTACTCTTCTCCTGCACATTTTGATGCTTTCTCTTTCACCTTGATCCACCTAATCTGCTGTTTAAGAGGCTGTTTTTAAGGTGAAGGATGTGTTACAGCAGGGAGACACTAAAATGTATGAATGTCCTCCAGAGCCGGGGCTGAGAAACACCCTTTTCACTTTCATACTCCTACTGCTGAAACTCTGAAAGCCTGCGTGCCCCCGGCCTACAGAGCAGAAGTGGTCTTTAAGATTGTAGCAGAAGTGAAAGAAGTGGAGACCAGAGGAAACAGGTGAGAGTGGAGAGGAGACCACCACAACATCATGTTTGTGTCGGAGTGCTGGCTGAGCTGAGGTCCTTCAAAGAGAGAAACTAGGCAATAAAAGAGAGAGGAACACATGCACACAGTTCACCACAGCAGATGAGAAAAGGAGTTTACAGGAAGAAAGGAGGAACTGCAAAAGTGTGAGAGAAATGCGTGCACACGCGTCCCTGGTGGTCACATGACCTGTATATCCGCTTTGACACATTTTACTCTGCCGACCGCAGGCTTGCAGGTTGGATTTGGCAGGCTGCTGTGAGCGGTGGCGGTGTGAGTGCTGACTGACTGTTCCGACCATGAGCTTCAACATGAACCGTAAAGCGGCTCTGCAGCAGCAGAAGAGCCTGGACACCTACATCCTGGAAAACTCCCCCAGGAAGGGTCTACCCTGGAGACGGCGGTCCTTAAACAATGGAAAACAGTCCAAGAACGGACAGAACACCGGCAGGACGCTGCCACGGGGACGCAATCAAGTGAGTTGTAGAGGTTAAGCCTGGCTGTCTTGCAGGCTGATCATCAGTGATATTACATCAGTGATGTGTTTTTACATTAGTGATGTAGTTTTGTTATTGGATTGCATGTTTTGTGTTGAATGTATTTGCAGTTCTCTTGCATCAGCGCACAAAGAGCCACTGTTTAAAGCTGGAGTTATGAGTTTAATCTGCAATTTACTCAAAGAATCTGTAAACATACACAAAGAAGATAATCCATAGGTTATGTAATGAGGTTCTAAATCACCTCTTAAAGGTTTCACAATATGCATTTATGTTCAGTTAATGAATACATGAATATATAATGTGTTCAAACAATTTTTGATTTTTAATGTTTTATATTTTAAGTTTAATACATTAATATATACTTTTTCTGGGCATTTCTGGCACAATTGTGAATTGAGTTGATGCTGTTAATATGCTAAAGACCACTGCCTTGGAGCTGATGGTACACTAAATTCTATATATAGTCATATGCAAAAGTTTGAGAACCCCTGGTCTACTTACGTTTTGTTGTTTTTCTAAGTGAAAATAAATTTCCACATCCTCTACAGAGGACATACTTCTGCACATTTTAATGCACAATTACTGTTTATTTGCTGAATTTCCCCCCAATATGTTTAACTCAGCAAATAAATATAAACAGTGCACTAAAAGTTGTAGAAAAATGCCATATTTGCTCCCTGTTTGTTCCCTGAAGAGGAAATGGTAACTTATTTTCACTTAGAAAATCATAAAATATGTCATTGGAAAGGGATGTTCAAACTTTTGCATAAGACTGTGTGTTATATACTGAATTGCATACCTGACTAGATCACTATGGTGCTAAATGCAGTCTTTTTTTGCAGCTGAACCGAATGTTCTCAAACTCCCTGGTGGACTACACGGATCCTCAGAGGTAAATGCAGGGCATATCATTCTTATATCTCATAATGAACTGTCTGAAAAAAAGATTTTTCCAATAATTCAGCACATATTTGTGAAATATATGCAGACCATCTTTTCTAAAGGTAGAAAGGCTAATGAATGAGCTTCTTTTCTATCCTCAGGACAACAGTGGAGCTAGAAAAGCAAGACAATGAAGCATTTGGATTTGAAGTTCAGGTATATTAGCTTCTTCATTTCAGTTTCAGCCAAGCATTCTTGGTGTGTGTGTGTGTGTGTGTATAGGTGTGTGTGTGTGTGTGTGTGTGTGTGTGTGTGTGGTGGGGGGTTATAGTTTCAGTTCAGTTTTTCAACCCTTCTTTTCAGCCTATAAACAGCCATACATCGCCTGTTAGAATGTTATATTTTTTATATCACTACTAATTTTAATATTTAATACTTTCTGTCCACTTTCTCTACAACCCATAGACATATGGCCTCCAGCTGAAGAACAGTGGCGAGGTGGAGATGTGTACGTTTGTGTGCAGTGTGCAGGAGGGCAGTGCAGCAGAGATAGCAGGTCTAACCGCTGGTGAGAACCAGAGCTAAAAAAGAGAGCACTGATGCCGCTTTCTTTGCTCTACATGGCCACACCTATGTGTTCTGACCCCTTCAGTGATGCTCTTGCCTACACAACCACCGTATCTAGTGCTACCACTGCCGCTAATTTTAACGCCTCTGCACTCACCACTGGCTCGCTGTCTTTTTCCGATGCCTGACATTTCCACTGTAAACACGGTCAGCGTTCAACACTCACCACTCCCCTCATTCTCGTCCATGCAAGTCTTTCATTCTAACCTTTTTTTGTGAAGGGTGAGAACAGTGCTGAGAAAAGTGATGTGCTGAATTTGCACTCAAAAGTGTGAATAATTTTATGAAAGTGTGCGTGAATAATATATGAACACAATTTAATCTTTAACCTTACTTACTTTAAGCTCACTTAATTAATAATTGACAGCACTGTGCAAAAGTAAGACACCTTTTAATTTACTTAATTTCTAGTCAGAACAGCCATTAAGTACAAGTTCTTAATTTGTCAGATCAGGAAAACTATAACTAAATCAAACATTAAAGTATTTTTTAGCATTTTACTTTCAGTACTGAAGTGTGTCCACCCTCCAAAGTTCAGTCTTAGAAGTTGGTTTGGCATTTTCTGCTACTTATTTGCTGCACAATCCCAGTGATCCCAAACACATTCAGTGATGTTGAGGTCTGGACTCTGGGGTAGTCAGTCCATTGTTCTGAAAACACAAGCGGCTTCTTTGTTTGACCTGCAAATTTCCTTTTCCCAGTGAGTTTTTTTCAGATCTGAATCAAGAGTGAAGCTTGATTTTCTCTTCTCTCTTGTTGAATGTTGAAAGCTTCAAATACTGTTTATCTGATGGGGACAGTTTTGGTGGTCTACTAGATCTTGCATGGATGTTAGCAGCCCCTCTTTCTCTATATCTTTTTTCTCTTTATCTTTTTTTTCCCATCCATTTCTGTCGTTCACACACTTTACAGTCATAAATGTGAATTAGGTCAGAGATGCATCTCTCTCACCATTTCCCCCTCTCTCTCTCTCTCTCTAAGGTGACATCATATTGACGGTAAATGGTGTCAGCATTAAAGGATTCAGCCATCAGCGCATTATCGAACTGATCCGAGAGTCCATCAACTTGTTAAAGTGAGTAAAATTCAAAGAAACCACTAACGGCAAAATAAATGGGAATTTAAAGTGAGTCAGAAAAATCCAGTGTTGCGACCTTGACTTGTAAATTACTGGACTTAAGGCAGCTGCGAAATGAGCAAACACATTTGTGCATAAAATGTTTGCTTGAGAGGCATTAAAAAGCTCTCTGCAAGATGGCCTACTGACCTGAAGGATGGACTCTGACCCATGGTGCTGTGGTGTGTTTGTGTGTGTGTCTAGGTTGGAGACAGTCAGTGGAAGCGTGGTTAAGAGAATTGAACTGGAGAAGAAGATGCGCTTGCTCAAGGTGTGTACATGTTAGTGTTTGAGAAAGATCAACAGTGGCCTGTCACACTCTTATGTATGGTAGACCTGTTAGCTCGGTAGTTTAGTTCTACAGTAGTTACTCCTAGCGTGAAGGCCCCAGAGAAATCTGTGAGGGCTTTTTAAATTAGGTTCATGTTGAACTATATGCATGTACAAAGTAGGCTTCACAATTACCTGCTTAATATCTACAAGGAATCATCACAAATATCTTTAGTATTATATCTTTAGTAGTATTTTACCCTATATTTCTAGAGACTCAATAATAAGCGAAGGATTCAAGAGGTTAACTACTAAATATGTAGCCTTTAAAACATTTTCTTGCCCATTCTTGCCATGACTTACCAAAAAATGTCAAAAAATGATGTAGTATCTCATAATAATGACTTATTAGTCTGAAATAATCACTTAGTTTCTTGAAACTTCATAACTCATTATTTTGACATCAGATTTTTATATATATATATATCTGATATATATCTATCTGTATATATCTGATAAATCTGATGTCAAAATGAGTTATGAAGTTTCAAGAAACTAAGTGATTATTTCAGACTAATAAGTCATTATTATATATATATATATATATATATATATATATATATATATATATATATATATATATTATTCATAATACTAAATCAAAAAACAAGTAATTATGTCACATTGCTAAATCAATATTTAAAGAAATTGTCATTATTCATGAAACTATCAATATTTCGAGAAAATATGTCATCACTCACAAAAGTACATTAATATTTAACAATAAGTCATTGTTTCATGATAATACACCAATATTTTGACATACTGAAACAGAGGAGAAAAGAAAAACAGGGATTTTTTCTCCTCTATATGGTGGGAATGGGCTTGTATAGTAGAAAGGACTCATGTGCAACAGTGAAATCATGTTTAGAGCGAATATGAGAAATCAGTTGAATCTCTTTCCGCAAATCTCGATATTGCACTCCAGTGCTCTAAATTCCCGCTGATTCAGGCCTTACAAGATCTCCTAGAATGACTACTGATGCGTGTCCTCATGTGTGTGCATGTGTGCTTTTTCTCAACACAGCAAACACTGCATGAGAAATGGGTGGAGCTGAAGGCCCTCACTCTGCAGGAAAAACGTCTTATTCGAGGTGAGAAAAAAAACAGACAGCTGAAAAACCACACGCACATCCTCTCACTCCACCAAACAGCTGCCATTCACCTAATGAAACGGGCTGATGAGGGTAGTGTGTGAAATGAGAGAAATCATAAATCTCTCTGGGGGAGTTCCAACCTTAGACCTCATACTTAAATGCTGATCGTCAGACCGGGCTTGGGCACAATGTTGACTTCCTGTTGAAGAACTGAGTTTTACAGAGGATACAGTAATGTAGATTCAACAGTATCAGTATCTGCTGCTTCTATCTCTCACATCAGTTCTCAGTAATGACTGAAAGCTTTCAGTGAATGGCACAAAACCAACTGGCATCTTCAATCAGCCAAATCTAGAGCACCACAAGCTGCAGAGTTTACCACTAAACTCTTCTCTGCTACTCTGTCCCACCTGAGTCAGTGCATGAATGGCTTGATAATTAGCTAGTAAACTTATTCAAGCCTGTTAAAATAAAGCAATCAATAAAACAGGCTTAGGCAAAAAAAAAAAACTTAGGCAAAGTAAGTACCACTTTATTAACACTCCCTGTAATAGTTAATAATATGTTTTTGGGAAACTGACATGTCTGCGGTGCTGCGGTAATCTGTGGCTGGGAGTGGCACCAACCAAGAGCTCAACCTGGTTGCAGATTGATTGATTTGTGTCTTTCAGTTCTGCTGTTTCTCAGAACTAATTTTAGAGATAACAAATAAACAAACAGGAAGGTAAATCTGCTGGTACTCTTGGCCTTCCAGTGTTCACTTCTTCAACAACACAGCACGGCTTCCTTTATTACTGATTTTGCCACATGTCCATGCCTGGAACTGAGATTACTTTCAGACCCCCCGCCCCCCTCTTCAAAAATGCAGTGAGTTTGAGACTCAAGCTTATTCTCTACAATAAGCTACAAAAAAGCCTGTTTTGAGTTCTTCATAGTTGTGAGGTCATTTTATTTATTTTTCCTCATGTCCCTAAGAGTTTTAGTCCGAAGGTAACAGTCTTTTTACTTACAAGTCGGTTTCAGCCCGGGGGGGAGGCAGAGGTTATTTACATGTATCAGTCTTAAATGTGCATTAACAAAAAACAGCCTGTTTAATTCTAAGAGCTAAAGAGAGGCTGGAAAAGATGAATCATGGTGTTTTTGGTGCATTAAAGCACACAAATGTTAGAAGTGGACTTAACAAGTAATACAAAAAATATGTTGTAGTAGTATCATAATTATATAAAGAAGACGTATTATCTCCGACATTCATTCTTGCTTGGATTTTATATAAAATGTATTTAACAATGGATCTTTTCTGTGTAGGTAACCTGACTGTCAGCTCTCAGCACCCTTCGGTGGAGTCGCTCATGTCTCTCTCGTCCCCTATGAGCCGGCGCGGCCTGCGTTTTTCCAGCGACAGCAGCTGCCTGAGTGCTCTGACGGATGACAGTGAGGATTGCCTGTCCCCTGTGTTTGACGACCTCAGCCCATTCAGCCCCACTGAGCCAAGCTACGGCTTCTTCAGGGAATTACAGCCAGACGTAGCGCCGTCCCGGTCGGCTCTGACCCGAACCCACAGCATCAGCAGTGGCAGCAGCTGCCAATCCCCTACGTATGACAACAACCGGCCCCTCTCCGTCCCCAACTCTGTGTTTGCCACCTTGCCCCGCAGAGGGAGGAGGGCAAGCATGCGCAAACACATTCTGAAGTTTATACCTGGACTGAACCACTCAGTAGAGGAGGAGGAGACCACTTGAGTCATCACTGGGCCCACAGACTGTAAAAATGTGAAATCCTTTGAAATAAATGAAAAACTTTTTAGGCGTGTGAGGAGCAGAGGATAAATGTGACATGTGTTCTTTCAACATTTTGTAAAGTGGACATTTGATGTTTCAAAGTACGTTCAGCATTTTGAAACTCATGGAGCTCTAGAAGTGACCCCTCTGAGGCTTGAGTTTGATGGACACAAGCCACACAAGAGCATTATGAACTTCTTCATGCAGATACACTCAAAGAACTGTCAATGGACATGTACATAAGCAGGGAGCACAGGGTGCAGAACAATGTATATGAGTGAATGTGTCATTTGTATATTTCTGAAGTGCAAGTAGCATTATCCTACCCTGATTTTCACTGATTTGGTAGCTCTACCAGAAAACTGCATTAAAATCCCAGTGCAAATGGCCAGTTTCTATAGGATCTTGGTATGTGATCTGCTACTCATAAAAGAGATTGCGTGAGAATGAGATGAGGGTGCAGTTCTCCAGGTGACCTAGATGTGCATGTCATTACATGTAGCAGCAAATAAAGCAAGGTTTGGTAAAATATGAGGAATCACTCTTCAGCTGTGCTTTTGCAGCACTGGAGTATTTTGGGTTAACTAGTAATATTGAGAGATGGTGTGAATAAAGGTCATTTTTAAGGAGACTATTCTGGAAATAAGGCCAGTTTTCTCAAAGTGCTCCTGTAAGGTGGAACCGTGCTGGGCTACATGAGTTAACAAGTACCACAGCCCCAAACCACAGATATATCTGAGAAGTGTTCAAAACAGGATGCGGTCTTGATGAAGGTGCTACCCTACTGACTATTTTTGCTGTAGGTAACGTCTTTTAACAGACTGACATAGTGTCTCGTTTGCTATTGATGTATGATATGCACAAAAACAATGAGCACAAGATACATTAAAAGAACTCTGACGCACGCTTTTATAAGAGTGTAATGGAAAAGTGGTTTATTCAAATATGTCTACAGTGATTTTTTTTGCTGCTTCTGCCTTACATAAGGAAGTTACCTGCACCCAGATGAGCATGTAAATAAATAAGATACATGCAAAATCATCCTTATTGACCTCTGAAAACCTTTTTTCACATAGTTTAAGATATCCTGCTTGTATTAAGAGATGCTAATTAAAAAAATTGTTTTAGTCACCACAGTGGACACCAGAGGGCAATATCATACTCTGTTTGTAAGCACAACACAGCAGTTTAATGATGATCTGATCATCAGTGTGTTGGTACTCATTGAAAGGAAAACCATATTTGAGGTTTATTAAATGTTCATGATCTTGGCTGAGGGTTTTTATTCTAAACAATGAAGTAGTTTTGCAGCAAAGCATCCATTAGAAACCACATATTTTTTCACTTCTTGCACATACTGTTTTTTCCAGTTGTGCAACACTGTTTTTACCTAACTGCACTGATTTCAAGTCACTCAGCACATGCAATCAATGCAAAACCAGCAGTTTGTAGATCTAACTCCTCTTCACACAGTAAAGGGGCTGGACCCATCATCACACTTAGCAAAGTTCACAGTCCCCACTCGCTCATTTGCATCAATAGCACGATTGTTGTGGCTTTCTTCGATGAAGCCTGCTGCTTCTGTCTGAGTAACCACAGTAAAATGAGAAAAAGCATAAAAGAGCGAAGAGTTTTGGAGAAAAAGCTGTACTGCAGACAATGTCTAGCCATCTTCAGATCACATATCACAAGCCACAAAGGCTGTAACCTGTGCATCGGTAACCATGAACTCACTTGCAGTTACATTTCGCTCACCTGTTGCTAAGCACCAGGTGCACGTTTTTGTGGTTTCTTCACTTTAACCTCATATTTGCCTAATGACTTCAATTAGGTCTGTTAGCCTAGCAAATACAACAATGTGCATCGCACAGGGATTCCAGGAGTTGCCCTGGGTGAATATATAACAAATCTTAGTCTGTAGTTGTAGTAGAATTTTTGAAGAGATAGTTTTGGAAATGAAGCAGTGAAGTGAAAGGACTGAGCGTGCACCTCACCTCACCACACAGCTTTACCAGATAACAGTTTCACTTTGCAGGTGCTATACAACAGGCACCTTTTTACACACCCAGCTTGTACTGTTGTAGTGGAATCACATTATAATGAACTAAGCTCATGTATTTTGCAACAAAATGCATCAGGTTAATGCCTCAAACAAAATGGTAGTCATATGCAGCACCCCTGGTCAAATTACATTTTGCTGATTTTCTAAGTTAAAATAAGTTAATAACACAACCTCTACAGAGAACACACTTCTGCACATTTTTATGCACACTTATTGTGGGGGGCAATAAGATGTGGCCTGTGCAAAAGTTACATTTAAATGTTATGTTTTTATTTTTTCTGAATATCTTAAACACAAGAAATCAATAGAAAATGTGCACTGAATTATATATTATATTAGGGGTGGGAATCTCTAGGCACCTCACGATTCGATTAGATTACGATTCAGAGGGCTGTGATGCAATTATAAAACGATTATCGATGCATCTCGAGGCATCTTTTTTTTTTCTATACAGCATTTCTATTTTCTCACTGTGTGAGTTCAAGTTTCAAGTTCAAGTTTCACGTTTATTTGTGATTTGCACGTGTCAGGACATTTATGCATAGAAATGCTTGTGGAGAGGCTCAGCTAATCACTCTACAGAAAGTAAATAAGTAAAAATACAAATACAAGAAAAACTAACTGACATATATTATATATACACACAAAATATACACAGAATATAGAGACAATATACATTTTAAAGTGACTCAGTGACTTAGTGTTGTTATTCAAAGTGACTTGGTACTTTTAAACCAAAGTATTTGTAATGATCCATAATGAATTTACTTCCAATATCTCTTATTAATAAATCAAATGGAAATGATGTGGCAAGTGAACTAGAAGGCTCTCATTCAGTGCTCTTGTTTGGGGCGGTGGCGGGGGATCGCTGTGTCAGTAAAATATCTTCGGGTCGTGTGAAACATAGCGCGAAAGCCCTGTTTCGCAACGACTGACAACCGCCGTGCAGACTGCAGGTCACCTAGCAGCGATGCGTTATTCGCGTTTATAAGCAGCGCAGTTGGTTTCCTGGTACGTTAAATCTGCAACGAGAGACTGTCACACACTAAACAGTTACGAAGATGAAGTCGCTTCTTAAATGGTGGTTCCACCTTAAATGGTGTCGCAATTACATTCGGCGCCTCAGGCAGAATTATTAAATATACTTGTAATATTTTTACTTAATCCTAACAGGAGTTACAACAGAATATTCAGGGCCTCTTTAGAGTGAATCTCCCTGTACATAGATGTTTATATATATAATGACCCTAGTCACTCTGAATAGTTTGCAATGCAGTTAAGCAATTACCATCCTACCATGCTCTGTGGTGGGTATAAAAATTGCTGAACAGTTCAGATTTCTTTGATTTTGGACCAAGATGGCAAGAGGAAAAGATCTAAGTGACTTTGACAGAGTGTTCCTTACTGGGCCACACATGGCAGAATTTTCAAGACCCCTCAAGTGGCTAGTGATTCAATAGGCACACTGACTAAAGTGACTGCATTTAGATCTATGGGAAAGACATCAGTCTGACCACAACTACAAGAAGAGATATTACAACAGCAGGGCTGCGGTGCGTAAACTTCTCGTTACAAAGCTGAATGTATATTCATTCAGTGGTGCAGAGTGGAAAAAAGTGATTAGGACAGATGAGACATCCATTACTATATTCTCCACAAGAGGGAGAGTGCATGAGCGATGTACAGGCCTGAATGCTTGATCCCTACAGTAAGGGGTCCAATGTATCTGTTATGCGATTTGCTGGCATGGTTTGGAAGCACTTGACCCTTTAGAGGGAAGGGTCACTAAAAACCAATACAAAGTTATTCTGACTGATCACATCCATCTGTCATGTTGGAAGTGGTGACAATGCCACAGTCCACACGGTATGAGGGGTCACAAAAAGGTTTAATGAAAATGTGGTGAGGCAAATCATTTGATATGGCCTTTGTAGTCATCAGATCTTAACTCAGTTAAACACCTATGAGACTTTTTTTACTAACATTTTAGACAGCGCTTTCCACCACCATCATTACACCAATTGAGGATTTTTTTTTTTTAGATTGGGTTTCATCTCTCTAGTAACGCACTGAAGGTGTTCTCTCGGCTTTGACGGCTTGTGGTGGCCCAACAACTTACCAGTATACTATACTAGTTTTTCCTTTAATTAATAATAATAACAATAATAATAACTTCATATCTATCCTTGAAGATATAGGTGACCAGTGCAGTTTTTTTTTTTCAAAACAAGAGTGATATGAATTTGTCACATATGTATATATATTATAATCACTTAAACTCACAGACTTACGTATATAGGAGCATGTTTTACCTATGTATCTTATAACTTTGTAACGTTCTACCTACAATTACATGCAACAGAATAAATGGCCAAAGTAGAGGTAGTTTCCTGCAGTCAAACCCAGGGTACAAACTGACATGGAAACATGAATGAGAATGTTAATCTTAATACCTCTTGGTGATGGCGGTCACTCGACGAGGATTAAAACACAAGGACAAATGGTTTGTTTGTAGTGGAGCCTTGGACAAAAGGCTATTCATTTGGGGCAGTACAAATCCTCTGTTCTCTCCTGGCTCAGAACGCTTATAGAATTACATCGCACCCCAGCACAAAAGCCCTGCTTGCCACAGCCAGTGAGCCCAGTCATTAGAATGCAAAATGGGATGTTTCTCTAAGTGTGGAAGAGAGGAATGGTGGAGCAGAACAGTGGCTGGACATGACAAACAGAAGTTTAACTAATCTGCAGATGTCCTGAGCAATAACAACAGATTCGAAGGTTAATTATAAGAACCGAACTGACCACAAAGGAATATCTAAGCTAAGCCAAGATGGAAGAATTTCCAACAGCACTTGAGACTGAAAGCGGCACAGCGCTGGCACCAGCGGTGGACATTAGCAAAGGAGTAACTGTGGAGGCCCTGCAGACCCTGGAAAAACCATTGAGTCAAGCTGCTCTGGTTATGACCGAAGGAGACGACTCTGTGTTTTACAGTGAAGATGAAGAAATTCCACAGAAAGTGTCCATTTGTGCTCCACAGTATATGTCTGTGGGACCCCCTGGGCCTGTACAGCCTCCGTCTTCACCCCAAATTCAGAATTCAGGAGCAGAAGAGTTAGTGCAGTCTCTGAGTCACAGCATTGTGCTAATGGAAGCAGACTCTACGCATCACACTGGTGCCATGCTGGAGGAAGAAGAGAGGTTAATGGAGAATAAAGTGAATCATGTTTCATCTTTAGTCCACGTTCAGGAAACAGCATCTAAAAACAGCCCCGTCCACAATGAAGAGCCCTTAAAAGTACAGTGCACAGTGTCTGCTAGAGCTGAGGCTGCGCCAGTGCCTATTCAGCACAACAAGCAGATAGACAAGAGCATACTGGCACACAAGATGACTGAGAATCCATCAGAACCGCAACCGGACCAGGCGTCAGAAACACAGGAGAGAGGTAAGCAGCTAGGCATTAAGGCAAGGTGGAGTTTGAGTCAGTTTAATTTATGATAACTACATAACTGAACTAATCAGCCAAGTCTGTGTTCAAACAAAGCACATTTGCCAACAGGACCATTTTGTTAATTAAAATGGATGGAATTCCACATATTTTCCAAAATTTCTGTATAATCAAATCGTAAAGATGTAAAGGAAGTCATTCAGTGTGGTTTGATGTAAAATGCTATGTTCTTAGTCAGAATTGTTCACAGTGTTAATGATGGGAACCAGACATCAGAAGACGTCTTAATGCTGCTAAAAGCTTCCTCACAGAAAGTTATTACATGAAATGGTTATGAATGCACTGTCTAGCTGACACTCTAACACTCAAAGTCCCCTTTGCATGACTAAAGGGTTCTTTGCATCATGAAAGGGTTGTTAAGAATGTGCTGTAGATGGTTCCATATCAAACCTTTTTGAAAAGGGTTCTTCTGTTGTTAGGATGTCAAGCAACCCTTTTCAAAAAGGTTCTATATAGAACTATCTACAGCACATTGCCCATCAATCTGAAGAATGCTTTACTGATGCAAAAAACCTTTAATCATGTAAAGGGTTCTTTGAGTGTTCATGATTCTATATAGAACCATTTCCGTTACTAGAAATTGTCCTTTAAGGTCTTTATCTACATGACAGCATCAATGACCAACAATGTAAACAGTCCCCTAGAATACATTAACATTCATGACCAACAACTAAATTCAGTATAAGGATAAATGCCACAGAACTCATTCTGGTTGGCATAAAGTGATGAAATTATGTATAGATATGCACTGGATAAAAAACATTGGATTTTTTAATGTAAATAAATTTGTTCACCATCAAACTGTAGTAAGAATTTCTATTGATTTATTGAAAACTTAGCAGTCGTGACCAAAAAGATTAGGATTAACATAATAATTGAAGGGATTTACACCTTTTTAGCTTTTTGGTTCGATTGATTTTAAACATTTCTAAAGGTTTGTAAGATCTGTGCTCAGGCAAACATCTCAGGAAACAAGTCTGATATGGACATTAATGGGTTAATCTCGTGTATAAATCAAGGTTGACTTTATATTTTCAGTAGCTCAAACCCATACACTATCTTTTAGCTTCTTAAAGTTCTACAGTGGTATGTCTTTTTGCCTGGCTATGGTTTGGTTTAAGGGCAAAACTAATAATAATAATAATAATAATAATAATAATACAAAACTATTTCATACTGTAACTAGAGCAAAAGTGCACTGCAGTAACAGGAGCATCATCTAATTCATCATTACAACTTTCGTCATTCATGGAGCGTAAAGCTGACTGAGATTAATTAGGCCCAGGTGCTAGTTGCTCCTGGTGTTGATCCACCATAACTAGCCGCATTGCTAGCACAGTGAACATTTTCACATTTCCACTATGAGATAACAGTAGATGCAAATCAGATCATATAAAACAAGTATAGGAGTTATTCAGTCATTGCTAAAGCAAATTTGTTATTGTTTCTAGGACTCGACACTAGTCCTTGTGTTCTGTCAGATAATCAGTATCGTGCATACACTGATAAACAGGAGACTAGATTTATGCTCATAACTTACTACAGAGAATTCCACCACAAAATGGCTTGCACAGTCTGCACTATTTCTCTAACAGGTAGAAAAGTACCTAGCAATGTATTTGAAATCAGCCCCTTTCTCTATATGTAGTGAATTAGTATGTGTGGAATGAAAAACAGTGAACTGATAAAGTTATCAGGGGAACACTGAAGTTATCAGTGTTGAGGATACTCAGCACTTTCAGAAAAACTGCGATGGCCACATGTAAACTAACTGCACACTCGACTTTGATAACATAGCAGGAAGCCAAATACTGCCAAAATAACCGAGAGGCTGCCTACACAGATGTTAGCAAAGATATGGCAAACAATCTAATAGCTAACAAAACGCTGATAACATCTACATTTCAACATAAGTTCTAGTGATGCATGTTAGAATGATTGCTGGTTTGGCTGCCATCCTGAATTCAATTCTTTGTTGAACCTGTTTTAAATAGTGTATCGCAGAAGTCATGCATTAATGACTTTCACACCCAAATAGTATGGTATATCATTGGTGATGGAACAAGACATTGTATTTTCAAAAAGTAACCTCTGAATTTTCAAAATTTCTGCATAATCGTTATGATATAAAAAAGTTGTTCAGATTGGTTTAATAGGACCCAGACGTCTGGAATACATAATGCCTTTTAAAGTGACTTTTACAGAAAGTTATTGTGTGAAATGGGCATGAGTCCTTTGCTTCATTCATTTTCTTAAACCCCTTGATCCCGCTAGGATCACGGTAGCAATAGAGAAAACAGAGAATCCCAGACGCCCCTGTACCCCCACAACTTCCTCCAGCTCATTCTGGGGGTATAGGGGGCATCCTGATCAGACACCCGAACCACCTCAACTGGCTCCTCTCAATGTGCTCAGATGACTGAGCTCCTCACCCTATCAAGTATAGTGTAGCCTGCCACCCTGCAAAGAAAGCTCATTTCCGCCACATGTATCCATGATTTCATTCTTTCGGTCATTACCCAAAGACTGACTGTAGGTGAGGGTGGGAATGTAAATCAACTGGTAAATAGAAAGCTCTGCCTTATGGCTCAGCTCACTCTTCACCCCTACAGTCCAGTACAGTGACTGCATTACTACTACCGCCTGTCCCAGCCTGCGGCCAATCTCACGATCCCTCTTTCCATCACTCATGAACAAGACCCCGAGATACCTAAACTCCTCCACGTGGGGCAGGTCCTCCCCCCTTACTTGGAGTGGGCATGCCATCCTTTTCCAGGCAAGGACCATGGACTCAGACTTATGCAAAAATCATTTGCAAAAAGCAGAGATAACACCTTCTGGCCTCCACACATAATGCCCTCCTGATCTTGCCTATGCCTTGACACCCTGTCCGTGAATATCACGAACAGGAGTGGAGACAAGGCACAACCTTGGTGAAGTCCAACACCCACAATGAACCAGCTAGACTTAATGCTGAGTATACAGACACAGCTCTCACTCCAGGCGTACAGAAACCAAATGGCCTGGAGTCGTAGCCCTGGCACCCCATACTCCCAGAGGACTTCTCACAGAATATCTTGTGGAACATAGTCATAAGCCTTCTCCAAGTCTATGAAACACATGTATACTGTGTTGGCACACTCCCATGCCCCCTCAGCAATCCACGTAGGGGTGAACAGCTGGTCCACTGTTCCACACCCAGGACAGAATCTGCACTGTTCCTCCTCAATCTGAGGTTCAACTATCAGCTGGAGTCTCCTTTCCAGCACCTTGGCATGAACTTTCCCAGTAAGGCTGAGCAGTGTGATACCCCAGTAATTGGCACACACTCTCCGGTCCCCTTTCTTAAAAATAGGGGCCATGACCCCGGTCTGCCAGTCTAAGGGTACTGTTCCCGAGGTCCATGTGACATTGCAAAGGCATGTCAGCCATGCAGAGCCATAAGCATTTCTGGGTGAATCTCATTCACCCCTGGTGACTTGCCACCAAGGAGCTTGCCAACTACCTCAGTGACCTCCACCAGGGAAATGGAGTCTGACACCCCAGAGGCCTCTGGCCCTGACTCCTGTGATGGAGACATGTTATGGACACATTCACCTCTGCTGAATACAGCTTGTGCAAAGCCACTCTAACTGCTCCTGAGTTGCTGGACGGTTGTCCAGAATCTCCTTGAAGCCAAACAAAAGTCTTTTTCGATAGCCTCTCCAGACTCCTCCTATGTTCTGGATTTTGCTTCTGCCACTGCCATTGCTGCTACCTTTTTTGCCCATTGGTACCTGTCTGCTGAGTCAAAAGTCCTCTGGGCTTGCTTGATATATGAAACGTTGTTTTGCAATAGTTTTGAGATAGGCTTTTGGCCTACAGTGTATTTTTATTCATGGTAGAGGGGCACATAAAGGTTATTGTAAGACAAACCAGTCCTAAAGAAACAAAGGATTCCCCTTTAACTTTCAATGTCATATAAGATTTGGTTCCAAACCATTCCTACTGGTCCGTTCATCATGGAATTTTGACACAGTGTAAATGACAGCTGGCAATTTTAAATTATGTTAAAAGAAATGCAAAAAATGGAGATACAAGGGTATGTCTAATAGGGTGTAACAATGCATCATGACACTAGAATATCACAATGCAAAACAGTGACAGTGTGCATCGTGGACAGAGAACAGGAGAACAGACATAATATTATAATCCTTGTACATGCAATTGCACTTTTTGAACACTAGGGTTTGCAGAAAATCAGCACCAAGCAACAAACCACTGCAGTACACCTCTTGAATCCTACCTCTAATATAATCCATATGTTGTGAAACAACATGATTACAGTCATTTTTCTTCATTCAAATTTTGTTTAAAGTATTGTGACGATACCAAACTGTGAACCCAGTATTGAAAACTGAATAGAATTAATGATGATAAAAAATCTGTGAGTCTGAAAAAATAAATTTTCTTTGGGGACTATTTTGCCTAATAACGCTTGCATGTACATCTCTGCCATTAATAGTTTTAAAAAATATGTTTTAGGCCAAAAAAATATCTCAACACTATCGTAAAACAATGTTTAAGGTGTTAGCCAATGCACTCGTAACTATTTTATGTGTTCACCTTCTGTGATGTAGCTTTTACAGGCATTAAGCACTCAGAATATCTAGTTCCTATCACCACCACTGTGAACAATTATGAGTGTATGTTTCTCTGGAATGGAGCATTTCAATTCAAACCATTCTGAATGACTGTTTCCATTTTAACCATTCAATTACACAGATTTTGCAATTCAATTGGGATATAGTATGTCAGTTAGTGCCGTAACTGACAGTTAGTGTCCTACATTTTGAGGTGCCTTGTAGAATGTTGTTAAGGGGCTAACGTTTCCAAGAGATTCCAAGGGTAATTTCTACACTAGCCACCCTCTGAAATAGAGAAACGCACAGTTAATGTACTACACAGACAACAAGGGCTCAGTCAGATCCTATGTTACTTGACCGTAAACAAAATGAGGTCTTGATTTGGGACACAGAAAAAATCTCCTTTTCCAGACACAGCAAGGGCAGATGGAAGCACTGCCACAGCTGAAGGACATGAAGACACAGAGGAGCCGGCCCAAGGCAACGAATCATCTGACCACTCGCGCCAAGCGAAGTATGGAACGGTCTCATACAGGCGGATTCGCAGAGGCCTTGCACGACAGAGGATCGAGGAGTTTGAGGCCATGATGCAGCTCTGAAAATGTGCTGAAGGGCCTCAAGGAAACGTGAGTTCAAGGACTAGACTGACTGAATTTGCTTGAGCTGCAACAGCTTTTCTAACAAAAGAGACTTTTTTTGTTATTTTCCTCATTGACTTGTTGAGAGTAAGTAAATGTTTGTGGTTCATTTAATAGGTCAGTTATCAATGAATGACCCAGTTTCCCTTGTGTGAAGCTACAGTGAGCTATTAGGATGGGATTTCTGAGCTGAGAAATATGAGAAAATACTAGGTTAATTAAACACTAAAACACTACGAGACTAAACAAATAAGAGGATGAAGGCACACAATCCTCCAAACAGAAGACTCATTACTGGAATATTTGTACAGCTAAGTCTAAGCTAAGTCAGTTCATGCTGCAGCTTGGCTACACTGTTAACACGTGTGCCTTCATCCTGTACACTCACGTGCATAAATATTATCAGAATGAACCTTGATATTAAGTAAAGTTTCTGCAAAACATGGCCAACTTAATATTTATGAATTAAACAGACTGGAAGGACAATAATCACTGCTGTGGAATAGATTTCTATCAGCTTACACTGCAAGAGGGTAACAATAAAAGAGAATAGTGTAAAGTAAACACAACAAAATCTACACTTGGCTATCAGTCTGGCTATCAGTCCTTTCAGTGGCATGTGTTATATTTAAACTGACATTCAGTTTGTCTGTACATTATTGGACAATGATGTTTTTTTGGGGTTGTTTTGTGACTCCAGCCTATTGGATTTCAGATGAAAGTGAAATTAAAGTATAGTGTGTCAGCTTTACTATCTGAGGTAAAGGATTCATGACTAATTTCATTATAAAATAAATAAACATAATGGATAAAAATGCTTTGTTTGTACTTGATTGCAGATCCTTTGTAATCAAAGGCTGCCTGACGACAGACATGACCAGATGCTCCTTTGCTCCTCCTCCACACGCTGATTCTGTAATGCCACCATTTAAGTTTCCTGCTTATTTTATGGGTTTGATGCTTTCTAAAGCTGACAAATTAAACTTAAACTCACACGTGTAGAAATTTGCACATGCTTAGTGTACATATGACGAAACTTTAAATTTTAAGGTAAGGTTAGGGTAAGATTAAGGTTAGGGTTAGGCTAGTAGTAGTTCTGGTTAAGGTGTGGGTGTGTATGTGAGGTTTGGTGTGTACATGTGTGTGGTTGGGAGGGATTAGGCAGCCACACTGTGCCTTAAATTTGAAAAGAAAACAAATAAGTTTTTACCCTTTTTAGCCTCCATTCCTCCTGCTAGATCAAGTTGACCTGAACATTGTGTGTGTATAATATAAACATGCAGCGGGGCTTGAAAACACATTATGTTAGTCATTTTCCATTTACTTGTTCTTTACACTAATAAAGCCCAGTAGAAAATGTTTCATACTCCAAAAATGAATAACATTTTTTTAATATATATTTTTAAGCTTTGAAATGAGTCAGTTTGACCCGCAATATAACAGGAGGGTTAACATGTGAGAAGTACTATTTTCGTTACACTGACCACGCTCTCTTTGTCTTCTCAGTCATATCTTTGGTAACACGCCTGCAATAAATCACCCCCACATCGTAGTAGAAATAATACATGGTTGGATTCTTTGCTGATGCATTTTTGGCAAAGTGGCTGGCCTTGAGCCATCCTTACTCGTAAAAGACTAGGCCTCATCTGGATGCTCCTTTAAAGCAAAGAATGGGTACATCATCTCTTTAAGTTGTTTTTTGAACATTTCACAATGTTCCTAGTCTTAAATTGTACCTGTCCCAACTTTTTTGGAATGTGTTGAAGGCATCAATTTCAAAACGAACATATATTTACAAAAAAAACAATGGGCCTCTTTCAACAACCATTCTTGAGAAGAAATTTCTTTTTAAAACCCATTTGTTCTTAGGTGAGAACAGAATCTACTCACACTCAAGAGCACAAAGGTGCAAACAGTTCTGAGGTTTAAAAACACGCCATGAATCTGATGTAGACTTTTTCTTAGAACGTTTCGCAAAAACAAACTTAAGAAAAAAGATATTGGAGATTGAGGCCCAGTGATGTTAATGAGATAAAACATTAAATATCTTGTCTTCATAATGTTTCATTCAAATATAGGTCAAAGTAGATTTATTAATCACTAATTTTAGTTTTTATTAGAATTTCACATACCGTCCCAACTTTTTTGGAATTTGGTTTGTACAAATATGAGAGCACTCACCACATTTTACTCTGTTCTGTTAAAACATAAAATGAGCATTTCATTGAATTTTTACACATATTTTCTCGTCTTTCTGTGATAAAACAACAAATACCTGAATACTGATTTCAGTATTGGAACACTAGGACCTTGAATGGTTAACTCGAGTACTCATCCACATCCTTAGTCTTCAGTACGTGAAACACTGTTCTCTGGAGCTCAGGTTGGGCCTGAAAAACTCCATAACTGCTTTAGCAGTACGCTTTGGGTCACTGTCTTGCTGGAACATGAAGTGCCATCCACTGAACTGTCCACTGAGTTTTGAGACATTTGGTTGGATCTGAGCAGTTAAGATGCTTCTGTTTACTTCGGAAGTCGTCCTGCTTCTGCCATCAGTAATCACATCATCAAACACATTGAAGTCGAGTAATCCAGTTCCACTGGCAATCATACACGATTCCCAGAACAGCTAGCTTCATAGATGAGTTTCACAGATGAGCTGTTCCTTTTTTCTCCACACTTTCCTCGTTCCATCACTGGGGTACAGGTTCATCTTGATAGTCCCGGTAAAAAATCACTGTTTGCATCAGAAATGACCACCTCCTTGTTTCTACACTCATTGTCCATTTTATCAGCTCCACTTACTACATAGGTGCACTTTGTAGTTCTACAATTACAGACTGTAGTCCATCTGTTTCTCTGCATACTTTGCCCCCCTTTTACCCTGTTCTTCAGTGGTCAGGACCCCCATGGACCCTCACAGAGCAGGTACTATTTGGGAGGTGGGTCATTCTCAGCACCTATATAGTAAGTGGAGCTGATAAAATGGACAATGAGTGTAGAAACAAGGAGGTGGTCATAATGTTATGCCTGATCGGTGTAAATAGGGGTAGGAAAGTGCTGCTTTAATTGCTAATTTGTGGAGATGATCAGGGGTGCTTATGGAAAAGTGGTGCTATATAATAGTATGGTTCTCTTCAGGATATTCAAATCCTGTTTGTCAAAATATTGGTGCATGTCCACAACACAAGGCCTACTTTCTGGCTATGTTTGATTAATTAGTAAAATCTATTTTTTTAATGGCAGTGAACGCTAACTGCACAATACACCATTTACAGTGATCACACAAATGTCTGAAGATTTATCAGCTATATAAGCGCTATGTAAACTGATTAGTCTTCATACGGGACTACCAGACTCCCTTTACATACCTAAGAATTGCCTGCACGCTATGGCATTAGTCTTAGGCAGGTGTTAGCTGAGGGAACTGTGGGTACACAAATGAAAACTGATGATGTGATGCAAACCTTTGTACCTTCTTAGAATCGGGCCTGCATCTTGATCTCATCTGACTAAATAACAGAACTCCGTAGGCTTTTATTTCCTTTAATTTGCTTTTTAGGAAACTGTAACATGGTTTCGCACGATGTGGTGAAACCTTTGAGGTTATGCAGGTGTAGTCTTCACTTTATGGTGGGCTTTTGCAAATCGATGCCTGTATCCTGGAGTGCTCATAATCTGCAAAAGCTTTTTCGTCTTTTCTCTGTCATGCACTAATGTGGTCTTCCATATCCTGTGAGGTTGTTTACTATTGCTACTCACAAATGAATTCTTGCTTCTTCTTCATGTTTATTTTTATTCTTTACTGGCAGTGACACTTCTTTGGTTCTCTTTGTTGCGAGAACACCAGCACCATATCTTTGAATTAAGAATTCATGCTGCACCTCACTTTTCATATGTCAGTGTGCTGGAGTAGAGAGCCAAAACAACAAAAAGTCACTGTCCTCTGTAAAGACTGCACTGTATTCTGTGGTTCTTTACATTTTGCCAATTGGACTTTAACTGGGTCAGCTGGGCTGGGTTTGTTGCAGGATTTGTTATTTTTTACCAGATTTGGGTTACAGGGCTGTACAGTAAGCAGGTACTTTCTTAAATTACAAAGAAAAGATTCAACACTTCCTGTTCAGAATTACTGTAAGTACATGAGTCATAATTTTAATGATCAGTATGGATAGAGTTTTTTTGTTTACTATAGTCTAAAAATTGGACAAAAATGGTTAATAGTAAATAATAAATTCTTTGTGCTTGCCCTTGCATGATAATACATACCTGTGTTAAGCTTTTCTTTGTCTTCATGGAAAAAACGGACACAACACCTAAAATTGTTCATTATACAGCACAGATAACATTTTAAAGAAATAGTTAAATCTTTAATAAAATCAAATTTAATTTGTTCAAAACACCTCTAACAGCCTCCACAACAACCCCCCAAAGGAAAACACAAAAACAACAGAAAAACTTTCTTAAAAACATTGTAAACAGCTCCCTCTAGTGCCACAAAGGGTAAATTATCTCTCAAATCTGGAGCGATGCATCACTGTAAACAACATAATTATCTAAACATACAATGCTTGTACCAAAAGAAACCACTAAGTGAGATGTACCTGTATGTACGTTTTAGTGCATGTTGCATAAAGTAAAAGCACATGCATAAAAGAGAAGGATTAGAAACCTGCACTGAGGTACTCAAAACACATGGGTATTCCTGGAATTCTACTTCTTACAGATAAGATTTAATGCATGTCTATGGAGTTAGGTATTCTCATCTGGTCTTGAAATTGTTTATACAGATTAGAGGTTTTCAATCCAATCCTCCAGGCCTGTAGCCAACTGACGTTTTTGCCGAAATCCAGCTCCCAAATCTCCTTCCATGTCATTAACATTCCAAAGCCCTGGGCTGTCTGGCTCCAGGGAACAGAGGTGAGTAGTAACTTGCTCCAGTTTTATGTACATATGTATAACACTGATTCATTTTAATTAACTTTTCCATTTTAGAAATATCACCAATTTAGTCAATTCTTTTTTTGGAGGGCTAATTTAATTCTGTTCTGTTGGTTCGGCTTCTGGACTGCTTTAAAACTGCTCTAGCTTTCTAATGAGACTAATAGGACCAAAAAAGAGAAGAAGAACAACCAACAAACTTTAGTTCGTGTGCTGATAGATGCTGGATGTACAAAGAAGCGCTTCTACAATTATACAGAATCTAGTACCTGATCTGATACCCTTTCACTAAAGTTCCTGAACGGTTGGTAGCTAGTTTTATTTGTACTTTAGTCATTTACTGAAGTAACAATACATGTAGTTGAGGATTTCAGGCCACTCTACCCGCGTCTGCTAGCAATAGAACAAAAATAAGAGCAGACACGGTAAAAGGAATTAACTGAATAGAGCAAACATGATCCAACTTCTCTACTAAATTGTCCTTTTTCCATCTGAAGCTGGCTGAATGGAGTTGAAGTGGTAGTGTGTCCCTTTGGATCCAGTAATCTTCACTGTTCCCCATTGTTGACGAATTACCACATTCGTCTATGATTTCACTTAAGTGTTCTCTGGCATACTACAAACAGTACACCGTACCTCCTTTTTCAGGCACTTCAAATATTTGTTTGCAAAAACAAACACAGCTATCGATGAATAAAGTTTAAAGATGTCTAGTGTCTAAAAAAAAAATAAAACAAAACAAAACAAAACCATGACTTTGTGGAGCAGCTGTCCACAAAACTACTCCAGACCAGCTAAAAAAAAGAACAATATCAAAACATCTGCCCCAAACAAAAACATTGCACAAACCCTTAAAACATCCCTTGTACCGAAACTACATAAACTCTACACATGCATCTCTCCATCACTTAAAACACTGTGTAACACGTCTAAATGTTTTCATCCTGACAAAGCAAGATGAAAAACCTGGTCTGCTGAGCCACATGGAGGCAGGTGAATACGTCTGTGCGAGGCTCAGCGTGCATAGTAGTGTGTGAACTGCCATTTTTGGAAGAGGCTGGACGTATCACACGCATTCAGATACACGCTGTCGGCTTTAGGCCCTCCCTCCAGACACACCCTCTGGAACATACCTCTGGGGGAAACCTCTGCAATCAGATGCTCTGGCTGAAAGACATACACATTGGAAAGGCAAATGACACACCTGAACAATAGCCCATGTTATTAAAGAGCCCATCCCCTACATTTTTATGCATCTTATTTTTAGTCCCCTGAGGTCAAATTATAACATTTGTGTGATTTTATGTACCAAAAACAGCAATTATTTATTTTTACATGACCATTTTCTAGAGGTGGTGGTGGTGGTGGTATTAGTTGTGGTGGTGGTGTGTTAGTGTGTGTTGCACTGGTCTGAGTAGGTCAGACACAGCAGTGCTGCTGAAGTTTTTAAACACCTCAGTGTCACTGCTGGACTGAAAATAGTCCACCAACCAAAAATATCCAGCCAACAGCGTCCTGTGGGCAGCGTCCTGTGACCACTGCTGAAGGACTAGAGGATGACCAACACAAACTGTGCGGCAGCAGATGAGCTATCGTCTCTGACTTTACATCTACAAGGTGGACTGACAAGGTAGGAGTGTCTAATAGAGTGGACAGTGAGTGGACACAGTGTTTAAAACCTCCAGCAGTACTGCTGTGTCTGATCCACTCGTACCAGCGCAACACACACTAACACACCACCACCATGTCAGTGGTACTGCACTGCTGAGAATGATCCACCACCCAAATAGTACCTTCTCTGTGAGGGTCCATGGGGGTCCTGACTACTGAAGAACAGGGTAAAAGGGGGCTAACAAAGTATGCAGAGAAACAGATGAACTACAATCTGTAATTGTAGAGCTACAAAGTGCACCTATATAGTAAGTGGAGCTGATAAAATGGACAATGAGGGTAGAAACAAGGAGGTGGTTGTAATGTTATGCCTGATCGGTGTGTGTGTATGGTTACACCCTTTACAGCTAGCCCAATGTAAGAGAATCTCAACAATAATAATAATAATAATAATAATAATAATAATAATGTTACATTTATATAGTGTCTTTCGCAATCCCAAGGTCGCTTTACATAACAAAGAGGAAAGACACTAAGCATTAAAAGACTAAGCTGTGAAGGAGGAAGAAAAATAGAAAGAAAGAAGAAAAACGGAAAGAAAAAGAGAGTTCCAGAGTTTGGGGGCCTTGGCACTGAAGAACCTGCCTCCCAAAGTGGAAAGTTGGTGCGTGGGACAGCAAGTAAGTTATTACAAGAAGACCTAAAAGAGCAAGAGGGAGTGTAAGAAGTCAGGACTTCTCTGTAGTAGAGGGGTGCAATGATATGCAGGGCTTTGAAAGTAAGTAGTAAAATTTTTAACTTTATATGGAACAGGACCAGAAGCCAGTGTAACAGAGAGAATGGGAGTGATGTGAGATGAGCGCTTAGTAAGGGTGAGAACTCTTGCTGCAGAGTTCTGAATGTACTGTAGCTTTTGTATAGACTTTACAGGGAGACCAACAAAGAAGGAAATCAATACGGGACATCATAATGAAGACATGAACCAAAGTTTGTGCATCATTATCAGTCAGGAACTGGCGAAGATGAGCAATGTTACATAAGTGAAAAAATGCAGAAAATAGATATAGTTAATACTAGAAAGTAAAGTTTAAAATTTAAAGTATGATCTTTAAAGAATTACTTGTCACCTAAACCTCCAAGATGCTACTACTTTATTAAAGACTCATCACAAACTGCCACTGATAAGGCGATCCTGTCTTATTTACATTCTAAACTGAACAACTAATCTTCAGTGATATGAGGCTGTTTTTTCAACACAACATAACATACCAGGACTTTATTGGATTTATGCAGCCAGCGAAGGTGTGGCTTAGTGCTGTCACATGATTCCATGGTCACGCCTGTTCCTGTGCCCTGTGGAGCCACACAGAAAGCTTTCTGGCGGACTGTTCTTACCCAGCTGTAGTTGAAGTGCTGGCTCTGAAAGATGGAGGACAAGGCCAACAGTCAGTACCAGAGTCTGCCGGCATGCATAGTATTCTATCACCTTATATGACTCATGGCGGTGAACAATCTTATCACATAAAAACATAAAAAGAGGTCTGTATATAGAGAATGATAGGTGTATCATAGGGGATTACCTGCTTGCTAAGATCACAGATCTCAAAAGATAAAGAGCCGTTGTTCAGTGCCAGACACTTGCGGGTGCCCACATTGAAAACCTACAGGAAAATAGTTGAAAGGTCATCATTACACTCAATGTGACAGAGAGATGGGTTACACTGTGGTTGAAAGTGATGTTTCTCCTTTGGCCCCGATTCACTGAAACAAAGGCTTCAATCAAATCACAAGGAGACTTAGACTGATGGGGCCTTGTAAACATTAAACACTTAACAAAGACTCAGTTGTCTCACTCCGAGAAAAACAAAACAACTGACCAAATTACTATGCGCTGGACAAGACAGGAGAGGCACGGCATTTTCAGAGATAAACATAACAATTGAGAATTTGGAAAATATGGTAGCATTTCTATAAAAACTGTTTTGGCCTATAAAATGTTTACATTACTGCAATTACTGTACTTACCAGGCCTTCAGCTTTGACTACCGGAGCCTCCAGCTCAGGGTAGACATTGTCCAAGTACCACTTAAAGCTCTTGCACTTGAGTTTCTCCCGCAGCTGGATCTGTGCTGTGAGGTTTCCAACGTCTATCACGTTCTTGTCCAGCAGATGTAGGTAGCCATAGCCATAAAACACCTCTTTATACTCGTCCAGCCACACCTCTGCCACTCGCGCCAGGTTCCGCTCCACTGTCTTCTGCCGGTCTTTGGGAAATTGATATGGGTTCTCGCCGCGGAAGATATGGCCGACACGAGAGCACGGGATTATCTCAATCTCACCACCACACATCCAGATCTGATGAAAAAAAAATGTATATATTATATACATATCTCAGTAGATTTGTGGTTGAATGGAGCTGTAGCTGTAGCGTAACAAAACTACAGGTAAGGACTGTATGGTTTAAGTTTTTTAAATGATCAATTAGAAATGCAGTTTTGACCAATTCATTTGACCAATAACCGAACGCCTTTAGTTGGCAGTTAACCGTTAACAAGCAAGCCTACAATTAAAGCATGCGGCCCATCAAAATATCAATTCTGAAACAGATAACTGTGGTTGTAAAATCTGATTGGCTGAACTGCATTTAAAGCCACAATACTTGATATACACACATTTATGAGTGCATGCCATCAATTGAATTCTGTACCAATGCACTGAGATATTAAAAAGTGTTCCTTGTATGGACGGTAGAATGTAGTGCTGATAGGTGGGGCCAAGCATCAGCATGCATGTGACGTAATCAGCACAACACCATTTTAAACATGCCCTACATAAGAAGCCAGTTTAGTTTAAACCAAGGGGCTGACAATTGTAATATGTTTATGATTGTACATTCTACATTCTAAAGTCATATTTACTACTCATTCCTAGCCCAAATTAAAATATAAATACCATAACTGGAGCTAGCTTTAGCTCAGTGCTCCTTAGCAGTTCTCAAAAGCCATCACCATCCAGACGTCCTTCTCTATAATTTTACATGTCAGTGGGTGATTTCCCCACCCCTCCACACTTTATCAAGGAGAACATGGTCAAAATAGGTTTCTGTGTTATCACTTGCGGATGGTTGCTTTCAGTGTGGTACACCATTGTAGCTGTGCTATCAACCTCTCAAAAATGGTTCTGAAGACCTGTTTTAGCTGCATGCTTCATTTTCTTAGAAGGCCTATATCTCACGTGTCCAGTTTAGAATGTTCCTCACCTAAATAAAATCAAATTTACATTTTTTTTAAATACATTGAATCAAACAACTGTTCATTTGTTATTTAACCTTTAATCAATGAATCATTTATCCTTAACTGATCATGATAAAACCCTAATGATTCATTGATACACTGTGCTGTCACCATGTATGTCTTTCTGATGTGAAGATCTGGTGATAAGATTATGGATTTGTGGTTGAATGGAACCAAGACACAGCATTAAGAATAAACTATGGTTGTATATTTGTAGAACTATAATTCTAAAAATCAATAAAAACAAGATTAGGACTTTGTACACCATATAAAGCCTTCATTATTCCATGCCAAGGACGTTTCAAACTAGATATAGCTTTTTATGATGATACCTGAATTCTGGGTGTAGCACACATGAAAATAAAGTTTAACTGAAGTCCTAACTTTGCTTCCTAAACACTAATACAGTGGGGCAGAAAGTGTCATATTAAGTTTAAAAAAACTGGTTTCATGGTTACTTTACCTTGAATGAGATCTCCATATTCTCCCCTCCCCACACATCCAGGCCTGGGTCATACGCTCCCAACTCATAAAAATACTTCTTATCTATAGAGAATAGACCTCCTGCCATCACAGGACATCTGGCAAATAAAAGCAAATACAAACAATGAAAAAAGTTGGAAAAGTTTTGCAGTAGATGGCAGTCGTGCTGAATTTCTCTCATTACTGTGACCATTAGCTCTTCCCCCGAGGGAACAGGCAGTCAGCTGGGCTCCTATGCACATCAGCAAGGCAAATGAACTGCATTTGATCATAGGAAAACCTAATATCACATTACATATAGTGTATGTGTAATATTTGGTTTTGCTATATAGAGTTGAATTTAGAGTTAAATTAGACTCGTTAACACCACAGCTTTTAATTAAGAATGGAATTAACTCAACTGAATCAGTTACATTAATCGAACTACTTTAGTAATCACAGTTCAGATGTCAGAATTGTCAGTAAGCGTTACCTGATGGGGTCTGAGTCCTTCATGTGTTTCTTTTTGACGTAGTCCTCTGGTAGCGTGCTCCAGCCGAACACTAACGGCCATTTGAAAATGCCTCTTTGGAAACTGTCCACCAGCACATAACTGCACAGAATAGGCAATGTTGATTAAAGCTGACTGTTCAGTTGCCTAACTATCTACGTGAGCCATCAGACACCCTTGCTGGCTGGTGCACATTTACTACTAAGCATTCAGGGATCAGGACTTTATACAGTCAGTGCCTTTGCTCAAAGTCACGTTTCAACTAAAAAAAACGTATATTTTCATCTCAAATAGGCCTGCAAGACAGTTACCTAAAAAAATAAATTACAATTATTAGTAAAAGTTGGAAGTAATCTACAAAAGTATACAGTTTCATTTGACATACTTTTGTCCATATTTTTTAAAACAACAGTGAAACAAAGTCTACTGAGATTGCTTAACTCAATATGGCTTGAAGCATGTGTATGATAATTTAGCCATGCATTCTGTACAATGCTAATTGGGGCACATGAGCTTCATTAGCCTTGTAGTTTCAGTTAAACTAAAGAAGTAAATTTCAAACACCAAACATGTCTAGACAGATTGACTATATTTAGCATTTAGAATAAGGGGAAAAATGTGTCATCACTGATGTAATGTTAATGTAAATTAAGCCCTGTTACCTCATGTCCTTGTCGCTGATGACGTCAATTACAGGGCAGACTACTTTCCTGCGGTCATTATAGACCCTCTCCAACAACGGCTCCAGCCAGCCCACATTACACTCGACATGGGAGTCCAGGAAAGTCAGCACATCACCTGCACAGCAAGTAAACAACCTGCTATAGGCAAGCACGTAGCAGACCAGGGGCCTGTCTCTCAAAGCAAGTTTAACTTAGGTAGGGTTCCTGACTAAACTTCAGCTGCACAAAGCCTAACAAGTGGAACCAGGGTTAACTCATTTCATGAAGGTGGTTAACAGCCTTTTCTGTTCACCTAGGTTTATATACTGACCTATGATTAATCCCTGTGTGAAATCATACTACATACATAACGTCCTCCTGGAATTATGAAGTTCTTCACATGTTCTTATTCTCTGACGACTTCTTAGCATCTTGTGAGCTGTTTTTTAAGTTGCATGGAGTTTTGGGCTCTTTATGTAGAAAACAAAAAAGGTTCTATCTCCAAAGTCAAACTCTAACTTAATTCTAGAAGGTTCTAAGTGCGAGCCAATCAGCACTTCGAATACACACAGGAGGACCAATCAGGTTCTGCTTTTTTGTCATGTTGCCACAGTGCAAGTTTATGAAACTTTATGAAACATGTTATAAATGTTAAGCCTTAAAGGTGACTAAGTAGTATACATTTGAATTCATGGGGTCTTAATTACAATATAAACACAAACTTCATTCATCCACCTTTTCTTTTTCTTCTTTCTCCCAAATTAAGACATTTTGTTGCCTTAGAGTCAACATTTCTGATATAAAACAACACGAAATACTGCCTTTATACTGACCTGCTACACTTACTTTTTAGGACAGTTTTACAGTAGCTGGTTGCTGTGAAACCTAAAGGAAACTAATGGTTCCTACCTAAAATTGATCTCTGCACTAGACAAAATATTTAGCACTGACCTTTATACTAAATCTATCAATAAATGCTTTTTTTGAAGAAGAAAAAGATGATTTGTCCTAAAACGATAAATAAAATTCCTAAAAAATGAATAAATAATAAAAATATAATGCCATAAAAATGTCATAGAAAGCATTACATTTAACTTTCTGATACACGTAGATACTCTTCATGCAAAGAAAAATAATGTTTTACAATAAATGACAAGTAAACTGTTTGTATTCCATGGAAATCACTGCTTCTTTTCATGTTTCGCCAGACAGAACCTTATAATTCCAAGCAGAAAGTGAGTTCTTATGATTATTATAATTTCAGTGAGTTCTTAGGATTATTATAATTCCATGTAGAACGTAAAGAATATATGGCAGTAAAAAAGAAACACTGCCACCACTGCCACATCCTAAGGCTTACTGGAGTAATAACTGCTTTGACTTCTTAATGTCTATGTAACATGATTTGCTTCCTTTGCTGAAAAAAGCAATATTCTTCATGTGACTGCTGCCCCAAAACTAAGGACTCTAAGCCTCTGTCAGAAGGCTGTCCCTAATTGGTCTAAAGCTTGGCCCTGATTGGTCCAAGAGCTGTTTATGATCCGAAATCCCAAACTTAACCCACCCTGGAGAAAATCGACAGCAGTATCAAACCAAAACTAGCTGGCTATGCAAGAAATCCTGCTTTGTGACACAGGCCCCAGGACAGTTTTGCATAGAAGGAAATAACTTGCTGATACTCATTTTACAGAGGATGAAATAACAGGATGCACTGCAGTGCTACACAATCTGTGTGTCTTGGTATTTGCATGTGTTGGTATACATTTGTATACCTGCATGCATTTGGATATATTTGCATTCTTGAGAAAGAAAGCGCATTCTGTTCGTACACATTTGTGTGTTTGTGAGTCTCAGTATGAATTTTAATGTGAAACAGTGTGAAACATTGTGAGGTTTTGTATGTATGTTTTCATGCTTGCCTGCTCGCATGTATTTACCTTTTGCTTCAGCAGCTCCAGCCAGCCTCGCTCTGATCAGCCCCTGTCTCTCTTTCAAGCGGATGATCCGCACTTTGGGGAACTGAGACATGTAAACATCCAGCTTTTCCTTCAGGTAGTCTACAACACACCAAGAGAAAGAGAAAGATTACAACCAATCTGTGCTTCATAACAACTGATTCTCGATGCTATTACTACATAGCTTACAAGAGTACCTTGTGCTTCATGTAGAATTAAAAGAGATTACACAAGATGCTTTTGCATCCAGTCTGCTCACACTGTTGCTCATTCAAAAAGATCAGACCAGGCTGAAACTCACCTTATAACTTCTGAGAGAAGGGGTGAAGCTAAACTGTTATGAGCCACACAGCACTTGAGTAACAGTGTCAAACTCAACCACTAAAAGGGCCATATTAAAAAATCTCAGCGAATCCATGGGGCAGCTCTGTTTTTATTTAATTTAGCCATGACCCCAACAGGCCATTATTTATTCAAAATATGCCAAAACTGCAACAGCAAAATAGGCACTGGATAATTATTCAAAAATAATTCTAAATAAAAATAAATTGTTGTGGGTAGTTAAAAAAACAACAACTGCCTATCTGCTTGAATTAGACACCAGGCATCTTTTCTTTTTGAGTAACTGCTGTCCCACAGATTGTTGTTGGGTGAAGGGGGTTAGAACACACAGTATGCTGCAGTGCATGCTGGGGACTGTAGTGCTTCTCAGGGTGCAATGGCCTAAAAAATAACAGAAAATTAAAATAATTCTGCAGGCCAAATAGGACTGTGTCACGGGCCTGACTTTGGCCCGCTGGCCTTGTGCCTCAGAAGCTTATTTGGGGTGGAGGATGATGAGTTCAACCCTTTAAATGTTGAGCTCATTATTTAGCTAACGATCTTAAAAGTTACTACCGACCCAATATTAGCTCTTAGCGTTTTTTACAGTGACACATATTGTTACTGCTAAATTAACCCACGCCCACAATTTGTCTTTTGACAAATATTCATGAAACTTTAACTACAATAATTGATAATCTAAAATAAACTTCAAAATCATTAATACAAGTGAGCATTATTAATATACATTCAAAAAACTGCATTCCACTTAACAAAAACTTAACAACAATGAAAAGTATGATAAACCTGTTAAGTACAGCTGAATGATTTGGGGGAAATGTTGTAATTGTGATTAATTAATAATTAACCTCCAGGCCTTTTTTCCCCTCAAGAAGACCAGCACATCCATTTATGTTAATAAGAATAAGAATAGCTTCATAAAGCACTTTTCATAGCAGTGACAGCTGAAAGTGCTCTACAGACAGGTGATACATTTTAACAGTAACACAAGAAATTACAATTGAGTTTGATTTGCTTCTATTATAGTTACTGTTCAGTAACAGCAATAAAAGGAAAAAAAAAGAAAGTTAAGGGTATTAATTTGAATCATATGAAGCAATGACAAAGAACACGTAAATACAAAAAGAGAGGTAGACATTTAATTAAAAGCTAAATTAAAGAGATCAGTTTTGAAATGTTCCACAGTTCATAAACATAATAACTGAAAGAGGCCCCACGTTTTGTTTATTTTATGGAAGGTCAGAAGGCTAGTATACAGATCTTAGATCACTTTAAAGTCTATCCTAAAAGATACAGGCTGCTAGTGCAGTTCTTTCAAAATGGGAGTGATATTATCTCTCTTTTTTGCTCCTTTTAAGATCCATACAGCTGCATTAGGTATGAGCTGTAGAGGATGGATTGTCTTCTCCAGTAAAAAGAGCACAACAGTAATCAAGTTTCTCTACGTCGCACTGAGACAGAAAAGGCAGAACTTTAGCAATATTTCTCAAATGATAAAAGCTACTGTAATGACTGTTTACATGTGGGATAAAACAGAACTCAGATTAAGTTAAGATTACACCCAAGTTTTGTACGCTTGTTTACTTAAAACTTTCCGACATAAAATATAGGATATATACTTTTTCAAATTGCAATACATATATATAACAATTAACTGATTGATTGCGTAATGGAAAGCAGAAGCAGTTTTCCATCAGCTCTAACTGAAAGGAAATCCCACCCATGCCCTTATCTTTTGTGTCCACACACCTTTGGTGCTGCAGTCATCCACCAGCAGGACCTCTTTGAGCAGGTGAGGAGGCGACCTGTTGAGCACGCTGTGGACGGAGCGAAGCAGAGTTGACCAAACCTCATCCACAAAACAGAAGATCACGCTGGTTGTGGGCAGGTCATCATGAACCAGGTTCTCGGAGCATCTACAGAAGAGGAGAGGAAGGTGAAGGGGATGAAAATCATACATCATTGATTCACATATATGCATATATCATGAGAGGCCCACGTGGACACAATCATAGTTGACTGAATGTAGCCAATGACACTGAACCTAACTGCAATGATTAATTTTTGTTATGTCTGTAAAGATTTTTGGTCAGAGCTAAAGGGACACTCTGACCAGGCTAGGACAATCCCCTTTTGATGATGTATCTTCAAGGTGGGCGGAAATTTTGAAAACTGCTTTAGGGTGGATTTTTGGGGGCAAGCAGTTCGAAATGTGCTTCCTAGCAGTATTATTAACTATGCACAAAAGCACACATGCATGCACACATAGCCCTTGAGCACGTCCTGTATGGTCCCCAAAAATGTTGTAGTTTTTCCTCCCACCTTCAAGATACATCAGCAAAAGGGGTTTTCCTAGTCTGGCTAGAGTGTCTATTTAAGCGTCTCTGTTCAGTGCAGTCTGGGGAGATGTTGAAGTGTAGAGATGACTTTTCGCTTTTTTTTTGGTGCCAGACTTTCATCAGTTACCTTTATTGATTATTTACCCACTTTTGATTACTATTATTATTATTATTATTATTATTATGCTTCTTTGTTAGCCATAATATATGCTTGAAAGGTTGCGAACTCTCACCCTGTGGATGTCCCTATGTTAAATTTTTAAAAAAGAGGACACGGGGGGCAGGAGGGTGGCACAGGGCAGACTGTAAACAGCCAATGTCAATAAAGCAAAGCTTTAAAAATCACAGCCAGACATGGTTTTTAGGTCCCAAAACGAGGACATGTGCAGGTAAAAAGAGTCAGGGTCACTTTATCGTTGCTTCTATTAACATCTATCGTCATTTAAGACTGAACTATGTTGCTGGAAAACCAGTTTACAAACATAAGCAAACTGAAATATCAGTGGCAGCTGTTATTTATACCAATAATATAATGTAACATTAAAATGGCCTAAGATAGTTTAAAAGGCCCATATAATGGAAATGCTAATCTTCCTCACTGTTTGATGGAGTTTGGTGTAGGATGTAAACACGGGTAAGGTTTCAAAACAGAATTTCAGTTCTAACTAAGGAGAAAAAACAGCCCATTTTGTCACAAAACTCATTTAAAAATATATCTGTCTATTCAATTTGAAGTGATAAGGACTATTTCAGCTGAACAGCCAATCAGAACAGAGATCACTTAAATGCATCATTCTTACATCATGGTACTGATCTCCTGCTGTGTGAACTGTGCTGAATCGCATCACTGTATCACCTCTCTTGTTAATATACACTGAGCAATGTATCATAACCTGCTACTGTGATGTCACTCTCACTTCGCTCTTAGACTGTAAATACTGCAGCTGCTCCTGGTTATGTTCATACTCGTCGTGTTTAAACTACATCATACCATTTAGTGCAGTACCTGCTTTCATGTAAATACAACAATGTGTCTTATATGCTTATGTAAATATGTTAATTGACATGCTTCTATTCCTACTCTCTCATATGTTACTGTAATTTATGTCTATTTTTATTTCTGCCTAATATATGTAAGTTTATGTGAAAGTATATGTCTTGCTACTGTAGCACTGCAGTTACCCTTCGGGATCAATAAAATTCTTTCTTTCTTGCTTTCTGGTGTTCTTTCCTTCTTTCTTGCTTCTGTTCCTTCTTTCTTTCTTACTTGCTTTCTTTCCTTCTTTCTTGCTTTCTTTCTTTCTTGCTCGCTTTCTTCCTTCTTTCTTGCTTTCTTTCTTTCTTCTTTCTTGCTTTCTTTCTTTCTTGCTCGCTTTCTTCCTTCTTTCTTGCTTTCTTTCTTTCCTTCTTTCTTGCTTGCTTGCTTGCTTTCTTGCTTTCGTTCCTTCTTTCTTGCTTGCTTTCTTTCTTTCCTTCCTTCTTTCTTGCTTTCTTCTAACTGTACAGTAACAAAAACAGTCTGTTGAGTTGGAGGTTAGAACATGGTCCTGTATTTATGACTGTGCTGCTACATAAAAGCACACAAGTGACATAACGTATGATATAATTCCTGTAATACTTAAGCTTCTTTTAAACACGTTTGTAAGCACTGCTGCAAAGGACATGAATAAGCTACTCACGCTGGAGGTCTTGTGTCTGGAATGGCTCTGTCCACTGGAATCTGCTCGCTGAGGAACACGTTAAAGTAGCCTTCGCTCCACCTGCGCCTGCTCTCATCCTGCTTGTCCAGGGGCACCACTGCGGCCTGTCCAAACTGCCCTACCGCACGCACTTCTCTTGGCTTGTCGGTGACGTCCAGGGCCATCACCTTGTGGAGCCCAGCTGACCTCCTCACACCTGAGGAGTTCAGCAGTTTCACGGGTTCTCCAGCCGGGAGCTTTCCCGGATTCAAAGCACCAGCTTGTAGAGATGATTTGTGCTTGTCTTCTATCAAGACTTGAGCTGAGTCATTCTTGTTAATGTGCTTGTTATCACGGTTAAAAACTATAACGCCTTTTCCCTCTTTAAGTCTCCGTATAGGTATGACGTCCTTTTTCGCACTGATTGTTGGGTGAGCATCTTGTTTTGCTGTTTTCAGAGTACTGTTGCTGCTGGTTTTCTTCAGCAAACCAGAATCCACTGGTATTTTAATGTCCTGCACTAGCCCCACTTTAGTGTCCTGCACTAGCCCCACTTTAGTGTCCTGTACTAGCCCCACTTTAGTGTCCTGTGCTAGCACCACCTTAGTGTCTTTGGTCTCCTTGCTCTGCAATTTGATAGTTTTCTCTTTCAGAACCTCTTGGGGTCGCTTTTCTTCCTGGACAGCAGGTGGCGCTTTGGAGTATGACGGTGCTATTCTCCTCTCTTTCTCCTTAGTTCCAGTTCTGGCTTGTTGTTGTGGCGGTATGGGGGTTCTCACAGTTGTGTCTTTGCCACTATTGTTCTTTTTTAAACTCTTCTCTTCTCTCTTATTCTCATTAACCCCCTTTCTCTCTCCTCCTTTCGCCCCAGTTGGCGTCGCGTCGTCCTTTTTAGGCTCCACTTTGCCTCTGAACTTCCCAGGCTTTCTGTACACCTCAACAACTTTGGTGTCGAAGCTGTCTGACTTTTTACCCTCCCCCAAATCCGCCTGTACCTTTTGGAGGGGATGTTTGAAGTCCCTGTCCGCTACTTTGGTCCCTTTCGTAGCCTGCCTTTTGGTCAGCTCTCTTTCTTTGACGACCAGCTCCTTGAGAAGTTCAGTGTTCACCTCGCTGATCGACAGCCTGAGCGCTGCCATGTCAAACAGCAGCCAAACTACGGAGGCCACGAAAACAAAGGCAAAAACCCGCCCGCTGCCCCTGAAATACTTTCTGATCTTCATTTCTGGTCTCGATAAGACAGACAATCCCGCTCAAATAAAGCCTACTTACAGGACAGAGGGTGACTGAATTTGGGGGCTGACTTACATGGAGACATGTCTGCGTGGCAGCATCTCTCTCTCCCACAGCTCCAGCCTCTGTGGCAGGTCTCCATTTCTACTTCAGCAAGGCAGTCAAAGGCGAAAAACACAGCAAAGTTGGCTGAATTCAGGCAGCCATTCAGACCAACTCACCAAGCCAAGCCTTTCCCCTCCTGCCCAGTCCCACGCTGTGCAGGTACAAGGTAGGGTCCCATGTTAAGTCGTAGCTCAGTGCTCTCTTACAGGCAGTCTTCAGCTTTAAGGCTGCTCAGAGGGTATTAAGTTGCATTAACACTTACAGCACCACCAGCAGAGGACGAGCCACGCTGCAGTTTTGAGGTCAGAAATCAGCAGTTTAGGAGAAAGCACAGCTGGTCAGTGACTCCACAACACTCACTCCGGCTACCTGTAGTTGGCAAGGATGTGGCTTATGCAGCAGTTCCTGGATCTACTGCGCAACACACACACTTTAAAGTTACACGTAGGCCAAATCATTTGGCCACGTGTGAATTCAGATTCATACATTTTAAGGCGCGGTTAAGTTTAAGTGAGAAACAGAATAAATTATATTTTACAGTAAATTTACATTTAAATATGGGAAAAGTGGGATTTCACTTACATTGTTTTATGTGTTTATTGTTCCAAAATGTATAACAAACACCAAAGCGCATTAAACAAACAAACAAACAAATAAATAAATAACATGTTTGTACATCGGAACAAAACCTGTTATCTCCAAAATGATGACTTTACTGGAGAAGGAAAAAACATACTTTACTTTTTTATGTAAGTCAATTGGAACCAGACTTTTGTCCAAGTCATTTTGGGCCATTATTTTTGGTCCAACCTTCGTGAAATTTACACACAATGTAAAGGCCTTCAGGCATTTTCAAATGATGTCAAAAAACTGAAAACTGACACGGTTTTATAGGCTGGACTGATGCCAGCCTATACATGACAAGTGATAGGTGTGACAGACATGAGTGTACAGGCACACACAATACTGTACATAATAACGTAACACAGCACTAAACACAATACACAGCAATACATTCCTTCATTACCTCCGTAGAACATACTATAAAATGTATGCTCTCACAGCTTAATCAATCTATCCTTTCCTCTTACAGAGAAAAATGGCCAGAATTTTCTATCTTTCTACGCATCCTAAAGACGGGCCTCTTCTCTTCAGTCCACGTACAGGTGATTGGGGAAATGAAGTGTTTCCATGTTTATAAGGAACTCCGACGCCGGTGTAGTTCAGTCATTAAGCACCAGTGTAATCTGAGGCAAAAGTAAATATCAGTAACTTATTATTAATATGGAACTTTCAACTGCAAGGATCCATGGAGCTAGCGGGAGGACCTTGAGCTAATTGGAAAGTCCAGCTAAGAAAATTGGCAACTTATTGTGAAACCTGTTTTGTATTACTTGATATGGCATAGAGATCATTCATTTATTTATTTTTTCACTATTATTTTCTTCTTTGATCAGCGGTGGGTTTATGGGTACCATGTGGGGGGAGGGGGATGTTGGGGTGGTTGGGTGCTTCATTTTGTTACTATGTCTATTGCTGCTTACTGTATTTTGTATTACACTGGAGCACTATCTTAAAAATAAAATCATTTGATCGCAAAAAAAAAAAAAATAGCTACTATTACTGGTGCTACAAAGGAGAATATGTAACAGAGCAATTGCTGTAAGATCCCAAAAAACATACCTCCAAAACTGTTACCAACCCAGTTAAAGATCTGATCAAGAGGTCCCTCTGGAGCAGGGTTATGACATTATGAACTTACATGAATATGTATATTTTTGTTTATTATTTCTAGTTTAGCTCCCTGTATTGTGTAGAAAATAGATTTACAAATCAGAAGTTGATCCACTAATTCAGAATACCTTAAAATGACTGTAGGGAAAAGGAATTCTGTTGACGCATTGGATGTTTGCTGAGTCACACATGAAATCAAGCGTGTCCAGTTTAGCCAGTACTGTCAGTCACAGAGTGCTGGATTAGAAAAAATGTCTTCATGTTAGAACGTTGCCAGTTGTTAATGTGCCTGTGAATACACAGCCTAAAGTGTTAAATAAACATACACTACATCAAACTTCCTAATAAAGGGTTAGTACAGTTCATTTCAGAAGAAGTGTTGGATAAACAGGTGACTGCAAACTTTTGGATATATAATTTGCGTGTTCAAAAGTTTGTAGACATTTGCTTATCCAGTGGTTCTTCTAATATCAAGGGTATTAATAGATGTTTTGTCCCCCTGCCACTTTGCTGCAGTAACAGCCTTCTGAGAAGACTTTGCTCTAGATGTTGGAACATTGCTCTGAGGATTTGATTGAATTTGGTCGCAAGAGCATTAGTAAGGTCAGGTACTGATGTTGGATTATCTGGATCACAAACATCAATCCAACTCTTCCCAAAGGTATTGGATGGAGCGCCATCACTCCAGAGAACACAGTTCTACGGATCCCAATTCCTGAAGGGGCTGACACTCAGAATTTGTCCAAAAGAATCCAGACGCCCCTATCTATTTAGTGAATTCAGCTACTGGCATGTACAAAGATGGTGACCTTATGCCAGTGGTGGACAGTAACAAAGTAAATGTAATTCATTACTGTACTTAAGTAGTTTTTTGTGTACCTGTACTTTACTGCAGTATTTCCATTTTGGGTGACTTTTTTACTTTCACTCCACTACATTTCAAAGTCAAATATCTTATTTTTTACTCCACTACGTTATGCGAAATCTGTCGTTCCTTTTGGCTTATGTGTGCATAAAAACGTAACGTCAAAACAAAAGAAGCGTGAAGCAACACACCAGTCAGTTTACAATGCGTTTTGAGCTTGTTTTGACCTGTTCAGCAGTTGAACAGTTCAACGTCAGTGCAGCAGCGTAAAATTTTGGGAGTGCCTATGTCGACATAAATGATGGAACTAAGCTAACTTTGTGTAAATGGACCACAATATAGAAATATGTACACATATGCGATTGTGACTGAATTTCATTTTATAGTAAATTTGTTTTTGCTAGTTTGTGTTTATGAAAAGAGACCTGCAGATAGTACAGATAGTAAAGGAAAACACACTTGTGAACTTGTGTTTAAAGCAAGTTTTTATTAAACTTAAACTTGTAACTAAGTTGCATTAAGTTAATTTATCTTATAGTACTTTTACGTTCGATACTTAAGGACATTTGAAGGCAAATACTTTTGTACTTTTACTCAAGTGGAGGTCTAAAGGGAGGACTTCTACTTTTACTGGAGTAATAGTTTACCTTGGGGGTCTCAGCTTTAACTTAAGTATATGATTTGTGTACTTTGTCCACCACTGCCTCTTTCACCAGTGCTCCTTAAAGTAGCTGAGTTCACTAATTAGAAGGGGTGCCATACTTTTGGACATATATTTTGGCACACACTAGTTTTATGTATGGATGAATAAAAGACCTCAATGCTTAAGCAGGCCTCTGAAGGTGCTGAGTTTTGAAATATGGGTTTCCAGCATTGTAACGTAGATGAAATAGAGATGAAGAATGGCAAAAAGATGTGAAAAGGGAAAGAGAAGTTGAGATTGTGTTGTTGCAGGCAGGCTGTTACTCCATGCAGAGTGTGTGTGGTCAGATGGGAGTCTGGATCCCTGAGTGTGTGGCCTTCTCGTCCTGGCGGAGACACTTTCATAGGGGTTCTTTGGACCCATTAGCCTGAGGACAGCCCTGAGGCCTTGGGCCAATACCCATGACATTCATTACCTCACACAGGCCTTTGCATTAACCAATTACAGCCAGTCATCAACCTGGCTCTGTTTATGCACTGTAGATTCACGCTGACGTTATTGTGCATCTTTACTGCTTAACCTGCATTACGGACAGGACAAAGTAAGACCGTATGACTGAGTTAAGAGTGTAGTCTGTCTGTAGTGTGTCTTTCTTCTCACATCTTCTTTCCAAGTTTATATGATTATGAATCATTATTTCAAAATTCAACCTCTCTCCGTTCTCACATTTGATGGGGGGTGGAAAACTTTGAACATTTTTGTTGAACCTGTCCGATTCCGATATGCAGTATGATGCAGATCCTGGGCAGACAGTGTTTTAATTGAGCTGTTTCCAGCCGCTGTTAAACGGGCTCTGGCATGGTGCGAGTGGAGGCGAACGATCCGCTGTTGTGTCTTTATAACATGCTAATTAGGCCTTGGAATTGAAATTACAACAGTTGGTCTCTCATTTGCATAGAGGTCATGTTTAGCTAATGTGTCTCTTGTTGGAACAGACAGCCAGCAGGACTGTGGTTAAATCTGACCCACTGACATTTCCCGCTCCAAATTATGCACAATGTGTGAATTAAATTAATTAGAGAATTCATTAAGAAATATGGCTTGCGGAAACGACTGTAATATTTAGTTATGTGAAGTAATTTTCTTTCATTGTTAGAGCTAATTTGTTTCATAACATTTCCTGCGGTAGTTTCTTTCCTGTGTTAACTATGATGTATGTAATTTGTTAGCACTTTAATTAATTTAGATTAATTTTTTTTTTTCTTTTCCTCAATGTGCAGCTTGTTTGGACAGATGGTACCCATCATAGAGACCTTTCACACAATTAATTTAAAATCAATTACTTCCCTTTTTCATTCTTTGTAACTTGTATCAGGCGTGCGTGGGAAATGTGCGGCGCTATTTGCGCGGTCCGTGACTGGATGCAGATTGGTCTAATGGCCGATCATCATCCCCTCTGGTGATGCAGCAGTCACAGAAATGAAAAGTGGAGGCCTAATGGCTGCTGGGTCCTTAATACGCTGATGCTTAGATAGCTTTCTTAATTAGTCCTGGATTGCTGGTCGGGTAGAGAGACGAGGGATCTGTTATAAGAACCTCTGGAGCTTGTAAACAGGGCCTTGTGCTCGATTATGTAAATGACACTCTGCCACGCAGGCTCAGGACGACCCCAGAGGAGTTCCTGCCAGTCACAGTGAGAGAACTAGAGGAGTGTGAGAGAGATCATGATGGTGTAACCGTTATCTAGGACCTCTGTTTTTAGAGACTGTAAAATTCCCCAACATTCAGTATCAGTGAGTAAATGATATTTTCTGAAGGATGAAATATTAACCACCCAAACTGCAGACCTGCTGTTCATTTATTAACCTTAAGACTTATAATTCGGTATCCATTCAGTAACTGCTGTGAAAATAATATGTAGGTTATTGTAACACTGTACTTGGACCCTGCTGCATACAGTGGTGTGCAAAAGTATTGGTCAAATGATGTTTTTGTTAATTTTCTATTGGAAATAAGTACACAGCCTCTACGAAGAACACATGTCAGCACTAATGCACAGTTACTCTTTTTTTCTGAATTTTATATGTTACTTTTATTTTTCTCTCATATGTTAAAGTCAGCAAATTAACAGAAATTATCCTCTAAAATTTACATTTGCAGATAATTGCTATATAAGTTTGTTCCTTGTAGAGGATGTGTTAACTTACTTTCATTTAGAAAATCAACAACATGTCATCTCAAACGTGCATATGACTGTTATGTTGACATAAGCATGCCATAAAAATGTCAAGGCAGATGTCATATGCTGTCATGAGACACATTATGTCCAGCAATACAAGAGTGTCATGTAATTGTCATGACTGATGCCATGTCATGTCAATGTTTAGTGTCATGACAGTTTTTGTCACATGCTCATTTTTGCCAAGTGCTGTAACGACATAAAACATTATGACACATATCATGACAATAATACGTAACATAGTAACACGCTGTTATATTGCTGGACATAATGTGTCATGATAACTTATGACATGTTTATGGCATGGTTATGTCATGTTATGTAGCAGCTTATAGTAAAGTGTTACCTAAGATATGAAAGCGAGAAAATGAATTGGCCTGAAAAGCCCATACAGTTTAATGAGTTATAGATATACTCCAATATTTTTCAGCCTGGTCTCTATCTACTGTTTACTGTTTGTATACAATACTTTTCTTTGTACTTTTTCCCCAATTGTTTCCTTGTTTTCTTAGTACCCACTGACTTGAACCTTGCTTATAATAGAAGGCAATGGTCAGGTGCTGAATCACTTACCCTTTGGCTTCCACTGTACATATTTTTTTGCTGTAGTTTTATGTTCTTTTACTAAGTACAAGGGAGTCTGTGGTTATAGACCATATGCTAAAGGTGTAAAAGATCGAGATTAGGTTGAAAAATGCTGTAGTATTCCTTTAATACTATTAGTATATTTTTTTCTTTCACTGCCTGGCAACACCTATGATTTCAGCACATCTTAACCTAATCAGAATTTACTTCTCAATGCTTGATGCTTTTGTACGTTTCTAATAACCTTATCAATTCAATCAAAACAATCATCAATCAGTGTAAATCATTCATTCCGTCCCTAAAAAGCAGTTTCTTTTTTAGCACAGTGATGTTCTACCTGCACTTACAGTACAGTGGGATCACAGTTGTTCAAATATGAACCAAATCTCTACATTATCTAATCCGGATTTATCTCATGTTCTCATATAACCATGTGTTCTGCTGCTTCCCAAAGGAGTTGAGTATGATTTTTTCAGTGGTGCAGTACTTAACTGATCCCTTCAAGCCACAAGATGGAGCCTTTGGTCTTCAGATGTGAAGCAGACACAGTAATGCTTGGATACGTAGGACCACATGTGCTGCTGAGTGCACAGCTTTGGGAAATACGAACCAGAAACTCAAAGGTTAGGCATATAACTGTCTTAAATCTTTAACTATTTATGAAATGATTTTGGAAATCCATACAAAATGTATTGATTTTAGTAATGAATACAAGTGGCATCACCAGCTGAAAGTTTATTTGAGAATTCCAGCTATTCTTGATATTCTCTAAATATGATTTTGAATTTATTTATACCTGTATCTTCATTTTATCAAAAAGATTCAGTCTCAGATTCCTCTGTGATGATTTAGTGAGATTAATGTCTTCATTTGTTTTTATGTCTTTATTAATGTCTTTATTTATTTTATGAATCATATTGCTTTATTTTATGCACATCCAGCCACCAAACAAGGCTCATTTGTTGCAATTCTACTTTAGAATGAAAGTCATCTCATGCATAATCATGATACATAAATAAAAAAAGCTTAATGTTTCTAAATGCATTACTGTTCTCTTAAATTTTATTGTTTTTCAGCATGCTCTGTATTGGACATTGTGTTTTGACCATACTGATGTTTTACTACCAATGGTTTACAGTATTAGTAAAATGTTACTATTTCTATAATAGTGCACACCTTTAGAATTATCATTGTATACAGTTCACAGTAATACCTTATACAGAGCATGCATAAGAAAAAAACGTGGAGTTTGACAAAGAATTAAATTTGACTTACTGCTTTATACTTTGTTTTCCGTTTGGACATGGGTTCAGAACTGTCTCCAGCTGCTAAGCCCCATGACTATGAAAATAGCAGAGGAATTATTTTAAAATAGGCATGAAATTGATGTGAATAGCTTTGTCGTTTCCAGGGTTTTGGTCACAATCAGCTCGATCAAGAAATCAGACATGCCAACAGGACTTTGAACAGACATCTGTTTCATCTATTGTTTAATCCTCCGTTTACTTCTGCTCAGTAAGTAGCACATTTTAATATCATTATTTACATATTTTCCAGGCATTGCGACACTATTTATCACCGCTCTCAGAGCAAAACCACTACCTCTGTTTTTGTTTATTTTTTTACAGAATTTGAAAGCACCAGCTGTCCTTTACAATGTGTTAAAATTATGAATGGAGCAGTGGAAATGCTTCAGAATTACTTGGAAAGAATCTTGTTCCTTTAAAGGGGAACTCCACCACATTTTCAAAATTTCTTCATAATTCAGTGGTGATGTGAACAAAGTCATTCACAGTGGTTTGATGTGAAATGGTTCATTGTAGGGGAACTTACCAACACAGATGTCTTTACAGTGGTGGTAATAGGAACCTGGGGTTGCAATATCTACTTCACAAATACATTTTATTGACTATCCAAAACTGCTAGTGAACCCAGACGTGTCTTCAGAGTTATTATATGTGATGTTGATGATGGTAAAATAGTGGTAAATCCTAAAAATATGTTTTCTTTGGAACTGTTTCATGCTCTGCATTTATCTTTCTACCATGAATGGATTTAAAAAATTAAGTGTTAGGTCAACAGTTTATTGCAAAATTATCATAAGACAGTGTCTCAAACATCAGGCAGTGTATTTATAACCATTTCATATAATAACTTTATATGAGGGAGCTTTTATAGACATTAAATCTTTCTCTCTATCGCCACCACCGTGAACAATTCTGACTTGGTACGTTTCTGTAGAACGGATCATTTCACACCAAACCACTCTGAATGATGTTGTTTATATCTTAATCATTTAATTTCATAGATTTTTTTGAGAAATTGGTGGAATTCATATTAAACATTCATTCAGAGTTAAGAACAATGCTTTACCTTACAGTTACCATTTTGGAGATGTAAGGTTTTGTCACGACTCTCACCTTGGTTGTCTACCTATTGTAATAGCGATTGTCATTTGTTAATATATCAAACTATTTTACTTGAGAGTCAGATTGGATTTGCATTGCTAATGTTGTCTAGTCCCACTTTGTTTTGTTCATCGTGGTCAAGTATGATCAGTAAAAAAAGCACTGGATGCGACCCTGTCCTCATGCGAGTTTGTGAACCCTGTAAATCGGAGTGCGTTGTGTGTCCAGTAGCTATGGCAGGGGTTGGCATGGCAGCCATGTTAAATGTCAGTCGTTAATGAAAGCTGGCCGGGGTCTCGGACGTTGGACAGTGGTTGTACTGGCTCCTCTCATGCCCTCTAGCCTGCCTGGAGCCCTGCAGCCAACCTGACTCCTAATGCCTCAGCCCAGAGTTTGACCAAGTAGTGCTCTGCCTCAGTGAACTGAGGCTTTCTGAGGACCACAGACGCCAGGACAAAAGCTTGCATCTTTGAAATGGTTATGTTATATGAAAAGAAAAAAGCATTTTTAACTTGGAGATTTTATGTCTAAATTATTTTGGACCATTTCTGTGGGTCCATTCGACAGGAAATGAAGGTTAAGGTTTTGGTACCATGACTATACATAGTTTCTGTGAAGTATGTGTCTATTGTTATTAGAAAGATGTAAAATATTGTATGTGAATGGTAATAATCATTCATTTGTTTATTAATCAGGCATAATGTCTTTCTATGAATATGCATGAAAAAGAACTTGAAAAACCCCCGACCTCACATTGTAAACATGAAGAAACTTTCATAAGGACCAAGGACTGCATAGTAACCTTGATCCTGACACAACAAAGGGGTTTGATTATCACTGCCGCCCATGAGACGGACTCACGTCACCTTCAGCGCCCGCTCCAGTGTCACAGGACAGTACAGAGTTTTGATCTTATAATATCCCAACGAGTTGCGAGCTGTGATGAAGTAAAAAAGAAAAGACGCCTGCGGTACTTTTCCAAACGAATGCAGGAAGACATGCGGCAGTTTTGAGGAACTTGACTCCCTTTGTTAAATTTGTATGAGACCTATTGCCAAACACGTCTTTTTATTATCGTACACCGGGCGGAGGAGATGAGCCCACGTTGCGTCTAAATTAACTTTCTCTATTTGCCAGTAAATGAAATCAATTCCATCCTTTATGCTACTTTTTCATATGCCTTTTGTCTTGTTGCGGAATCTTTTCTCTCTCTCTCCCTCATTCATCTGTTTTGCCCTTTCCTTGATCTGATAGCATTAAACATATAATTAAGTCATAAAGGAAGGTGCTGATGAGCGTCGCAGATGGTAATTGCGTCCTACATTTGAATGAAATGATATGCATTGCCACAATTTACAGCCTGCTGCTCATATTTTATTCAGCAACCTTTTATCTCTCTTCCCTCAGAATTATTCTGCAATAAATTTAGACATCTTATCAATAGCCGGAGTGATAGTGGCAGGAACCTGGTGAAGGGAGGGAGGGTGAGAGAGAATAAGAAAGAGAGAGGAAGGAAAAAATTACAAAAAGGAAAACCCGAGCATGTGCTGGTTACGCTGTTTCAAATCATTTTCCATAATAAAGGGCTTTATCGGCCCCGGCGTGCTGCCGTAGAGGTGGATGGCTCCATGAGTAATTTGCTTTGGTGACAGCTCGCCACTCCAGGTTGCAAAGACATAAAGAAAGTTTTAAATGGACTAATGATTATTTTGTCAGGAGAACATGGTGTTGGATTCCAGTGCACTTGGTAGGTTATTATAAGAAGGCTGCTCAACATGCAGTCTTAGAGCCAGATAGAGCCCAGTGGTCGACTCCATCTAGGCCGTAAGTGGAATATGCTGTAAATGTTATAAATAATAAACAGTTTGACTGGTTGTATTCAAGCCAAATACATTCCTCTTACAGTGTCAATGAAAATTAAACTACATACAGTGTATTTGATGGTATTTGATGCTCTATCAATCCAGACAAAAAACAGTTCCACTGCTCTACAGCCCAATGGTGGGGGACTTTATACCCCTCTAGCCAATGTTTGGCATTGGGCATGGTGACCATAGGCACATGTGTGGCTCCTCCAGAGTGTCCCATTCTATTTGCAAGTCTTTTTTCTGGAGATAAACAAGCTGTATGTGCACAGTTGAACACCTGTGTCAGCACCTTGAAGTAGCTGAGTTCACCAATAAGAAGGAATTTATGGATACATTTAGTCATATAGTAAAATAACATATGGTACTGTATAAAGTCTTACACAACCAAGAAAATTGTTTAAAGTCATTTATCTCAACAGTAAGTCTGTTTTTGCCTGTGAAAACAAAGACTGTATAACAGTATAATAAATAGAAATAAACTTATATCTGTAAAATATACCATTTTTATTCATTTAAGTTTTTTTATTTAAGTTATTTATATCTTGCTCAGAAGAGTACAGGTTTGGTTCCTAACTAATGCTTACACATTTTGGCAGACACTCTTATCCAGAACGGCTTAAAATTTTATTCATGTTACAGGGGTAGGTGAATATAGTATTAGGAGTCTTGCCCAAAGACTTTTTTGGTATGCATGGTGTGCATGGTGGGCAGGGATTTATTCTTATAGTTGGTTTTCAGGTTTATTCAAACATAATTAAACTCTGATAATCTAGTGAATAAATCCCATATGCTGAATCTGAGAAGACTTTTGTACAATACTGTATGAATACCTTTTACAAAGATTTTTTTTATATATATATAAAAACTGACACTTTTTTATATATATATATATAATATATATAAAAAATTATATTGGTCTTTATATAATGCGTTGAGTGGATTTATATTAGAAGATAAGTGGTGAAGTAGGTCAGCAGTTCTTGTGACCTATCCTCCTTCAGGAATTCATTCACCTTAAATCATACATTTGATTCTCAGATTCAGCATATGGTATTAATTTATCAGACGATCAGAGTTTAATCAAGTTTGAATAAAGTCTGAAAACTGACCTGCTGTTTCTTTATATGACGTTAAACCACTGATCACCAGCAGCTTAAACCAGTTAAATTATCGCTCCGAATATATACTTAATAGGCCTGTCATGACCATGAAAAGGATTAATTGCCATATAAGTAATTGCGAATAACATTTTAAATGTCTTTTTCTGCTCATTGTAACTTAAGTACAGCATGTAGTTTAAGTACTAATGTATAGTGGCCAAATTTGCTGATTAGCTTTCTCGCTTCTTAGTTGTCTGTACCGTAGCTCCCAACAGACGACGGATACAGCTCAAGCTCAAATAAACGAACATGACTTACCGCCGCCCTCTAGAGGTATTATAGCAGCAATTCTTAAGTTAAAACCTTTGTTGTTTGTTATGACACCTATGACGTGTCTCAATGAATTTGTTTTCTACTTTTTTTATCATGTTTCCCTCAACCCACCTGATAAAAACACACCCAATTCACATAGTTTTTGTTGTAACAGAAACATATGATTGTGAAAGCTAACAGTTGTGGACAACAGAAGTGGTCAGTTTAAATAATTCAGTTCAAATATTTGCGATCAGTCATAACTGTGACAGGCCTAGTGTGTTTTTTTCCTGAATTTTAGTTATGCTATTTAAATACTCTACAGCAGCATTAAGGAAAGCTTTAAGACTAATGAAGACATGTGTGTAGGACAACAAGGAGGAACGTGTGGTATGAATAAGGGATTTGGTGTAGTGTGGAGTCACCTAAAGGTTGCGCAATTACCTGCACACTGAGCTGCTTCACTGTGGCAGTACAGCCATGTTGCTCCATAGACTGCAAGTGTTAGAATGGCATGACAAGTCGTGAGCTTAAGATGATGGAAAGTGATGAGTGGGTGATTACTTGCACATGGTATTTTGACATTCAGCAAAGAGACGATTGAAAAAAAAAACTGTGAGAAGTCAAATAGTTTCATTAAAGATCAAAGCATAAGCCAGAATGTGGCGCGGCGACGAAATGCCACGAGTACAATTACACAAGTGTGCTTTTGGCAGCCTCATCAAGGTTAAATCATTTAAGGAGCAGGCAGAACTCAGAAGTGAAGAAATTGGCAGTGTTTCGAGTGGTTTGGAAGGGGTGTAAATTCCACTGTATTGTATAGTCATGTTAAACACCCCAAACTCGGCAATTTAGACATGCTCTTTAATAAGCACACGTCTCCACCTTTTGAGTGCGTTTCAAGCGTGCACCAACCACAGGGCCTGGCAGACGTGGCTGTTGTTATTGGTTAGTGGATTATCTTTGTCAATTTCCCTGGAGGAACTTCAGCGTCCCTTCTGATCTGCTCAGAACGTCCTCTACCTCCTCACCGCCTTCCTCTACAGGTCCCTGAAGGCCTTTGAGCCTCACAACACACCACTTACTGCACCATATATATCTTCAGCATTGATTTGAACGCAAGTCCGTCTATAATCTATTGCTTCATGCCGCTCAGATCTGCTTGTTACTGCGCAGGGGCGCGCTTCCTTTTCACAACTTTCCTCCTGGCTTCCAATTGACCAAGTCTGCGGGCCTGGAGCCAGCAGGAGTATTGAACCCCCTCTCGTTGGGTCCCCTGTGCATGGCTGGTGTCGTCTGATACTTGAGAAGGAGTAACAAGGCCGATATAAGGTTTAAATCTCATGTTCCTGCGACCTGCCAAAGCGTGTGGGGTGTGCCAGCTGGAAGGCTTTGCTCCAGAAGAGGAGGATAGGGGAGAAACCATAGGGATCAGGGAGGAGGGAGAGAAAGAGAGAGAGAGAGAGAGAGAGAGAGAGAGAGAGCATGAATGGGGAGTCTTGTGGAATTGCCTTCAGCACCCCAGGCTCTCCGCTGTTAGCCGAGACTCAGCTCCGTTACCTTTAAGTGCGAACACTTTGGTTTTAATCGCCCCGCGGCCTATTCCAGGCAGGCAGCTCACTTTAGCCTCTGTGGTTATCGATACCAGCGCTGCCTCTGTAGCTGGTAATGGAGTGGAGGAGAAGGGGGGGGGGTCTAAAAAGATAATGTGTTTGATCGATCAGTATGAACAAATTTCATTTGTTAAATCAATAACAGTTTACAGTTGACAGAGCCAGATAAGTATATTTATTTCTTTCTTCTGATTGAAGCTTTCTCGCAGAGAGAGAGAGAGAGAGATGGAAGGTGATGGGGGTTTACCTGTGCGTGTGGAGCAGCATGCACTGAGACCCTTCTGGTCGGTTATTGCCAGCAATCTGTATATAAAACTAATATCAGCATGTAGAGAATGGCTGCCGGCTACACACACACACACACATACACGCAAACACAACCAATCTGATATAGGTGGAGGGTTTTTTGTGTTCCTGGTTGAATTAGAATGTGAAAAATAGCAATTTCTCGCCCATGGAGTATCTATTGCTCTGTGTTTTGTGTTTTATGGGGGAAATGATTGGATTGTGGTTGTGCAGGGCAAAGATTTGTAATACTTCCCTGTATGACGTAGCAGAGGAATATTGCAAAAGAGTGAAGCAGAATGATGAAAGGAGGAAAATGGGTTGGCAAGTGTGGGTTTGCTTGTTGTCTTACATTTTCAAGGCAAAAATGTGGAAAAACAAACAAAAAAAAAAAACGTAAAAAAGAGCTGACCTACAGAACCAACGCAATGGTTTTGACAGTTGTTTTACAAAGGCTGCATAATTACATGTTTTTAAAACTCAAAGAGGAAAACCATTTCTTTTAGGTTACTGAGGTTAAGGTTAGGTTTAGGATTAGGCTTAGAAAATCTACATAAACACTCGTATGCAAATGTTTGGGAACCCCTGGTCAGATGACCTGTTTCGTTGATTTTGTTGAAGTGAAAATCAGAGAACACAATTCTGCACATTTTAATGTGCAATCACTGTTTATTTTTATTTAACATGGGGGAAAAAACATAATTTTTTTTGTTTTACTTTATTCCAATAGGTTGAACTCCAGTAGATCAAATATATAGAAATTGTTCACTACAGTTTGCAGAAAATGCTAAATAAGTTTGTTCTCTGTAGAGGATGTGTTAATTTATTTTCACTTAGAAAATCAACATAACATGTCATTTGCCTGGGAGTGTTCAAGCTTTTTGCATACAACTCTAAATATTATATATTATTACATCTAATATATGCAACACATTATTGATTATATGATTGCATATAGATATATGTGCAATAATAATATAGATGTATCATATGCATATTTACATGCAAGGTTATGTGGGTGGAAAAGCCCCACAAGCGAAGATGCATAATTGAATAAAGTTGTTCAAGGGAAGTTATTAAAATATATGATTATGATAGATGTGCATGTAGCAGTACATTTTGTTTAGAGAGGTTTTTTTTCTTTAAAGTTAGACTTTTTGGGCAAGAAGGCCCCTTTTGGCATATTGCCCCCAACATATAATTTAGTCATGTGCAGTAATCATTAACACTTATACAATAGTTCTTAATGTTGCTATAATAATAATAATAATAATAATAATAATATCATAATAATAATAATAATAATAATAATAATAAGCAGACCTGGAGAAACACGTCCATGCCTTTACTTCAATCAGGATTGATTACTTTAATGGTCTCCTAACTGGACTCCCAAAAAAGACAATCAGAAAGCTTCACTTCTCACTAGGAGTCAAAGAAGGGAACACATCACCCCCAGTCTTAAATCCTTACACTGGCTACCAGTCTGTTACAGAATAGACTTTAAGATACTATCACTGGTCTATAAATCGTTCAGTGGTGCAGGACCAGCGTATTTATTTCATATGTTGCAGCGATATGAGCCGAGCAGAACTCTCAGATCATTAGGAACTTAGTTAGTCCTGACGAAGGTGAAGACTAGACATGGAGAAGCAGCATTTAGCCACTATGCTGCTCTTAAATGGAACCAGTTGACAGAGCATTAGAAGAACGCTGACACTGAGCACGTTTAAATCCAGGCTCAAAACGTTCCTATTTGAGCAGCGTTCAGCTCAGTTTAACACACTGTTAGCGTTTCTAGCCCTTTCCCTCTGTAACGACCCTTTTTTTTATCCTAATCTAGCTTTTAATTTTTAATTCGATTTTTTAACTATCTTGATTTCTTATGTGATTTTTAATTTAATGATTTTCTCTTTTAGATCTATTGACCATGCTTTAATCATATTTTAATTTCTATTCTCCTTTACCTTACATTATTTACACCAACTGTGTATTTTTTCATTTGTAAAGCACTTTGAATGACCGCAGTGTATGAAAGGTGCTATATAAATAAACCTGCCTTGCCTTAATAATAATAATAATAATAATAATGATAAAAAACTCCTTTTCCCTGATTGTTTTCCCTATATGATACACATGGGACTTGTTATTACTATATATATAGGTACTTGTATATGTATAATATACATGGGACATTTTATTTTTACAGGTAGGTTCTTACATAAATCTACTATATATATAGTATGTACCTTTATGCTTTATGTGACAGGTCCCATATATACATATGTGTGTGGGGGGCATATTATCACATATAGATACTTACATACATGTTAAAGCTCCATAAATATTGGACATATTTATGACCCCACATTCTGACATTGCCTAAAAACAACCCTGTGTGTGCGTGCATGAGAGAGGAATGCAGAGTTATATGCCCAACCTTTTTACCATGGTAGCTGGTGTTCATGTGTTTGTGAGGCCTGGGCTCAGATAGCCTGCAGTCATGAGAGCCCTTATGTCCTGACACACGCTGATCGCAGACCTGTGTACCTCCACAGACAGGGAAGGAAAGCTCGTCCACACAGATAAACATTTGCGGAGGGAGGGAAAGCTCGGGGCAAACACGCATGGAAGAACCCTCTGTGACCCCCGCATGCAGACTGACGAACGCGCTCAGAACCAGTCTTGGTTCCACACTGATGTTTAGTATTGATGAAGCCATTATCTGTGCTTGTTAGATACTGTAGTTTTGAGATTGTGTAAGACTGACAATAAAAGCATCTTGTGGGTCTTTATAACATACAGTTTTGCTCATTTCCACCTCTGAGCAGTTCTGAAAATCTTGCATCCTTTTGAGTTTTCCTGACTATAAGCACAACGAATCTTTGAGTAATTACTAAGCTATTTGTGAGCTGAGTCTGGTGTGTTAAAGGGGGAAAAACATTCAAATATGCAATGATTCAGATCTCCAGAGCTGAGACTAAACCTACTACTTTGCATTTCATTGTAGAAAAACTCATTTCTCTACAGTGGTGGAGAAATGGGGACCAGGGATCAGGTTATCTACAACACAAATAGTCATTTTATGTGCTACTTAAAATGACCAGAGACCTACACATGCATTCTGAGGTTTTTTTTTAGGGTAATGATGATAATGTTATAGCAGTGGCAAGGTTTTTATGGTGTACTATATTGCCTTACAACACCCTGAATGTATCTTTCCACCATGGACGTGTTTAAAAAATATGTTTTAGGGCAAAACCTTATCTCAAAACCACTGTAAAACAGTGTTTTAGGCATCAGGCAACGTTTCATGTAAGAACTTTTGGGTAAATAATGACATGGGCACTAAATGTTAAAGCTCCAGTCTGGATATTTTGAGAATCTGTTATTCTATTGGCTGTTCAAGTAGCTTCCAGTGTCACAATTCCGCTTATTCCATGGTATTTTGGCAGCAGAAGCAATGCAATTGTTATTTGCTTGCTGTGAACTGAATTCCTAACAGTCATTATTCAGCCAGGTGCTACTTTGTTTATGGCTAGCTTGTTATAGTAGTATATAGATTGAGTAGATATCTATGTATAATTGTCATTTGCAGTATCATTGATGTTACTCTTGTTGCACATACAGTTGAAAAGGAACACACAGAGGACAGGGGACACAGTAAATCTTTTATTTTACCCTTTCCATCTGCTTCCTTAGGCATAAAAGAATCAAGTCTTCTTGATGTTATACAGAGCTACAGTGGCGGGCGTTTGGGGGGGTTGCTGGGTGGGCAAGCGTCCCCTCCTCTTGTGCCGGTGCGTTTAGAGTTGGCCCAGGGTGTGCGCTGGGGTTGAGCTGCATATTGTTTTTGTTCATTTGAATGAGGGCAAATGTCAGATTTCCATGGCTCGGGGCTGCTTGCATGTTAGATGATCCAGTGCTTGGTGCCCGTGGTGGTGGGGTTGCGCCTGGTCCTTCCAGGTCAGTGTGAGCCGCGTGGCGCACTCAGGCCATAATTGACCTTTTGACAGAGCAGAGGGAGACAGCTCTACTCCCAGGGCTAGAATAATCACTCCCTATCTCCTGGTGCGGAAAACTCACCTCAAGTAATTACGATGTTTACATGTAGGGTTTCTTTCCTTTTTAATATATGTGAAAATGTTCATTTGATTAAACCAAGCTTTTAAATGCATCTTTGAGTTGCTTTTACAAATCAATGGTCAGTATATTTAAAGCAGCCTTTATTAATCCTCCTACGTCCCGCGATGCGTTTACAAGATGCCGCAAGATGCCTGTATTTAATTTGAGGCTGTCAAACAACTAAAATAATTCATTGTAATTAATCAAAGTATTTTGTGTATTTAATTGTGATTGTGTTTGTCTTATGTGCTCAAATTTGAGCCTAAAGAAAGATTAATTTATTTAGTTATTTCTTCTATTTATTTAATTCAATTACATTATTTTCCTTATGTGAACGTTCAAAAAGTCAAGTCAAAGTTTTTGTATTTACCACTTTTTACAACAGACGTTGTCCCAAAGCAGCTTTACAGAAAATCTGGGTCCAAGCCCCCAAATGGTGATAGTGGCAATGAAAAACCCCCTAAGAGCAAGGGGAAGAAACCATGAGAGGAACCTCTGGTTGACACTGGACAGCAAAACAATAACACAAGAGCAACATGAACAGAGAATAAGGTTTTACCATGAATATAAAATATTAAAATACAGAAAAGGGGCAAAAGCAGCTGAAGCAATGGCTGTTATTGAATAGTTCAAGTCTGTAGAGCAGCAGTGTTATCAGGAGGGTCAGTTCATGCAGGTGAGGTTTGCACAGTGTTTTACTGCAGGAAACTCCATGGTGGTCAAACTGCTCCAGAAGGCGAACGAGCAGTGGGCACCAGATCAAGGCACAGTTCACGCAAACCTGAACATCAAAGTCATGTAATTTCCATAGTCTGAACTTGAGAGAAAAATCATGTGATTTCCATAGATTGAACTAATGAGAGCAACAGTGGCTGCATGTCTCAACTCTTGTGATTGTAGACCTCATGCTGTCATACAGCTATGGTACATCTTGTTTTGAGGGGAACTGTAGATTTTCACTTTGCTGTTGCTTTTGTCGGTTTGCTGCTCGTCGTTGTCAGAACAAAACCTTGTATCTTTATTTTTGTTATTCATTTTTTGACATAATTAAAAAATACCAGCTGCTCTTTATATTGTTGTAAATATTCATGATGAATAGAGCTATAGAAATGAACTCAAAATCTTTTGACATTAATGTTCATTCAAAGTTAAGAACATTTTTCCTTCTCCTGTAAAGTTACCATTCTGGAGATATAAGTTGTTTTCCAACAGCAACAATATGTACATGTTAAACACGCTGCTCCACGACTTCATTAGCCCAAAACCACACGACCTTTCTTTCTCTCTTCATCTTTCCCTGCTTCTTTTCATCATCCTTTTGTCTTCTGCTCTAGCAGATCTCTGATTTCTGCTTTTTAGGTTTGCATTTTTCTTTTCATCACATCTTTGTTCACTTCACTGTGGTCTTGTTAAAGATGAAGGCCCAGTAAGTGTTAAACAGCAGTGAAGAAGATGAGGAAGAAGAGGAGGAGAAGAATGTAAGAAAGATAAAAAATGTGTTTGAGATTGATTTAGTTATCAGTTTCTACTTGGATGCATATGATTTCTTTCAGCTTATCATATAGCTTCTAATCTTACAGCACACAGGTACATCTACACCCAGTTTAACTCAAATAGTCTAAATAAATGTGTTGGAATAGATGGTTCAAATACTGTTAATGTAGCATTTAAGAGTTAGACACAAGCATCAAACCCTAACATTTGTTATGTCTAACCCTGGATTTTTTCTACTGTCACAGCCAGGATCCTGATGTCACATGTTCCCACGATTTTCTTAGACAAGAGAGTAGAGGAAGTAATTATTGGAAAGAACGAAAAGACAGGAAAAAAATAGATTCCTTTGAACTTCGGTGTTGGTGAAGACTTTTGAGAGAACCTTGGACGGCAAAGAAAACCAAATAAATGGATCCTCAATCAAATCAAGCCTCACCTCTCACTCGAATCCCAGATAATCAAACTGAAGCTCTTATTTGGGACACATTCTGAGAAAAAAACACAATTAACAGAAAAACATTATTCTTGGAACAGTTGAAGGCAAAAGAGGAAGAGGATGACCAGCTACAAGATGGATGGATACAGTCAGAGGAATCATGAACCAGCCATTCAGAAGCCTAAAGACCCAAACAGAAGACAGGTTATAGCGGGGAAACGCAATCCACTTGACGATACTTAAGAATAATAATAATAGTTTCAGTTGGAGCACTGTTACAGAAGCGTGTGCCTTCTTGATGTTAAAACCTTCCTGTATACACCCAGTCATTCAGTTACTCATTCATACAGAGCAGGAACTGCTGAGGAAGAAGTCTAGATGGGAGCATTTGGAGACTTTTCATACTACAAATTTGTCAAATTTCACAAGATATGGACACTCTTAGACCAAAAGCAAATATGACAACACAGGCTGATGTTCTTTCCAATCCCCGAACTTATATTTCTCTTGTATTGTGATTTTTATGCCACATTGCTTGTCTTTAATCAAAGACAAGTGTCAGTTCTGAAGCTTTTTTTTGTTGTTGTTGTTCCTTTTTTTCCGCAAACCCGCAGAGTTGCAGCACAGCACATAATAGATCAAATGCAATTGTATAATTTCAGAATGAGTGAGCAGAGGCAGGGGAAAAAAGGGCTCCGAGCGTCACTGCTGCTGTCTTGAAAGTGTTTACAAGAAACATGAAAAAAAGAGAGAGAGAGGCAACCCAGAAACGCCAAAGGCCTAGCTTTTGAGAATAGGGTATTACGTTATTAATTAAAGCGCAAGTCGGCTTTCCCCCTCTCTCTGCTTGTAGCCCATGGGTATACAATGTAGCACACTTGATTGAATCAGGTACCGGCAGGCTAGGCATTTTGTATTTTGCGCTTGAAGGGCTAAAGGGAATTTTAGCGTAGCTCTATTACTCGACGCATGAGGGGGAAGGCTTTTCCAAGAGCTGTTGAAGGCTGTCACCAGCAGCAGCCGCCGCCGCCACAGCACCGTTCAAAACTCTGTTTAATTCTGGGACGAAGATCAGATTTGCTCCATGGCTGAGTGCTCTCTTTTCGTGTTGCTCTTGAATATTGACTCACAGGGATCTTGGCCGTATTGCAGTTGAGTTGCTGAGGAGTAGAGAGGGGAAATAATGCTTTTGGTAGCCACATTTGGAGACTTCACAAGCTCAGCACCTGCTGGATGGACCAGGCTTTCATTCTGCACTGCTATAACTTTTTAATAGCTCAGCCAGTTTATATTGATTTCAATGTAATTACTGAAGAGTAAGCCTTGCGATGTAACAAGTAATATAATTTAAAGGGTTAATAGACATTCTCTGTATTACAGTGGAGCAATTACGTAATGATGTCTGGATAGAATGTCCTGCCCAATGTGTAAGTCACATAGGACACAGTGTTGGGAACTACTGGAATAATGTAATGCATAAATTCATTAGTTTCAAGTAACATTCATAGCAAAACAATATCCAAGCTATTCAAATGAAACAGCCCTACTGACAATAGTAAATACCCTTAGAGAGCAGGTCTACCCTCAAAGAGAACAGCACAAAATGAACATGAACGTAAATGTATGTCTAGCCTTTTTTTTTTTATTAGAACAGTTCCTCTCTTTAGAGGTAGTGCACATCTCTGTACCAGTGCTTCAGAGTAACACTGAGCACTGTAGTGCTATTTTATATCCTGTCCCAAATGTGTTTAATGGAGCTTCAACACACCAACTCACTGCAAATGTATTCATTAGAGTTTCATTCCTTCTAACTCACCCCAAAAAATTCATAGAAACTCATCACTCCAACTTATCCAAAAGATGTTTAATAGAACTTCATCACTCTAACTTATTCCAGAAGTGTTCAGTGGAACTTCATCGATCAAACACATCCAAAGTGGAGCTTCATGACTCCAACTCATCACAAATGTGTTCAGTGGAGCATTGTCACTTCAACTTATCCCAAAGGTCTTTAAAGGAGCTTTATCACTCCAACTAATCTCAAAGATGTTCAATAGAGCTTCAAAACTCTAACTCATCCCAGAAGTGTTCAATGAAACTTCATCATGCCAACTCTTCCCAAAAGTTCTATTGAACATCTTTGGGATTAGTTGGAGTGATAAAGCTTCAACTAATCCCAGAGATGTTCAGTAGATCCTTAATACTCTAACTCATCCCAGAAGTGTTCAGTGAAACTTCATGCCAACTCTTCTTGTTCAGTGGAGCTTCATCAATCAAACACATCCCAAAGGTATTCACTGGAGCTCCGTGACTCCAACTCATTACAAATGTGTTCAGTGAAGCATTGTCACTTCATCTAATTCCACTGGTGTTCACTGGAGCTTCATCACTCCAACTCATCCCAAATTTGTTCATTGGAGCTTCATCACTCCAACTTATTCCAAAAGGGTTCACATTAGCTTCAACACTTTAACCCATCCCAAAGGTGCTCAATTTAGCTTCATCACTCAGTCATCGAGAATATGACTTGGTGCATCACCACTGAGATACATCCCATAAGTCTTCAATGGCGTTCCATCACTCCAACTCATCATCACTCCAACTTATCCCACATGGGTTCACCTTGGCTTCAACACTTCAACTCATCCCAAAGGTGTTCAATTGAGCTTCATTACTCCAAGTCATTGAGAAGATCACTTAGTGCATCGTCACTCTCACATAGGTGTCCAGTGGCGCTCAATCAGTCCGACTCATCCCAAAGTGGTTCACCTTAGCTTCAGCACTCCAACTTATCTCAGTAGTGTTAACCTCAGCTTCAACATTTAGGCCCAATCCCATTTCACCCCTTGCCCCTACTACTTAGCATTAGCCCTCTGTTTTGCACGTTCACATCTAGGGTTAGGGTGTCGCACTTTTACACGGCTCTCCAAATGAAGTGTTATCAGAAAAAAAGAAAAACCGGCAAGATGGCTGCGCGAGCGACCAAAGAAACCCACAAATGTGAGTATTTTCTCTGTTAAAAAATTACAATAACTATCGTATTATCTTAGTTTAATGTCGTTTCAATGTATTATGGTCATTTTCTTCATAACAAGCATAAAAAATCGCTAATACCTTGCTAAGGTTTCGGTAGCTAGCTAGCTAACTTTCCTGTTCCACCTTAAATAGTCCAGCAGTATTGACGCCTGAAGCGCCAGAATGCAAGTGCTACACCATTTAAGGTGGAACGGGAAAATTCGAGCAAGAAGCTGGTGAGTAGCTGACTTCAGCTTCATATCACCGAAGGATTAGTGGTGGGCGATAATAAATAATTGTCTTATACTCCCTCTTTGAAAGCATATGATGCCCTAAATGTAACTAAAGCCCAGCAGTGAGGTCGCTGAACTTTTCCCTTCACTGCCATCACTGAAGACGCCTACAGAGCACCACTAGCCTGTTAATGAAGCAATGTTTTATTAATTTTTTTTAGTTTGAGGGTCCCATTTCATAGGGCAAGATTTCAACCACTACCCCTCGTAACTCAGCGACACTTGAAAACAAGGGGTAGGGGTAAAAATAAGAAATGGGATTGGGCCTTATACTCACCCAAAAGTTTTCCAATGGGGCTTCATCACTCCAGCTCATCCCAGAGCTTTAGCCCTCTAACTCATCCCAAAGGTGTTCAATGGAGTTTATATATATAAGTGAGACCTTCTATGTGCCTGCTTTAAAGCATTTTCACATTACTTCCCTATAGCCTCTTTTCCACTGCATGGTACTAGCTCGACTCGACGCGTTTTTGGTTTTCCACTAGGCAAATCTGGTATCTGATACCAAGTGCTATTTTTGGTACCGCCTCCTTCGTGGTTCCAAACGAGCTGAGCTGATACTAAAAGCTGATGTAAAAATGCTACAGACTACTGATTGGTTGGAGAGAATTGCTAAACACATATGCTAATGTTAGCTACCAGGTTAGCGTACCCACTTGCGTTGCCTTTTTTGAGCAAACTCTCCTGGATCAGCAGTTTTTTGTCTTGCTGCCATCAGCCTCTTCTGATCAAAGTTGGTCTCCTTCACATCACAGCAGTATCTTTTGGTGTCACTATGATGACCAGCTACATTGAGGGAGTACTATATCTGCAGTGGAAAACGAAGTAGCTGGTACCAAAAGTGAGTCGAGTCGAGCCATACCATGCAGTGAAAAAGCAGCTTATGCTTCTTTCTATAGAGATTATGTAGCTGTGTGCATAAGTTTTAACAATATATGTCAGAGTCCACTAATTTAAAGGGTGTATGGACATTTTTGGGCATGTTGTGCACCTGATGGAAGAGCTACTTTAATGTACTCTGCTCTCCTGTTCAGTTGCTACTGAAGATCAGTTGAATGAAGTGTATCAGAAAGCTAAAATTCTGGGAGTGTGTTCTTTCACTTCTGGAACCTTTCTGGAGCCTTACAATGCTAACCTGCTACATGTGGAAACTGTTTCATTTTCTATCCCCTCTCTTCTCTCCCCTTGACTCATTAATACTCAGAGTTTATGTCATGGAAACGGACAGAAAAAAACCCTTAGTCTCTCTTCTGCTGCTCATTATGGCTCTGTCCTAGTGAGCTGTGAATATGTACTGTTCTAATAAGCAGTGTGACAGAATGAAGGCACTTCTAATTGGTTTTAATGCAGAGGTAGTAGTGTGGCGTACAGGACAGAGGTGGCTGTAATGAGGCAGAGATGCACTGCCCACTCTGGACTCACCACAGTCTATAAGAGCACAGAGAGAGAGAGCTGCAGGTGGAGGTGGAGGTGGAGGTGGAGGAGGGATTTTATGAGGCGTTCTATCTATTTATATTCACGCTCTCTTTCTCCCTCACTCTCTTCTTCCTTTTTTATTTCTTTTTCTCCCTCTCTCTTTTCATCACTCTCTCAATCATCCCTCCTTCTCTGTTTCTCATCTTCCCTCTCTTCTTCTACTCTCCCACTCTTATCTCCCATCTCTCTCTGTTTCTCTTTTTGTTCTCTCCCCTTCCTCTCTTTTCTCTCTCTCTCTGTTTCTCTCCTGCTCTCTTCTTCTCCCCATTTCTCTGTTCTCTCTTGCTCTGTTCCTATCTTGCTTTCTTCCTCTCATTCTCCCTCTCTCTCTCTCTCTCTCTCTCTCTCTCTCTCTCTCTCATCATTTATTTATCTCTCCGGAATTCTCTCTTTCTTCTTCTCCTCCCCCTTTCTCTCTCTCTCTCTCTCTCTCTCTCTCTCTCTCTCTCTCTCTCTCTTTCTTTCTTTCTCTCTTTCTGTCTGCTCTCTCTCCCTCTCATCTTCTCATCTAAATCTGTTACTGCCTCTCTAACTCTCTCTCCCTATTTGCATCTCTTCTATTCTCTCTATATATATCCCTCTTTTTATTTCTTTCTATCTCTCTCGCTCTCCTCCCTTTCCTCCTTCCCCTCTTTGATTCTGATTGACCCCCAGTCTGTCTCAGTTAGATGTAGTGTGGGTCAGAGCAGACAGGAGGCTGAAATATCACAGGCTGCCCTAGGCTCCTACATTTCTCTTTCTGCTGCAGGTTCTCTGAGCGTTTTCTCCCTCCTCACTCGTGCGCTCCTCCACAGGGCTGCAGCCGGCTGCAGAACCGCAATTTCTGCTGGCACACGCAGATCGCAGGGTTAATTAGGTCCTAATCCCGCCGAGATCTCCCTATATTAAACGGCACACTCTCTAATGGGATGTAATGAATTAAAATACGGTGCAGACAGGTGATATACGAGCTCAGACAAGACTGCAGAATGGAGGGTGAGTGAGTGAGTGAGTGAATGAGTGAGTGAGTGAGTGAGTGAGTGAGTGAGTGAGTGAGTGAGTGAGAGAGAATTAACGGGTGCGCGTGTGAGTAGAAGTGCGTGAGTGAGTGAGAGAGCATTAATGAGTGTGAGTGTGACTTAGTGAGTAAATGGGAGTGAGTGAGTGAGTGAGTGTGTGAGTCCTCTAAGTATCGCTTAGAATTAAACAGGCTGTTTTTGTTACTGTGCCTTTAAGACTCATATATGTAAATAAACTCTATTCTGATTGGCTGCTCTGTGTTGTGCCTAGTTAAAAAAGCAGTCTGTGCTGAAACATTCCTTTCAACTTTGGACTGAATGGAAAGAGTTAAACCGCTGTAGGCAGAATTGGTTGATATTCTGTATGTAAATGTGTTGTTTTTTCATGCCATCACAGAATCAGTGCATTTAAAAGGACAGTTTTAGCATACGTTCTCTATATGGACTGTAAGGACTGGGGAGTGAATTAAACACGAATTAAACACTTTAACAAAACTCAGTTTACCTACTGCACAAAACTCATTGATTCAAGAAAGCGAGGAAAGTTTTCCATGAAATGGGCCCTTTAATACAAAAGAGCATATTTCTTTAACATACTTAAAGGAGTATTCCACCGATTTTTCAGAATTTCTGCATAGCTAAGTTGTTATGTAAACAGAATCATTCGGGTTGGTTTAATGAAAAATTCTTCATTCTAGAGAAACTTTCTAGAGTCAGAATTGTCCACAGTGGGGGTGATAGAAACCAGACATCAGACATGTTTAATGCTTTTACATTACACACATTCTGCCTTAGATTAGTTTTGAGCCTTGCCTTTTTAATACATGGAGGGTCGAGAAGTGCATGCCAGGCATTATAAAGCAAAATATATACCTAAGAAAAAGTTTGTTTATTTCATATTAAACACTGTTTTACCATTAATAATATTACCTAGAAAAGCCCAAAAGACACATGTAGGTTCACTGGTTATTTTAGATAACAAATAAAATGGCTATATTTGTGTTGTCTTCACAGTGGTTTTTCCTGTTACCACCACTTTGAAGAAATCTGAGTCAGTATGTTTCTTTACAACAAACCATTTCAACAAACCACCCTGAATGACTTCTTTTCTTAACTTTGCTTTACATACTTTACATAAATTATAATGAAAGGTGGACTTTTCCTTTAACAAATAGTAATGCAGGAGCCCACCCACTTCAGCCCCTTGTTGTATTATCAGCACTCATCAGCACTTAGATGTTTCAGGTGTTTTAACCACTTGTGGGCCAGAAGATTTCCAGTATGCTTTTAAAACATGCTAACGTGGTTACTAACATGGCCAGGAATGAACGAAATCTAGGAGACCCCAATTAGCCTTATGTAGCTGGTGTCTCTTTGCTTTGCTTCCTTATTAAAAATACTGTAGCAGAACCATTTATTTACAATAGATTGGAAAAGAAAACAGTCATTATTTAGACAAAACCTGCTTTTCACACCAAGATCACTTCTTTGATCATAATGAAGCTTAATGTTGTAACATCCCCAAAGTATAAGCAAATAGCTTCTTTATGACACAACCTGTACGTGTTTCCTTATTCCTTTGTGGAGTGTGTGTTGGTGTGGATGGCATGGCCCGGGTCAGGGCTGGCAGGGAGGTGTGCTGGGTCGTGAGCTGCAGCAGGCTGGGTGGAGCTGGAGGCTGCGGTGGACTGATAACCAGGCGGCTGATTTTAAAGCCATCCTCAACAATAGCAGCGTGCCCTGCTGTGCCCCGCTGCACAACAATACCTGCTCTCACCGGAGGGCTGAACGCACACATCACAAACAAACAAACAAACAAACAGCTCCGAAAGGCCCTGTTGTCTTTCTGCGCTGGCAGCTCCGCTAACATCACATCCGCCAAAGGTGTTTCTGCTTTTCAACATATTCCTATTATTTAAAGAGAGAATATGCTTAGAAAAATATTAGTAAAATGAGTCTTACAGTAAGATTTAAGATACCTTTTACACAAGTGGAAATCCAACATGGATTCAAAGAAAGATAACATCAGTGATAAACACACACTTAGACATTATACACAGAATGCATATATGAATATTCAAACTCAGCTCAGTATTTAATCAAATATTAAGCAAATATTTGAAGTGTAATCATAATCAGATATTTTCAATGATTGACAAGTAACCTGATGATGGTGCTTAAAAGCCAGCGGTCACTGTTGGGAAAGAGAACAGACAGGGAGTTAGGACTAATTACATTTTAAACAGCTTGCTAAATAATATTAAATAATATGTAAACAATGTTTTATTCACTTTTACTGTAAAAACATTGGATTATTATGGGTCCTTAAAACTGTTAGGCAATGGTATAGTAAATCTCCCACTGTCTGTTTTGTAGGTTTTCCTGAGTTTGACATATGCCTGAGAAATATTCACAGTATTTTTGATACAGTTAAAGTGTCCTGGTGGTTCAGATAAGTTAAATTATGAAAATTATGAAAATATAACACTCCAAATGACTCCAAACGAATAAAACCACCTTGTTTTTTGATAAAGCATATCGCTGCTGTCGGAACAAAACCTTGTATCTCCAAAATGCTAGCTTTACAGGAGAAGGAAACAACATACTTTACTTTTAATGTAAGTTAATGGAACCAGACTTTCAGAAGTCATTTTGGGCCGTTTCTTTTGGTCCATTCATCGTGAAATTTACCTACAATGTAAAGGACAACAGGTACTTTTAAATTCTGTCAAAAACTGAAAAATGACAAAAATGGAGATACGAGATTTTCTTCTGACAGCCGCAATATGTTCATCGCTCATTTAGAGTGTTGCAGTTTAAAGGGCTGCTATTAGCATGCAAGTCGGGATGAAACCACACCAGAAGGAGCACATGAATCACATATTTGCAAAAAAAGATATATAAGAGGTTATTCAGTATTATATTAGTTTCTATGTGATTTTTAATAAAGATTTTCAAAAGCATATAAACTAGGAATAGTAAGTAGGTCTAAGCTGCGGAGGAACGCATGTATTGTTGGCCCTGCTGTTTCTCTAGATTAGGTTCCAACTATTTCAGAATACAGCTGCCCGTGTGCTCACCAGGAAAAGAAAGTTTGAGCATATTGCTCTGGTCTTATTCAGTTTACATGGGTTTACTGTTAAGTTCTGTATTGAATACAATGCCTTGCATATGACATTTAAAGCTCTTAATGGCCTAACGCTGGCATTTCTTACTGATCTGCTGAGGCATTATAGCCCATTCAGACCACTTCACCTAGCTGAGGTGGGCTTACTGTAAACCACTAGGATCTCTTACAGACCAGCTGATGGATTTTTTGTTATACATCTCCTAAACTCTGGAATAGCATCCCAGAGAACATCAGGAATGCAGATTCAGTCAAATTAAATGCAGATTAAAAACATATTTCTTTGGCTATTTTCCTCTAGTTTGTCATTTCTTTTCTATTTACTGCATAGTATTATTATTATTATTATTATTATTATTATTATTCTACTAGATTAAACTACTGTAATGTGTTCCTGGCTTGGAACTCTGCCCTCTGCTCTGCCCTGCATTATTTAGCTCCATCATATAGTTCAATTTGCAATATTCAGTGTAGAGGATTTGTTGTGCTTTTTGGTTTCTCTCTGGTTTTCCATGTTTTTCTGTTTGTTTCGTTAGTTTTCCTGGATTCCCCAGCTCTTTTTGTGTCCACCTGCCCTTTAAACCATACAGTTAACATGATGTACAGCTGCATGCCTGTTTTACCTTCCACTGCATTACAGAGTCCAGCTGGTAGCATGTAAAGTCAAACATGCGGGAAGACACAACAATCAGGTGTGGATCACCACTTACGCTAACTGCCTGTATTAAATGTATGTAAATCCGTGTTTTGTTTAACAAAATAATTTATTTTTCTGAGGATGTTTGCAAATACTCAACTTAAATGTAGATATATGATCAACAGAAATGGCTGTATATATATCAGGGTATAGGAATGTCTGTATTAATATCATTGTGTGCTTTAGAGGGTTTTCATTGCAGATCAAATACAGTCTGGAAAGAGATGATCACTGAATCCTTTGAAAAGTGTATCCACTTGTTTGTAATCCTCCCTCTCCCATTCCTCCCTCATTGTTTCCTCTCTCTCTCTCTTTCTCTCGTTCTCTATCTCTCTTTCTCTCCGAGATGCCCATAGCTCAGAGCAATATCGGAGCGTAAGTGGACCTGATGTAGATGGCCTGTGGTGTGTGGCCAGGGTCTGGCTGTAAAAAGGCCGGCGTCAGAGTGTGTCTCTGCTGTCCGTCCGCTGCCTGTCGCTGGGGGTCTGCGGCCCTTTCCCCACCAAATGCCCTCATTTCCACTGGCAGCACAGGGTCCCGGGCTAAATGGCATTTTTACAGCATGCCTCTCTGGAGTGTTGACAGGTCCATATGCTAATGTTAATGAATACAGCACGTCTAGTGTCCCGTCCACCCCAGTTCTTTACGCTGATTTTTTTTTCTTTTGCTGCTGCTGTAAGTGCATAATACCAAATTTAGCTCCCGGATCAGATACAGGATTTCCGATTGTTAAGCTGAGTTATTTTTCCTCAAGGACTTAATTAGGTACTCTAATTTGTGCCTTGTATTAAAATATTTCTGCCCAGATAGTTGCTATTGAAATACATGGTTATATTAGTAATTCATGGATTTAATCATAATGTGGAGTTGGCTTCCTTTTGTTTTCACAGCAGATTGTATTCTTTTTGCGATGCTAGTATATATTCAGAACAATCTGTAGTACACTGTTAGAGATAAAGGTTCTGTGCAGGTATATTTTTTGTTCATCAAGGTACAAACAATGTAAATGTTCCCTCAGAGGTACAACAGTGGTTTAAAGTCCAACTGTGTACCTTAAATAAGTTTTAACCAGGTGAAAAGTACAGATTTGTACCTTTTCATAACCTAATGTTAAACAGAACAATGAAATAAAAAGCCTGGAGACGAGACGGGGTGTGTGGAGTCAGTACAACTTAGAACATATAATTTCAGTGGATTTTGGTACAATTATGTTCCCTCAATAAAGGTACTGAGTTGTACCCTTGAGGGTACCACCCCAGTGACAAGAAGGGTACTGCCCCAGTGAGGGTTTAGAACCTTTATTTCTGAGAGGATAGGAAACAGAACGATTCTTCCAGAAAAGTGTAGAGGGGTGGGAAGCAGGCTTCATTTGGCTTTCTCAAAACACATTCCCAAATGTAGAAGGACAAGTAAAGTACGACACAGACTACAGTACTTTCCTCCGCAGCTCTCTGGAGCAGTACTTATTAACTTGGGTTACAGTGGAGACTTTTCTGGATTCCAATCAAAAGTTTTGTGGAAGGTTTAAATAGATTTCTGTAAATTGATTTTTGTGGTCCCTTTTAGGCCTCTGTTCAGCTGTTATATATATCAGCTTTCATCTTTCCTGAGGCACCTTTCTCTTGCAGAAATATACTATTATTAAACTAAGCATTGCCTTTCTGGGCACATTTCTGCTCTTGGGCTTCCTGTGATTCATCCTTTTGTTTGCAAACTCTTAAATCATTTACTTTGTTTTAGCAGATCAGAAGTGAATTTGCTAAATGTTTCTTCAAAGCAGAAACATTAGTATCAGCATTCAGTGAATACACCAGTGTTTTACCACAGCAGTAGTTTTGATTTCTTTACTTTTGCCTCTAAAAGAACACAAATGCTGTTGACTTGAAAGCTGTTCTTATGAAGTTTTATCCAACTTTTGAACAACAGAGCAACAGCATTAAACGGCAATTAAGGTTACATTTTCTTTGGCTGTGAGGCATTTCATTGACTAAAATGCACTTAAATTAATACATATATGTAGTTAAAATTCATAACTGAGGAAAAAAATATGGGACACCTTTTCCCTACATTTTTTTCTAGCCACCTGGCTGGTGGCCCCCAGGTTATTTAATTTGAGACCCCTCTTTACATATATAAATAAAACCTGTTTGCTGTCAGTTGAGAGTCTAGTTGATTATTTCCATGATGACTTAACTGGGCAGATGTTCTGTTTTGATGTAAGAAAAAATGGATGTATATTGTTTGGTTTATATTCAATTGAAAAACAAATGTTTTTAATGTCATTGCATAGACCAGGGGTCGCCAACCCAAATGTTAAGAAGAGCCATTTTGTGTTTTCAATGAAAAAAAACACCTTGGGTGCCACAACGTTTTATATCCATTTTACCATCTTGGCTGTACATATATCTCAGTATCTGCTGATGTATTAGTATAGGCTAAAAAATATTATATTAAAGAAAACACAGACTTACTGCTTTAAGCTTTAGCTCAGCCATAGCCACTTTTCTTGCATCTCCAGCAGGAAACTTTTCCACAAAGGTAGAATAGTTTCTTGTAAAATGTCTCTCAATGTTTGATTTTTTACAAGGCTGAAGTTGCTTCTCATTCACCAGCTTCTTGTTCGAATTTTTCCATTCCACCTTAAATGGTGCCTGAGTTGCCAGAATGTAACTGCTGCACCATTTAAGATGGAACGGGAAAATTTGAACGAGAAGCTGGCAAATGAGAAACTGACTTCAGCTTCACGACTTTTTAGTGTTTGACAGTTTCTCGTTTCAGATTAAATGTATCAGGTAACCAGCTGTTGTGCTTATAAATGCAAATAAGTTCATTTGTGTCCAAATGATCAATGTTTTCTTAAATTTCTCTCTTTGATGTTTCGTTAGTTTCTAGCTAAGCGAGATTGTTTTCTGCGTTGCTGTATGACAAAGTTGGTGAATTAGCAGTTACAGGCTATGTTAACTCCAGCATTTAAGACCATTTATAGTTAAAACTGTGTTAGAACAAACATTTTAAATTTATTTTACTGCTCCGGAGCTGCATGTTGCCGAACCCTGGCATAGACATTTATAGATGATGGAATTTAACAACTGCCCATTGGCCTTTATTATGAGTGTGTTTTGAGTCGATGAGTTTTCTTTTCTTTTCATGTTCACTGAAACCTGTTAAAAGTGTTGTCCATGGTAAATGACCGTATGCTACAGGTACAGCAGATAGAGATTAGTTTGAAAAGTGTTGCAATACTCCTTCAAGATGAATAATAAATGTGTGCATTATTTTTCCTATTTGAGTTTTACTCTAAACTACTCTTTTTCATTTGTTGTTAATATTGTTAAATTTACTTATTTGCCTGCATTGTGACTATCTGACTTCAGCGTCTACTGCCTTCATATTCACTGTTGTCTAAAATGCATGCTTATGTATGAAATATTTGCATGTGTTTGTGTGGCCAAGCATATGCTCATGCCTGACATGCCTTTAGTGTAGATGTTACCATCACCAAACAAGCTCTCTCTCTCTCTCTCTCTCTCTCTCTCTCTCTCTCTCTCTCTCTCTCTCTCTCTCCCTCTCCCCTTCCCTTCATTCTTTAAAGTCCAGTAACCTGCTCTCTTTCTCTCTCTGCTCCATGCTGGGGGGTCTCTGTAGCCTGGCCTATGGACAAAGTGGTAGGGCTACTGGGACAGGGCCCAAATGAAGCCTGTATGTGTAGGTGCGTATGTGCTCCCAGTCCCAAACAGGCCGGCTGCAGTGGACTGTAAATGCCATGCTGTGCTGGTGGCATGAGTGTGAGTTATCCATGCCTGATGAACACACACAGCTTACATGAGGACACATAACAGATCACACATGGTAAAGGCCGAAATAACACGCTCTGTGTTTCTTTTTCGGGATGGCTTTAGGATAATGTGCAGCATGATTAATCTAAATGCACAGTGATGTGGTAAACACTGACATTCCTCAGACGTATTTTACATTTACATAAGAAAGTGGTCGACTGAATTTGCAGACAATTGCTAGTGTTTCTTCTCCTTTCACACATCGTCAATGCAATCATGTTTGGGCATTTAGAAAAGTAAATACTGAGATATTGTAACAAGAGGTATACAGCTGAAAGGAACAGGGTTTTTGGTTGCAAAGTGATCACAACAAATAAAAAAAACAGACCACAGGCCAAACCCTGACTAACAGATTTCTTACTAGAACTTTGATTAGACCTGAAATTTAAGTCCAGGAAAAAACATAGAACATCAGTGACTTGACCCACAGCACCAAGTGCAGAATCTAAACACAACTGTAGACCAGCAAAATGCCGTTTGATGCCAATTGTAGCTTGACAGAATTTTGTCTGTACCCAACTGTAGTCTGACAAATCTGATTATAGCCCAGCAAAGTTATTTCCAAGTCCAACTGTATCATAACAAAAGTTGGCCCCAACCCTAATGTAAAAAATAGCCCAGCAGAATTTTTTCCCAACCCACAACCCACATTTTACCATGACAGAAGTGTCTGAATCCAACTGTAGCCTGACATATTTCTGTCTGAACCAATTCATAGCCTGACAAAATTGTTTGAACCCAACTGTAGATGACATAATTTCTCTAAATCAAAATTCTGTCTAAACTCTATCCTGACAAAGTTCTGTCTAAGCCCAACTGTGTCCCAACAAACTTCTGTCCCAGCCTGACTGTAGCCCAGCAAAATTCTGCCTGAATCTGATTGTAACCTGACAGAATTGTAAGAATTCGACTGTTGCCCAGCAAATTTCTGTCTGAACCCAATTGTAACCCAATAAAATTGTCAGAACCTGATTGCTACTTGACAAAATTGTCTGAATTTGACTGTAGCCCAACAAACTTCTGTCTGAATCTGTTTGCAGACCATCAAAGTTCTGTCTGAACCTGACTAAATGATGTCCAGATATGACCAAACCCTAATGTAAATAGTAATTTCTGTTAAAATTCCATCTTCTGGCGATTTCACGTGAAGTGCTTCCTGGTATGTTTTAGTATGTTCTGTTGTAAAAGTCAAGCATTGACAATTTTAGTGGGTCAGAAGATGTGTACGAAGTTCCAAACTTAGAGTGAGTCAGCAGCAATGTTGTATGCATTAGAGGTATGAGGTATGAATTATCAGTGGCACTTTTCAGCCACCACCAACATTCACAACCTTCCCAGTATCACATGTAATGACATTCTGGCCTGTCCTCTATCCAAACCCAACTGTAGTCTGACAAAATTATGTAGGAACCTGAGTATAGCCCTACATGTTCCTTCCAAATCCAACGGTAGTCTGACAAAATACACCAGAACCCAACTGTATCCTGACAAAATTCTTTCCCAACCAAATTGTATCCTAACAGAAGTGTGTCTGAATCCAACTGCAGTCTGACAAAATTCTTTCTGAACCAGCACATAGTTCACAAACTTCTGTTTGAAACCAACTGTAGAATCACATAATTTTGTCTGAACCAGTCTGCAGCCCAACAGAATTCTCTCTGAGCCTGACTGTATCCTGAAAGAAATCTCTCTGAACCTGACTGTAGCCAAACAAAACTTTGTCCTAGCCCAACTGTATTCTAACAAAATTCTGTCCAAACCCAACTCTGTTCCAACAAAATTCTGTCCTAGCTTGACTGTAGCCCAACACTGTTTGAATATTACTGCAGCCTGATGAAATTCTGTCTGAACCCGATTGTAGCTGACAAAATCCTGTCTGAACTGGACTGTCGCCTAACAAAATTCTGTATGAACCCGGCTGTAGCCCAACAAAATTTTCTGAATGTGTATCCTGACAAAATTCTTTCAGAACTCAACTGTCTCCCAACAAAATTCTGTCCTAGTCTGACTGTTGGTCCAACAAAATTCTGTCTGAATCCAACTGTATCCCAAAACAACTGCCATAACCCAATTGTAGCCTGAAAAAAATTTAACTCGACTGTTGCTTGTCAAGATTCTCTCTGAACCAAACTGTAACCCAACAAAGTTCTGTCTGTACTTGACTGTAGCTTCACAGAATTCTTTCCCAGCTGTATTCCAACAAAATCCTGTTCCAGCCCAATTGTATCCTCACAAAATTCTGTATGAACTTACTGTAACCCAACAAATCTGTCCCAACCTGACTGTAGTCAATCAAAGTGTTTTATGCCAAAATCTGTCTGAATAGCCTAATTGAAGCCCAACAAAATTCTGTCTAAACCCTACTGTTGCCCAACAAAGTTCTGCCTGAACACAATTGTAGATCAATTAAATTGCGTCCAAACCCCGATCAGAACCCAAAATAAAATTTGACATTCCTAATAGTGCCTATTAGGCACTATTACTGACATCATAAATTCATTTATAAAAAAGAATATCCCAGTTTTAACTATACAAAATTAATTTTGAATTTTACATGACTCCAGCATGCCTAACTAAAATATGTTTGAGATAATAGAAGTAGGGAAGAAGAATAAAGTGGGGAGAAGAACTTAAGAACTAAGCCCAAAAAATATTTCATAAATGATCTCTATGTTCTAATATGACCAAACCCTAACATGAGTAGTCTTTTCCATTGGAGTTCCATCGTCTGATGATTTCATGTGAAGTGTTTCCCTGCATGTGTTGGAATGTCTTGTTTTCAATGTCAAAAATTGACTATTTTAAAGGGCCAGCTGTGTACAAAGTCCGCACGTTCCATGGCTTAGAGTGAGTCAGCAGCACTGCTGCAGAGAGATATGAATTATCAGTGTCACCTTTGAGCTGCCAGCGACATCCACAGCCTTCCCAGTATCACACGTAATGACATTCAGGCCTGTCCTTGATCACATTTACGATAGCATATTTGATACAGTTGTAAAGCAAGCAAAGAATAAACCCACCTAAGAGAATATGCCACCTTTTTTCTCCTCCCACTTTAAACATGTCTATTTTTCCTCTGTAAATCACATGTCAGTCCACTGCAAATGTAACTGCTGTGATCTGAAAGAGGAGAGAGGTGAAAAAAGAGAAAAGCATGTGTGTGTGTGAGAGAGTGAAAAAGAGAGAGAGAGAGAGGGAGTGAAAGAGAGAGAATAAAAAGGAGAGGGGAAAGTAAAGATTATCTTTGCGGCTCTCTGGTCGGCTCCTGTGCGGTACGTGGAGTGACAGCTCTTTCAGTTGACTGACAGGTGTCCTTTGAAATGCCGGTGAGGCGGCGTCTGTTCTGACTGTTGAAATGCATTTTTTTTTTTTCTGCTCTTATCATAACGGCATGGATGGCTCCGATAGGTGCCGTTAACATTGCAAATGGCTGTGGAATTATTCATTGTCAAGCCGGGGCTGGGGAGGAGAAAAGGATGGGGTGAAGTTTGATTATTCTCCTCACACAATAGCTGAGGTGCTTAATGATTTCTCTCCGGCTTGGCAGCGACGGCATGCCGACTTCAGGCGCCTAGCGCGCCAGCGCGGGTGACACGGGTCTGGCCAAGTGTTAGAGCAAGATCATAACGTCCGGGCCCCCATTTTAATTTCTAATACATTAATCTTCTCACCGCAGATCCATCCATGAATATTCCTGCCTGCTTCCTTGTTTGTCGGAGAGGCTGTCTCTCTTTCATCCTTTGAGGTGCTTTCATTCTCTGTGAAAGCTGCCTAAATGGGCCCGATCAGTCAACGACAACGCTAGCACAATGGTGCTGGCTAACGCGCTCCTCTCTTCCTTTCAGGCTGCTGATAGACAACTCTGACACCTGGTCCCCGGGGGGACGTTGAGGAGCGCAGTCAGCTTCTCCTCCACCGCTCGAGAGACTTCCTTTACTTTATCGCCTCCATAAAGGATTGTCATAGGTGAGCATATCAGCGCTTCTGAGAGAGCTAGCCTTTCTGACCTGCAGCCTGAACGGCCACTGCACCCGCGCCTGCATAAGCAATGGCTTTGCAGGGGGCTTGGATTCTGCTGTATGACCATGTCCTTGTGCTCACGGCTGTGTGTTTTTTAATGAAACATCTTTTGTTCTCTGCCATTAATTAGCATTGTCTTAAGTTCATTAGAGTGGCGTTTCTAATGAGCCGAGGTGGACCTTCTACAAGGGTGTCAGCTTTGTGCTGGATGACCTGACAATGCTGTCCATGTTTTCCAGGCCAAAGTTTAATGCCATCCACAGAGAGAGAGAGAAAGCAACGCAGTCACTCACATTCAATTCTGTCTTCTTTCGTCATTTTTCTTTATATTTCTTAGAAGCATTAGAAGTTATTCATGTTCATCTCAGTCTTTGAAATATGATGTTAAAGGTTCTTTGGAGCAACATCATAGAAGAACCACTACTGATTTGCCAAGAATGAAGGCTCTGTAGTGAGCATTCCGATATAATGATATAATGTAAAAAAGACTCTGCAATAGTTTTAAGAGCTACGTAGCTAACATTGTTAAATACTAAAAGTCAATAATCACCCAATTCTTTTCTGTAAGTAGATCCCCAGAACGTCTGCTCAGGTCTTTATTAGGGTCACTTGGACTTGTACATGTGATTTGAGGCACAGTATGACTTACCGTTAACTCTAAAATAAACAAAACTTCACGGTGTAGCTAAACACAGCAGGAAAGAAACTTTAGACAACAAAAATTTAATCTTTTTTGTTGGTTTTGTGCATTTGTTTGTTCACAGTAGCACTGTGCTCTAAACTAGGGTTTCTCAATCTGTGGGCCACAGACCACCAGTGGGCTATGAAGCTCCCTCTAGTGGTCGGTGGGCCTGTACTCCGAAGGAGGCAGTAATTCATAGTGGGCCAGTAATGTCACCATGAGTCATAAAAACACAAGGGGGAAAATTATTATCTTAATAATTAAAAATCTAAGAATTCAACATTTTCAAATTATAACCAATATAAATATCGCTGGCTAATTAAACGTCATCAGTCTGAGACAACGCAGCCGTGGACACGCGATGCAGACAGCTAGCCAGAGATGGAGATGATTCTTAGGGCGCTTTGTTTGGTGAGGACTAAAAAGACATCTCGAGACTAAACAATTACTCTTGTGGCAAAGCCAGTGGAGTATTTTCAGTGAAAACGTGATAGACTGCAGCTTCAAATCACAGTCTGCATCTACCTTGTACATTTCTATTCTTTTTCCCCCATTTTTAACGTGACTACAACAATGTGTTTTTCTCCAAACATATTTTATGTTTTTTAACATACCTGCAAATTTTGCAGACCTGCTGACAACTAAAATGGCAGATCTGACCCTTTTTTCAGGCCCTTAATCTCAGTTTCAGTGTCAGCATTTAAGAAAAGAAAAATAAAGTTATATTTAAAAAAGTTGATTTTAGTTTTCCTGTAGTTATATATAAGTGGACCTTGGGGTGGAAAAGGTTGAGAACCCCTGCTCTGAACCATATTCTCCACTACCTTTATGAAGACCTGGATGTGATTGAGAAAAGTTTATTTACAGAAAAGATTTGGGTGACTATTGACCTCTATTGTTTTAGCAGTGTTAGCCTTATAGCTTCCTAGAACCATACATGCAGGACAAGAACTATTAAGGAACCTTTTTAAGAAGGTTGGCTGTGAACATATAGTCTCAGAGAATGAGTTGTATGTAATGCAGCAGAGTAAGTTCCTCTTTTTGTTCCATGGTCATTTCGGGACATTTGCCATTGTGCTTGATCTAACTCTCTCTCTCCCTCTCTTTCTCTCGCTCCCTCTCTTTCTCTCTCTCTCTTTCTCTCCCCCCCTTTTTTATCTGTTCTTAAATGACACCTCAGCAGCCTCCATATGCTGCCGGTGTCTCGTGTGGGACCATAACTCAGGCTGGAGGGAGCGCCTTTATAGGGGTCTTAAACGTGCCATTGCACGTACGGATATTACAAGTGTCAAAAAGCAGCCCTACGTAGATCTGATGACATTCATAATTATGATATCTGATTTGGGCTTGCGTGCGGAGCTCGCGTTGGGCCGCGTTGAGAGGAGGGGAGCGATATTTTAATGCAGCAGAGACAGACTTCTCCCTGAAGGTACATCCAACACGACACCAGCTGCTGCCTGATTGGGATTTATCCTTCCTGTTTTCGATTAATATGGAGATGAATACAGGTGTTCTGTGTCGTAAAATTAGTTTAGCTCGTGCAAATTGCAATTAGGGGCTTGCTAGGGAACAGGAGGGAGGGCAGCGTCTGCGTGGGGTTTTTCGTATGGAAAAGGGGGAAATGAAAGGGGAAGTAGTGGAGGAAAAACAGGGGAAGGAGAGGAGGAAAAATGGCTGGATTTGAGAAAAGGAGTAGGGGGAGGGATGGTGCACCATCGTGCCCGTCTGGTCCCTGAGAGGCGCTTGGCATGGGCACCTGTTTGTTACGGTGAGGAGGCAGGCTGGCATGAGTGGTGCCACGCTAGTCGGGCACAGAGAAAAAGCACAACAAATACGCTTTGAAAAGCAGCCGCCTCTTCAATGGGGAGGACTTCAAGGGCTTCAAGTATCAGGAAGTCATCCAAAAGGACCCTTTCCTCTTCAGGGAGTGTGTGTGTGTGCTTGTGTGTGTGTGTGGATGTGTGCATGTCTGGGTATACTTTCCTTCATGAGTTTGTCTGCTTTTCTCCATGCATTTGTCTGAATATGCAGAAATGAAGGGTTCTATGATTTTGCGTTTGGTTCTGTGTGGAAACCACATGTCTTCCTAATGATGTAAAGAAATAAAATTTTGACATTGCGGGGACGTTGAGCTGGTCCCCATGGTGATGTTCTTCTTTTCGATTTTTTTTTCCCGACTGATTTGCCTGGAGCTCACAAACCCAATGTTCTCCAGCAAACACCAACATTCTAATATTGTCAGTCAGTTTTAAACTATGAATGGGGCAGAACATTCTAGAACAGTGTGATTGGAGCAGAGCATTTTAGAACAGTCTAGAACAGGGGTGTCTAATCTTATCTGTAACGGATCAGTGTGGTGGCAGGTTTTTAATCAATTGTCTCAAGTCTGAGATCAACTGATTAATCATGAGGAATCAAGCAATGTAAGTGTCGACTGAAAACCTGCAGCACAGACTGGACACCCCTGATCTAGACTGTTGTGAATGGGAAGAACATTCTAGAATGGTGTGAATGGGGAAAACATTTTAGAATGGTGTGAATGGGGGAGCACACTGTAGAACATAGTGAGTGGGGAAAACATTCTAGAACAATGTGAATGGGGGGAGAGCAGTATAGAAAGGTATGAATGGGGGAGAACAGTACAGAGGAGTGACGGTGGATAAGACCATTCTAGAACATTGTGAATAGGGAAAGAACAGTCTACAACAGTGTGAATGCAGAGAGAATTCTAGAACAGCGTGAATCAACATTCTAGACACTGCTAACAAATACAAGTATGGCACATCAGGTTTTTGTTTGGCTTGGAGAACCCAGGCTGAACTCTCCACAAGGTTGCTTCTACACTTTCAAAAATAAAGATGACATAGAAGAAGCACTGTTGTTGTTTTAAATGATGGTCCTTTGAAGAACCATTTTTGTAAATAAGAACCTTTGTAGAACCTTTTTAAAGCTTAATAGACACAAAATAAAGCTCCAACCAATGGAAAAAAAAAATTATACCAATTCAAGTTTTTTCTAGAATTGTACATCCAAGAAGCATTTAGCACACAGGCCACCTCAAACTAAGACATATACTCACACTGTCTTTTCCTCAGAACGAAAGATGTGAACCTCACATATCCTCATGTTCTCAACGACAGTCTTAGAAACGGAACCAGACATAAAATACCCTTTTTAATTGAAAAGATCTTCAAATTCTTGGAAAAATCTGGATCTTAAACAATCTTTCATACCCAGAGATACACACAGAAACCTGGAGCTCACGCATCGTCTTGTCGCTTCTCTCAGGCCAACCTTCTCACATATCACCCTTCCCTATCTTGATTTACCTCGCCTCATGTGCTGTCACAGTAATTATGAGTTTGCTCCGGCCCTGCCTATCATCTCGGAACATGTTTTTATCCCATTTGACTTTGGAGAGAGGGTGAGATTCCACCAGCCTTGGTAAATAAGGATTTGATTGATGTCAAAGGCTAGATTTTAACAATAGCTCTAAAATGTTAGGCTATTTAGCTCACAATCGAAGAGGCGAAGCAAAAAGGTGAATTTGATTAATAGGTTTAAAAGCACGTAAGGTTTTTCATCATTTCAGCAGTAGTTCTCTTCAGATAAAACAGCAAAAGCAAGGTTAATAAGTTACTTTTTCTTTTATGACTTTTTTTCCCCTCTTTTGAACAAAAGCGCTGTCCTCTTCAAGCAGTTAGTACAATATAGAGACATGTTGCACATTCCCCTGTTAGCTGCCAGGCCCTCTTAGTGCCACTATTTTCCTGCAAAGATTTATGGGAGCTGTCTGTTTGAGCACTAAACTAATGTGATCTCCATTCATAGGAAGCACATCTACCTCCACTTACTCCTAGCCTGGGCAGCTCCTGCTATAGGCAGTAATGGAGACACTGTGGTATTAAGGCTAGACATTAATTCACTGTGTCAAGCTGTCCCTGTGGAATATTTATGATGCTAAATACATTTAATTAGCCGCCCTCGCCGGTGGAGGGAAAGTGCGTCGTCAGTGAAAGGGGTCCTTCTGTTAGCTTTTGTAGCCCGCCTAATTCGTTTAGCATGGCGTCAGAGGTATTCGAATAGAAGGTTTGGGAAATTCACAGCCGTCAACGTTTAGGTTGGAAGTATTAAATCATGTTGTGCTGCGGCTTCAAACGTTCTACAAAATGATGTGAGTTTTTCCTGGAAGGGATAGAGGGAGTGAGGGGAGGGGAAAACAAGGGAGAGTATGTTTGAGGCCTACTTTCTCTCTGAGAGAGCCTTCACATATGTGTGTGTGTACAAGGAATTCAGATCCCATCAGAGAAGTTTGAATAGTCATGTATACTGAGGGTGATACATGCTAGTTTTATCAGCTACTTTCTAGAGTATTGTTTTTCCTCTTTGCAAGCCCATAAATAGAAGAGAAAAAAATCACGTGTTTTCTTGTTCCCTGTTTTTAGAAGCAGCATGTCAATATATTTACTTAGTATCTCAAAATAGTGATATTTTCTGAAAATAATGACTTTATATCTTGAAATATTTACTTATTTTCCTAAAATATTGAATTAGGATCTCGAAAGAATTACTTGTTTTCTCAAAACATGGACTTAACATCTCAAATAATAACTTATTTTCCTAAAATTTTGTCTTGGTATCTCAAAATAATAACATTTTCTCAAAAATATTGACTTGGCATATCAAAATAATGCCTAATTTTCTCACAAAATGTTTTAGAATTACCTTTTTCTCAAAATTTTAGGGTTCTCTTTAAAGGAGAAATGGTACTGTGTGCCTTCTTAGTGATTTCAAGTCATCAAGGACTTTTTATTTAAAGAAAAGGTTCCTAAATGGTCCCTGATTTGAATATGGAAGCCCATTCCTGCCAGATAAAAAAAAAAAAAAATCACGTGTTTTTCTGCTTCTCTGTTTCTAGAAGCAGCATGTGAATGTATTGACTTAGTATCTCCAAATAATGATATTTTCTCAAATAATGACTTTTTATCTTGAAATATTAACATATTTTTCTAAAATATTGACTTGGGATCTCAAAAGAATGACTCGTTTTCTCCAAACTCGGACTTTATATCTCAAATAATTACTTATTTTCTTAAAATTTTGTTTTGGTATCTCAAAACAATGACATTTTCTCAAAAATATTGACTTGGTATATCAAAATAATGGCTTGTTTTCTTAAAAAATGACTTAGTGTCTTATAATTTTTTTCCTCAAATTTTTAAGCTTTTCTTTAAAGGAGAAATGGTACTGTGTACCTCCTTCATATGCTCTGTCACTAAAAAACTGTAATGCTGGTCATTTCTGTAGTCTGTGCTTACAGCGAGTAAAATGTACACTTAAAAGAGTGTGTTTGGGTACTTTATTGAATGCTCTCTTGCACAATGCTTTAATCAACAGCTCCTGTCAAATGCTTACAATATTCCAATATTGTGTGAAGTTCTCCTATTCAGTGAACTCACAAGATAAACTGTCCTCAGTATAAAGGACCCACTGCCCAATCCCTGCCCAAACGTCCATCACAGAGGTGTGAGTGAAGTGTGAATTTAAGGCGTCCTCCCTCCTGGCAGAGCGGGACGTCATGTGTGTCTCTGATAAACAAAACACACAAAAAAAGCTAAAATAAAGACATCTTTCTATCTGTCGGACGGTGACATCTGACAGAGGTTTTGGGAGATGGCCAGTGGAGCGGCTATCTCTCCACCGAGCATGCAGACCCACGCTGTTACAGCACTATGAATGATGCAAAATAGCCGATAACATCTGGGTCAGGCTGACTGACATTACACTGAAACCTAATGTAGCTAAAGGTGTGTGTCTGCATTCGTGTGTGGGTGCGTATGTGAGAGTGTGTGTGTGTGCGGGCAGCAGCGGCAGCAGCTGACTGACACACAGATTAAGCACTGTGACAGGCCACACAATAAAGCCGTCAGAAGCGGTGACACGGCGGACGGAGGGAGAGAGGGATGAATTGTCACTCTGTCACAGGCGATGCGTCTCCTCATCCCTGATGGCCTTCGCCACACCGTGGGAAAAAAGCAGCATCGATGCTTCCCTGCTCCAAACACAAACACACAAACACTCAGTGCAAGCACTCTTTGTTTTTAGATGGGTTTTGCTGCTGGGAGATTTTTGGACATCCGTGAAGCAGACTGACCCAGTGTGTGACACCTTTGACAGGACTCTAAACTGGACGTCCATCAACATGTGGCACTTTAACAAACCAGACAGTGCGGTCCAGTCCACTCGGTGTCCGGCACAGTTTGGTTTTTGGTTGGATTTTGCTGCTAAAACTAAAGCTTTAACCCTCAAAACTTCAGAGTTATAATCAAATGGTTATAGTATACCATGTTGTGTGAAATTCTCCTATTCAGTGACATCACAAGATAAATTGCTATATTATTCCAATGTAATTGTGTCATAAAATTCGTAATTACACAGTTATGTAGTAAATTACATTTGCATTAAATTTCCATTCTGTATCTTTTTGAGTCTACACTTCTGGCTTTTTAAAGTAAACAAAAAGACATTGAAAAGTAATGAAGAAAGCTATTTATGTTACAAAAAATAGTCAAATTGCTGTGAAAATTCGCAGGTGACAGTGCTACAGGAACACAAAAACATGCACTAAAGCATGTTTTACATGAACCTTTTACCCCATGTTAGGTTGTATCATGCACAATACACAATAGTCAATTATCTAGAAATTCTTTTTTTTTTTTTTTTACTTCTTTTGGAAATTTGGCTTCCAATTGGCTCAAAAAAGTATTTCCTCTTCTATGTATGGACTAAAAGTTTAGAAGCAGTTTTAACAGAATATCTCTGCTTGTTTCCGTGAGCTTCAAATGGCAAACATTTAATATTGAATTACGACACATTTTATTATTGCTGGCAATAAATGCAACTTTTATGAGTTGATCAGGCCTGATATTTTGATGTAAGCTAGAATATTGAGCTTTAGTCTGTTCTAGACCTGCTGCTTTTGTTTTCCGTTTTCATACGTGATGGACTTGTGCACACATGTCCTCCAGCGTGCTAGATAAAAACTGTTTAGACTATTAAAAGTGGGGAGTAACAGGAACTTCAGCCTGAGCCCAATAAATATTTCAGAATTTATGCCTGAAACTGTTAGAACCTGGTGCAAACAGTCGGGTCCCATTGAGTTCATTTTTCAAACTCTAGCTCAAGCACACACTTAAAAAATAAAGGTGTCAGTTTCACCAAACTCTGCTGGAGTAAAGCCTCCAGGACCAGAGCTGAACTCATCTTCTTAGAAGTTGAGAACTTGAGTTGTGAAAGAGTGAGTGAGTACATTTTATTTATGAAGCACATTGAAAACAACAGCTGTATTCCAAAGGGCTGATCATAATTAGGAACATGTAAAACATCTTTGACACAGTACAAATACAAAAATGACAGACCTGCATGAAAGAGTAACAAGATGTGACCAGATCCCAAAGTGAAAGGAACTCAGTCTCTTTTAATGTCTATATTTTTTGTTTTATTGAAATATACAGAGTGCTGTATGTGCAGAAAGACTTAAGACCTTTTTAGGACTCATTAGATTGCAAAAAAAATTGGTAACATTTTCTATAAATGCTTTTTATAAGAAACTATGAACACATCCATAACACATTATAATGCATTTATAAGGCGTTATAAACAAAGCTCTAAATATTTATAAAAACAGTTTAGAACAGCTTATAACCATTTAGATTAAGCATTTTCAGTTGTTAACAAAATGCATTATAAGTGGTGTTTATAACACATTATATTGTTAGTGATAAGGAAACTGAAGCCCACCTTACAAAGTGCAGTATGACCTGCCTAATCATACACAAACACTAAGCCAAGCCATGTCTTAAGAACCTTTCCCTTTGTCTAAAATATGTCTCACTTTACTTATAGCTCACAAATACAACTTATAAGTTATTATAATTAGGTTATACTATTATATATCTGTCAAAAATAATGTATACCCATAATGGCAAGTGTATAAATGCTGGCACTTTACTTGAATCTTGCAAAGACATATGACAATACATTAAAATCACTATGTGCTAATATTCAATTCCAGATCATGAAGTTTGGGTTTATGAATAGGCTGGTCATAATGAATTATGCAAGCTGGGACTGAGTTGCCATAGCACAGACAATACAATGTATTATGAACACTGCTTATAATGCATTATATTAACAATTCACAGTGCATTATAATGTAGCTATAGTGTGATGCATTTTTATAAATATGTATAGCGATGTTAATAACACCTTATGAATGCAGTAATGCATTATAACATGTCATGAATGTGTTCATAGATTCTTATAAATGTGTTTTTTTTTCCTAGATTAACGTTTTTTCTGAGAAATAATCACTTGCCATCTTTATTCTTCATTTGCTTAGACCACATTACAATGCAACAAGGAGACCACAGCAAACATCAGCTGCATTATCTTGAAAGACCTGCTCACCAATCCCAACGATCCATCTCCTTCAGTCTTTTCCACTTTCTCTCTCTCCTTCACTCTGTCCATCTGTCCCTCTGCCTCCTGCACTGAAATGGTTAGAATACAGCAGGCTACCAAAAGATGGCAATGTTGCAGTGCTGAATTCCAAGGTCCTCTCTCTCTCTCTTGCTCCCTCTTTCGCTCACTCTCTCCCAGCCTCCGTCTCTCTCCCTCCCTCAGACTGACCCTCTGCGGTGGACCCTCCGTCCTCCGGCTCGTCTCCTCATCCCTCCGGTCTTCTCTGTGTTCCTCCTCTAATCTGCCATGTTATTCCAGCTCGGAGAACAGCATCAGCTCTCAGAAAAAGCTTCGAGAAGATTAGGAAGAGTCACTTTTTGTTGGAAATGTGCCACTGAGAAAAAAGTGGGGTAAACACATGTATCAGAGCCTTTAAATGAATCATGTATCAAAAATGTCCACTACTGAAATAGAAAGGGGCAGTATTAGTAGTATTTTGTTTTTTTCATTTGTCATTATCTTGAAAAAATTACATCACAACATGCTTCTCTGAGCATCTCATATCGTAGGTACTTAAAGAAAACTGACCAGCGGCATGTTTCAGTACAAAGAAAGCATAATTAGGCCTATTTAATTGAATTTAGTTCAGTGCAGCCTGTGAAGTGTTGAAGAGTTGATTGTATCTTTTTTTAAATGTGGCACTATTTACGCTTTTTATAGTACAGCTTATTAAACTTCAGATATGTGCAAATATTGTGCATATTTTGCATGTTCTGTCTTGTAGGGTTGTTTTAGTCAGCTGTAGAACTGGTGGTGTGACTGTAAAATAACTCCCCACAAAAAAACTTTGACACTTGTTCCCTCTTTTTTCCTCTTCATTTTCTTTGACTCAGAAACTGCTTTTTGCTTATAATATTGTCTCTTCTCTTCTCTTCTCTTCTCTTCTCTTCTTCTCTTCTCTTCTCTTCTCTTCTCTTATTTGTGATGTGTAATTACCGCTGGTAGGAAGACATTGCCATGCATTTTTTTGTTGTATTTTTTTTTATCCAGCAGCCAAATGGACACCCAGCAGGCCAGCAATTCAGCAGCGATTACCACACTGAACTCCTCCAAAATATGTCCCTCTTAATGGGCTATAGAGCTGCGTCCTGCAGGGAAAGGGTTAACAGAACAGAGTCTATCTGCCATAAATTGCCACTCTCAACTAAATTACATCCTTCTGCGCATCTTGCAGAGGTGATCGGGAAGAAAAAAAGCCCCTAAAAGTGGGAAGATGTCACGATTATATTAATTGTCACATGGAGTGCTCAGCTGAAGAAAGCTAAAAACATTACCGGCGAGTTTTAAGTCGGGATGCCAGCATACTCTGAAGTGCTTGAATGTCTGTGGATGCACAAACATATTTGTGAGTAGCTTAATGTGTGTTCCACATGTGTATTGTGTGTGTAAAGTGACATCTTGTTTGTGGTGTATTAGAAATGTTCAGTACAAGAATAGTTCCTATTTTGTCAGTAGCTTTTTCATGTCACATAACACATACAACTCACTGCCTGGCTTTGGTTAATGCTGGAAGCACCCAGGATAAGCTTATTATTCAGTTATTAATCTTACACTTCAGTACAACTACAATGATTTACTTGTCAACTATTATGAACCTAATATGTAAATTATGTAGATGAGTGAAGAATTGAAGTATAGGCCCAACTACAGATCCCTGAGATAAAGGGGAATAAAAACAAAGAACTCTTCTTCCCAAGAAGTAAAAAAAAATCTGTTATTTATTGCATAAAAACTCTAAAAGCAAGTAACAAGTACTGACCATAGTAGCAACACGGGCTTCTACAGCGTGCAGATCTCTCAGAGTTTAAAGGGTTAAAAGTTTACTCATGTCATACAGCCCTAGTGCTAAATTTTGATTGGCTGATGACGACACTGGCAACAGTGTGTTGTATGTCTTCATCATTCTCCATGCATGCGTGTGTGTGTGTGTGTGTGTGTGTGTGTGTGTGTATGTAGGCTCAGTTTCTATACCTCCTGCTAATTCTAGGGCCATTTGTCTTCTGCCTGATTTAGTCCAATTTAGTTCGAACTGAATCCCACTTAAAATCTATGGAAATAGATAGAGTTCAAAAAAATAAGCAATAGAAAAACCCTCTCAAAATCCAACTAACCCCAAACACATTCAGTGATGCTGAGGTCTGGACAGATCTGGGGTGGTCAGTCTAGTGTTCTGAGAACACCAGCAGCTTTTTGTTTGATTTGTCAGTTTCCTTTTTTCAGTGAGGGCTTCTTCACAGCTACACATCCTTTCAGACCCATAGCGCTGAGTTGTCTTCTCACAGTGGAAGGATGGACACCTGTAGATTTTTTCAGATCTGAAGCAGCTTGATTTGCTCCTCTCTCTCAAAGATGAAAGCTTCAAGTACTGTTTATCTGATTTGGACAGTTTTTGTGGTCCACCAGGTCTTGATTGTTGGGACTCCCATTTTCTCTCCATGTTTTAATATTCTTTTTAACTCATTTGAGATTCGGTACTATTTCCCCTTGACTTTTTCCTTCATTATGCAAGTCTTATATCTAATCTCCTCAAAAATATCTCCTAAAAATGAGTAACTTGTACTTAATGGTCATTTTGATTAGACATTAAATAAATAATGGGTTTACTCTAAAGGTATATGTGGTTGCTAATTTGATATTGTTGCTAATTTGGTTAAATATATTGTACTATATATTGTAAGGCTGGGCATTCATTCAAGTCACAATTCACTTAAAAAACAATGAATAAAGTTGTTTATTTTCCAATGCAATGTTGTGAGTTGCCTGAATATAACAGAAATTCAGTGGGTTCCATCTCTGATTATGCTGTCTCTGAATGCTCTGGAGATGCTCCTTGGTCTCAAACCAAGGTCCAGCATTAGGGGGGTGTTGCACTGACAGGGTATTTACAGAGGAGTACGACAGGACAAGCCTGTTTCAGTGGAACAGGTCGTCCTATTTGAGGTAGTAGTGGTGGTAGCGGAGGTGGTGGGGAAGCTGAGCAAAAATAGCATGAGCGAGTCGGAGTCAGGTGGTCTCCAGCCTCAGGCAGACATTGTTTATTGCTTATTGCATTGCGGGGCCAGGCACACTCAAATAAAACAATAGCGTCTAGGGACAGTTCACTCTAAATATTGTTCTACCAGGAAAAAAGATGCTTGTGTTTCAGGATATCGACAATGCATTTTTCTTTTATCTCTGCTCTTTTACTGAATGCTTGCGCCTGTGAGACTCCGGGTAGGAGTTTTCTGCTTTAGCGGGGAAGGGGGTGGTCTTTTATTTGTTTTCGCATGGTGTGTTTTACTACTTCCTATAATTTCTGAATGAATGTGATCTGTGTATATGTTTGTATACAGTAAACAATATGTTTTCAGTTCAGCCTAAAAAACAACAAATAATGTAGTTACAAGAAGATCAGCTGATTTTATTCAAGACAAGCAAATTCTTTAATTCAAATGAGGCACAACAACATTTTAATTTAGATCAATAAAAGCAGTATTTTGTATTAATCCAAGTCTCATAAACACTTCAAATCAGCTCCTGCCCTATTCCATCTTTAACAGTGTAGAGTGACCCTCTGCTGTTGTTGTTCATGGATACAAACATCCTTTTTTGTCTGATTTGGGTGAAATAAGGGATCTATTATTTAAATTTCTGTTCTGCTCTTTGGACTGCGTAATATTAGTGATTTATATGGGCTGTGCCATAGAAATCCAGCTATTGGGAGTCCCTCCCTCTTTGGCACTATTTTGCACTCTCTCTCTCTCTCTCTCTCTCTCTCTCTCTCTCTCTCTAAACCTAATCCCACAGTTCCTACTCTACCTCTCTCTTATGCCAGTCACATTTTCTAATTAGCTCTCCCCGTGGAAGAAGAAGATGGATTATATTTTAATATCTTGGGCCTAAAATTAGTTTATATTTTAGCAAGTTAGCACTTCGCAGAAGCTGATTTACTCTTGAAGCTGAAAAATCCGTGAGCTCGCAATTAATCATGCTCTGCTCTTAAAGGAGGAGGAAGAGAAACAAGAGAAATGAAAAAGAGAGACGAGGGAGGGGGGAAAAAAGAAGCCGCGCCGGAGCTCAAAGTCAGGAGCCTTGATCACAATAGTGTAAACACACAATTCAGATCATTCAGAAATCAGCAGTCCAGCATTGTGCTGAGTGTGATCGTCCACTCATCTCTCGTTATTAATTACTGCCTACATCTCCAACAAAGCAAGCCTGTCCTTGACTAATTATCGACACTGTGCGGATTAAAAATGCAGCTTGTGTGTGCGTGTGTGAGTATTTAGCTTTTTGTGGGGACCACATGTCCCCAGGATGAAGGAAAACAAGACTGTTTTGACACTGAAGAGATATGTAGATGGTCACTATGAGGAAAAATACATTTTACTTTTTTCTTTACAAAAAATGCAGCTTCTATTAAAAACGTCAAATAGCCCATAGATTTGCTTATAGGTGTGCTGCATTTACATTATAGAGGACACTCTTTGTGGGCGTGTTGCTAAAAAGGGAGCAAGTTAGCTAGCTAGGTCTTGACATGGACTGTGTGCCAATGAAACGCCATTGGGGAAAGGTCTTACATGCTAAGGCTTATCATTCAGTACCTACAGGAAGATGTTCTTAGGTTATAGAAGTGGGTAATAAAACTTTGGGCTCTGGCCATGTTAGGGGTTAACTAATAATATAACTAATGAACCAATGTAAAGATCCCCCCATTGATTTCTCCGCCATCCTCTATCAACACTGATTTAAGGGCATAGTTTGAACATAGACGTGACATATGATGTAAATTATGGCACTTTTTAAAAATCTTATTGGCTGCCACCCGACAAAACGCACTTCTTTATGTGAAATAAAGAAAAGCTCAACTTTTTATCAGTCTCAAACTAAACTCATTTAACTAACCTCATAACTCGACTTTCCATCTTCTGACCTGTGAAAACAGTTTTATGTTCATGGAGACATCCATGTTTTTTTCCCAATGTGTAGCTTGAACACACAGAACTCAAAAATGACAAACTGAATTCTGAGCTCTGACTTCTCACCTCTGAATTTAGTTGAAGGCAGTATTAGAGACAGTTGTACAGAAGGACATAAAAATATCGGTAGCACTTTATTTTACAGTACGGTTAATAACCAGTATTTTTTTAGGAAAATATGTGGTACTTACCAGTAATATTCTGACACATCCTTTGCATGTACAAAGTAACTTGAATAATTATGGAGCATAACCATAATAATAAAAAAAAAAATTAAAATGTATAGAAATAATATACTGGAGAAAAGATATTACTGAGATCTACCCTTCTCTATTACTTGGGCATGTATTTGCTAAATCAGTTTGGTTGTACTTAACACTACTGTGTAACCTGTCATTGCATCCTGAAGTACTGCTGTACATACCTTCCTCCAATTACTTGTTTTATATATAAGTACTACATATTTATTTATTAAATACTAGGTACTTTTTTTCCCACTCAGCCAAAAGTCAATGTGCTGTTATCCGAATAGTGCCATCCATAGAGTCCTACACACACCCATCCATCACTCCAGAAGGGGTGCTGGGATATGCTAGCCATGATGGGCACAATGAAGCAAAGTGCAGAGGAGCCACAGTCACTACACACACACTGATCACACTGCTTTTCCTGATAGGGATCGCTGAAAGGGGCTACACACTATTAGCATGGTCATGGAAACCTTCACACAAGACTTTTCCAGCAACACTACTTCTGCACTAATAAATCATAGACATGGATGCAGTGTTCTTCTTCTTTTGAAATCTTGGAAATGTGATTTAGGGAGTTAATGAAAGGACAAAAATCTAGTTATGTTTAGGCAATCACATGACTCAGTGGCTTCAGACCAAATTTGCTTAAGGAATACAAACCTAACTGGCCTCATGGAACCGTTAGAGACTTTTCAGCTAGCAGTGTCGAGAATCAAAACCACAATTAGAACTAGCATTTAGCTCTTATGCCACCTAAACCTGGAACCAGCTGAGAACCAGCTGAGCTTTTTTATCTAGAGCACCTTTAATTGCCTTGTATGAAATGTGCTACGTAAATAAACTCACCTTGCCTTTATCAGATATGTTATGGTCTTAAATAACCTGTTTAATTTTGTTATATTACAGACTGAGGGTTACATTCTTTTTGGTTGGATCTCACTTATAGCTGGTTGAAGCACCTTCTTTCTTATTTTGACTTAGTACTTGAGGAAAGTTAGACATAGGTCAGTGGACTCAAGAGGAGCTGTCTCTTACTTTCTAACAGAGCCTGCCTAGCTGTAGGCCTTCCATGAGCTGACTGATAATGTTGAGACTATAGCTCCATTCGCTGTCCTCAACCGTACACCGGGGGATCAAGAGGATTTCTGTTTCCATGTCCTCTTTTTCTTCCTCTCTCCCTCTCTCTCTCTCTGAGCAGCGGGGCCGGTCTCATATGTGTGTGTTGGCCCCTGGGTGAGGGTGGAGGTGTGTCGGGTCTCCGTGCCGCTCCAGCTTCATTAATCATCAGCGGCAGGCTTAACGGCGACCCCCCCCCCAACTCCACCACCCTCCCACTTCCTCTCCCTCTCCTCCTCCTCCTCCTCCTCCTCCTCCTCAGCCCCCGGATTACCCCGCTCTGCCGCCGAAATGTCAGCCCAAATCTGAGTCTTGATGCAGATAATCATTTCAATAATATTTCTCCATTTGTGGCCTCTGTGCCGGGGGAATAGCGCTTTCCTCCTCTGTCAGGTAGTGCTCGGCAGCAAGGCTGCAGTTGGTGGGGGGGAAATGCTTGACTCGGAGCCAGATGGCTTAGTCCCACTCTCAGCATATGTTCAACAAGCAGGCTTGCGCACAGCGCGAGCACCCTTTTTTTATTAATTTGAGCAGCATAGAGATGCATATATATTTACCTGAACCCCTTACCCCAACCACCCCCCGCCATGCCAACACTTCCTCTTCCCATAATCCCCCACTGCAGCCCGTGGGAGGGGAGCGCCAGTGGGAATCGATGCAGGCTGGAGTGGGCTTAAGTCGCTTTATACGATGCTTATTACAAATGTCAAGTCATCCGGTGCGCTCATGAGAGTAGCAGAGTGGAGTCTGATTCAGAAATCAACACACCTGGTTTTATATGGATGATTATTAAACGTGAACTAATGGCTCCCAGCAGGCTTCTGCATTCCAGATTTGAATATTAAAATTTGCTGGGGGTGGGGATTATTACTGAGTGAGGTAAAATTGGCATTTATTGAGGTTGGGAATGTGCCATGGACTCTTATGTGTATGGGGGTGCATTGTATTACTTTATTTACTGCTTTGATATCGACACCTTTTCATAATGGGGTGGGCGATATGACATCACAGTACTTTAAGGCATTTTCATAATGCCATTTTTCTGAGGCTTGATAAGCTGGAATAAAGAAAAAAGCACCAGTAGTGCGGGGGCAGTGCTACATGTTTCAAAAATGCTATTAAAAACTATGACTGTCATTTTATTCAGTGTCACATGTGTACTGTACTAAGTCCATTTAGACAGAATTAATCAGTTCAGCTGTTCAGTGTATTTTAAGCACTGACGTTATTAGAAAAGCACATTGTGACATCATGTGATATATGACAATAATGATCAATATTGTCATACCAAGTCATACGCATATAGATATGTATTTTGTATGATGACACTGAGTGTTTAGTCCATCTGTTTCTTTGCATACAAATGTATTTGTTGTTTTTAGTAGAGAAAAATTCCTTATCATTCTTAATATCATGCATTTTTCTTGCATTTCTTTTCTCAAAGCTTTTGCTGTGTTCATTTCTTATTGTTAACATAATGCTAATTTACATTATAGGAATCACCATATTACATTAGTACCAAGCTAACTGTGGTTTACATTCACTTCTCCATACTGGATTTAATGCTACTCACAGCAGCTGTACATAAACAGGGACACTTAAATCTAGTAAGACATACATGTAACACATTCTTCACTTTGTTTTGCAGTGTTTGCAGAAAACATTTTAAAGCTTACAATGAATATTACTGAAGGAGCCTCTTAGCGTATAAGCTATCTGAGCTATTTGCCGAGAGCTAGTTAAACAAAGGCACATTCTAACACAGAGCATGTATACGTATAAGTACGTAAGCTCATATACTCTGTAATGTTGCAGTAAAATACAGTACACATCAGCATTTTTGTATTTTCTGCACAAGCATTGACTTCATAGTGAGAGGGAGTACCAACGTGGTGGCCAAGTGGCTTCACTTCGCTATGTATATAGTGACATCATCAAGAGTCTAATAAAATGTGACTGTAGTGATAATTTATTGAGTACAAGTAGAAGTATTAATAAATGCATTGCTCAAGTAAGAGTAAATAAATAATTCACTGGAACCCATCAGCAAAACATGATATTACACAAGGAAGAAAAGTTTTGCGTGCCGAGGCTGATCACAGTGTGCTCAGTTTGCGCACATTTACACATCTTTCTGTGAACTGTATAATAAACAAGGTTTACATTAAACTACATGCATATCATGGTTGCATGATTATGTAAAGCTTCCTCATTCAGCTGTTTTCAGTAAAGTAATTTAGAATCTCTGAAAGGCTGTGCATCATGTATTACTTTATTAAGAGTCAAAATTACAGGTGGATTGCTAAATTAATAATGTTATTTATTAATGACACCCCTAATGCCCTTTAACTCCGTGAACATAAGCTTACATTATGGGAGCAATATGTAAGATGTTGCAACCTGTCAAATTCATACTCCACACAGTCCCCCCTCCTCCCACTTCACTCCTCTCCTGTTTACTTACCAGTCTAGAAGAGTTGTTTCGAGTTCAGCATCAAACTTCATCCCTTTACCCACCAAGAACCGTCTCGAGTGGTGGAAAGCGATGCCAATGTTAACTCTTGTTTTGCTGCTATTTATGACACTTCTTTTCTTTGCTGCCAAATGCGGGAGTGGGCAGTGCTACTTCTTCCTCCTATCATGTTGGACTGAATGACTCAATGCTACAGTGACTCACTATTGTCTCTTGGGGTACAAAGTGGTATTATGAGACAAGATGGACCAGAATTAGCTGGTTATCATGCTAACTTCAGTAGACATCCCTGCAACATGATACATAGACATCTTGGACATAATGTCAAAACTGTTATTTCTTTACATTCTGTTGATAATTTCAGTTAATTTTGGAATGTTTTAAGCTAAAAATCTTACAAATGACTCCTCCTGTATCAGCTTCTACAGACAGTAAACATTACATTCACAGCATTCAAACAACATAAATTCCCTGATATCCATATAGGATGTTTCTGTGACGAAAATCATTAGCAACATCGACAATTTATCCAGCTTTACTGTGGTTTATATTCTGCTGGCAATCATACTGATTACTTCTCACAAAGTTAGACAAACACAGAGATGTTTTTGTGGCTGTTTACCTCCAAACCCACAGTTTATAAAGGTAAACCAAAGACTATGGGCTGACTAAAGTAGCTAGCTGACATACACTTACAATAAAACTGATGCAACAGACTTTATGTTTAATAAATGGCTGCCATTTTATTCTTAAACTGCAAAGTAAGAAAGAAATAGTAAACACAGTACCTGTTCTGTGATTAGCTAGTTAGCCAGCTGCCCCTCAGGCTGAAGTTGACTTGTGAAAAGTGAAGATATCTCTAGGTTGAGGTGTGTTAGACAGCTGATAATAACGGTGTTTTCTTGAGTTTATTATCATATATATATATATATATATATATATATATATATATACACACACACACATATTGTATACGTAATATCATTCACCGCTATTGAAAGAGATACTTCTTTTGCACAAGTCATGGTGCTTTGTTTTTCCAGCTGTTGTTGGCCACAGCTATGTCATACATAAGCAGAGTAGCTCATTTGCTACCCAGCCTATGTCCCCTGTCTCGCTGGTCATGCACACACAGGGGTGGTTCCTAGCCCCACCGTCTGTAGTAGGAGTCCTTACCAAAATAAACCCAGTGAATAAATGCTGAAAAACACCAACCTGAGACTAACAATTACACATTTTTTAAACACGCTGCTGTTTATATATGCCTACATGATGTTTCCTCATTCAACATCTTTGTTGGCTAGCTGCCTGCTCCTCCTTTTTCTTTCTTTTAAGTTGAACTTTTCCCTCTCTTGTCTCTGTTCCACATGATCCAGGGGAGCTCTTCTCCCCATGACTTATGCGCTTCAGAGGAGGGGTGTGGGGTGGGAGACACGGTAAAATGTCAATAGAGATGGTGAGAGAGACAGGGAAGGCTTGGCTAATTAGCACCCATTTAGATTTTATGATAGCTGGGAGATGGGCTGCACTGACACAGAGCACTCTAGTTACATATTGTTGCAGCCTGAGGGAACCGTAGGAAAATGCAGATTTATTGGACCTATCATACCAGCATATTTCATTTGCCATTATGAGGTGCCGTGCCCGATGATGCCCGGTTATTTATTGCGGATGAAATTGGGAGAGCTGAGCGGAGCACTGAGGTTGAGGTGTCTGATCTTTCTGGGATTAACTGTTTTAGATGTGTTTAAAGAGAGGATCTCATATGCGAAGTCATTGTTCTCTGAGCAGATTTTCTGCTTTAGAAAATGTCTGTATTACATGTGTTGAGATAAGCATAGTTCATCAATTGAGTTAACCCTTAAACACCCAGGATTATTATTGAGTTATCAATCTTAAGGCTTATCTGCTCTGTACTATGAATTATTTGATAACTATCATTAAACCAATATGTACGTTATGTAGTTATGAGAGTGAGAAATAGAACCACTCATAGTTCTCTGCAGTTAAAGGGGTAAATACATGACTGCTTTTGTCTTTTATTTTAGTCCTTTGCCCTCCTAAATATTCAGGGGTCTACAATATTTGACCTTCGGTCTTTCTGTGAATACTATAGTCATTTAACCGTTCTTATTTCATTGTCTTGCACTGCAGATTACAACCTCACTGTGCTTTTAGATTAATGCATATTAGGTGTAAACCCTTGAGCCTTTTTTAAGAAAAGCTATTACATTCAAAAATAATGATTGTTTATATAAATATCAAATATTGATCACCCAAAAATGAAACCTCTGTTGCATTATGTATTACAAATGTTTAATTGTAAGACACTTTAAATATCACATCTGAATCAAATGTTACACTGCTAGCAAACTGACACTGGAGCCACTGGGGGAAATAGAAGAAGCAACAGAGAAAGAAAGAAAGAAAGGAAGGAAGGAAAGAATGGTCACACTTTATTAGGATGGTCCCCTACAGATGATCTACAAATACTCAAATTATTAGCAAACTTTCTGGTGATACTTTCTGTTGATTAGCGACAACATGGTTAGGGTTAGGTTTAGGTTTAGGTTTAGGTTTAGGGACAAATTTAATATAATCTTTCACACTCAACTTCAAGTTCAGTTGCATTTAATAGATATTTAGTTGAATGCTAAATAATGATATATTGAATATCTACAAAGCATCTACAGTGGACCATCCAAATAAAGTGTTACCAAAGAAAGAAAGAAAGAAATAAAGGAAGGAAGAGAAGAGATTCATCCTTTCTTGTCGGCATTTCTGAGCGCATGAGTGGCTGCTGGGATTACGAGTTGTTAAAGACGGAGAGCTGGATGGATGTGGAAATCGTTCACATTTTAGGACATGCTTAGGCCCACACATATGCAGCTGTGTCTGATTCACTGCCTCCCGACTTTAGCTTTAGACAGCTAAACTCTCCCTGATAAATGTCACACATCTAGAGAACAGCAGTGTATGTGTTGTATAGATACAGAACAGAAATCATTCAGAAATCAAGCCTGTCTTACATATTACATAATGGCCTGGTTTCAATTATTTGTGCTGATCACAATTGTTTTCCACAGTTGTTAGTTTTCACAATCATTTGTTAACATCGCAAAAAACAGAATGTGATTTGGGTGTGTTTTCATCACACAAATGCATATTAATAAAAGAAATCAGAAAGTGCATTTATGGAGGCCTGTCATGTGTCATAGAGACAAGTTCTAACTGACTGGAGAACCTTTAGAGGGCAGTGTTGAGTGATGTTTGTTTTCTTGAGCTTGAGCAGTTTCACTCGTCAGTTGGGAGCTACTGAGTATCGACAGTGAGGAAGATATCTAATCATCCAACTTGTACAATAGTCTTATACATTTCAATAACTGCATAAAATGAACAAAAAGGCACTAAAATTGAATGGACGTGATCATGGCAGGCCTATTTATTCTTCTGTTATTTGTTGATATATTTTGATAGCTGAAAATAGCTGAAATAGCTGAAAATGTGGCTGTTCTTCCCTGGCTGCTGTGGCTGCTCTTCATTTTCCCCTCACTCTCTCTCTCTCCATTTCTAACCAGCTGTGTGTTAGGTAATGTTTGTTTACTACATCCCTTAAACCCTTGGATGTTGGTATTTATCCTATTTACACATCAATATTACTCGTCCATAAGGACCATAGGAGTGGCATTTAGGTGCTTGTATGTGCTGGTATTAAAATGCACTCTGAGGAGTGTGTGGGGAGTGTGTTAGGGGAATAGCCCGAGCCCTGGACTCCTATTACCCAGAATAAAAGTGTCAGCCGCTTTAATTACGTTCATGCCTAACCTGCCCCGCTTTTACTGCCTGCTCTATTGCAGCGGCAGCACCAGGAAACATCCCATCACGTTGTGTAAAAAGCATGTGGCAGTCTGTGTGTGAATACTGCATGAAGCTTGACTGTTTTTTTCTGTGGGCTAATTATTTGGATTCTTATTGGACTCATTTTTTTTTTTGCTGGACATATCTGTGACTTATTCTGCTCACCATTTCATCTGCACTTCTACTCATCTGTCATCAGAATGTTGGCTTTTGCAATACTGATATTACAGAAGGCTACCATAGGAAACCCTGAAGCGAATTACTGCATTTCTTTTTGTGTACTGTAAACATTCTGATCAATCTCCGACGTTCCAGATGAGTTTCTCTGAGTGCTTTGATGAACAGGCATTCACTTGATCCAACAAACCTAAGTAGTTATGGTCAAAATGATGAGGACCAATCTTCAACCATGTGACATTAATGTATTATTAATGTGTTAATATATTGCAAGGCTAATCACAATTAGAATATGTAGAAATATAGCTGCAACATAATATTTTGGCTCTATTGTTCAGCCCTACACTTAAAAAAGATGCCACATTTTTTTTTAGGAATGATATATAAGAACTGCTTTTGTTTCCTTAAAGAATTACATTTGTCAGTTGAAGAACTTTTTAAAGGCTTTTTTATATTTTAAAAAGGTTCTACAAACTCATACATCTTACAAAAAATGTTTTTTAAAGAACCATCCTTTAGAAGGTTTTAAGGGAACCAAAAGTTGTTCTTCCATGGCGTTGCGCAAGAAACCCTTTCTAGCACTTTTATTTTGAAGAGCGAGGGCCTGGAATTGGTTTCATCAGTATCATTACAAACAGTACACTTGTATATTTTTCTATTGTTCTACTGTAAATGCACAAGCATATTGTAATTTAATACAAATTCTATTGAAAATGCAGATTCTAAACTTTCTATCAGTACCACATTTGTGTTCATAAGCAGAAAAGTGGCATAGGAGGAAATTGTTTTATTATTTTATAATGATATTACTATGATTATGAATTTCATGACCTGTTATCTTGCATAGTCTTGTTTTGTGGAAAGAAAAAAACGTGATTTTTTATGTGACTAACTATGTAATTACAACAGTATTGAAAAACAACAGTAATGACTCATAACTTCTAAAGATTTACAGCAACAAATTCCAAGAAATATAAAATATCCTATGAAATGCACGGTCTGAGGTTTCTCAGTCATGTACTTACACACAGCATGAAGACATTGTCTCTCAATCATAGAGTAGAGTCAGCTGACGGGTTTAGATGCTGCACCTTCTCATCCATGATGTCTAGTGTGATTATGAGTGCCTCCCCCCACTCACACTTGCCTTGATGTAGTCAGAACACTCTGTCACCAAAGGACCAGGACCGGAGGGACGTTCTGAGTGGATCTGCGCCCCCCCCCCTCATGCTCTCATGGTCAGCCGGACCGCTTTAGCCACGGAGCGTCACGACCTCCGGAGCGATCCTGGCCCTGTTTATTCCTGGATATGGATCAGTGCTCGGAATATGTCTACATCCTCTCAGGCAATTTCACACGGCGGAGGAGCGCGTGGGCGGTGCGCCGGGAGCCATCCCTCACCCTGACCGTGCTCATCCACACACATACACACACACATTCACTCATGCACTGGAGTGGCCTGAAGACAAGACCTGTAGTACTGTTCAACACAGGGAGAGAAAGAGAGAGAGAGAGAGAGAGAGAGAGAGAGAGAGAGAGAGAGAGAGAGAAGGGGAGACATAGAGAGATAGAAAGAGAGAGTGAAAGAAAAAGATTTAGAAAGAATTTTGAACAGAGACTTTTATTCAGTGACTTCAAATCATAAACACAATGCTTCACACATAATATGACTGCCCCTATACAATATTAGCCCCAAGGACTGGCAGGGACTAACTCTTTCAGAAAGAAAGAAAGAAAGAAAGAAAGAAAGGGAGAAAGATAAAGAGCATGTGAAAGGGGAGAGGGTAGAGAGAAAGAAAGAAAGAAAGAAAGAAAGAAAGAAAGAAAGATAAAGAGCATGTGAGATAGAGAGAGGGTAGCGAGAGAGAGAGAGAGAGAGAGAGAGAGAGAGAGAGAGAGAGAGAGAGAGAGAGAGAAAGAAAGAAAGAAAAAAGAAAGAAAGATAAAGAGCATGTGAGATAGAGGGATGGTAGAGATAGAGAGAAAGAAAGAAAGAAAGAAAGAAAGAAAGAAAAAGAGCATGTGAGATAGAGGGTAGAGAGAGAGAAAGAAAGAAAGAAAGAAAGAAAGAACGAAAGAAAGAAAGAAAGAAAGAAAGAAAGAAAGAAAGAGCATGCGAGATAGAGAGAGAGTAGAGAGAGAGAAAGAAAGAAAGAAAGAAAGAAAGGGAGAAAGATAAAGAGCATGTGAGATAGAGAGAGGGTAGAGAGAAAGAAAGAACGAAAGAAAGATAAAGAGCGTGTGAGATAGAGAGAGGGTAGAGGGAAAGAAAGAAAGAAAGAAAGAAAGGGAGAAAGATAAAGAGCATGTCAGATAGAGGGAGGGCAGAGAGAGAGAGAAAGAAAGAAAGAAAGAAAGAAAAAAGAAAGAAAGGGAGAAAGATAAAGAGCATGTGAGATAGAGAGAGGGTAGAGGGAGAGAAAGAAAGAAAGAAAGAGAAAGAAAGAAAGGGAGAAAAATAAAGAACATGTGAGATAGAGAGAGGGTAGAGAGAGAGAAAGAAAGAAAGAGAAACAAAAATAAAGAAAGGGAGAAAGATAAAGAGTATGTGAGATAGAGAGAAAAAGAGAGAGACTGAGAAAGAGAGCAAGAGAGGAGAACTGGTGCATTGGTCAGTCAGTAAATCTGTGTTTTTCCAGTGCAGGGCATTCTGCGCTGTACAGAGTTGACCTCTGTATGAATTTCTTTGTTATCCAAAGCTTAATTCCTGCTGATGGTGGAAAAGAAAAAACTGCTGTATTATAATTCTTCAAATATTTTATTTTTAATCACCTTTGGAGCTCAGCGCTGACGGGGCCACACAGCACAGCACAGCAACCCCAGGTTCGAGGGAACAGACACTTGTGAAGCCCCCCGTGAAGAGATCCTGAACCCTGCTAAAATAAAGGATTCTCCCAGAGTGTGAAGGCAAATGCACTCAGGTGAATTATCCGTGTGGTAATGAATTTGTTTTAATGGTTTCGATCATGACAACCACGTTTGCCATAAACACTATTTATGATGGGCATTACGGCTTTTCTCCGCGCGTACCGCCGATATTCCTGTGACCAGCCGTCTCCTGTAGATAAATGAAACATGGTTTCGGCCCTCTAATTAGAAAAAGCCGTCTGCTGATGCTGCTGCCCTAACAGTCTGAAACCGCAATCAAACTTCACTTACTGATCTCACACTTCAAACCCAAACCGTTCCAGCTGGAAAAATGCAGCCCTCCCACTTCATGCCCAATTGATCAAATTACTCCATGTTAATTCTGTCTCTCTCTCTCTCTCTTTCTCTCTCTCTCTCTCTCTTTTTTCTTCCTTCCTCTCTCTTTTCCCTCATTTGGTGTGGTAGTCAGACTTTGCCGTGCAGTTAATTAACACTCATGGTTTTAATTAAAGTTATAGACCACGGAAACCTCAAGCCACTTTGTCTTTCCAGACAAACTCCCTCCATTCACGTCCTCCATTCATACTTCCTTAACAAGCCTGAGGTCTTCTGTGGAATCCGAGCCTGGCCGTGTTCTAGAACGCGTTCATGCTCAGGGGTTAGCCAATTACAGGGTGTTAATTTGGGTTCTAGAATGACCTTCTCCAGGTGTTCCTGGCTGTGACCCACTCATAAGGACCCAGCATGTCCTGGGCCTCGGCCGCCGCTGTTGGCTCACCCTTTTTCATTTGAGGGAACTTTATGAGGAGTGATATGAAAGGGAACGGGTCGTGGAGACGCTGTGGAGGGGCGTCTGGTGCTCTTCAGAGGGGGAGCGCCGCTCTGTTTGCTTTGATTCTGTTCAGGCCACTGCTGAGGCGCAAGGGTCGCAGATTGCACACCATCACCTCTTTGTTAGTAATCACTCCCTAGATCTTACACACACAATTTTTCCTGTCTTAACGCACCCATTCTGAGTACCAAGGCCGCTTGATTCCAACTGCAGGACATAAGTTCAAGGTCCAGTCCACATGAAGCTGAAGGTGTCATGAACTGGCCTTTAATAAAACAAAAAAACAAGGCCTTGCTGGCCAAACACCTGTTTTGAAGTTTATTATTCAATTACACATTTCTCTCAATAAAGTTCCCCAAAGCAAAGTTTTCTCTTGTTCCATGTTGTTAAATGAGGGCGTTTTCCATCCTTTTCATTTAAACGCAGTGAGATACTACATTCCAACCTAGTCTGTTAAACTGCAACTTAATACTACATGACCCAAATGTATCCCTCTTTACTGCTATACTGTCAGGGAGAGCATGGCACAAACTAACATGGGGTAAAATGTAACACAGATATTTTATGCAGTTAAACAGTTTCAAGTAGGAACTGCTTTTGGCCATCTACTGTATTCCCACAGCAATGTCATCTGCACATTTTTACAGCAATCAGCAGATATTTCTTGCATTTCTTCCTGCGGACTGTTTCATACCATAAAATAAACCTTCTCATTTTTAGTGTTTTTTCAAGTAGTGAATTGTCTGTAAGTCACAGAATTTACACCTATATTCTTTTAATCTCTCCTTGCTGTATTATAACATCATTTTAAACATATAAACTTCTCAGAGTGAAAGCTAATCAGGCTAAAGTACAGCCTCCACACAGAGTCAGTTTTAACACAGTGTTACAACGATTCCAATTTTATTGTTCGGATATTTGCTTTTCTACTTTGTGTTCACTCTGCACACAGTCGCTTATCATATTTATTCTGATGAATATACTGTAGTATTTTTGGGCCTCACTATGAGTTGTTTATTTGCTTCAAAATGATGCTACAGCCACCAAGAGGGTGGTTAAAATAATATAGATGTGAATTCTGTGACTTCTGTCTGTGACACTCATTGAGCACGTTATTAGGAACACTATACTATATTCAAGTTTTCTTGTTATGGAATCCACAAGATGTTGGAAATATTCCTTTGAGATTCTGGTCCATGGTGACATGATTGCATCATACAATTCCGCAGATTTCTCAGGTGCACTTTTGTGCTGCAGATCTCCCGTTCCACCATTGGATTCAGATCCAGTGACTGGGAAGGCCTCTGAAGAAGTCTGAACTCAGTCTGAAGATGACTGAACTTATTTCACAGAGATTTCAAAAGAGATGACTTTTGCTTTTTGACATGGTGCATCCTCATGCTGGAAGTAACCATTGGAAGATGGTAAATTGCGGCCATGAAGGGAAGCACATGGTCTTCAACAATACATATCACAGAACCTGTGGCATTCAAGCAATGATTGACTAGTATTGATGGGCCCAAGATTCAAGATTCATCAGACCAGGTTATGTTTTCCAGTCTTCAACTGTCCAGTTTTGGTGTGCCTGTGCCCACTATAGCCTCAGCTTTCTGTTCTTAGCTGACAGAAGTGGAACCTGACGTTGAGCACTTTATTAGATGGTGATCTTCTGCTGTTGTAGCCCATCCACCTTAAGTTTTGATGTTTTGTACATTCTGAGACGCTTTTCTGCTCACCACAATTGCACAGAGTGGTTGTCCATACTATAGCCTTTCTGTCAGCTTGAACCAGTCTGGCCATTCTCTGCTGACCTCTCTCATCAACAAGGCATTTCCATCAGCAGATCTGCAGCTCACTGTGTGTTTTTTCTGTATTGCACTCTAGAATCCTTGAGATCAGCAGTCATAGAAATACTCAAACCAGCCTGTCTGGCACCAACAATCATGCCATGTTCAAATCACAAAGATCACATTTTTTTCCCCATTCTGGTTGTTGATGTGAACGTTACCTGAAGCAGCTGAACCTTATCTGCATGATTTTATGCACTGCACTGCTCCCACATGATTGGTTGATTAGAGAATTGCATGAAAGAGTAGGTATACAGGTGTTCCTAATAAAGTGCTTGGTAAGTGTATATATGCAACTAATGATAAAAAAATACTTTTATGGTCTTCATGGTGAAACTTAAAATTTAGTCTGATTGCTGTTAAAATTGGCAGATGATGCTTCCATGGGAATATATAATGTGTAGAGTGCTTGTAAATTTGCCACATTCAACACAATCTCTTTTCACAAATCATATTTATCCTGATATATATATATATACATATATATGTATATATATATATATACATATATATGTATATGTATTTAGGTTAGAAGGCTTATGTGGTTCAAACAACATAAAAATGTACTGAATGAATTGTGTTCACATTGACTTAAGATCTGTTAGACCTGGCGACTCAGTCCATTACAGGGGTCAGCTGTAATGTTTGCACTGAAGAGTGTGTAGGTTGCAGGTTGCTTGTATAAAAAATGATCAGTCTTGCTCAAATACATTGAAAATTATTCAGCAAAAAACAAAACGTGTTAGATTGTGACCTGCTCTCTCCTACAGCTTTAAGAAGTATGAACAGGCCTCTTGCAGTCTTCAAGACCACCATACAGTTACATTAATTTTCCTCCTCTTGACTTCATATGGTTATTAATATTAAATACTAATTGCTGGTCCTGCTGCACCACACCGTACACACAGTGACAGCCAGGGTGTGAAGTCAGGCTAGAGTGGACTCAAATGAGGTCTGTAGGAGTTAATTTAACACTAGGGTTTTTACTGTCTATTTACAAGGTTGCCATGGTTATTTCTGACCATGTGGGCACTGTGGTGAGTGAATATTAGAACTTGTACTTTCTAAAGTCCACAATGGCTTTTATGAACACGTTTGCCAGTTTTGTATGTGCTGTGTCAAATACAGCATACATTTACCCTGAACAGACACTATGAGCATAGTCTGTTATATCCAGGGATCCAGGAATAATGAAATCTGTCTCAACCAATCAGAACCAATATTTTAACATTTCTCCCACAACAAAATGGTCTCTAACTGGTTAAAACAAAATAATTCAGTTCCTTATACATAGTCTGTGTATATGCTTAAAGTAATAAAATGATAGGTTTGTAAAATGATTAGATCTGACAGTTGTGTTTATATTGATAAGGACACATTCATATAACGCACAGCGGGTAACACTTTGTAATATGGTTCCCTAATTAATGCTTATAATAAAGTAAAAAGAGCTAAACAGTAAGTAATCGTGTTACTCATTACTTGTTACTTGTAGGTTACTTGTAAATTGTTCCACTATATAGCTATGAAATAGCCCATAATAATTTAATGGAGGATGTCATGGTCTGATGTTAGATGTTGTCAATATAGTTAGTAAATTTCCCATTTTTATATTCATATACATCCTAGCTTGTTAAATGGTTTGTCACATCATAATGTGACATAAAAAATAATAAAATGTGAGTACACAGAACCACAGAGGACATTCAAATGCAGTCATATGCAAAAGTTTGAACTCCCCACTTACATACTTTTACATGTAAACATGTTAACACATCCTACAGGGAAACTTTCTGCAAAATTTCAGTGCACAATTTCTCTGGTCCATGTAAGAAACACATTTTATTTTTTAATTTTCCAATCTGTTAAATTATGTAGTAATATGCATTAAACTTTGCCTTAAAGTGTGCAGAAGTGTGTTCTCTGTTGAGGATGTATTAACTTATTTTCACTTACATAAAATCAATAAACATGCAGTTTTACCAGGGGTGGCCAAACTTTGACATACAAATACAAAGCCCAGATTTTCACTAATTGAATTTTAAGCCCAGTCATAAAGGAAGTATCATATTCATAGAATCTGGCAAAATAACACTTACAATGAAATCACATGACATTCAGTACACTTGGGAGTTTGGAGGAAAGACATAAATAATAACGTAGTGGGCCACACAGCATAAAAAATATGTTATTATTGACTCTAACAGAGATTTCAAATCAGTGTTTCTGTTCAAGAACAGTTAATGGTGATTACATTACTTGTTGTGTTTTTGTTCATGGTAAACATCTATTCATTTGCAGTTTTCAATTTTGTACCTTGAGCTCAGTTTTGACTATTTTGACAAAATGGACTTTTGTGAGGTGAATTTTTAAAGCAGAAATTCTCCATGTTAAGAACATGATGATACTTAACGTCCAGGGGCCAGTCCACAACTTAACGAGATTATATTGTCATCATTTCAGGCATTTTATGATATTCTCTTGATACCGTCTGTGAATTATGCAAACACATGCATAGCTTTCATCCTTTAGCCAAGACGAAACAGGCCTTTCTCCACAGTGCATAGCTCTCGTAGTGAGGGAGAATATCATGCAGTTCTTTATTGGCACTTTTCTTGAACATTCAGCAACAGCTATGTGTATTTTTAACTTCATTGAAATATGAGTTTCTAAAGGACATTAGCAGTGAACGTTAACTAGAATTATGTGGGCAGCAAGGAGAGAGTCATTTCTGACCAGGGATTTCTTCAAACTAGATCACTGAGCACTTCTTCTGAAGCACACACACCCGTACACACACACGTGAACCCTCTCCACAGCGACCGAAACCAAGACAGGAAACGCACACCTTCTGTCACCGCCTCCAGCTTCGCTGCCCCCGGCAACCTGCTGCCGGGCAACGCAGTGCCAGTTGCCGTCTTTTAATTGGCCATCTGGGGAAAGCTGGATCCAGAGGCGGGACGTTGGTGAGGAAATGAACTCCGCCATAATCCAGCCCTCCCTCAGGACGGCCGCCAGCTGCAGGCGGAATCAGAGAGGACTGTGGGATGCTGGAGGAGCCGCGGTGGGAGCGACCGGCGCTGTAGGCCGCTGATTGAACATGCCCTCAGTGCCTGGTGTTACACCCAGAGCGTCTGTGCCACTCTGACCCCCAAAATTGTCTGGAAATCACTCAAGGCGGATTTGTTTTTGGAAACCTGGCAACACAGATGTCAGTCAGGTGGGTAGGGTTGGTCAGGGTAGATCAGACATGACTGTTAGGTGGCCTTCGCTTTGAATGAACCAGTGCGAAAACTGACAAGACAAATTACTGTGTGTGTCTGTGTGTGTGTGTGTGTGTGTGTGTGCATTTACAGGACAAAAATGTCTTGACTATGTAGGGAAACCAAAAAAAAACTACAGACAAACTACAGACCTACTGACAAACTGAGGTCCCACAGTAAAAGATACCATTTTAAAAAACAATTATTCAGAAATACTAAAATCTCATTTTCAAAAAAGCTGGGATGCTGTGCAAAATGTAAATTAAAAACATAATGCAATGATGTGTGAATCATTTAAACCCTATATTTAATTGGAAATAGTGCAACTTATCGAATTTCGAAACTGAGAAATTGTATTGTGTTTTGAAAAAATATGTGATTTTGGATTTATTGTCATCAACATATTTCAAAAAAGCATGTTTACTGCTGTGCTACATCACATCTTCTTTTGACAGCACTCTGTAAGCATTTGGGAGCTGAGTGGACTAATTGCTGTAGTTTTGAAAGTGAAATGTTTTCCCATTCTTGCTTGATATAGGATTTCAGCTGCTCAGCAGTTTGGGGTCTCCTTTGTTGGCAGGCCAATTTAGCACCTGGACTCTTTTAGTAAAGAACCATGCTGTTGTAATACAAGCAAATGTGGTTTAGCATTGTCTTGCTCAAATAAGCAAGGTCTTCCCTGAAAAAGACGTCGTCTGGACGGCAGCATGTGTTGCTCTAAATCCTATACATATTGTTCAGCATTAATGGTGCCTTCACAAATGTATAAGTTACCCATGCCATGTACACTGATGCAACCCCCATACCATCACGGTTGCTTTGTTTTGAACTGTGCGCTGATAACAAGCAGGATGGTTTTTAGCCCAGAGGACACACTATCCATGATTTACAAAATCAATTTCAAATTTTGATTAATCAGACCACAGGACACTTTTCCACTTCAGTTCAGTCCATTTTTAACTTGTATTTGTGGATGCAGTAACAAACTGTGTTCACACACAGTGGTTTTCGGAAGTGTTCTTGAGCCCATAGAGTGATTTCAACTACAGAATTGTGTCTGTTTTTAATGCAGTGCTGTCGGAGGGCTTGAAGATCATGGCCATTCAATCTTAGTTTTCAGCGTTGTCCCTTGCAATTTCTCCAGATTGTCTGAATCTTTTAATATTATGTTCTGTAGATGATGAAATCCCCAAGTTCTTTGCTATTTTACATTGAGAAACATTATTCTTGAATTGTTGCACTGTTTGCCTGCACAGTCTTTCACAGAGTGCTGAACTCCTCTCCATCTCCACTTCTGAAAGACTCAGCCTCTCTGGGATGCTCTTTTATACCTAGCCATGTCAATGACATGTTGCCAGTTAACCTAATTAGCTGTGAGATGTTCCACTAGGTGTTTTTTAATATAATAAAACCTCACAAGTCTTTTTTGCCCCATCCCAACTTTTTTGATATGTGCTGCTGGCATCAAATTTAAAAAGCAATGTGTTGTCTTTGTACTATTTTCAATTAAATGTAGAGTTTGAAATCTTTACATTCTGTTGTTATTTACATTTTGCGCAGCATCCCAACTTTTTTGAAAATAGGCTTGCATTTCAGAAAACAAGAATTCAAACCTTACATATTTAAAAATATTTAAAATTATTATGATCTATTTAAACACAAGGCATTATTAGAGAGAGTAATAAGCTAAAATATATACAGAATTATCATTTATAAGGTACTTTATATTGGGAAGTGGGAGTCCCACACCCTAAGCTCTAAACTTCAGCTTGTGAAAATACTACTTCATTTTTTTACATTTCTTCAACATTGTTGAGTTTAATAAAGAAAAAAAATCAGTAAACGCTGTCTCACTTTTTCGTCTCGCTAATAAAACACAAAGAGTTTTAGTCCATAGATGAAGCCACACCACTGCAATTTGGAGCAGGAAGTGAGGCTGCATCCCTGTCCCTCATGGCCACATGGTGAGCAGTTAGATCTCATTCCAAAGTCTGAAACTCAGTGTGTGACCTGTGAACTGTCACTATTGAAACACATATTTTCTGCAATTAAGTAAACTTTGTTGTGTTTTATGTACAATAATTGATGCTCTGTTTCTTAATTCTTCAGGATGAAAAGATGAAAAGGTCACTCATGTGTATGGAGACAGATCTGTGAAACATATCTTTACCAGAGGAGCCTCTACACTGTTCTGTTAAAATGAGCTGATTATGTGGATATTAATATGCATATGGTCATTATAGCTGATCAAAGCAAACATGGGGGCACTTGTCTGGTGCTGTAAAAATGGGCTTCAGCAATAGAGACCGTGGACAGAAGGCAGGTAGATTTCACAAAGCTTCTCCATCAGAGAGATTTCTATAAAGGCTTTGAAGGCTCTGCTCCCACTGAGTAGTCAGCCTTTCTACTGAAACTACCATTTACCAGGCACTTTGAAGGGAGAAGGGTATGGATTATGGCAGTAATAGGAAGTAACTGAGCGTTTATATGATCTGAAATGCAGAAGTCCACTTTGCAGCCTTCAGCAGTCTGAACGCACGTATCACATCTGAACTTAATCATAACTAAAACCATCTTAATCGTTTTCGTTTAGTCATTTAATCTTACATTACACCACATACTCCACTCATCTAAGAGTGTTTGAACTGAAGTCCAGTATCTCTCTCTCTCTTTCTCTCTCTCTCTCTCCCTCTCTCTCTCAATCTCCTTTTCTCTCTTTCTTTTTCTTTCTATCTCTGTTCACAGTCTCTCTCTTTCATGTCATCTATTTCTTTTTCTCTTGTTCTCTCACTCTCTTTTTCTATTTTACTTTCTTTTCTCTCTTTGCTTTGCTCTCTAATTTTGTCTTGTTCTCTCTCTCTATTTATCTCTGCTCTTTTTCTATTTCTGTTTTCTCCCTTTCTCTTTCTCTCACTCAATCTTTCTTTCATGCTCTCTCTCTCTTCTCTCTCTTTTCTCTCTCTTGTTTGCTCTCTCTCTCATTCTTTTTCTCTTTTTCTTCCTTCTCCCTCTCTCCTGTCTCTGTCTTAATCTCTCTTTCATTGTCAAGTTCTCTCTTTCTGTCTCTCTCTCTCCTTCTCTCACTCACTCTCTCTTTTCTCTCTCATTCTCTCTCATTGTTTCTCATTCTTTGTCTTTCTCCATCTTTTTTCTCTCTCTCTTTTCTCTATCTCACCTTGTTATTCTCTCTTTCTTTGTCTCACCCACTGTCTTTTCTCTGTCTTTCTGTGCTCTCTCCTTTCCTCTTTCTTTCTCTTCCTTCTCTCACTCTCTTTCTCTTTATCTCAATCTCTCTCTAACATTCATGTTCTTTCTTTCTTTCTTTCTTTCTTTCTTTCTTTCTTTCTTTGTCTTCTTGTCTCTGTCACATTTTGTTGTTCTCTCATTCTTTTGTCTCTCTCTCTCCCTCTCTCTCTCTCTCTGTCAGTTCAGCTCACTTCAGTTCATAATAACTTTATTAGTAAGACTATGTAAAGTACAGTATTGAAATAACAATGAAAGTAACAACAAGAACTGTATTAAATAGTAACCATATTAATGGTTATGAATATAATAATAATATAATTATCATAATTCTAATAATTCTAATTAATACACTAATGATATATCCTAATTTTAACGTAAATATAGTGTTGGGGGTGAGGGTATGAGGGGGTTGTTATCCACTGTCTCTCAGGTGTTGACATGATGTTGCATGTTTAGCAGTGAGGGGGGCTGCATGCCCCTCTCCAAGAATGATTCATGATTTCTCCAACTGAGTACATTTTTTAAAATCTTGGTATGTTAGCTGGTTAAATTTGTTAGATTTCACACATCACTGAATTTTTCACAGTGAAATTTTTCACACTCTCTTACTATTGCTCTCTTTCTTTCTTTCTTTCTTTCTTTCTTTCTTTCTTTCTTTCTTTCTCTCTCTCTCTCTCTCTCTCTCAGTGATTTTATTTCCCCATTAGTAAACATTGGCGTTAGTATTAAATGGAACTAGGTGTAGAAGGCGGTTCCACAGTGATGTCACACACTTCCGCCCGTCATAAACGAGCGGTCACACATTTCCGTGGCGCGTCAATAAATTCTGGCCGCCTCTCAGCCGTACGTCTCCATTTCCTCTCCCTTGCACTTTAGATAGACAGCGAATAATTGCCATGCAAGGAGTTTTGCGTTTCCCTTTCTAATTTTAGGGGTCAACAGCATTTTAATACCATTTTAAACACACAAGCCAATGTTTTTTTATGGCACATGTACAAGTGGCTTTGATAGCCAAACCAGCCAAGCATGGTTAAAGAGAGAGGCTCTGGCAGCTGCCGCCGACCGCCACTTAATTTAGTCTCCTGACCCAGGCTCACCTGGTCCCGCATGGAATTCATAATGCAATTCAAGTGTGAAGAAAAATGATATACAGTGTATTTACCCTAAATATTTATGCAGGGCCTGACTAACAGACAGGCTCGCTTCTAATAAAAGGGACAACATTGCCTTGTAATGTGTGCAGTGGGAGGGTTGAGGCCGTGCTGCCCAGGGGCCATTCTTTCCAGCAGCATTATCATTTTTACATTCTCATTGTGAGTGTTGGATTACACCGAGCTTTTAAAGCTGCTTTCATTTTTTTTCAGTTTTCTTTTTTTCCTTTCCATCCTTTGTTGGCTGATTCTAGTATTTGCACTCATTTTCAGGTTCATAAATCAGAGCTTCACAGTTTGACCCAGATATTGATGGCACACAAATGGTTCTTTGAGCGATGCCACAGAAGAACCACTTTGGTTTCCTAAAGAACCGTTTTGTGAACGAGATGTGTGAGCATGAAGAGAACGAAGAGCCTTTTAAAGGTAAAGAGCCTTCATATAATGTAAAGGTTCTTTACCTGTTTATAATGTCACTAATTTGTAAACTTTATGTATAATTTAACCACTGAGATGTAAACAAAGTCTTTCTAAGCTTTAATGTAAAATTATTCAGAAATGTAGAGAAACTTACTGACTCAGATTATTTTACAGTGGTGGTGATGGGAACCAGTGGTTGTGATGTCTACCATTTTATTTACTATCCAAAACCACCAGTGAACCTACACATCCTCTGAGTTTATATACATCATATTGATAATAATAAAATAGTGGTAAATCTGAAAAAAACATTTTCTTTAGGGACTATTTTGCCTTACAATGCGCTGCATGCACCCCTCCACCATGAATCGTTTTGAAAAAATACATTTAGGACCAAAACCTTTATAAAACAGTGTCTCAGACATCAAGGAGTGTATTAATTACCATTTCATGTCATAACTTTCAGTGATACAGCTTGTAGAGTCATTAAATTCTTCAGATGTGTGGTTCCTATCATTACCACTGTGAACAATTCTGACATGGTAAATTTCTCTAGAAAGAAGCATTTCAAATCCAAAACCACTCTGTATTATTTTGTTTACATCTTTAAGATTAAATGATGCAAAATGTTTAAAAATGGGTGGAATTCCCCTTTAAGGGTACTTCTTAAAACCTTTACATTATGAGGAGGTTGTTTCTTTAAAAAGATTTCTGAATGGTTCTCTAAAGAACCATCCATTGAAAGGTGGTTCTCCTATAGCACCGCACAAAGAACCCCTTTTGGCACCTGTATTTTTTGGAGTGCACTGTTAAACATTTCTGTTGATCTAATATGTTGTCAACGTCTTCTCATGAAATGCACTAAAATCATACAATTTAAAATTTCTTTCAGGTTTTTTTCTTTGCAGTTTCCTCATTTTTCCTGCAAATATAAAACCGGCACAGCAGTCTCTTTTACTAGAATGCACAATGAACGATCACATTTAACAGTTTCTAGTCTCACACGTTAAAGCTAATTTGATTTGACAGCCACTGGAGGGAACGAGGAATCTGATGCATCTGTAATTCCCTATCACAAAGTGATCAAACCCTAAAGACTAGCGTGTGTCACCCGCCACCTGAGGGAAGACATGCAAAAAAGACTAAGAATGACAAACCCCGCCCCCCCCCACCCACCAAAACCACTGAGTCCTGATTCAATTACAGTACTGAAGCTTGAATAAAAGAGACGCTTAATTCAGCAGTTAAAGGAATTTCTAGAGTCAGTCTTGGAATTCTGAGGCAGTTTTGGAATTTTAGACCAATTATGCACCAAGGGTTCCAGAACTGTAGGCTGCATCGGGCTTAGATTAGTTCAGTCTGTTAGGACACACACACACTGTAGTGCAGAGGTGTGTGTCGGATCTACAGCTTCCTGCAATAGCTTATTAGAGGGAGCGAGAAAGAGAGAGAGAGTGATAACAGGGTATCTGCTCTGGTCATTAGGTCTCCTCTTATTGAATTCCAGCAGCCAAATAGACCAAATGAAGCTAAATAAAGCTGTACATGAGCTGTAGAGGGTGTCTAATACTCCTCATTAATATTCTCCCAACCCCCTTTTAGTACACCTCCTAGGAGCTGACACACTCTCTCTCCTGCGCTCATTTTCTCTCTCATTCCCAGACCCCCCCTTTCTACCACCACCACCACCACCACCCGCCTGCCTCTCTCTCTATCTCTTTCGCATTTGGTTCTGCTTTCTCTCTCTCGCTTTCTACTCTGCATTTCCCTTCATTCTTCTTCTTGACCACTTTCTGTCTGTCTTCTAGACTGGTTCACTACCTGTTTCTGCCCCCACACTACCTCTCTACCTCTCTCTACACCCCCCCCCCTCTATGCCCTAATGGTGTGTGTGTGGTGGCTCTGACACCAGACACATCTGGTGGCAGCGAGTGTCTTCCTCACTGTGCTGCTTGCTAATGAGATCCTCCCCATTTAATTAATACCATAAGAATTTTAATTCTGACTGAATCAATTTAATGTGATGTGATTTTGTCAGCTCTATTCCCCTAGTAAGAAGAGAGAGAGTGAGGGAGAGAGAGAGTGAGAGAGAGAGAGTGCAGAGCTGGTGCTTATTACATACATCATTTCACGGGGGCCTGCATTCCCTGCTGACTTAAACAAATTCTAATTAAGACTAATTAAAGCATCATTTATGAAAACGCTTGTGATAGTTATGCAAACATTCTGGGTGGGTATGCTTTGCATGATAATTAGCCCTTGGTTTAAATTAAGACCTGTTCCTTAGAAATTACGCCCGCTACACACCCACAGCCCCACAAAGGGGACTTTATTCAGCCCCTGCAATTAAACGTGGCCAGGCCTGCATATGGCCAGTCATTCAGATGGTCTTTTCAGAGGAAAAAAGGGGATTATAACTCTTTTTTTTGGCGTGTGCCGTTTGTCAGGTAGTATAAAGAGGGCTGGATCAGACATGTGAATTGAATGTGTTCTGGGTTTAAAGACTGTTCTTTACACACAGCACAACACCTGCTGTCTCTGGATCAGAAGGCCATGTGTTATAAAGATTTTTGATGTGTTAACACACCTCAGACACGTGTGGACCACATTGTCCAGTTTTCTGCTTATGTCTGAAGAATTTCAGCTTTTCTAACAATATGACTGACTTGGAAATGGTGATGCTATGTTTACATGTTAGAGATATGTCACCTATATTTATTGTTATTATTATTTTTTATTTTTTCCAAGCATTAAATGACTTTTATATCAAATTGTAGCAAGCTCATTAGGAAGGAGATCTTCAATAGGTATAATAATATTTAATAATATTGATTTATGTTTGAATGTAATATTCATTTTTAGTAACTTTACGGGTAAAGGGAAAAAATTACTTTGAATGGGAATTATTGGAACTATATTTTGGAACCATTCATCATGAAATGTTAATACAATGTAAAAAGCAGCTGATATTATCAAATTAAATAAAAAAAGCAAACAAAAAGGTTTGTTAAGCATTAATTAACCACACCATGTATGATAACTACAATTGATACTGGACTAGTTTGGACATACAGTCACTGCTTATTGTATTAACCCCTTAAAATCCCAGGCTTATTACATGCTAAGGCTTATTATTCAGTAACTAAACAGATTTCAATGCAAACTGGCTGAGCTTGGGCATGCCGGTGGGCCCTGGCCATTTATGGGGGTTCATGTTATCTGTATTTATTCTAATTTTAGTGTTTTATATGAAAGCAAATGCTTACTGGATTTTAGATATTATTTTCTCAGGTGCTGAAAGGTTTTTGCACAGTACTATACACACATATATGTAAGTTCTCATCAGCAGACTGTTTTTAGCAGCCTTTGCTCTTACAAAAAGTTTTCCTTCTATGATTTTTTTCTTTTATTCTCTTTATCAGCCAGCTCCAGTACCAGCGCCCCCCCTTTCTGTCCACCTCTGCTAAAATAACACACTCCTCCAAAGTGCATTGTTCTGAGGAGCTGCTGTGAGTGAGCCTAAAACAAAGCTACACGGCTCTGAGACAGACAAAATATGGGTATTACAATAACAAGGCCTGATTCAGCACTTCTTCCCTGCTCCTGCACACAGAAATAGACTGTGTCACGCTTGATTTGCTGGATTGCGTGCTGTTAGATATTCCACAACACTTCTCCTCCTCTCTCATTAATCAATTTGCAGATGGCTATGAGAGGCATTTCTGTAATGTCTGGAACCCGTGATATTCAGTAGAAATGCAGTGTAAAGTATTACTACACACTGAAAAATGAGTTGGATATATTTGATCCGAATGCGTACGTCATTTCTATGTGAATAAAACATATTTCAGCAGCACAATTATTGCCAAATGTAAGTAAACTGAAAGACAAAATTTTGTTCACTTTGTTCTTTTAGATATTTTTAAATGAAATTCAGTGCATGCAAATGAAAATAAACTTTTTTATTTTTTTTTTTTTACTTTTAACCAAGTCTTACCATATAAATGATCAGAGTATTTGGCTGTAGAACTTTCAGCCAAGTTTGGATCCTGGTTGTATGTTAAGTTGCCTGTGATAATCAGCTGAGAAATATATCAATCAACTCCTGTGGGACATTTGCTGGTAATAATAGTGACTTAACTGTGGATCCCCACTGCTGGGGTGGCGAGGCACGTGCCGTTTGTTTATGTGTTTGTTCAGCCCTCATTACCTCTGTGGTGTGTTTGTTTAGGTGTCACAACACACACACACCCTTGCTCTTCGATTTTTGGCACGGCTTCAGCTGTATTGCTTTTCCTCTGTGAGCAGCAGCTGGTTCAGTATGTAAAAGAGGGGGAGAAAACAAAGTATTCCCAAATCTGTGGCAGCAGGCAGGAGAGGGTGGGCGAGAGAGGAAGAGAGAGTGGAAAAGAGATGGAGAAGACTATGAAAAGTGTGTCTGTATGTGTGTTTGTGTGTGTGTTAGAGAGAGAGAGAGCTAAGTGTGAGTGGGGCTAAAGGTGAAAAAGAACAGAGACAGAGCTTAAGAGTGAGAGAAAGAGAGAGTGGAAAAGAAAAAAGCTATGAAATGTGAGAGTGCAAAAAGGGAGAGAGACAAGGAGAGAGAGAAACAGAGAGAGAGGAACACAGAGAGGGGAAAGGAGACAAAGCTATGAACAATAGGGCTAAAGGTGAAAAAGAATTGAGAAGGAGAGAAAAGAGAGAGAGAGAGAGCGGAAACTGATGAAAGACTAAGAAATGTATGGGTGAAAGGGAATGAGCGAGTTAAATAGTGTGTATGAAAAAGAGAGAGTAAGATACAGAGAGAGAGAGAGAGAGAGAGAGGAGATGGAGAGCGAGTCAGAGGTTATGGTGGTGGAGAAAGCCTCCCACACCCTGGTTAACGTGTCGGAGCCGCGGCCTAGAACACGCAGATGGCACGCCGCTCCCAGATTTCATTTAAGCTAATCTAATCCCCTCCCTGCTCCCTGCAGAAAGGCGGGGAATTAGCGGCCATATGTCAGCCAGATTTGTCAGATTATTCATTACAATTAATTGCTGGTCTCACTTAAGGCCTTTAAGGCTGTGAATTGCTCTGAATTCTATTGCAAACACAAAAATTATGAGTAAAAGACTTTAGCCCTGTCAGTCAAATTTCAGTGTGACCTTTAGCGGAGCACGGCTCTTTGTGAGCGAGCGTGTGGGCGAGGCACTCTAATTGGTGTTTCGTTCCCCTTTTCTCCCTTTTCTCCCTCTGTCTCTCTGTTTTTTTTATTTCTTCACCCCACCGCCACCACCTCCACCACCACCTTTCACGGCACAGGCCTCAGGTACTCTGTCCATCTCCCTGCGCATCCTGACAAAGCGCACCTGCAGGCTTCACTATGACAGTGTGTTGTTCATTTATTTATTTATTACTCATATAGAAAGTTTTGCCTGTTTATTGTTTGTGGAGGCAAAGTGCATCCCTGGCTTGTGTCACGTCCCAGTTTTTAAATGACATATCTTATGAGACAAAGAACCTTGCCATTTAGAGGTATGAGCAGAGACGTGCTGTGGAGGTAGAAATGAACCATGTTTGTAGGTTTTTGGTAATAATGTGCAGTAATATATGGAGAAAAAAGAAAAGGAAGATGAAATATGGAAGCAAAACAAACCGTAGGAAAAGATTTTTAGTAGCATTATTAATGGCGTGTTGGGGAAAAAAAAACATGTTTTAAAGAAACAGGAGTAAATATAACAAGAAAAGGACATCTTATTTGCATAATGCTTACATTCATCATTAGCAAAGGTAGCATTTGTTTGTTAACATTAAGAGAGGATTTAAAATTTTGGAAAAGTAGACTTTAAAAAGTGCAAAGACCCATATGAAAGCCCACACTTCAATTCCTGACCCTCAGGACTACACAATTTATGAATTACATTCACAGTAGACACTGCATAATATATTGCAGTATTAAAAACAAAGGTTCCTAATTGGTTCTTGTTTTGGATGTACGGTTCTAAGGAAAACCGTTAATAATATAGAATCTTCACATTTAATGGAGGTTCTTTAAACTTTTAAAAGACCATTTATACAAAAATGGTTACAGTATCATCCATTTAAATGTTCTTTAGGCAACCAAAAGTGGTTCTTCTTTGACATAGAAGTGAACCATATTTGTAGGCTTTTTGGTAATAATATGCAGTAATATATGGAGGAAAAGGTAAAGTAAGGTAAAATATGGATGCATGACAAACTTGAGATGTAGGAAAAGATTTTAAGTACCATGTTGTGTTGGGGGAAAACCCCTTCTTAAAGAAGCAGGAGCAAAGAAAACTAGAAAAGCAGATCTTATATACATAATTTGCTTACCTGCTGTCATTAATTATTAGCAGAATTATCAGATATTTGTTAACAGGTGATTAAAAACGAACAGAGGATACAATACAGAGGATTTAAAATAAAAACATCTGAGATTTTGGAAAATTGGGCCTTTAAAGTGCAAAGCCCTGTATGTGGGCCAACACTTCAACTCCTCATCCCAATAAATACACAACCTACATATTATATATTCATAGTAGTTGCTGAATGAATAAGTATTATTAATCTCTTAGTTTCCTAATTGGTTATTAGCTTAAACATAAGGTTCTAGAAGGAACCTTTAACTGATACAGAACCTTTACACCTTTACGTTACATCATCATTTGGAGGTTCTTTAAACTTTAAAAAGGTTCTTCGCATAAACATGGCTAAGGAACCGTCCTTTCAAGTGTTCTTTAGGGAGCCAAAAGTGGCTCTTTTTTGAAATAGAAATGGACCATGTTTGTAGGTTCTTGGTGATAATATTCAGTTATATATGGAGGAGAAAATAAAGTAAAACATGGAAGCATAATGACTTGAGGTGTAGGGGAAGATTTTACGTAGCATGATTAATGGTGTGTTGGGGAAAAAACAAATGTTTTCAAGAAACAGGAACAAATTCAACAACAAAAAAGATCTTATTTGCATAATGCTTACTGACTCGCACTGGCTGTCATTCATTATTAGCAATGTTAGCATTTTGGTATGAGGTACATCTTTAATGATGAATCTCTGTGCTGTGCACATTGGCGTATATGCTAATACAGGCACTGCGGATTATGCTGCATGAGAAGCTGCTACAGAGTCTACATGCTTTCTTCGTGCTGCATAAGCTCTGCTCTCTCCGTCTCATCCCACTGAGGAAAAGCGAAAGATGTTTGGGAAGTTAAATAAAGCGTGTAAGTCCTGATCAAACGCACAATATCCGCCTGATTATGTGTTTCAAATGTTCATAATTTAGCTCAGTGCTCTTCAAAGTCAGAGTGTTATTTTCTCAAACATTATGATTGACACAAATCCATGTAGCTCTCTCATAGTTAATGAGATATTTTGGTTAATTATGGAGTTGAAGGCTCTGCAGAAGTGATTCCATGCTGTTCTGATTGGTCTACTTAATTATGCTGAGAGACTGAGAGAGAGAGAGAGAGAGCAATAGTTATGAAGAACAGTGGAGGTTGAGAGTGTGTGTGCACTGCTTGGGTTGTGGAGGAGCTCTAAACACCTTTGGCTGGGTTAATGAACAGGTGAGACCAGCTCACCACCTCTCCTCTGCTGATGTCACAGCGCTCGCTCGTTTTCACGTTGCTAACGGTTCCAGACACCACTGTTGTTATTGTTGCTTCTCTCAGACGAAAGGGTGAACTGCATACTTCTTGTGCAGTGGTAAAAAACAACCTTTATTCTGTTTTACTACAAAAATCATAGAGGGGACTCAAAGATTTCAGAAAATTAGGCCTTTAGAGTGCAAAGATCAATATGTGGGCCCCACACTTCAATTCCTCAGCCTTGTAACTATATTACATGCATATTAATTCCATAATAGTTACTGAATAATAAGTCTAAAAAACTGTGGTTCTGATAAAGAATCTTTACACTATGTGAAGTTTCTTTATATTTTAAAAAGGTTCTTTACAAAAAAAGTGGTTCTATTGGTTTAGAGGACATCACTTCAAAGATTTATAAGTTAATAATAAATGCACTTCAAGGTTTTAAATGAGAGCCACCAGTAAAAATATAGAATAATTTGGCTAATTAGGCCATTTTAAGGCACTATAATTATTTATTAATAGTTCCATTTGTCTCTTTCATAGAATTATACATTCTTACTACAAAGGAATCTTATATAATACCAAAACATATTCAATTAACCATTTCAAGTGTTCTACAGAACTATTTTAAGGAACCATATATGACAGGTTCTCCATCATGGAAACAGGCCTGGGTGATATCTAAAAAAAAAAAAGTTAATGTTTTCTGGTTAAAAACCAGGACAATGGATTATTCCCCACTTTCCCTTTAAGTGGTGCACATAAAAGAGACTTGTGTGCTAATAGTTACCTCTTATGGAGAAACTTCAGGCCTCTAAACATGCATAAGTAAATAAGTGAGCTCCAGTACACATACTGTACATTGCAAATAATATACACCGATCAGCCAATTCAGTATCTACACTCATTGTCCATTTTATCAGGTCCACTTACCATACAGAAGCATTTTGTAGTTCTACAGTTACAGACTGTAGTCCATCTGTTTCTCTGCATACTTTGTTAACCCCCTTTACCCTGTTCTTCAATTGTCAGGACCCCTACGGGACCCCCACAGAGCAAATATTATTTGGGTGGTGGATCATTCTCAGCACTGAGAATTCCCAGACACTGACATGATGGTGGCATGTTAGTGTGTGTTGTGCTAGTATGGGTGTATCAGTCACAGCAGTGCTAATAGAGTTTTTAAACACTGTGTCCACTCACTGTCCATCTCATCTGTTGCTGCACAGTTTGCGTTAGTCATCCTCTAGTCCTTCATCAGTGGTCACAGGATGCTGCCCACAGGACGCTGTTGGCTGGATATTTTTGGTTGGTGGACTATTCTCAGTCCAGCAGTGACACTGAGATGTTTAAAAACTCCAGCAGCACTGCTGTGTCTGATCCTCTCAGACCAGCACTACACACACTAGCACACCACCACCACCATGTCACTGCAGTGCTGAGAATGATCCACCACCCAAATAATGCCTGCTCCATGGTGGTCCTGTACTCTGAACCAATGAGACACTGAAAATGTACAGAAAATGCTGAGAAATGTAGCCTGCTCTAATAGCTTATTAATGTTTAATAATAATTCATTACTTTAACAGTAAAAAAGGAGTAAACCATCACATGTACATACCATCTAATACTATGTAGCAAGCTGTTTACAGTTCTATTAGTCTTTTCTATTTCTCTGTAAGTTCTCTGTCCCATTAAGGTAGCAATCACTGTTAAAGCATTATCATAGGGTTACCTGTCAATCACAGTCATAGGGTCACTTGTCAAGCACAGGCCTACATGAAAGGGGACCATGTAAGCATGAAGAAAGAAATAGTTAAGCATTGCCTTTATTAAAGAACCCTTGAAGAAACCTCCTTTTCAAGTGTGTAGGCTGTTTCAGTGAAGACTACCTGAAAAGAAAAGAACGTGTTTTGATATTTGTTGGATTTTCTCCTCTGTTAGTTCAGCAGTTGTCTTCAAGCTCGGATGCCATCTTCATCTTTACCAGACGCCCCTAGAGTGCTTCATATATTGCATGCAAACTGCTATGCTCCACTTTCAGCTCTTGATGTCAGCACCAGAGTTACCTTTAAGGTCCTGTGTAATATAGCTGAGGTGGGGGAGGGGGTGTGGCCTTTTGGGTTTCTCAGAGATTCCTTGTTCTCTATCTGTGTGACAGCAGAAGGATGGAGTGAGTGTGAACGCAGGAGGATCAGCTCATGCCTCTCTCTCTCTCTCTCTCTCTCTCTCTCTCTCTCTGCACAGTGTAGCCTCGATGCTCCAGCTCCTCATTATGCTACAGTATAGCTTCCACTAAAGGTCATCCTCTCAAAACATAATCACACACAATCAAACGCACAAACTGCATACATCACGCCGACAGTAAACAGCCCCCAGCTCTATTTTCCACTGACAGAGGAAGGCTCGCAGCCTATTTATAATTTCAGCCTCTTGCATCAATTAAAAACCAGCTAGCACATCCGCAGCCCTCTCGGACTGTGGTCGCAGCAGCAGACGGATAGTGAAGGGGTGCTTCATTAGAGGAAACTGATTGTAGACGGAAGTTGCAGTTTGACTAAATGACGACGACGCTTGTATGGAACTTGTTTCTGTAAGATATCTTACCTATATCAATAGAAAGGGATCGACTGGACAGCTGACGAATCGTCAGGCTAGCACTTTGCTCTCTACTGCTAAGTGCTTCTCTCCAGAGCTGAAAAAGCGATCTCCTCTCAGCGGCAGACAGGAGCTTGATGCTCTGACTCTTTTGTTGAAATGACAGGAGCCTGTCAGAGAGGGAAAGTGTCAAAGTAAAGAAGGGAAGCATTCCCCCTCTCCAGCATATTACCATAATGAGGAAAACACACTTAGTGGGCCATGACCCCATGTCATCTGATTAGAGCTATGATTAATGATATCCTTTTACCAAAACTCTCTCTCTCTTCCTCTCTCTCTCTCTCTCTCTCTTAAAAAATCTCAGAATTAATGATATAATAAGAATCAAATGTAGTGTAGTAAAGTGGTTTAGAAAATGTGTGTGTGTAACTCTTTCTTACTATTTTTGAGGATATTGGACATATTTGGAAATAATATTTTCCTGATGCAGTTGTCTCATCTTTCTATCTAATCAGAGCCAATGATAGGTGATATTACATTATGTACATAATGACTACAAAATGCTAAATACTATTTCAATGGAGCTCCATTGCATTAATTATTGAAGTTATTGCCATGAAATATGTCTGAATCCTATAATAATTATTTTTAATCTATGCCAGATTTCACATAAAGTGGATTAAATGTCTGCTCACATGCCTTCGTTATAGAAAAGAGTTCAGTTTAACTGAGCTTTGGAAAGACCAGATGGTTTCGATTTAGTCAGTATGTTCTTATGACACAAGGCCTTTGAATCTATTATAGAAAAGTATTACTGAATTTACAATTACATTATTTACAGTTGTCTGTTGTGCATCGTCTGTTTGGTTTCTCACATTTTCTCTGTGTTGTTTAGCTGTGCTAAACCATTTAGAAGCCAAACACAAATTTCCATTTTTTTCTGTTCCTTTCAATGAATATGAATATCTGCTTAACCGTCTGTTGTGTATTAAGGGGAGAACAGGGTCCAGTCTAAATGTAATATTGATTTTTTGTGTAGTTAAACAGAGAAAAGCAGAATTTTCTTTTGGTGATCTTCTCATGTTCACATAGCAACGCCATCTATGAATATTCAAAGCAGTCGGCCAGATACTTTTATAGATTCACTGTTAAGACTGTTTTTGTACTATAAAAATATCACCCTCATGGTGGCCGTAATATAGCACAATTTTGAATCATATAATCATTTTACAGTAAGAGCTAGCCAGACTAAAGTGCAGCCTCCACATGACAGGGTTAGTTTTAACACAGTGTAACTTCTAAGCCTTCAAAAATAAACAATGAAGTTAATATCCCCACATATTAATTCAAAACCATTAATTATTTGGAACAGTTTTTATCTGCAAATTCATCAAAAGCATGACGATACTTGCTGTCATGTTTTGTTTGACTAAGCACTAGCTTTTCACAAATTCATTTTAATGCATACATTTTTATGTATATGGGTTGGAAAGCTTGTCTGATTCAATCGACATATAATTATATTGAATTAATTGTGTTTTGCATCGATTATCAGACTTTTTTAGCGACTGTTACAGCAAGCCCCCCATCTATTGCACATAACCCTGTTGTATCGTTTATAATTGTGCCACTTTTACCTTTTGCACATTCTACGTACAGCATTTCCAGAGCCAAATTTTATTTTTTTTATTTTTTGCACTTAATTCATGATAAACTTATGGATATTTAGTTAAAGCTATGTTAAAATGAATTGAATTAACTTTGATAGGTTCCCTCAACCCAAGAGGATAAGCGGCTTAGAAAATGCAGGTGTGGGTGTGAATTAACTTTGGTGGAAAATACCAAGATGGTCATAAATAGAGATAATGTTTATTTTGATTTAGAGTCCCAACTGTGGTTCACATGATTGTTCCACACTCTAAATGTCCTCACAGAAAACTATGACTGTGGTTCTTCACCTTCAAATGACACATTAGATGCTTCAGTGTTCGAAATATGAAGCGGAACAGCAGCATTGTGAGATACTGAGCAGAGAGAGAGAGAGAGAGAGAGAGAGAGAGAGAGAGAGAGTGGAAAACCACCTCCACTTTCCCTCTCTCTGTCTCTCTCTCTCAGAGAAAAGACAGCAGCTCTGAGATAACTGAGTTTTGTCTCCAAAGCGAGGAGCAAACAACACGAGTGTTGATGGTGACTCATCTGAAGATTCTTTCCTCTTTCTCTCTCTTTCCAGACGCCTTGAACCACAAAGCCCGTAGTGTTTCCTGGGTGGAAGGCACAAAGGGCCACTTGTGTGCTTAATTATGAGTGGGATGCATGTTAAAACATGGCGTTTAGAAACCCCTCTTTGTGGCGCTTTAACAGCCACAGAGGTGCAGATTTACATCTTGAGGACACAGCGATGGTGTTTCTGGCGATTTGATGAAATGGTGTGTCTGCATTCTTACACTTCCTACGGGTCGCATTGTTCTCTTGTCCCGAGCTACCTCTAACCACGTGATTGGCTGTTGGAGACGTGGAGGCGGGGCTCAGTGACCTACATGTGAACTTGGGCACAAGGGCAAGGCTGCAAATATGGCCTCAGTGCACTCATACTACTGCACATGGAGTGAGCTTTAGACCGCGCTCCAAATTACGTCTCAAAGCAGAGTGAAAGATAAAGAGAAATACACATGCAGTCTTTCGCAAAAGTTTTGGCATCCCAGTCAAAATCAATGTTTTGTTGATTTTTTAAGGGAGAAGAAGTTAACACATTTGCTAAGTCTTATCTTATTAAGTTGATACATAAACATAAAATGTGGCCTGTGTAAAAGTTTGAGCACACACCACATTTTATGTTTTATATTTTTTTAATATGTTAACTTCAGCAAATGAACAATCAATAGTCATTGTGTATTATATTATGGCAGAAAATGCCATATTTAAGTTTGTTCACTTACCAGCAATTATATACACACACACACACACACACATTTTCATTTTTTCACATTTTCTAAGCCACTTATCCTTCTGGGTCACAGGGGGGGGCTGGAGCCTATCCCCGCAGTCATTGGGTGGAAGGCAGGATACACCCTGCACAGGCCACCAGTCCATCGCAGGGCAGACAGACAGACACATACATTCACACACACACTCACATACCAGCAATTAGAAAATCAGAAAACTTGTCATTTGATCAGGGGTGCCAAAACTTTTGCAAAAGGCTATATATATATATATATATATATATATATATATATATATATATATATATTTGGCAACCAATAATCTGCCTAAGAGGTTCGTTTGACCTCATCAACTGCGTCAAATAAACTGCACTCAGACAGAAAAATACTGTAAATTGTTTTACCACTGACACAAAATAAAACAGAAACTGTAAAACCAAAATTACGAGAACAATACAGCATGAACAGAGACACTGTGTAATTTGATCAGAAGTGGTTTAGGCCCCTGGGGGAAAACTGTGCTCCTGAACACTCATACATATCCTGCCTGTATCTTATGTATTAAGCCTGTCAAAAAATTAAATGAGAAGTCATTCTAATAGGTGACCTCTGACCCCTTCCATATTTTCTGTCAATTACAAAGGTATAAAGTCATGCATAATTATGGGCTGGCCTATTAAAATGCACAAATAATTTGTGTTTATGCAAAGTTACTGCATCCCACTTTATTTCCCAACTGCTAGCCATGCATAGCTAATGCTTTTTAGACCATAAAATGGGTAAAGGCCCCAAATATGCAACTCTTGAAGATCAGATAATTACAGTCCGCAGCGGCGGCGCAGTCTGGAGATTGGTGTTTTAAGTGAAACGTTTCTCCGATAGTAAACATGCGTTTACTCTAGTGGACACCGACCTCCTTCCATGCACTGACGACACAAAAAGGCAAACTGTGTTTTTGCTAATGATCCTTATGTTCTTTAGTGAATGCTTAGCAGGCCTCTTGGGCCCCTTCTACAACTCAGGTGGGCATAATTACATTTCTTAAGGTCAACCTCTCACCGGGATGAATTAGTGAAATTACATAGTTGACCACTCCAGGGCGTAGATCCAGATGCAATTAACTTAGGTAATAGATCCCCAGTAGCCTAGGACGCAAGACAATAGGAGTGAACGGGGACTCAATCAGCTCGCAGGCCGTATGAGTGAAACCACACACAGGGCCGCTCCACTCCGAGACATTTTCTGACTCGTTCATGTGATAATTCATTGCCCTTTTTTAGAGGGGCGCATGGGAAACCTCAGAAACATTCGAATCCCAGGCTGAGGCACTGGTGTCTGAGGCCTGCAGACGCAGGCAAACATAGCGGGCCGTGCTCCGGCACGCGCTTATTTGTTTTCCTGTGCAATAGGGAGCAGGCTATGAGATATTGATCAGACCATATCCTGATCAATCGGAATAAATGATTGGCTGTAAGCATAGGGATCTCCAGCAGGCAGAGGGAAGAGGGAGGGGGCGAGACAGACACATAGAATCAGAGAAGGAGAATGTGGGTGAGAAAGAGTGACAGTGGATGAGAGAGAGACAGAATACGAAAAGGAAGAGAGCGAGAGAATATAGCAGAATGATAGCTGTAGATGTGGTGGCCGCTGATAGTTTCCTGCTGTCCGGCAGAACAGAGTGATGCAAATGCACTCTAAACAGGCCTCAGCACAGCGAGCTCTTTCAATCATGAGAGGCCAAGAGTTCACCCCCCTCTGTGTATAATCCCTCCCCACCAACCCCGGGGACTCCTCTGCACTCCCCGCTCAGCGGCACACAGATAGCAGATAGCCATATGTAGATTCACATGGCAAACAGTTCCTCCTGATAACCAGGCTTGCTTGCTTTCCACTCAGGAATACATTTGAGAGGGAAATTCTGCTTTCTTCAGACCCTCGGCTGAAATTGAAGGCTCAGTGATTTTTTGGCGGTGGAATGCGAAAGCATCGTCGGCTTTGTTTAACATCATTGTTATATGTCTTGCTGGGATGAAATTGGTATCTCTTGCCTATGAATTGCCTACCCAGCATGTTTGTATTAGGGCCCAGCATACACCAGAGCAGTGGGAGAAGGAGGCCAATGGGGTTTTGTTTGGAGAGACGCACACATGATATAGAGATGTAAAGTACATTCCAATCCACTTAAGACAATTCTAGCTGGTGGAAGACCTGCTAATCTCTGGGCCTAGTGCTATAGCTGTTTACGACTCATTGCCGACTCATTGCTCATTTCATTTTTTAATTTATCTACTCCATCTAAAAACACCAGCTGCCCTTTAGTGTGGACATTTCATGACAAATTAAAATGACTTTTTTTTTGGTTATATTAACAGAAGTTTAGAATGTTTTTCCTTCTATAAAATTAGTGTTTTTGAGATATAAGGATTTCTTACAACTGCAAATGTTCCATTACTCATAGAGAAATACTGCAGTAAAGGGTGTTGATGTGTGATTTATTTTTTAAAAATTCTATTGGACTTATGGCAAAAGATAACTATATGAATACGTACCCCCACACAGGCACATACAGCTGAATGGAGTGAAGAGGGGGATGGGATGCATGTTCCAAGCCCTTTGTCCCACTCTCTGGGTCACAGCAGGATACTCTTTAGCCCAAAGGGTGGATGCTTCCGACCCACAGGGCTACTGTATGTGTGTGTAGGTTTGAGTGTTGGGTGGAATGGAGGGGTATTGAAGAATTAAAAACAATGATATGTCAAGACTTCTTCCAAGCTAAACCTGAAACAATCCAGAATGACAGTCTGGCACCATCCAGGTTTTTTCTGGTTTTACCTGCACTGTTAATGAACTGAGCCATATTTACTATTTACAAAAAACTGACCATCACTGTTTCACAGGACAATGTAAGGACTAATCAAGTTTAGGATTTGGCAGAAAGTGTATTCATTGCTGTAGTGTGGAGTCTGATAGTGTGGAGAAAGAGTTGTATAAGTTGTGTGAAACATGAATACATTTCAAATTCACTTGAAATCAAATTGGTTTTAACAATGCTGTAGAGTTGGGTTCACTAGGCCCATCATCAGGGCCTTCATTTTGTGGGGCAATGTCCCACCAACCAGTCATCATGCTCCACTAAATTCACTGCATATTGTATATGCTTATGTACTGGCAGGCGTCCCACTTATGATTTAGTTCTGGCACCAGGAATGAGTAGGCCATCTATCTGTTTCCCTACCTTTCCCTAATGATATATGCTGTGATCTTACTTTTAACTCAGTCCTGATAAAGACCACATTTATTTTTCAGCTTATTCAAATTGAGCTAGCTAGCTAGTTGACTGCATAAACTGCTTATAACTCTTCAAAACTTAGTCAAAAAGCTGCTATTTCTACTCTTTTCCTTTAATATCATGATCGCTATTGTCATATTTGTTTTGACATTGTAAAGATCTAAGTCAAAGATTTAGGGATTTTGTTTGTGTCACAAATCATGATTTTGAGGAAGCAAATATATGAAGAGGAATATACTGTAGTGACCTGCTACTGGCTGGCACTGGCCTCTAGATGCTCATGCCGAGGGCCACACCAGGAGACTCATGGGAGGCGCATGCCCTGCGGATAAGGACCTAAATACTGTTAATATTGTTATTTGTTAGTCTAAAAGTATTTATGTGGTTCTGTGTCGGGGAATGGGTTTAGTTGGTGTGGGTTGGTGGTCATCGTAGGGGTGAAGTGTATGGCCAGAGGTGACCTCCTCCTGGGTTCAGTGCTGTGCATGTGCCTTTTTGCCATGATGTTTAATAAAGATCACTTCTCATGGTGGAATCATGGCCTCTCCTGTGTCTTACTCTATGCCAATGCTCCAATACTTAATACTTAATTGCCTTGATTATTACTGCACAGAAACAAATCAGCAATAAAGACAGTATGGTACTTCTTTTGTATAGTGATAGAAAACACAGTAGCACAAAGAAAGCTCCAATTACACATGCTGATGCATTTTATTATGACCAATGCAGACATGCACCATCTGGGGATCACCCCTTCAAACTACAGTGGGGGCAGATTTTAATGAGTTTAAGGAGACAGAGCCTAAGTCTGTAAATGTATCGCTGGTGACACATTAGGTAAAAAGTGTTAATTCACAACCTCCTCCCCCACCCACTGTCAAGAGTTGCACCATCTTTCAGATTCCAATTTAACGTCTGACTGAAATGACAGTTCTTTGTAGTGAAATAACAACATGGGATGGAGGGGCAACATTAGCAAAGCTGTTGTAGAAGAAGCTTTGCCAGAATGTTTAGGTTCACTCCAAACATCTAAAGCTTCCACTCCAGTGACTGAGCATTGATGTCTTTATGACAATTAGACTGTCTTCTCCTTCAATCATTATGCTGGATTTGAGGGACAGGAGGAATCAGGGGTGAGAAATGGAGGGGGGGATGGTCATTTCCATGTTTTAGCACTCACTCAAACCCCCAACACACACATCCACACAGACTAGGGCAGATAGGAAGATTTGACACTGATCAGCCGCTCCATCTTGTCCATTATCTCCGACAGTGGGAAGTGACAAGAGGAAATCATCTCCGTAATCCGGTAGATGAGCCGCCTTTTTGTTTGCACCCAGTGTAGCAGAAGGAGCTGCAGGAGATCATATGTTTCTGCTCAGGTACTCTATTATAACAGCTCACACCTTCACTCCCTTCCCTCACGCCGCTGATGGATCCAAGCAGAAAGGACACATTCAGCCGTTTGAAATGCAATTGCTGGAATTATTGTAGGATTAGAATGACTGCTGCTGTAAGTGCACTGGCTGCGATTGTGATTAGTGAGAAAAAAAGAAAAAAAAGAAAAAAGACTCCCTGATCCTTCATGGATTCTGCTTCAGAGCATCTCTGACTGTTCGTATCATTTCAAGTGTTATAATTCATTAAATGGGGCTTAATGACACATTAGGAAGGTATGGTAATGCTTTACAAATGAATGCATAGTCAGTTCATGCATAGCTAATTTTGTGTATATCCCCCAGATGTGCTATTTTATTTATTATACTGCTCCAGAAAGTCAGAGGAGGGCCTAGTCATATTCATCTCATCCTCGCTTGTGAAGTCTGTGTAAATCACTTGTCAGGCTGTACTGAAACGCGCACACTTAGGACTGGTAATGACGCCATAATAGGATTCTATTAGCCGCTGCATTTTCTTTGCATGCCTAATAATGATCGTAATTGAATGATGCTAATTCGCAGAGAAATGTAGGCCCCAGCGGTGGTGGTGCAACCTGTGTTTCCAGATGCTGGTCTGCGAACAGCCATGTGAAGCACCTAATCGCACACACCATCTGGGGATTTCCCCTTCCAGGCAAGGCTGGCTGATTATGCTACTGGATATTTTTAAAGCTTTCTTCTGGTGCTCAATCCTGTACCCATTAACTGTTCCCGCTTCAGCCTGTCGAACAGACTAGCGACAAGCTAGCTAAGCAGCAAGGCCCAGCTTGTTAAGTGCTGGCAGCACCGATGATTATTATTAACTTCCAGTTCATTTAGTCACTCTAATGCTAATTCCAACTTTGGAAATTAAAATAAATAAGGTCATTAACGCGCAGGCAGGGGATATTTGCATATCTCGCAGGTGTACCTCTCTCTGAGTGTTGCGTCGCGTAACGTTGCGCGAGTCAAATCAGTCAACTCTGAGAGCGACAAAAGCCGAGAGGCACGCGCTCATTTAGAGCTCCCCAAAAAAAACATTTATACCCAGCACAAAAAAATCATGCAAATGAAGGTGCAGCTCCTCGATTGGAAGACACAGCGTTTAGGTGACATTAATCAGAACCAAACAGGCACACAAAGGTGAGAGCAATCCCAGCACTGCTCAGCACTATCTGTCTCCACCGCTCAATCCTGCTCCATCCGTCAGGGTGTTGGAGCCGTCGAGAGGCTTTTCAGACCATTCGTTTGATTTCTCAATAAATATCATTCACTGAAGGGAGATTCTGCTTTGCCTAAAGAGTAGCCTGTTTGGAAATCTTGAGTTTTGATAGTACCCGACAGTGGCACTCTGGATCATCAAGATAGCTCTCTAGTTTTCTAATACACACATAATAATTTTGCAGTAGTACATTGTAGATGCTGCTGTTACTTCTTGCACTAGTGTACTATTACTAAAGTGGTGGCATGTAACTGAATTGTTCAATGAACTTTGACAGTTTGCATGTTTTCTCAATATACACACAGTTACTAATACAGTAACTTAATATACATACAGTGGCCACTTGAACCATTTGACCATTGGAAAACTTTATTGAAGTTCTTTAGGTTACTAGCACAACATAAAACTGATGGCAGGCTCTTTGTGTGGAGAAAGCCTGCAGAAGACTTCCAATCAGACTGCACAAAAAAGCACAAAGGTAGAAACATTGTTCTTTTAGTGGTGTTGGTGAGCTTGAGTTCAATGATGATATCATGAACTCAGAAGTGTACGAAGGTATTTTAAATGCAAACCTGCAGAAGTCTGTAAAGAATCTGCTCAAACGATAATGGTCTGAAACACATCAGATGCATTTTGGAAGTATGCTTTGCGAAAAAAAAAAAAAAAAAGTCTAGAAATAGTTTGACATTTTGTTTCTTAGTAAAATGAACACAGTACATTTTTAAGTATGGCACAAGTGTCTAAATACTCTTTGGGCCCACAGTACATATTGGTGGTGTAATAACAAAACCTAATGTTTTTAACTGTAATGCACGTTAATGTAACAAGATTTTGTCTCTCGTGGGCATGCACCATCTGGGAATTGGCTTTCTAACTACTGTGGGGGCAGATTTTGAAGAGTTGAAGTCTGAATGCATCGCTGGTGACACATTAGGTAAGAAAGAGTTAATTCACAACCTTCTCCCCCACTCACTGTCAGGAGCCTGAAATCAGCCTGATATGAACTTTTTCTTTTTGGCAAATCTACAACAACATAGCATGAAGGGATGAAATGGAGGGGCAACATTAGGGAAGCTGTTGTAGAAAAAGCTTAGACAAGATGCTTAGGTTATACTTGGTGCTGTACACTTTAAATGCTCAAAACTGTGCAAGACTAGGTGTATTTTCTCAGGGTATGATACATGCATACATACTGTGCAAATAAATAAATACAAAAGATCCCAACAAATTCCTTTGTTTTCAGAAAAGATGTGAGTTGATTAGGACACTGGTTTGGTTCCAGATTTCTCTGTGACGCCCTCATCCATAGCATGAATTTGTTCAAATCCATCACCAGCACAGCTGATTTAATTTAATAAAGGACTGATTAGCCAAACCAAGTATCAGATGACTACAATCAATATTGGGCTTGCTCAAGGAGAGGTTTGGAAATGGTTAAGTGAACACTGGCATACATAAAATCACTACTTATTGTATCAATGTTGTGTTTATTCTAATAATAGTGCTTTTCTGAGCAAATACACACTTACTGCCCAGTTAAACAGCTTTTTAAATATAATTTTCTCAGAGGAACCTTTGCACAGTACTGTGTTGGTGGTGTTATAACAAAACTTCATATCTTAGGTTCTAAAATGTGATAAATGTTAATACAAAAAAGATTTAAGACATTTTGGACCATTTGGTCCATACATTATGAATTTGATAAGACAGTGTCAATACTGTATATCGGCCTTCTAAAATACTATTTACTTTGTAGATGCATGGACTTTAACACTAAATTGCTATTTGAATAATAAAAAACAGATTTGCTTTGCTAACCACAGATGTTAAAAGTGTGCATCAATGAATGTAGACAGGCCTATTTTCAGTATCATTGTCAATTAAAGCTGATTAAAAAGCAAGCATGTAGAGAGTGGCTGAGTGACAGGGCTGATAACGGAGGTTGATCTAAGTCATCAATCATCATCCTCTTCAGCACAGATATGGTGTTTTCATACAACAAAATAAACAATATGCTGTGCAATGCACACTCTGTTTGGAGGTCCAAGTAAGGTTTAGTGTCCATAAGTGGAGAGTGAAGAGTAAAGAGGGCCAATGCTGCATAAGCGCTGACAGTGTGTCAAACAGGCTGTGTGGAGCGACGTGCTGCTTATAGCAGTGTGACCACAACACCCCCCCTGCCTAATCCCTCCGACAGAGCAGGGTGGACCGCCTGCAATCACTGAACACGTCTCACTCGCTCTCTATCTCTCTGTCCCCCCTCCTCTCCATGTGGCCACTGCCACAAACCAACATCATAACAAAGAGTGTTTATGGGGGGAGTGTAGACGGAGCGTTTGGGGCAGCGGAGCAGAAAGGGCTCGGTGGCGATCAGACCCCTCTCCCACCTTTCCCTGCCGACACCTCGCATTGAAATGCAAATTCCCAGCCAGGGTCCCCCACCCCGCGTGCCACTCACAAATTGAAAAGCAGTTTTTATCTATGCAAATGCAAGCATGGTAATTGAAGTTAATCAATCAATGCTAGCTTTCACTAAAACCTCGAACATGATTGAATAAAGTAATTATCATTCAGGGGGGAGAATGATGAAGTTGTAGACAGCATGAACCTTATTAAAGAAGGATTTTTAGTCACAATGGCTTAATTTAGCCAGCATTCCTTCTCTTCCTTCCTTCTTTCTCAGCTCTTCAATCTGTGTCCATGCCTTCTTTGCCTTGCTCTCTCTCTCACTGTGCTTGCCAATTCAGCTCAGTGTGGCAGAATTATTATTGTGCTTGGGCTCAAGAAGACGTTTTTGTATAGAAAAATATGAGCAACCTATGAGAAGAAGTCCGGTTTATGTCATTAAGTGGAATAAATTTCCCGTCTGTGATGGCTAAGGTGACCTCAATTAAATCCCAAGCTGTCAGATATTGTCTTAAGTGACACCTGCCCTGGAAGACTTGTAAAATTCCCCCCTCTTTAAGGAGACGTAACATCCCCTTAAGCTCGGCTACAAGCTCACCCTCTCTAATTCACACTTGATGTATCCGTGCCTCCAGGGTAAGATGACACAGCTACACTGCTTCTGAATTCGGGCCGAGTGAGAGAGATGTCTGTGTCAACCGTCTTCTCCCTCCGACTCCCTCCCGTCAGCCGTAATTGAGCTTTTCCTCACCTGGCTGCCGGAGCTTGCGCTTGGCTACCTGGCTGCCATCTCTTCTCCATCCCTGACTCTGGCCCTGGCCCTCTGCCTCTGGCTGGGTTCAGTTAAAAAGCCGGCTCTGCGGTTTGTCACTCGGTTTAATATGCACCCTACATAATTATGCAGGATTCACAGTGCTATCAAACTGCAATTCAAATTAGTTCAGGATTAAAGGCATAGAACAGTACTGCTGCCTTAATTGCATTGTACTGCGGTGATCACATTCAAATACCCATTACTCATTGCCTCTGTGGAGCAATAAGTCAGAGGGATTAATACGCAGGCAGGTGACAGGGCCAGGCCATTAAAAGGCAGTTATGCAGAAAGCATGGCTGGGTTTTATTCACGTTAATGAAATCAGCGAAATGAAACTGTAATAGATTTATCAAAGCTCCGATGGATTTGCAGTAAATCAGTTTGATTCAGGCAATCAAACTGGACAATAGAGATAGTTTTCAGCGGCGGGCCGCGGGCGTCGCGCAGAGGCGTGTGAGAGGAGCTGATATTCTTCTCTGGGAGGATTTGGGGAGCGCCGCGGCAGCTAGGCCCTATTCCCAGAGCTCGGCGGCTCATTTCAGACGGCTAAACGGCACCAGTGCGCTGGCTGATAAAACATACCGGCTTCCAGTTCATCGCCATATACGCCCCCCCTCCTCCTTCCCCTTCTACCCTCTTCAGTGCTTCCCTCACAGCTCTTTCTCTTTCTGTTTCTGTCTCTCACTCTGTCTTTCTCCCCCCCTCCATCCTCCCCCATTCCTAGTTGTTTCTCTCAGCCTCTTCTACTCTTTTTCTCTCTTCCTCTCTCTCTTTTCTTTTTTTTTTACATCTTCATGAGCTTGGCTTGGGCTGACATGTGAAGGGTTAGACGGATGTGTTGTGAGGTCCAAACCTCCATTCTTCTCATTCTTAATGGAACTGGAATGGCAAGTGGAGCACACTGAGTCTGCCACTTGATTGCCAATAGAGGATGTTTCGACTGACTATGCTGAGAAGTATTGGGACGAAAGCATTTGTACATTCGCAGATTTAATTACTTTAAGTATTTGAGAAGCCTCATACCTCTTGAATAAATGTACCCTTTCGTTAAATAAAATGGTCAACCAAATTAGGTACACTCTTTCTACATAGCACTGAAAAAAGTATAGTGCAACCATTTTTGGTGCTATATAGAACCATTTTTAAAAGGGTTCTTTAAAGAACTCAGCACACACCATTTGCTGTTCCAGTTCCATTAACAATGGGAAGAATGGAGGTTTGGTTTTTCATCATAGAGAAAAACCATCTCACCATGGATACAACCATTAATGCATTCAGATGGTTCTTTGAGTGTTCATGGTTCCATATAGAACCACTGCCTTTATAAAAAAAAACTCTTCAAGAACCGTTTTTTAAAGCATGTGGGTTCATTTAATAGTGTTTCATTAGGCCGACCCATTCACTTTATCCATATTATGACAAGAAAGAGTAAACAGTAACACTTTACTGTTGGGCAGTGTCCAGAAGGCTCTATGACAACTACATAAGCTCCTCATGTCAACAGACATAAACCCACATGAACATTTATAAACACTTATTCTGGTCGGTTTCGTAAGTCATAAAGAGTGCATCTACCAGCTTTGATGTCAAGTTGCATAACATCTATGTCAGGTGTCACTGATGTTTTTTGGACATTAGGTTGTGTGATGACTGGGGTTCTGGGGTGAAATGACATGGAGTCTTAACTCAAGAGTGAGCATCTCATGTTTCATTTAACTATTTATAAGATTTAAGCTGATGTCAAACCCAGTCTTTATGATAAACATTTAGAATAAGCTACTTTAAATATTTATGTAGGTTTATGGCAGTTGTCATGACGAGCTTATGCAAACGTTACGTAGCCTTATAAAAGCTGCTCTATGGTAAAGTGCCCAGCGTAAGCTTTGCTCTGCTGTTATTGCTGCACATTGCCACTGCTCTATAATCCATAAAAACAAAGAATACTCCATATAGAGTGTCTGTCATTGTTTCAGTTTTCATTTACATGTGATTTGCATTAGCAGATTTATCAAAATATTAATGAAACTGAATCACTGATATATGCTGCACTGCTCTCAGGCTGCCCTAGACTTGCTAATTCTGGTGTTTTCTTATGAAAGTGTAAAAACAGCAAAACCCATACAAACCTAGCATGGGATGGATTTATTTGTGCAAGTGCTCTTGCTATATTTTTACAAACACCAAATTGTAACAAATTGGCTAGAACTACAGTGTACAATCAAAAACTACATTGGATATCTTTTACCTCCAGCACTGAAATGGCTGTATGTGTGTGCATTAGCAATATAGGACTGTTGACCAGCATGTCCTCTACTTCCAATAGCAAATTGCTATTACCTTATTATTTTTTTCTCTCTGACCATTTTTTTTTCTTCTGACCATACTGGTTAAATGACCTGAACTCAAACGACATTAGTTTTCAATGTGTTCTTAATGAGTCGTCTACTGTATAGTATAAATTCCAATTATATCCAATTAACCCCCAATCAGTAGCACCTCGTCTGGTATCTTTTTTTCCCTTCTCTTTTTATTTTATGGTTCAGTGCTGCCTAAACCATTGATTAGGCTGAGTGAGCACCATTACTAAATGACCACCTTACTGAGGAGATGGAGCCTTTTAGTCCTAATAGAGAGGGCATGGCTATTATACTACCTCTCTCTCTCTCTCTCTCTCTCTCTCTCTCTCTCTCTGTCTGTTCTTCTCCTTGCTTGCCAATATCAACTTTTTATATTAAAGCCTTCCAAGCTCCATTTTGACTTTGGCCCATTGGCAGAGGCAGCGAATGTTAAGTAGAAGCCTCCCAAGCGTGGACAAAATCCTATTATTTTATAATTACTGGGCATTTAGTTTAGCTTTGGACACTTCATTGGACATGCATGACTGTACACAACACTGCTTAGATGGCCAGTTAATGAAGATCTTCCAGTCCAGCATTAATACAGCATGGAGGGCAGCACTGAACATTGTGCATGTTCCTAAGAACATATGTTGTACATTTGTAAAGAAATGAATAAGTTTACTGCTTGGCAGTGGTAAATGCATGCTGAAGACCCAATTTCCCCCTATGCATTTGTCATTCATACATTAGACCTCTGTCAACACTAATTTCATGAAGGGTCCTAGAAAGAGCTGCTGAAAAACATTCCATTATTTAGTTAATAGCAGCAACAATAATATTAATAATAATAATAATAATAATAATAATAATAATAATAATAATAATATGGTAACACTTTATACTTTATTTTGGAGAACATATATTGGGGGTTAAGGTCTTGTTATTTGTTCAACAAAACCCAAAATAAATGCTTCTACATGGTTTATTTACTATGCCTTATTCATTATGACGTGTATTAATACGGAGTTTGAGGTCAGTTGTTTGAATATCACTAATAATTGTAATATTAGTCGTAATAATGCACAATAAACACATTATAACTTGTCATGCAAATGACCGAGCATACATGAATCATCTAAGTTAACATCTTATTAGTGTATAATTGGCAGCATTTGATTCCTATAGGTTCTAGGTAGGTTTAGGTGATGTGGAGTTAACTGCATTAGAACCAAGATACAAAATGCACAGGGACCTGTGGGATCCAGGACCCTCTAATTAACCTCTTAGACCCCCCGAATATCTCAAAATGTCTCTGAACATAAACTTATTATGACGTTATTCTGTTTGTTAGGGTAAAACAGACACTAAAATACAAATAATACAAATACAAAAAGTCATTGTTTAGCTGCTTTACAAAAGAGAAGATGTGGATCCCCATGTGTGGAAGACCACATTACCAAACTAGAAAAGTGCCAAAAGAAGAATTGTCAAACTAAACATTTTGATGTCATTTTTGCTAGCATCAGCACTGCTTTGGCAAATAAGTTTGGAGCCAACACGGGATACCCCTGAACACCAGGGGGCATTTTGCACACTGATTAGGACTAATAAATTATCAATAGATGTGTTACATAGTCTAAAGTTTAGAGATCACCAGTTAGAGGTTAAAAAGTGCTAAATAAGTTTTCAATAAGTTAATATTAATTTCATGGTAGCCAAAACATACAAACTGGGAATATTTAAAGAATTTTTAACTCACTCTAACAACTAGACGTGGATAAATTGTATGGATGAGTTTTCAACATTTAATGAAAATATTGTGAATACATACTGAATTTATGATGCAAATTAAGTTATTGAAAGCATGTTTCATGCTTCTTAGCCTATAGCTTTACTATAGGTATGTGGTTCACATCTTTAAGTATTAGCGACTTATTAAACTCCTAAAAGCTCTAAAGCAACAAACTCCAAATGTCACCGTAATGTACATAGAACCTATAGGAATAAAAAGAAATACACTATTAAGACATGAATTTAGGTCAGTAATTCAACAAAATCTTAACAATGTGTTTTTACACAACAGACCTCCAGTTATGTACTAATACAGGTCATTATGAATAAATACACAGTGAATAAATCTAATACATATCTACTTTGGGCTTTTGTTAAACAATTAACAACACCTTAGTAAACACTCAATATGTGTTCCATAAACAATCTGTTACCATTATAATAACAATAACAAAAACTTGTCATGTTCATTTCAGGTTATTTGTAACCAAACCATTGTGGGTTTTTGATTCTCTTTTGCAGATAAAAGCTTTGATAAAAAGAATAGTTTGGAAAAATGAAATGTTTATCAACCGCAGTGCACAGCAGCGTCTTCCATTCTCTGTCCATGACGTCTGGAGAAAGAAGGTCTGAGCAAGACAACGGCAGTGTGAATTAAGACTAAATCCGTTTCCTCTTCAGGCTTCCTCCAGAGCTCCAGCTGGCGTGATTACAACCTCACACGGAGCTTGTCTCGAGGATTTTGGTCTCCTAGTTCTTTTCTGTTGTACTTTCTGTACAACGGAGAGAAGTAGAACATGTGTGCACTTTTGCCCTGTTATTTTATAGGGTGATAGTTGACATAATGAAAAGCTGTTGCTCACTTTTTATGTTAGAGTTTATGATATTTTTATGAATTGACCTCTTTACTTCATAAACCTTTCAACAGCAGCAAGCCATGACTTTGATTTCTGAACACTGCACAGCTGAAGGGATGGCAATCTAGCCATTACTGCTTAAATGCAGTGGGACAAGCCTATTTAGGCATTTGACTTTTAAACAAACCTTCTGAGATGGACTGGCCGAGCCATAAGATGATTCATTAGCCAGTGACGTCAATAGTATCTCTTAGAAATATTTCCAAAACATGAAATTGAAACTGTCTTTTCCATATCGCTGTCATGCCAGATGCAAACCCAGCATGTGTGTGTGAGCCTTTCTTTAACTCTATGAGAAACTAATTGTATTATTTATAGAGAGAGTGAAATTAAGCACGCTTAAAAGCCAGCGCGAGAGAATCCGCTTTAATCAGCCTACTTGATTCATGCTTTCAATTCACACCGGATCCTAGCGGCGGCCACATTAAATAGATTCCCTTATTACTCCATAAACGAGTGCGGCTCCCCGCACAAACCACAAGCGATAAATTAATAGTAATAAAAACACCAAGAGCAGAGACAGATAGAGAAATTAAAAGCCGGCTTCTAACGCATTACTTAATCCACATTCAGTACAATAAAATGAAGCAAGACAATAATGTTCCCTCGCAGCCAATCAGAGGCACCTACAGTGTGAGCTATTAGAATATTCAAAAATGCTCACAACTGATTTGTATCTCATTTGACTGTGAGTAAATTAATCTAATAAATATTAGTGCTTTTAGCAGTTTGTTTCTAAAAGGCATAAAGTGCAGGCGTAAGAGTGGACATGAGAAAAATTAAATTATTTTCCAATTAGGCCTTGTTCTGGCTGAGGCAGCTGCAATTCTGCATGACAGCTGAACTATGTAGCCAGCTTGGAACAGCACTGAGATCAAATGGCTGCACAGTTACAGCAACAGTTATCAGTCAAGTGTGTTCCTTGGCTTTGTAAGATCTGTCACTACAGAAAAATTGCAATGCAAATTTGAAGACACTTTGAGGGCCATCTCCAGAAAATACAGACTTCATCACAGAGGAATAAACATTGAATAACATATTTAAAAAGTAGTACTTGAGTAATTATGAACAGCTGTCAGTGTTCACATAAGAACCCTTAGACTAAAGTGAAAGACAGGTCTTTCATTTATAACACTGTTATAAAGCATCATGTTCAAATGAAGGAACTGATTGTTCAAAATTTCTGCATAATTCTATTGTTGAGATGTGAACAAAGGTGAATTTGAAATGAGATGTGAAATAGTTCATTGTGGAGAGACTTACAGTCTGTCTACAACACAAATACAGCCATTTTTATTTACTATCCAAAATGACATACATCCTCTGGTAAATCTAAGCCATAGCCAAAAATAGCCAATGAGTTAAAATGTCCAAAAGCTAATCTCAAAACTAATGTAAAACAATGTGTTGGACATCAGACAGCATAGTTAAATTTCAGTGAGAAAGCTTGTAAAGACATAAAACTCTTCAGACATGGTTCCTATCACCAACACAGAACAGAACATTTCACCTCCTGCCCAGGAGTGGCCTCAAAACTTGAGCTTGTACCCTGGGCCTTAGCCAGCAGTCTAACTATTTAGTGTGCACATGTCTTATCTAAATAGCATAAATAGCACAGGATGCCCTCACTTTGTACTGTAAAGGTGAGCAATTTCTGAAACCTCTTCTCCCACTTGACCAAAAAGCTCCATACAGATCCCAAATGATCTAATACAGTAGCTGAATGCACTGGCAGCTGCTCAAATAGAGGGTAAAGGGACAAGAAAGCTATGATATGATTTTAGAAAGCAAACTTAAATTTCCTTATTTTAAAATTTTATTCATTTTCATGCACTTTTAACTATATTATCTTATATTACCTAACCGATGGCAGAAGAAATCTTTAGTTTGTGATTTCCATATGTGTGATTGTAATGCTAATACACATGTACTAGCATTTGCACTGATTATAAGACTGGTTATTAAATGATGTTCATAATGAGGATGACTATGCCACCTCTCTCTTGTTCTTTACCATGCTATCTTTCTTTCCCAAGTTTCTTTCCCTCCCTCATTCTCTCTCTTTCTCTTTTAATCTGCACTAATGATCATTTAATTATGTGCATAAAACCAACATACATTAACCATAAATTGACTTTAACTGCAGCTTTGGTCCCATGTTAACGTTAATGGGGCTCATTCACAACCATTCTTAAGAAGGAATTTCTTCTTAAAACTTCTTGAAACCCCACACAGTTTTCACAAAGATTCTGACATTCACCAGTGTTTTCTCATTTGGTATTTGTTCTTAGGTAAGAACAGAATCTACACATACTAAAGAGCACAAAGGTGCGAGCAATTCTGCTGTTTAAGAACACATCACAAATCTGATAAAGGCTTTTTCTTAGGACCTTTCTAATCAACAAGTTTAAGAAAGAACTTAAGAAGATATTGGTGAATGAATTACTTGCATTAAAATGAAAGCTGTTGAGATGGTGAAGTGTTAGGCTGCGACTGCTTGTTTGTACAGACTGAAATAACTAATTGTTAGGATTTTAAATATGTACAATGTGTTGTTAGATGATAGAAATGACATTAAAGTTTGCAAACTGCCAATGCACTCAAAAAATAAAGGTGCCAAATGGGAGTAAAGGGGGTTTTTGGAGCAATGCCATAGAATAACCATGTTTGATTGGAGCAATGCCATAGAATAACTATGTTTGATTGGAGTAATGCCATAGAATAACTATGTTCGATTCATTTGATTCATAGAATAACCATGTTTGATTCATTTGATTCATAGAATAACCATGTTTGATGTTTTTCATAGATCATTTATCAACCCTTTAAATCTGACACAAAACCTATTTCAGCTATTTAATCTGCTCTTCTCTGTTAATTATGTGGTTTCTGAACGCTGTTGTTGAGTTCATTTGATTTGTAAAGACCATTTTCTTACAGAGACAAAAGTCCATAGATTTTTTTTTTTTGTTGTAAATGAGATGTGCAAGTGTGAAGAACCTTTTTAAAGAACCTCCACATAATACAGGTGTTTTATTACAGTTAAAGGTTAAAGTTAAAGTTCCGGTCTTTCCTATGCTCTTAAAAAAAGTTGGTTCTTAAAACGTTTAGTATTCAATTCAATTCAATTCAGTTGTTCTCTGTAGAACCATGAACACTCAAAGAACCATTCGCATGAACTGTACATCCACGGCAAGACGCATTTAGTAACCTTCTTGTTTAATAGTAAGTCCAAAAACAAAAGTAGCTCCTTACAATATACTACACTGATAAAAAATATAGGTTTTTTAATGGTTTAATGGTTCATGTTCATATGGCTTTAAGAAACGCTTTAATCTAGTATGGAATTATTTCAGTATATGGAGCTTCTTCAAACTTTGAAAAAGAACCTTTCAATGGATGAATCTTTAAAGAGCCTTTTTGTTTTTTAAAAAATCTTTACAATTGTAAATATTTCTAAATGATTCTTGGTCAGGGAATATGGTTATAGGAAAATCATTAGGATAATGATGTTTGCACCACAATGCTTTTGGTTAAAGAAGATCAGTCTATAACAGATATGCTTTGCTAATCTGAGTTTGTGACACTCTCCTCCACCTTCCTACAGTCCAAATCTTATTATGTTATTGAATGTGAGGAGCCAGATTTTGGCAGTAATGATGCTGTGAAGTCCTGATTCGGCACACTGGGTTAATGAGAAGGCAGGAAGTCCTCAGCCTAGACTGCCAGACAGATGAAGAATGTCATTAGCCTTTTACACCTCTGCTAGACCGCAGTAAGGACCAAAGCCTGATGCTTGCCACTTCATTTCCAGTTAAGCCATTTTCTTAGATTACTGCTCCAGCTGCCTTAGTGAACGAATCCTGGGGAGATACCCATTAACCACTCTATCAGTGCGTTCCATTCTGGGGGCAGCTGCTTAACTAGTCACTACCTTCAAAGGTAACTCGCTTGTTGGGCAGCATTTTAACCAAAAAGAAACCTCAGGCATTCCATTCAGGACTGTCTTCTTAACACTCTTCAGGGGTTGTTATGGGACAGCAAACTTTGCACCACACGGCTAATGGCAGCTCACTTTCCCAATGCTACAGACTAACATTTTTGATAAACTATTGAGTAAATATTATATGGTAAATGTTAAATATTTGATTAAATATTCCTCTCTCTGTGAGCACCTATGCTGTACTGTGCAAAAGTCACTGGCCATCTGCTAAAATGATATTTAAAGTTATTTACCTGAGCTACAGATGTTCACAAGTCACTTCATGCAAGTCCGAGTTGGGTCTCAAGTCTCTGAGGTCCAAATCTGAGTTGAGTCTTAAGTCTCTGGAGAGTGAGTGCAAGAGTAGAATCTTTAGCAGAGAATTTTTTCTCATTATTGACTGCAGGTGTTGTATTGTACAAAAGTAACCCCCTACCAAAACCTGTCAGGTTCAACATGGCTTCAAATAACAAGCCTTTCATTAAAAAACCTTCAGTCTGAAGAACAAAACTGAAGCACTACACAAAGTATTTGGATTGTTTAATAAAAAGAGGTAAAACAACTTAGAACTGTTAGTCTGTACTTTAAATAGAAAGTATGCAAGCTACCTAGCATAATAGGTAACCTAATCAAAGCTTTGGTATTTTTAAAGGAATGTGATCTGTAACTGACTAAATCTTCAGATAGATTAGCTGACATCAGCTACATTAGCTGTTGAGTTTCCAAAAAAGTTGGGACGCTGTGCTAAATCATTTACCCTATATTTAATTAAAATACTGACTTTCAAACTGTGTGCTGATAAGAAGCTAAATGGTCCTTCCTACCTTTAGCCTGAAGGATGCGGCATCCATGATTTCCAAAAAGAATTTAAATTTTTGATTTGTCGGACCACAGGACACTTTTCCTCTTCACCTCAGTACATCTTAAATGAGCTCGGGCCCAGAGAAGGCGGCAGTGTTTCTAGATCCTGTTTATATATGTTTTTTCTTTGCATGGTAGAGTTTTAACTTTTTGGGATGCAGCGACAAACTGTGTTCTCAGACAATGCTTTCTGGAAGTGTTCCTGAGCCCATGCTATGATTTCAACTTCAGAATCATGTCTGTTTTTAATGCAGTGCTGCATGTGGGCCCAAAGATCATGGCACTTGTCTATGTCCCTTGCATAAAGAGATTTTTCGGGTTTCTTTGAATCTTTTAATGATATTATGTACTTTTTAATAATTCTTGAATAGTTGAACTATTTGCCTGTGCAGTCTTTCACAGAGCAGTGAACCCCCCTTTAATTCTGAAAGACTCAGCATCTCTGGGATGCCTATTTTATACTCAGTCATGTTACTGAACCTGTTGCCAAATGACCTAATTAGTTGTGAGATGTTCCACAAGGTGTGTTTTTTTGTTGCCCCTTTCCCAACTTTTTTGGAATGTGTCCCTGGCATTAAATTCAAAATGGTCATCAAAAAAAAAAAAACTTTGATTTGTTGTCTTTGTACTATTTTTTATTAGTATGATTTGCACATTATTTTATTCTGTTTTTATTTGCGGTCACCAATCCTTATGCTGGAAATGTACTTTTCCATCCAATTAACGTGTAACAGATTGTGGTTGGAATTGGACTCTGCTGCAAGGTAGATCTCCAGGACCAGGGTTGGTGACCACAGATCTTAAAGTGTACCGTCCAAAGTGAGAAATCAAAATTAATTTGGACAAAAGACATGAGAGAATGGTCATGAATCAGAAGAAAATGCCAATCCCTTCCAAAATGTATAACTGTGTTTATTATTATGTATATATATATATGTGTTTGTGCGTTTGTGTGTCTGTGTGTGTATATATATATATATATATCCATCCAGATTTATTGAAATAAATTTCTCAATTGTCATGCACAGTGCGATCATTTTGTGCAGCTGTGGCTTCCTGTGCGTCCCCAGTTCATCAGCTCTGCTCCTGTATTTGAACAGCAATAACTGCCATAGTCTCTTATGTCAGTGTTATCCTGGCGTATTCTTCTAAACAACATTTTGATAACTTTTTAAAGCAATTTTTATATGTATGCATGTTTTTGTGTTTATTCACATATTATATAGTAACATGCTTACCACTTTAAACAATTTTCATTACTTCACTAAGGGGGAGAGTTCTGAAGTTCATTTCAACTCTTTCAGCTCCTGGAATTAAGTTTAAAACACAAGATTTATCAGAGAACTGATGAGTCATGTGAGGAGCCCTCCTCTACCAGTGAGTAGTTGTAAAGTAGTTAGTGGGAAAACAAGGGGTTGGAGGCCAAGTTGTTCACTGAAGAGGTTAATAAGAGTGTGTAAGGAAGGCTGCATGCTTGTGTTTGTGTGTGCCGGGGGCTGTAAGGGACAGCTGAAGAGCCCATAAGCAGCAGCTCTATCTCAGCATGGCTCTATGGGCCTATCTCCAGAGGCACAATTAGCATTTTCTCGGGTGTGAGCCTGTTTGTTTAGGTTGACACAGTGAAGAAAGGCCTGACATTGACCAGAGCCTTCTGCTTTAATGTGTCCCATGTTCTGCATTTATCATTGTCACACTGCTGGCAGTGTCAAGAGAGAAGCACACACACACACACACACACACACACACACACACACACACTCTTGAGGGTGGCCCACGGGAGTAAATCCACTGAACAGCAAAGGCCTTGATAACATCTTAGATTTGGAGTGCTCTGCCAAAACAAGTCAGTTTGACATGACCGTTAGCTGACTAATAGAGTGATAATGGAAGAGTGTCTGCAGCTGCCATTACAGCAAATTGACACAATTGACATGAACGGCAACATGGGATTGTGTAACAAAAGTACTGTTTACTTATGAATGTTTATAAAGTAGTTATATCAAAGTGTTTGTTTCCTATTTTAAATATTATGTATTGGTATCATGTATTGGATATTGATAAATACTTAATAAAAGGCTTGTATTCTACATGTATTTTTCATGTATTTAATTTTTTCTCCGAGGCATATTTACAGTCATTTGCAAAAGTTTGAGCACTCTGGTCAAATTACATGTTTTGTTGAAAATAAATTAACACATCCTCTACAAAGAAGACACAAATAAGATTTTTGCAAAATTTACTTCACAATTTCTATTTATTTTAACATATTGGGAAACAAAATAAAACAGAAAATATAAAATGTGCCATAACTTAATTATTATACATAGGCCACAATTTATGTATTTATTTATTTACTTTTCCTAATATGTTAAATTTAGCAAATAAACAGTTATTATACATTAAAATGTGCAGAAGTGATCTCTCTGTAGGGGATATGTTAACTTATTTTTACTTAGGAAACCAATAAAATATGTAATTTGACCTGTGGTGCCCAAAACTGCATACAACTGTATTACATTTGGATGGTTTTATGTTCCACAACAGTCAAAATTCTTTTTCACATGACCAGTTTAAATTTCTCTTTACCTCTTAGAATTAAACAGGCTGGTTTTATTACTGCACCTTTAAGACTGATGATATGAATTTATGATATGGAAATGATCTTTGTTGTAATTGGCTTATCTGTATTGTGCTTCAGAAAGCAGTACAGACTGAAACACTCATAGCTTCACCCATGAGAATGGGTGGAGCTAAACTGTTATAGGCTGAATAAGTGGATACATGCAAAGGTCTTGGTTTGTTATGACAACACAAAAACAACAAATTCACGATGAACTATTTTTGCAGCATACATGGACTGTATGAACTTAGGAATAAACTGTATGATTTTCACCTGTTTACAAACATCAAATTCTTCTTTTTTTTAAGTAAGATTTCCCAGATGAGTCTTTTAAAGAAGCACACAAATACAAAAAACCTTCTTGTAGCCCAGTTTAAATAACAGATATATGGATGTGAATGCAGTTAATGAAATGACGTCAGTGCTTTAAAACACAAACATTTCTTTCAGTGTTGGATGCGCTGCAAGGATTTAGAAGCACTACTTGTTGTTTTTGCTGACTTGACACTCATTGAGATCCTCACAATCACATCACAATACCACAAAACACTAGAAACTAATAGGCATTAGACAAAGGAAAACTTTGCAGTTTATCTACAGGTGCTTAAAATGTTAACAAACTATATGGTGAAACTCCACAATGTTAGGATTAGGATGATAGTAAGGACCAGGTTTAGGGTTAGGTTACGGTTTTGGGTTGAAGATAAGGCTACAGAGTTAGAGTTAGGGTTAAGTATATGGATTGAAATAAGGTGAGTTTAATAGGTATGTAGTTTCATGTAAGTTTAAGGTATGTTGAGCATCTACAAAGCATCTAAAGCAATGGTCAGCAACCCTCTCAGCCCTGGAAATCTACTTTCCTGTAGAGTTTAGTTTCACCTAACATTAATGCGTCTGATCTAACCAGTGAAGAATTTAATGAGCTGGAGCAAATGTGACAAACTGTGTTTGGAACTAGACTCTGCAGCAAGATAGATCTCCAGGACCAAGGCTGGTGACCATTTATCAAAAGTGTGCTATAATATACATACATACATACATACATACATACATACATACATCATCTAAACCGCTTATCCTTCTGGGTCACGTTGGGGTGCTGGAGCCTATCCCAGCTGTCATTGGGCGGAAGGCAAGATACACCCTGGACGGGTCGCCAGTCCATCGCAGGGCAGACAGACAGACATACACATTCACACACTCACTCACACCTAGGGGCAATTTTAGCATGTCCAATCAGCCTGACTGCATGTCTTTGGACTGTGGGAGGAAACCGGAGTACCCGGAGGAAACCCACGCTGTGCTATAATATGAGAAATCAAAATTAATTTAGACAGAAGACTTGAGAGAATGCTCATGAATCAGAATCTAACACCATTCTCTTCCAAAATGTATAACTGTATTTATTATTGTGGGTATGTTATTTTTTATATTTTGCTTTTTATTTTTCCTTGAATCCATATTTATTAATCATCATGCACGGTGCGATCACTCCGTGCTGCTGTGGCTTCCTGTGAATCCCCAGTTCATCAGCTCTGCTCCTGTATTTGAACAGCAATAACTGCCGTAGTCTCTTAAGTCAATGTTATCCCAGCGTAATTAGTGATTAATTAATGAACTCCTAATCACAGCTCATTATCCAGTGATTTGTAGCATGGAAAAGGCAGTGCTAGCCAGCGGAGAAGCAGCTATGAGCTGCAGGCTAGACAAACAGCAAAGAGATCATTTGGAACAGCCCAGAGTGTTGTGTCCTACATACACACACAGGACACACGAGATGACAAGAAAATACTACACAGCATTAATCACCAGGTCTACAGCATCATAAAATAGCAGGCAACAGTCAGGCTATACCTATCAAACAAAAGTCTTAGGTAATAGTTAGGTAATAATGGAGTGAAGTGTGTATGTTTGGAGGTGGTGAGGATGTTATGGAGAATTCTATTTTGTTTCAATATTATCCAAAAATAATTATTTTCAATGGATGCAGACTTTAGACATGCAGTAATTACAAGCATAATAAGACACACTTTATGCTTACTTTTACTTTTACAACAACTTACAAAAGTGGTTCGTTGTCCACTCAGAGAATGTGTGCTACTACAAGTAGGATAGAGTCCAAAATACCACTGCCAGAAATAAGTGCTGATATATAGACATAAAGATGCACAATACAGAAATAAGACAATGAGTGCAACACAATACGTTTCAATATGTGCAAAATTTGTATTCATTTAAATGCTTTACAAAAAGATGAGTCCTTAATCTGTGTTTGAACAGTTGTTGGAAGTTCATTCTACCACCTGGGTGGTGCATCTAACTTGTTTCACACAACTACCAAAAACTAGTTAATGCTAGTTAACCAAATAATTTGGCAGCAGTTACGCCTATCAAATTATTACATAATCCCCTGATCACAATTATATTAGCTGATTATGATTATTTTTCACAATTGTTAGTTTTCACAGCCATATGTTTACATCACAACAAACAATGTGAATTATGTGCATTTTAATTAATTGGGATGATGCAAAAACATAAATAAAAGAAAGTTCATTTACTAAGACACGTCATGAGTCTCACTTAAATGATAGAAGTTGTACTATAACGAGGGCAGCAGTGAGTCATGTTTATTTATTTCATGTTTGTGAAGAACACATTTAGAGGGTGGCAGTGAGCAATTTTTGTTTATTTGATGTGTGTTAAGAACATGTTTACGGGTGGCAGTGAGTAATGTTTGTTTATTTGATTAGTTAATCAGTCAATTTGGCCACTTTAGGCTTGTTCATTAAATGTTTCATACAATAAATCACAAAAAAAGACAATGAGACCTATGAGGCAATTAATCATCAGCTAAAATTTTATGATCATAACAGTCTTAGCAATAGTCAACTAGCTTTACTTTTGCTGACTACAGTGTATGTTTTTGAACTACAAAAATATAAAGACTACATCTTTACATTTTTGTCTAGTTTTTGCTCCCACCATGTATTGATGTATACTCATTTGAGCATAGTAAAGACCCATGTGTACCTGTTTTAGAGTGAAGTTTGCACTTTTATATGTTATTTTTATGTTTTCAAAATCTACAGTAGTTGCACACAGTTTAAGTTTACGATCCAAATTGCTTCCTTCGCCAACTGCTAGCCTCTTTGGGGGCACGCCAGTAAATCACATGCAGTTTGAGGCACAAAGAGGGAAAGTGCATGCAGAGATTGTTTGCTACTCAGTTAATTTGCATAAAGTTAGTCCGGAACGAGAGGGCAGAAAAGCGATGTCTGTCAGTGGTTTGATGTGTCAGTTACACGTGTGTTGTAGCAACCCACACTTCTTGTGGCTTAATGGCCTCCACTGTGTCTTAATCTACACCAATGCCACAGTGGTGTCAGAGGCGGGATAGTGCCCTGGAGTGACCACCCCTGCGAGTTCAGTGCTCTGCCCTAGTGTTTAATAAAGAGCACTTCCTATGGTGGAATCATGGCCTCCCCTGTGTCTTACTCCATGCTAACACCACAGTATATTGTCCTCCCTCGCCTCATTAAAGCATATTAGGATGCTTTTTCTTTGATGTAAATTAGCAAAAAAAAGTCAGTTTAAAAAAAGGCAAATCATTTTGCCCGACATCATCGCTCACGTCACATTCATGCTGCTTAAAATTTCAGCACCCCCAGTTTATAACACTTTGCAGCATCCTTAGTCTGTCTTTACCGAAGCACTAATTTAGTCTTCTGCATTGTGCTGTGTGCTCACAAAACATGATGAAGGCTAATTGACGTACAGTCTACGTGTTAACATTTACCTATGTGAGAAGCCCAGCACCATGGTTACGGAAAAAAACTAGAACATCACACTCACAATACAGTCTGACAGAGGACATCTGATACCTCAGACACACACACACACACACACACACACACACACACACAACACACATCAGACAAATGAACAAAGAGCTCTCTTCACCTCTAGAACCCTCTGCACATCCACTGTGGTGATGAATCCTTTATTTTCTTTGTTAAACTTGTGGAAGCTCTTACACCTGTTAAACAATGACAGAGAGATCAACAGTTAACCCCTATGAGACTGCCAGAGAAAAGAAAACAGAGAGAAAGAGAGAGAGTATAAAGTAAACTAGATATGTGTTTACCTGTCCACTCTCGACTAGGTCCAGACTAATCTCTAAGGAGAATGGGAGCTGCACAGAACAAGCCTTATATCACATTCCATAATACATAAAACACACTTTGTAGCCTCCCATTCCTCCCACACACTCACACACACCCTTTTACTCCATCATTACATCATTTGTGAGATATAATTTCCATAATCTGCTGACTTAGATTTACCTCTGAGAAATCTGAATAAATATTGTACAGTTCATGATCAGGAGGTAAATCTTTGTGCTGACGCTTTATGGTTTATTGCCTAATCGGTCATCTGTTAAATTATAAAATGTGGAAATTAAAACACACATGAGCTGTTATTTCTAAGGTGCCTCTCTTGCAGTAAGGAAAAATAAACGTCCTCGTGATTTTTACTGCTGGTAATGCAAGATGATTTTTGTTGATTATTGTTTTTTTTACATCGTTTCACCACGTCAGCTGACCTAATTACATTGGGTGAAAATTTCATGATGAATGGACTTGATGAAATATTACAGCATTTTATGGAATAAAATTTTCAAGCAAAATCAAAATGAATCTCTCTTATCTGGTTAATTCATGTGTTCATATTAAGTACTGTTCACCATATCTTCTGAAGAGAAAATTCCCCGATTTGTGGGCGAGGAAAATAATATTAACCCCTTAAATGACCAGGACCAGCTGACTGGCCCAAAGTTTTATTTCACACTTCTGTAACCTAAGAATAGCTCAACCATCTTGCATTGAAGTCCTTGTAGTTAGTGAATAATAAGCCTTAGTATGCAATAAGCCTGGAATTTTAAGGATTTAACCAATAATTCATTTCCACTTCTCACTAGTCTCAATTATCATCAAGAGCAGAAAGACCCTCCCTGATACCGTCATTCACTCTGAAATACATCATTATAAGAAAAGAAAAGCATTTTGACTTCAGATTAAAGTTGACTTTAAAAACATTTTTTCCTTCTCCTATAAAAGTTACCACTAATTTTACAACAGAAACGTAATGCTTCTTAATGACTAACAAGCAGTTGGTAATTAGATCTTTGTCAGTGTGTGGCTGGGGCTGAGTTACTCAGCTCTGTTTCTGGAGGTTCATGAGGCTTACTGTGCTGCAGGCTTTAGTCACAACCCTAATGTGTAACACCTGATCCTGCTAATCAGCGTCTTTAGAAGCATCAGAATATTAGAGGCAGGTGTGTTAGATTAGGGTTGTAAGTAAGCGCTGCAGGAGGGTCGATCTCCAGGAGAAGATTTTTAGAACTTACTGTGAGCTTAGCTTACCTTTTTTCTTTACTCATGATGCTCACTGTCCTGGGAAAAGCATTCTTGGCTGCCTCGGTGTTCAGAAAATCTAGTTCAGTCTGGTTGTCCGGATGAGCGGTCATGCCTGTAACTGTACATGTGCATTTCAATATTGTGTACAATATGTATAGAAGGAGATATCTGTGAAAAAAAAAAAAGTGAACCGTGTTAGGGAAAGGTTCTTGAAGATTAGAAACTCCACTGAGTGAGATGTAAAAACCGAACAAGACTCATATCTATATCAAAACTATGTGTCTGCTTTTTTTGTAATTTCATTTTTTTCTCTGTCATTCACATTGCAGCTGCTCTTTACACTGTGTGAACATTTTATGGTGAATGGACCAATAGGAACGCTCCAAAATTACATTTTGTTGCCATATTTTGAGCTTAATAAGACATAGGTTTTAAATGTGAGACAGTTCTGGACTGCGGTCAGGCCAGTCTAGCACCTGCACTCCCTGATTACGCAGCCATGCTATTGTAGCAACACTTTAGTAACAACCTGGGATACCATAGCAATGGCCTTGGAACACTTTAGCAACCACGTGGAAGACCATAGCAGCAGCCCAGCAACACTGTAGCAACTACCTGTGATACCATAGCAGTGGCCAAGCAACACTTCATCAACCATCTGGGATACCATAGCAATTGCCTAGCAACACTTTAGCAATCATTTGGGATGCCATAGCAATGGCCTTGGAACACTTTAGCAACCACTTGGGAGACCATAGCAACAGCCTAGCAACACCTTAGCAACCACCGAACAACCACTGGGCAATGCCCTAAAAACAAGCTGGAATATCATGGCAAACATAGCAACACTATAGCAACTACTTGAATTACTATGTAAACCCAATTAAGTTATCGAAAACAATTAATAGTGTTCTGCAAGTGCTTTAATGTTTGAAGTGTTATATTTTGTCAAGCCAACTTTGTTCACAAACTTTCCCTTTCTCATTATAAGATAAGGTTGTTTTTGTCTTCTCCTGTAAAGCAAATATTTTGGACTGAACTTTGATATAAAGGTTCATTTGACATTAATTTATCCTGCTGTCATAAAGCATTAATAATGAGTCATTTGAAATTCATATGAATAGCACAAAAAGGAAAGTTTGAAAAGTAAATTACAGAAAAACTGCTCCTAATTGCTTGATTTAATGTCATTACATCACATGAAGCCTCACACGCACATCGAGGTGACACAGTTCTGTAAATAACACAATTAGTGATACTTGCTCAACATAACTTCCACACAGAGCCTTAATACATGTGCACATGATTGCCAACTTAAAATGTAGCTAGTGTGAGTCCCCTCTAAAGGCTTTCAAAGCCTTTGATTGACAAGTAGAAAACTTGTAGACACACAAGCCCCCTAGGAATGCTACTCCCCATCATGAACTTCATCAACAGAATATCAATAAGACACGTGGGCAACTTTCTAGGAGTCTTAAGTAGCTTGAATCAGGAGGGAAAAGAGCCAGGAAACTCAATCACAGACATGACTTCATACAGTTCTGAAACTATGATTTGTTATGGCAAGGTTTGAAATGATAATGTGGCAAAATATATACACAATTTCCCCCTTATCCCAAATGCAGTCAAGCAGCAGGTCTGGTGTCTGAAGTTTGATTTTTTAGTTTTGCACTGGAGCTCCAAGGCTAATGTAGCCAACAACGAATGGAAGATTATACCCTCTATTGACTTTATACTAATCATTACACACTTGCCTCAAATCACAATTGTTAAGCAACCTCAGATACACTTGATATGGACAAAAGTACAGGCAAAATTCAGAGAGTAAAGGCTGTTATTGCAGCAAAGGTGGGGGGACAAACTCTCTATTAATACCCTTGATTTCAGAAGAAACATTTGATAAGCAGAGCAGGTGTCTACAAACGTTTTGACATGTAAGGTATAAATGTCCATTACTTGTTGCTAATTTAGCCTCATAGCTCCAGTGCAAAAGTAAAGAATGAAACTTATGAAATTTATTTTTTGCCAATCTAATATTTTAATTACAGAAGTTGAACAAATATTTCACACGCTATGTTCAATCAGCCGCTTATTTCTTGTCATATGGACCATTTTAGTCACTTCAGAAACATGTCCACCATGCTCTGGGGCTAGATACTGGGCTACTTGTGGGCAGTTGTGTCAGAACTTTGAACAAATCCCAGACAGAGTGAATGGCCCACCACTACAGAGACACTCGCAGACTGCAAACAGCAACTTCTGCTGCGCGATCGATGGTGTGGTTTAGCAGTCGAGTCACTGTGCATGAGCTCGCTGGGCGTAGACGGCAGGGTGTGACCGTTATGCATGATGTGGCGCAGCCAAAACAAAGAACAAGTTATTTCAATTCAACGCGGTTTTGTTACTTTTTTTTTCACCAAAGGTCAAGCACTGTCAAAATTATCAGCATATTGACCTTTTTAAACATTCCGGGAACATCCAGATCATAGATTGCACTCCAGCTCCGGGACGCAACCAAAAACCAAGGGGTTAAAAGTGTTTGGTGGTAAGTCACAGCGGGAGGCAGACCGTCCAGGCCTGTCAGTGCAGGCTTAGTTCATTTAAAACCTGCCGCTGTGTGGACACACTGGAGGTGTGCGTTTATTGTCAGTAGGACAGAAAAGAGCTGATAAGGTGTAATCACTGCTGACATGTTTAATCCACTGAAAGTTCTGAAGTGATGCATCTTTCAGACAGTGGGAGCGGATGGGAGCAAGAAGTCGATGATACTAAATGTTCAACTGTTATGACACCGCTAAGCAGCTTTGCACCATGACAAAAAGCAAAATAAATAAACATGATGCACACTTTCTGCATGGTTATGGCACAAATACTGATGCTAGTTCTCAGATGCAAAGTCAAATAATTCTGTATCAAGTAGCTACAGGGTCTTCAGTGCAAACTGAGCTATAGAATTGTGAAATAAAACTGTTGGCCTGCCAGTGGGCCCTGACCATTAAGGGGGTTAACATACTTTTTGGGAATCACTTGAGTTTTAGTGTATATTTCTTTAGGGTATATTTCTTATACCTCCTTTGGTACAGTTTTCGCTTGTTTTGTTTTCCTATACTTTCACTGCTGGGTCACAGTTCCGCACCAGCTGTTTTTTTTTTTTTGCGGGGTGGGAGTAGGGGGGTTATAGGCATCAGCCCCTCCATGATCAGTCCCTGAGAGCAGCAGCTGGCCTCAGCTTTGAATGTTGCTAGAGCCTGAAGACACAGCCTCCACTGCTGGGACTGCTGAGTATAAGAGTTTAAGCATTTAACTAACTATAAATGCACTGTATGTATAAATGTATAAGCTCTATAAAAAGTACTTCCAATAGAACAGGATGCTCTGGAGCTGACATGCATGAGAACAAGGTCACCATGTCCAATGCAAAGCATTGACTAGAGGGGTATAAAGCCCCCCCCCTACCAGCATTGGGCTGTGGAGCTCCAGAGCTTCTCTGGAGTGATGAAACTCCATCCAATACGTTTGGGATGAGTTGGAGTGATGTTTGTGATCCAGAACTGATCTTCCAACATCAGTACCTGACTTCACTAATGTCCTTGTGGCTGAATGCAATCAGATCCTCACAGCAATGTTCCAACATCTAGTTAAAGCTTTCCCAGAAGAGAAGAGGCTGTTACTGAAGCAAAGATGGACAAATGCTCTATTAACACCTTTTATTTCTGAAGAAATGTTGGATGAGCAAGTGTCTAGAAAGTTTTGGATGTTATGTATGATCATTTATAATTGAGAGAATAACAATGCATAATAATAATAATAATAATAATAATAATAATAATACTATTACAAATAATAGCATTACAATACAATATTTATAGCACTTACAAAGTGCACTTTCAAGAAAACATGAGCTTGTGTACTAGGACTGCACAAAGGTGTAACAAAATACATATATATTTATACATCAGGACACCATCCTTTATTTACAATAAAACATCACTACTCTTTGAAAATAAAAGAAACAACCAGCCAGAAATACCCACACATACTGATACAGATACTGGGGGTCTTGGGTGTCACTAACAGCTGAATCTGCCACAATGGGATACTCCAGATGGCTTCTATTGTCCATTCAGCATCTAATGACTTAATTTCATAGTATCAGTATTGGTGGTTTTCATTTGTACAGTTATCAGTGTGGTTTAATTGGTTGATGTGATTTTAGGATGGAGAGAGATAGAAGAGCTGACAGAGATAGAACACACACACACACACACACACACACACACACACAAAGGTCTGATAGAGCTGTGTGAGCTTGGTGTGCGTGCTGGTGCTAACCCAGTCAGTCCGGCCTTTATGAGGATGATGGACAGGTCCAGACATCAGCCCACACTGATGCTGCATGATATGGCCTTATGCCCTGCTATCTCTCTTTCACATCACACACACTTTAAGCAATGCTTAAATAGCACACACACACATACACACACACACATACACACACACACATACACACACTCCAGCACCCGGCAACAGAAAATAAATGAGCCTCCACAACATCAACTCTTTTTATATTGCCGTGACATATAAAGAATTAAATATTAATATGGTGTTGTATATCGATCGGGATGGGAAAAAAAAAGAAAATACCTGCCACTATAATGGGGTGGTTGATATTTCTGAATAAAACAGTGACAAACTCGTTATCAAAGGGCAATTTTTAAACATTCATGACAGCAGGGGAGTGCTGCTCTGGGAAGGCTCGCTGGCCTGGTAAATCAGGAGGCTCAGGAGAGGCCAACACACTGCTTACCATGTACACTGCGTGTAGTCTTCAGCTCAATAGACTGGGATGGACTACATAAATAAAACGCATTAAGAAATAATAAAAATACATTCAATCTCTGAGCATCAGAGACAATATGGCTAAGACAATATGATATAATTGAAGTTTTTCTTTATTATAAACCATAAAAATTGCAATGTTTTTTTTATTAGAAAACATAATGCAAAAATGGATGTTAAAAAAATGATAAAAATGGATAAAAAAATACAATGCAAAAAGTTTAGCATTTATACAGTTGTGTGTACAAGTTTGAACAGCCCTGGTCAAGTGACATGTTTTGTTGATTTTCTAAGTAAAAATAAGTTCACATCCTTTACATGAAACAAACTTAAATAGTGTGTTTTCTCTTCAAAATGTACTGCACATTTTCTATTTATTTAAACATATTGGAAAAAATAAAACCTAAAATTTGAAGTGTCTTTTTTTTGAAGTTTTTTTGCAGGTGTATTAACCACTTAAAGGGTCAGGGTCTGTCAGTGGGCCCAAAGTTTTACCACAACCTCTATAACCTAAAACCTCCGCTAGTTTGCATTGAAGTCCATGTAATTACTTTATAATAAGCCATATTACGTCATAAGCCTGCGATTTTAAGGAGTTAAAATGTGCAGAACTATGTCTGTAGAGGATGTGTTGACTTATTTTCACCTAAAAAATCAACAAAACATCCTTTGACCAGAGGAGGCCAAACTTTTGCATATGACTGTATCATAAAGCACCAAACATTGCAAAAAATGTTTTCTATTATAAAGCGCAGCATATTGAAAACATCAAAGTGTTCACTATATTATAATGACATTTTGCTAATACTTACTACTACCCACATAGGGGCTTTATGATGCATGCATAAGAATTAAATGACATATTGACGAAGCAACGACTTGAGTATCTATGAATGTTTATGAAGTAAATGACATTGTATTGACATTAGGGGCCTTAAACTAAAGTAACAGACATATGTTCCATTTATGACACTGTTATGAACTGTCATTTTTAAACAGGGCAGAAGCCTAGTTAAGCACGAAGTGTTACCACAATTCCATATATTGTGTAGAAAATATTTAAAAAAGGAAGTTTTTTCCTATTGTAAAACATGAGATCCTGCAAAAATTGAAGTATTTCTTATTATAAAGCATACAGGCTAGCAAAAACATAAATGTTTCCTATTAGAAAGCATACAGTATAGCAAAAATGGAGGTGTTTCTTATTATAAAGAATATAATGTAACAGACAAGGAAGTGTTTCATATTATAAAGCATACAGTGTTTCCTATTGTAAAACATGTCATGTAGCAAGAATTGCAGTGTTTCCCACTATAAAAACTCAGGCAATGAAAATATTCACCATTATGAAGCAGAAAATATTGCAAATATTGAAGTTTTTTAAATTGTAAATCACAAATTTAGGTGTTTCATTTTTCAGACTCTATTTAATATGTGACCTCTTTAATTGTGGTATTAATATGATATGGATGTACACTGAGTGAATCAGTCATTTGTGTAAACTTGTTTTCCATGAGATGCGCCTGGTCGTCTCAAAGTTACTCAGTAAACAGAAGAAATGACCCATCCTGAGGAGGCAGGAGGGCAGTTTTGGAACAGAAGCCTTTGAACATACGGAGTCGCTTTAATTCACAACACAATCCAGCTATTGAGAGATTGAATGTGGATGACTCATGAGTGGGACATGGACAGCAGAGTGGACGCAGGCCAAAACTGAGAAGACAGAGTGAGAAGAAAGGAGTGGCTGAAAAGAAAGGATGTCCCTATGAGGCATGAGAAAGTAAACACAAGAGAGAAGAGAGGAGTCCAGTCCTGAAGCAGTGGATGTGGTGTGTGTGTGTGTGTGTGTGTGTGTGTGTGTGTGTGTGTGTGTGTGTGTGTGTGTGTGTGTGTATGTCCACTCCAGGCCACTCTCAAGTCCTGGGTGTCATTGTTCATACAATGTGTCAAAGTGCCCTGCAGCCTCGTCTGAGAGAGGACTACACTCCCTCTGTCCAGAGGCAAGGACGGAGGAGTGAAAGAGTCTTACCTCTGGCCTCTTCACTCCTCTTCTATTCATCTTTCTCTCTCTCCTACTCTTTGTCTGGCTGTGGGCAACTCTTTCAGTGTCAGGTTGTGACCACAGGACGTTTGCTGGATCTCACACACAGACATACGCCACCCATCACTGAACTGTCCACAGTGTCCCACTGCCCAAGGCTGGACACTGAGTCTGTCTCCACCGAGTACACAAACAGACATGAGGTCATACACAGGCACAGTTCTGTATCAGTTATATATCATGACTGTTAAAACAAAACCTGGTCTCTCCAAAATGGTAACTGTCAACGAAAAAGAGAAAACCCTCTTAACTGTTAATTTAAAATATAACAAAAATATAACAACGATTCTACTCGTCCACTCATCATAGAGTGTTCATACAATGTAACGGGCAGCTTGCATATTCAAATTATGAAAAAAAGACGAAAATGGAGATATAAGGTTTTGTTCCAAATGTGATGAAATACACACACTCACACACACACACACACACACACACACACACTCATATAGGCATTTAGCTGCCGGCAGAAGCAAGTACAACATGTGGTCTCTTACTACATAATATGTATAGTATGTAGACCACCCTGTAATATATTTCAAATGCAACCAATAAGTACAAGTTACTAATTGTTCACCATCTGGAAACAACACAGAACATATATTTAACAGTAGATCACCAACCAAACTAGGCCACAACTGAATATAATATAAATTCTAAGCCAATCAGCGAACGGTATTCGGGTCAGGTGATGCAACACTGCCACAAACTGTTTTAGGCAGGAACTCAACTGGCGTCTTTCGTCCTACAAAGTACAGTATGTAGGTCTTAAAATAACGGCTACTGAATCTGAACAGAGCACAGTGTGTCTAACATGGATCACTTTGGATTCAGCCATTTGTGCAGTTCCACACTGGGCATAAAGTGCAATATTAGGGTGTAAAAGCCAACATTTCATAACTCACATAGTGCACTGCATAAGGAACTGTGAGCTGTTTGAGATTCAGCCTTAGGATTTTCAGAGGTATGATCTTACAGATTAATTTGCCCATTAATGGGCTGTTTTTGTTGCAATTTTCAGCTCTCTACCTGCTTGTTTTATGTTAAAGAATGTTAAATATTGCACTTTGAAAGAAACTTGCACCGTTAAATGGTTTTGTTTAACTCTAACCAAAACTTTTGACTTAACCAAACAACCCAACTGCAGTTTGATTGATATTACCTGGAATGCAAAATAAAAATACATGACTTGTGAAAATTCATTACAATGGAGATTTCTGTTTTTTGCAAATGAACACTTCATATTCAGACTCATAGTACTGAGTCTTCTCACAGTGGAAGGATGGACACAAACCCCTGTGGATTTTTTCAGACCTAAAAGAAAGAGCGGAGCTTTATTTTCTCTTCCTTCTCAAAGATGAAAGCTTTCAGTGCTGTTTATCTGATGCTGAAAGTTTTGGTGGTCTCTCAGGTCTTGCACGGTTGTTCCATTTTCTCAATGACTTCTTTGACTTTCTTCTTTCTTATGCAGGTGAATTATCTTTGTCCGCAAAACATTTCAAGGCAGAAAAAATAGCTTTTAAATTTTTTACATTAGTTTACAAACTGTGTGTGAATTTTGTACTTTTTTTCTCTTTTTGTAATTGGTGTTTCAATTTTCACAGCTGAACCCAAAGCTGTAAATCATTTGGAAAACTTCATGAAGATGGGACTTTAAAGCTCCGCTGAAAGACAAACAAACAGAAAATCAAAAACTGTCAAAGCCTGAGTTATGACTGAGTAACCCTCAGGCCATGCTGAGTGATATTTACATATCTTATCTACTAAATAAACAGAAACTATAAGCGTGTGATGTTCGGAGAGCTCAGCATTATGGGTTTTGCTTTCTGTAATAACCGGAGGAACGCACTGCCTAATCAATCAAATCACCCAGCAAACATCTTGCACTCTAAAAACAATTAGAGCCCTCATCCCAGATCGATAAAGCTGTGCTCGGAGGAGATATCTACCAGCCATTCATTTCACCTGCTCCCAGCACGCTCAGCCACGGCCATCTGTCTGCCACAGCCACTCAGGCCGCAGCTGGGAGGATAAATACAGAGTATATATAAAAAAGCTCCGCATCCGAGCAGCAGCTAATAAAAAACGCTAATCGAAAACAATACAATTTAACACAGCCTTGTGCCCCCTGCTCTCTAATATCCTAGGAAAGGATTCAAACACTGGACTACATCTCTTTTTCTACACTTTTGTTTAGACCGAGTCTCTGACAAACATGTGACAGACGTCAGTAAATATGAAAAGAAGCTGTTATCTTATCCTCTTAAAATCCCAGGCCTACTAAACACTAAGGCACATTATTTAGTAACTACAGGGATTTCAGTGCAAACTGGCTGAGCTATTCTTAGGTTATAGAAGTGTGTAATAAAGCTTTCTGGGATTTTTTTAATAGGAGTTTTGTAGACACCCAAGATAAATTAACAGCAATAAACTCTGGAGCAACACAGTTACTGTGTTGCTCCAGAGTTTGGAAGTTGGATAAAACTTTGGTGAGACATTCCATTCATGACTTATTCAAAAGGCCTTTACAGACTGAGAGCTATTATTAATGCTATTTTAAGACATCAATACATTAATTCAAAGTGTTTAACTGATAATATATTTCGCTCCAAATGTGATCCTCCTGATGGTGGAAATTCAACGTTATTTTATTCACCCTCTCATCGACTTTTGCAAACTTTCGCAGGCAATGTAAATTTATTTGACCAATCTCATTTCATGTGCAACTGCCTTAAGACCAGCCTTGTTAGAGTGTAAACTTCCACAACTGGTGTTATTATTGTACAAAAGTTTGGATGCCCCTGGTCAAATTACATGTTTTGATTGTTGAAAACAAGTTAACACATCCTCTACAGAGAACACACATCTGCACTCTTTAATGTACAATAAATATTAATGTGCTGAATTTAACATTGAGTAAAAAAATACAACAAAATGTAGCCCATGTAAAAGTATATAATCCTTTACATTATATTTGCCTCATAAATCAAAACTGTGCATTAAAATTTGCAGAAAAATGACATTTCAGTAAAATTTGCTTATTTTTATCTTAATTCTAACTTATTTTACTTGGAAAAGCAACAAATGTTCAAACGTTGCATACAACTGTATATCTGTATATTTTAAAACTTTGTTGACATAATTCAGCAGCTGTCTTCTATTATAAGCAAGTTTGAGTCAACAAAGAACAGGTTTTCTGTTCTTTTCTAAGTATGTATTAAAATCACTGTTGGTGGTAATTCATGGTATAATACAGATGCAGTCACACTGCAACCCATGGTCTTGTATGGGTGGAGGGGAGGCTCTAATATCTTTTTTTCATTTTGATACTGACACAATTGTATACCACATATTTCACCAGTTAGCTTCTGTAAATATTACACAGTCCGCAGACATCTATTTGTCTTCCTCAAATTCAGAATAATCTACCTAAACAAACTACAGGATGATGTTTTCATTATTAATGATCTCAAAATCTTACAAAGCTGGTCAAAAGCTGAAATTTAGGTTTACATTAGATGCTAGTGGGTGAAGTGGCATGACTTGAGTCTTTATTTATTTATTTATGCTCTTTGCACAATAAAATGTAAAGTATTTCTTTTAGGTAAAGAGGACGGAGGTGAGTACAGGGATAATTTTTGCATACATCCACTGAGCACTGAAACTGTACTAGCACAGACCGTATTTATAATTAATAGAAAGAATTTGTACTGTTCAGTTTCACATTTGCTAAAGGAATGCATTTCTAACTGTAGAACAAAAGTTTTTTGTGCTGAATATGTCGATCCCTCCAGGCCTCCAGATTAGTGAAGGTGTTGGTCTCGGCTGCTACGCTGTAACATGGGATTTATCGTGTTAATGTAGTGAAGGGAAAAGGGTTTTCTCTTGGGATTAAGCCCATGGGATAATCTCACCCCCCAAAGGAAATTCAACCGCCCATAATTCTCTAAGCACAAGCTTAATCCTGTTTTCACATGTAGAGGAGCTTTCACTTGTCAGCAGTCATAATCTGAGATGACTTCATTTTTAGGTTCTTTAAAGTCAGCTGGGCCTGCTGCAGTCTGGAGAGGAGTGTACATAGAAAAGCTGTTATAGGGGTCCAAGCAACTTACTTTCTTTTTTTTTTTTTTTAAAGAAGACAAACCAGCACCAAGACAAAATGACCTATTGTAAATGTAGCTACACCACAAACAAATAAACAAACAAACAAAAACAATCAATTTGCAGTGATTTTGGACATAATGAGTTTTTGAAAAGAAAGAAAGAATAGAGAGATTGAGAGAAACAGAGAAAAAAATTGAGAAAAAATGTAAAATAATGTAAATGTTCATTGACAAAAGCAATTAAAGGAAGCATAGCAAAAGAGAAGGAGAAAAAGAGAGTGGGATGAGAAGAGGATGACTGCATTAACCTTTGCACTTGCCTGGGGGTTAGTGGGTGGACAGTAGAGGGGTCTCCTCATCGTCAGGACACTGTAACGCCCAACTGCACAAGATTAATCCACCTCATCACTATTCTACTACTGAAGCTGCTGTAGATTCCACAGACTCACTGTTTAAAACATGACACAAATATTCACTGGATATCGACTGGAGTCCGAGAAAAACACTTGTGGACAAGTCTTTTTCAGCAAAGATAAACCAGCTCATCTACAGAAGATCTATGAAGGACAAAGGCAAATACACCATTAAGAGAATCTTCAGAGTCTGTTTCAAGGCATTTCAATTTCACAGCCCTCAGTAAGTAGTTCTGCTCAACCAGTCAAAACCAGACATGTTCATCTGAATCACCTTTTAAAAGTCTTCACATAAAATAACACTTTCAAGAGACAGAACTGAGTTATAGAAAGATCAGAGCATTAGCTACTACCCTGTGATGTTCGGGACCCTCCCAAACCAGTATTTGTGCTATTAAAGAGACTATATTCTACATTTTTGTGTATCTTATATTAATATCTCTGTGGTTTTAGGTACAAAAAAACAGTTTATTCAACCTCTCTTATTTTTTTTAGAATTAATCACACTCTTGCTTCTGTGCTTTTAGATTGATATATGTAAAATACATGTACATGTTATGATTGGCTGCCCTGTATTGTGCTTTGTTCAAAAAGCAGTCTGAAACATTCCTTCAGATATATGTGAACGTGCTGTTTCTTGTGACACCACAAAAACAGAAAGCAAAATAAATATTTTTTGCAGCTCATTTTACAGATTATAACGTTGGGTGAGCAGGAGACAAAGCAGGATGCAAGTGTGAGTTAGTTTTATTAGCATCCATGGCAAAGACAGAAGAAATATTCAGGAAAACAAGAACACAAGGAAAACAAACAAGAAATGAAACTGAACTAAGGAGCAAAACTAAATAACAGCACTACTGATCTAAGAACAACCCACAGCAAACACCCACAATGCCATGCAAAGACAAGACTGAAAGAAGGGGTATATATATACACTGAGAACACCAACAAGAAACACCTGGGAGTAGTTACTGGGCAGGGTCTAAACACAAGACACAGGTGAGGGGGGTGACAAAAGGGTGGAGCTGGAAACCAAAACAAACAAAGACACATGGCAGATGTAAACAAAGGCACATGGCACAGGAAAACAATGACAGGACCTTACACATACATACATTGTTAATAATGTAGCATCCTACTGCCGTGAGAAGCTCAGGAGGCATGGCAATGCAAAGGGCCATGCAAGGAGGATCACGGGATGTGCACGCCCTCTGGAAAAGTGGACTGACTGTTGTTGTTTATGCTGTTGTCTGTTAGTTAAAAAATGTGTCTCATGTTACACTTGGTATTGTGTGTCAGACAGTGGGCTGAGATAGTTGAGCTGTGTGTCTACTGTGAAGCAGAGATGTATGGCCGGTGATGACCTCCCCACTATTTGTGCTGTGTTGTTATATGTTTAATAAAAGAGCACTTCTTGAAGCAGAATGTACTTACTGTATGCCAGTGCTGCAATACTTACTGAACTATGAACTGCTTGGGTGCTGCTATAATACTAATATGTAGTCATGCAGTTGGTGGGATCACTTACAGGACTTTGGGGTTTAAGGGGTTAAAAACAAGAACTACAGTCTGGAGCAGCACTAAAGATCCAAAATGAATGGCGAGCACATTGATAAAGGTACATCCTCCAGGCTCTTTAGCCTGAACAACAAGCTGCTAGTTCAATGCAAGGAATCTGACTTTGAATTCAAAATATTGGTTTACAATAAGAAACACGAAGAAATAAAGCCCTCTGCATACTCTTTTACCTGTGTATGAAGACGTTTACCCCGTCATGTGGCTCTCTTGGCCATCCATTCTCCTCAAAGCGTCCATGAAGGGACCCGTGGCATTGATAACACATTTGGCCCTCACATCAAACTGGTGCCCTATGAAAGAAAACAGCATCAATCACCGCTGCTCATTCATCTGCAGGCCCTGACAAGGCCGATTATTAATTTATCAGCCGGCAGCTTCACTGTAATGGAGTAGCTCGTCCGCCTGTGTGCAAAACTAAAGGAAGGAGTGTAATTAATAGGGAGCAGACATACCTAATTTTCCCTCTCTCCTCTGTGTGTCAAAGAGCAGCCTGGGAGCCAGTGTGTGTGTGTGTGTGTGTCTGTGTGTGTGTATGTGTGTGTGCGTGAATGGTGTGAGTGTGAGTGTGTGTGTGCCTGGGAGATCAGCAGCCTATTCACAATCCCTGAGAGAGAATACATGGGCTAATGTGCTTTTTGATGTTGACTCCCTGCATTATAAGGATCATATCAATGGCAGCGCTACAGTGCAGGGATGATCCAGTCTGACAGATATGTATGAGAGTGCCTGTAACCCAGACCAGCTGCAGAAATGATTATCTACTGGACTCGGCGCAAACAAAGTCATGGAGCGACTGCGGCATCATCACTCTGATTTCGTTAATAACAAATTACAAATCCACCAAACTCCTTGAGTTGTATAATAAGGTGTTTGGCCCATCAATACTGCTAGACAATTTTTGTTCACTGTCAGAATTTCTGTTCATCAGGGTACAAACAATGTTAATGTACCCTCAAAGTAGGGCCTCATTTACCAATATCTTCCTAAGTTTGTTCTAAATCCAAAATGTCTACGTCAGATTCATGACGTGTTCTTAAACCACAGAATTGTTTGCATCTTTGTGCTCTTGAGTGTGAGTAGAATCTGTTCTTCCCTTGGAACAAATCCTAAATAGGAAAACATTAGTGAATGTCAGAACCTTTGTAAAAACTGAGTTGGTGGGTTTTAAGAAGAAATTTCTTCGTAAGAACGGTTGGTGAATGAGGCCCAGTGATCTTAAGGTCCAATAGTCGATCTTAAAAGAGTTTTAAAGGTACACTACACTTTCATTGGGGGAGGATCACTAGTGTAACTCAAGTGTTTTTAAATAAAAAAATAAATAAAAAGCCTGGAGTCAAGACAGGGCATACAGGGTCAAAGCAGCTTATAAATATAATTGTAAGAAAATATGATCCAATTCCCTAAACTAGAGGTACTGAAGACAGATTCTTGAGGGTACCACCCCAGTGATATGAGGGGTCCTGCCCCACTGACAGTTTAGTATGGGGTTAAGTGTGACAGACTGTTGTAGTTGTAAAAGTCTGGTAAATCAGTGCAAAACACAATTATGTGTTTTTTGAACCAGCTATCCAACATAAATACATAAAAATACATGCACTAAAATGAATATGACTAGTGAAGGAGGCCTGTGTCAAACATGGAAAATTTATTTTTGATCACGAAATAAAACAGCAAACATCAACACGCTAAAAATATTTAAAACATATTTTATTAGATTGATATCCAGAGTATGTTTCTGATGAATCTCCGCATACAGTTTTGAATGTATATAGGAAGATATGGATTACTGTTTACTTTGGAATGCTTAGCCATAACACTGAGTTAAAGCTAACCCCACCATGTGGAGGCTGCGCTTTAGCCTGGCTGGCTCTAAGTGGGAGTTATTTTTATGCTTCAAAACAGTGCTGTATGACTGCCAACAAAAAGGCAAGTAGAATAAAATATCATTGTAATTTTAATGGTATAAAACAGTTTTCAGGGTGAATCAAGAATCTGTCTGATCGCGCTCACAATTTGCAAACGATGTTGCTGTATTAATATAAGAAGATAATTAAAAGCATATACTACTCGAAAATGCTTAACTACGTAGATATCTATGTTACATTCAACCCCATGTGAGGTTGTGCCCCACTCTGCCTTATACCCTGTTTTTCTTTTTTTTAATAGATTTACACTTGAAGATTACCCCAACATGTCATTGTCATCCAAATCATTTAACAGTTGCAATAAATTTGCAATAAAAAATAAAATAAAATAAAATTTGTAATAAAGAAATTTTGAAAAAGAAATTGCGCTTTTTCATTGCACTGGCACAAAGATGGTATTCGTAGAGTTAATTTTAAAAACATCTATTCATTCCTCTATTATTTTTTAATGTCAGAGAATCATTTTTGATGATTATTCCAATCATAAAGGCTTAAAATTCGACAAATTTGAATTTGGCTTTCTTAGGGCTGCATCCTTTCGTTGGATTTTATCTTAACTCTTGTGAGACTCTTAATCAGTGCAAAGGCCTCTCTCTCTCTCTCTCTCTCTCTCTCTCTCTCTCTCGCTGTAAATCTCCGCTGCAGCTCAGAGAAACATCAGGGGGCAGCCATGCTCTGAAAGCAAGCCCTCATGACTATTCATGAAATGTTAGAGAGACACCTCTCCCTTCCCCTCCTCTCATCCCCGCTGCAGCCGCATCTGTGTGGGTGACATTTAAAAGGTAACACAGGCCGTTCGGAGTGAGGAGTTAATTCTGCCTTATATGCCACTCCACATCTGAAGAGCTCCAACATGCCATACAATACTGATAAAATATTACTCTTTCTTTTCTAATCACATCTTGTGTTCTTGCGCACAGGATGACCAATCGCTAAAGCCATTTGCTCAAACCAAAATTATTCACTTGGGAAAAATTCCTTAGGAGAAAGTTTTAAAAATAAGTTCATTATAATAAGCAGTCACTATGAAATGACTATTTCTGAATGAGCTTTTAAGAAATGTTTAAGGAGTTCCTGGCATCATACATGACCTCAGGAAAGTTACACTTATCTTAATACTTCATTTATATACTTGTAATGATGTCACAGAACACAACAGTTGTTTTGGCATTCAACATGCTGCAGGAATCAGCCCTGACATTTCCACCAATTCTGCCATTCCCTTAATTATTGGTATTTGCTGATGACAATGCTGCAATGCACAAAGCCTAATACTGCCTACTTATACTGAACATAACACAGTAACCACCACCATCTCCACCATCTCAAACCACCTCCATTGGGTCTACCAATCTTCTTAAAGGCATTCATCAGCACAAATTATTAGTAATTTGCCTTAGTCACCATGTGTTTAGGTCATACTGTTGTCAAAGGTGCAATATGTGTGATTACATTGGTTTAACTTTATTACCCATCACAGTTGAAGTCTGTGTTTGGCTTCTTATATGCATAAAACCCGTACAAAAACATACGCATGCAACCTATGTTTAAAACATATAAAACACTCAGTAATGCAATTCAGCAAGTGAGCAGAGGCAAGGCATACAGAATCTTCTGGGTGAGCAAGAAAAACATTTAAAAATCTATCCCCGCTAAAAACACTATATATCCATCAAAGTTGAGAGTTATTACTGTCATTTTGCTATTTAGGTGTTCAAATATAGATACACAATGACATGATTAAATACATGAAAAGTTTCATAATGAATTACATTTGCTTTCTTTATCAATAGACTAATACTTTGTTTGACAAATACGTCAAATATGTATATATATATATATATATATATATATATATATATATATATTTGTATTCTGCAAAACAAAACTGTACACACAGGTTTTTCCAGACTTTTCATGAAATTTAACTCCTCTTCTACTTGTGGATGCATCACTAGGTGACAAATTAGAAGCAGGTAATATTAAATTACATCATGGACACAGAGTGTGGACAAAAAATGTTGCTCTTTGCATTTGGAACCCTAAAACACAATCATAGCGGAGGGGTAGATACAGAGTGTTGTATAGCAAAATAGTCCCCAAAGAATTTACTAGAATTTTCTCATTTTAAAAATGGCGATATTTGTGATATTATGACCCCTGGTTCCTATCACCACCACTCTAAAGAAATCTAAGTCAGTAGTTTTCTCTACAAATAACCATTTCACATAAAACCACTCTGAATGATGTTATTTACACTGAATTGATTGATTGAATTTTTGAAAAATCAGCAGAAAAAATGTATTCCCCTCTGAATTCCTATTACATATTGCAATTGGAAATCTCAGCAAGCTGTTTCTGTAGCCTTACATTAATTTTCCATGCTTTATGAAGTTTATGCTTTATTTTAGAAGCTATATATACCATACATTCATACAACCAAACCACTTATATATGTATTTATGTATACCTGGCCCTTGCAGTGGCCAAGGTGGACCCTGGTCATCTACCAGTGAGGCTCTGGGCTCTCTGTTATCTGCGGAGGCTCAGTGTGTAATCTGCAGTGGCAGTACCTGGAAGCACTGGGGCCGGTGCAGGGTTTGGTGTGCGTCTCACCGTGCTGTCCTGCAGGGGGGGACAGCGAGAGGGAGGGGCTGGGGGGGCAGTTGAGTCACCCGCTGCACACTGACTGGTGCTATGGAAGTGTGTCGGAAGCAATCTGTCACATCTGGGGCTGTCAGGTTGAATCAGAGGCGTGGAAGCGAAGGCTAACATGCGCAGACGCTAACGCAAAGGGGGCCGGGGCAGAACGGGGCAGGGCAGGGCCAGAACAGCTCACTTCAAGTCACAAAGAGAGAGAGACCTTTTGGCCTGGAGATATGCACACACACACACACACACACACACACACACATTCACACAGACAATATGCTATCTTCCTCTCTCTCACACACACAAGATACATACAGCTGTATCCAAAAGTTTGAACACCCCAGTCAAATTATGTTTTGTCGATTTTCTAAGTAAAATGTTATTACATGATCTTCAGTGAACAAACTTAAATACTACATTTATTTGCTGATAAATATATATATTTTTTTATTTTTTCCCAGTATGTTAAATTGAGCAAATAAACAGAAAATCAGCAAAACATGTAATTTGACCAGAGGTGCCCAAATTTTTGCATATGACTGTACATGGTGGTGGTAGTTCAGGCATGCAAGCACCAGATTCATTCTAGTCCACATTAACGTACACAGAGACATGCAAAATGTACAGTGTGAAACCACTGCAATAACATATTACTTTAAAATGTGGTGCAAAAAAAGACAGAACATCCACTACATAGGTGTACAATTATAAACTGCAGCCTATCTGTTGATACCCAATTTGTCAGCACCCCTATAGCCCATTCATCACTGATCCCTTTCTGACCACAGGACCTCTGATCATATATTAATTAAGTGATGGACCATTCAAAGTCAAAGTGCAGTTTTTGTGGTGGGCCGAGTGCCAAAAAGACAAAGCCATATACAAATAAAAATGTGGGCAGGTTCCAAAGTGAGTTGTTAAACATGTATAAATGATACAACATTGCACATAATTTTATAACATTACACTACAGTTTTCTTACAAACATACTTCAGTTTTTGTTAAAGGAAAACAAAGATTTACTCATTTATTTTAAGTTATTCACAGTTCTATCTTCAAAAGTTTGGGTACCCCTGGTCAGATAACATGTTTTGTTCATTTTCAGAGTGAGAATAAGTTTATACATCCTCTACCAAGAACACACTTCTGCACACTTTAAAGCGCAATTAGTGTTTATTCACTGAATTAAAGAAAAATAAAACATAAAATGTGGCCTGTACAACAGTTTTGGCACAGTTATTTTGTGTTTATATTTGTGTTTTTTCCTAATATGTTAAATATTAATATGTGTTATATTGTCACTTACAAAAACAACAAAGCATATACTTTGACTTGGAGAGGTGGTGGTATACTGTGTAGTCTAAAGTTATGTTCATTTCCTCATTCAGTGAGGGGGTGGGTTTAGGGTAACTTACTGGCAGGCCAAATCAAGTGACCTCATGAGCCAACTTTGGGCAGCCTTGGTTATTGGCAAAGCTTCAAATAATGCTTTATTTGTAAAAGACTGTAAACTACAGGGTTGTGGACCCTAAGAACATGGCATCACTGAGGCGCTGTACCAACTTCATAGCAGTTAATACCCTGAGTAAAGGTGTTCCATGGACCCAACGCCTGTAAGACCACTGTCTCTGTTTCCTTGACTGCCACATGTGTGAGAGAGAGATTAATTCCGTGCTGGCTCATCGCTAAGGCAGACGAGCAGGAGGAGCAGCAAAGAGAACACGCTGATCATTGGAAATAATTATTCGCTGTGTCACCGGCAACCTTACTTCACCATCCGTCTATGTCAGAGAAGCATTTCTGACAGGCCCCAAGTGTGTGCGTGTGCGTGTCTGTGTGTGTACGTGTCTTCTGAAGACACTGGCACGGACTCCTCTTAATGAACAGAAGAATCTGGATTTAAGATTTATGGATTAATCCCTCCTGGGCCTGAAAATACCAGAGATCTATACTCCAAGTCACAAGGTCGTAAGTTTTGTAATTTAAATGAAAGGGTTTAAAAGGTGACAAATGAACAAAGCTGGGTTTCATTACGGACTGATTCCTATGTACATCTTTTAAGATTTATTGCGGTATAATCCTTTAGTTAGGGGAAAAAGGGAGAGCAGAAATGATTAATCACTTTTAATGTTGGTGTCTGGAGCAACTCTCTTTCTATTTGTTATTGCCAGGGAAGTGCAGGGCTACGGCGTGGGCTGAGGACATTGTTCCGCTGCAGGAATGAAATGGCCTAGGGAGCCCTGATCTTTCTCTTTGCCTCTCTTTTCTGGCTTAAAACGACTGCAGGCTAAGTAACTGCTAGGCTCTGGTTAATGCTACCGTGCGCTCAAAGGCATTTTCAGAATAAGAAGCGGAAAGAAAAGAGAGAGAGGGAAAAAATGCACAACAGATATAAAGGCCAAGTTTTAAAACAAATTACATACAGGAGCATGTAGTCTGCCATGATGTATTAAGGGGTAGGAAACGTCTTTTTTTAAAACTCAGTTGCATCTCGATGCTTTTCTGTATAAACTATGCTGCTATATGCTCCTAAACACTGGTTCTCACTCCTGATCCCGAGTACCACTGTTCAAAATGGTTTAGTATATTATTTACTCTAGCGCACTTTGTTCATCTTAGAAAAGGCTTGTAATTGACATATCCTCTGCCTACAAATGGATTCTTTCAAAGCTAATGTTGAGAAGTTAGACAAGCTCTTCAGAACAAAACTCAAAATCCCATCCCACCTAAAGAGAAGTTGCAGCACGCAGCTTGGTTTTTGTTAGGTGACTAATGTTTAGAGTGCATTATTCATCTCAAACAATATTTCTTTCGTACGCTTGTTGTCATCCTGTTAGAATGCATCAGGTGTACTTTGGCCAATTTCTCTGTGCCATCTAGATAGATGTATAAAGCTCCCATTGCTTAGGATTTCAGGATCTAGACTGAAGGCCTTAATTACCAGCATAATTAAGAAGTGACAGTGAAATCAACCACTCAGGCCTTTATTTTCATCCTCTTTTGTGAGATAAAGCCACTCTAGGTCTTCTGGAATTCCTAGTAATGTCACTGACTATGAGTATGAGTGGTAGCCTGACCAAGTTTTATCACTTGTTAGGCAAGGTAAACTGCTCTATACTATATGGTAGCTCTATGCCAGGGCTCTTTACTTAAAGAATCACTGTAAAACTGCTAAACACAAGGTAAAATATATGTTAATACAGGCCCATGCAACAACATTTTGAGGGGCAGATGCTCAAGGGGAAAAAAGGGCAACATGAACATGAATTAAACTTACTGTAATTTACTGTATATTGTAATCGCACTTATCAAGAGAAACAGCGAACTTATGTTTTAGACGAAAACCAACATAGTGTTAAGACTTTTTCCAGAGGCAGCCAAAAACATTAACCTACTATCTTTGTAGGGATTTGAACCTCAGTTGCCAGTGTGCAAAATCATAGTGCTACTCATGATTTAATTGCTACATAGTGTTGTTATTACTCTATTTAAGAGCTCTATAAGGTCTCATATAAATCCCAGTTTTTTTTTTACAATAATGAAAACTAGCAAGTTATTAACACTGCTTATTGCTGACATAAGTTTAAGTTCTTGTTCAAAATAACCCCTTTATGGAACGTGACGCTTTCTAAAAAGAGATCCTCTGCACTTTATTAATGGGTTTTCCAGAGCCTTGGTGATAAGTGACAGGTCAAACCAGAGGGGGCACCCAAGAGCGATGAATCTTGAAGAACCCGAGCCAACTCTTGAGGTCTATTCCTGTGGTGAGGCTGAGCCTAATCTCGCTAAAATGGGTCCTGAAGAATGGCAGAGGCAATCTAATACACAGGTATTACAACCAAGAGGGCACTTATACAGTCTAAGCGCAAAGGGGCAGGGGCTCAAGCCCCCCAGGGTCTATCTGTGCACATGCAAGTGTTAAAGTAATACTTATGGCTATGTCTTTTCAAGCTTTAAATGTCTGTGGTCAATCTAGAATGGCAAACAAATGTTCAAATGCAGCATTAGCTTGATTCTAACATACTATTAGAAATTCTATAGGAAGACTATAGTTTTAACAATTTTTAACAACTTTATTAAGTTGTGTACTAAATTTATTAAGTTAAATGGGATTTTTTGCCAACTTTTTAGAACGCATGTCCAACCTCCCAACATTAGCTGCAAAAGAATGCATTTGTGGGTGGACCATGAACAGTATAGTTAGCTGATGATTTGCATCAGCTGTTTTGGGAGCAGGGAAAGCACTTAAATGTGTAGAGCAATGGAACCACTTGACCAGGTTTGACAATCTCTTTTCTAATATGTACAATGGTTATGATGCAGCCGCTAAGCCAATAAATCACAAGGGTTCTTCAGCTGGGCCTCAAATTTATCAGTTATGAATTATTGATAATATGACATGAAGTCAATGATGAGCTTGTTTATTGTATTTTAAGCAGCTTTGCTTGTCTGCTAATTGGAACCGTGACACAATATTGTCAATGAGCAAACCCCAGAGAAATGTCAAAACTCTTAGAGAAGGATGGATGACGGATATGGCCCCCTCCATCCTTCAGCCCTCTTCTCCTCAACACCCCCCCACCCACCCACCCCTCTTTCTTTAATCGGCCTCTCCTGGAGGTAACCAAACCCAGTGGAGAGTGAGGGGGTACGGGGCAGGACACTCTGCAGTAAAATGACAGGGATGATAATGACAATGAATTTCATGTCTGGAAGTCATACGGGGAGATGCTCGACTGGGCTGACTGCTCCGATTAAACCACTGCAGGTAGAGAAAGGGGGGTAGGATGCAGTCATTATCCTACACGCCTTTCTCATAATCGCTCCTCTGGCAAAAAGAAGGGAGTGAGAAAAAAAAAAAACAAGGGGAAAAAGGGGATAAATACACAGGAGTTTTTTCATCCTCGAAGAATGAAAAAAATGCCATTAGGGAAAAAAGAAAAGAGTGGTATCTGGATGATAAAGCATGCCTTTTCCAATATAATTTACTTTCAATTTGCTATAAATGTTCTATCCATTTTCTTTAAGTGTCTTTGTAAACTCTGCAGGGCAGTAACTTATCACAGAAAATAACAGTATGATTTTTGTGGTTTTTTTAACACCATGTGACTAAATAATCAGTTTGCTGTGTCCTTGTAAGGCAAGTATGTCTTCATCTCTAAGAACACAGACTTCTCAATGATCCTGGAGAAATAAACTTGGGCATTTTGAGTCCAGCCCAAAATAAAGAGGGTCAGACTGTAAAATGTCACAGTAATCATTGGCTTCTACTGAATAATTACACAGAGAACATCAACCTAAAAAAGTGCATTAAAAAAAGACTGCGCATTTATGCATTTGAAGATATTCTTATGCTTTTGAACAGCTGCCTGGACATTTGCCTTAAAAAAAATACTATGTAAAAAAATTGTTTTTGTCATTAAAAAAAAAATGATATCATCAGAAAGTGGAAACATATGAATAGGCAGTGCGTAATGCCCTCCTTGCCACTCTTCCCTGCTAAATGAGCAAGGCTGACAGGTCCATGCCCCCCACCCCTCCCTTCGACGTGCCTTTCTGTGGTGCATGGGAATCCATGTATCCACGGACACCAAATGCGGACTGACAGATAGCCTTGAGAAACAAAGTTGGGAGTTAGCGGCGACGGTGTGGAGGCTGAGCGAACAGGACATGCTATGTACACCCGGGCTAACAATGAACATATGCTTTGTTTTTCTGATGCCAACACAGAGCACTCGTAGCCTGGAGAGAGACGCCGGATTCTGCAGAAACAGCTGGAGCGAACGGCCTGCTGGCTATTTTCCTGTTTTGGAACACTCTTTTTTCTAATTTGTTTGCAGTTTATAGAAAGCAATTAGGAGTTGCAATGAAAAACTGCACTTACTTTGAGTAAAGCTTTATAACAGTCTAAAGTCCACCTTGCCTTGTTAAACGAAGGCCTGAAATTTTAAAGATAAACAAGATTAGAGTTCCATTAAATAAATCTCATTAAAAATCATTAATGATTCCAAATGAGTGTCATTTGTCACTATAGTCTGTGATGTTTTACTATGAATTAATGGGTTATATACATTGTTAAGCCATAATAGTTGTTAAGCCAGAGACATTGAGGTCAGAACACTGGATTGTATATATTGCCAAAAAACGAAGGTTCTGGAAGTAAAAGACATTTTTCACCAGCATTTATGATTGATTTGTTTAGTGCTCATAATCTAGAAATGAATGAGTTTATTGTACTTAAATTGGAATCAATACCCACTGTACATGTGCACACATTGTGCATAAAAGAGGAAAACTGTTCATTCATAGACAAATTCTATATAATGTATTACAGCAAAATAAAAAAAGGTATTATTTGGATCCTCTTTAAGCAAAGTGTATGATTGAGTCCATCCACGCCTTGTTACTTTGGATGAAAGCAATCTACAGAGACTTTTAAAGCCATCACCATAATAGACGATGTCTCCAACCAACTTGTTTGAGTATGGTGAAGAGATCCAGCATTGTCCTCTTAATGCCAAGCTCATAATATGACCCCTTCCACCACGTCTATGGTGAAAAGGAGAGGAAAAAACACATATTCTCAAGTTAGCATAGTTAAATGTTGCACAAATATTACACATGAAGGCTTGGGATGATTTTAGCTTAATATTGTAATGTTTATCTGGAGAAACATGTATCTGTTGTCGTATTTAAAAAAATAGTGTATATGTGTGTACGCATGTCCACACCAGTCAGGTCCAGTCTGAGGGTGTTAGTGCATACACACTCCTGGGCTGCAGGGCTGTCACCAGTGGCAAGTGCAGAGTGGCGTAAACAACACAAACTGGCATTTCTTCCTAATCCAAGGAAAAAAAAAGAGCACAGACACAAAAACAGCTAACTGCATTTCTCTTTTAGTATACATGATGTTCTAGATGTACCTTTTTAAACATAAACAGAAACTCTTTCTATGAACATCATATCTATGAGAATCTACAAACACATTCATAACATGTTATAATACATTTTAACATATATATTTAGAAGAATGCATAACACTTAATAGCTATATTTATAATGCATTAGAAGTAGTGTCTGCGATGGACTGGCGACCTGTCCAGGGTGTATCCTGCCTTCCGCCCAATGACAGCTGGGATAGGCTCCAGCACCCCACCACAACCCAGAAGGATAAGCGGTTTAGATGATGGATGGATGGATGGATAGAAGTAGTGTTCATAACACAATATTCTGTCAGTGGCAAAGACACATAGCGTGCGCAGTGCATTACGACCTGCCTAGTTATAAACACACTGAGCCATGCAATGATTTCTTTTAATAACATATGATGTGAAATGGAATAATAGCTTAATAGCTTATAGTCATATGTAGTGTATTGTCTCATGTCCTTCCAAGCTTCAAGTAAAGTGCCAGCATTTATATAAATTCATTATGGATGTAGATTACTATTGATAGTCCTATTATGTCATAACCAAATCATATCAATTTATAATTTGTATTTATAAGCTGTAAATAAAGTTACATAAATTTGATGATGGTGTTTATGACTAGACAGGTTATAATGCTCTGCGAAAGCTGGGACTTTCTTTTGCACTGACAACACAATATTTTGAACATACATTGTGCTAGTGATTCATAATTGTGATAAACATGGCTTTTGTAGTTTTATAATAATTTATAGTCATGTTTGTACTGCATATGAACAGATTATAAGGTGTTACTTCTTGTTAGATGAACATACACTACTGTTCAAAAATCACTTGCCATGTTGATAATTATTGATGTTATTTAATGAGAACTTGCAGAGTGCAGACTGAAATACTACAAACTAGACACCACTAATTAATATGATTTATTCAATATTTCAAGTAATTTGGGCAGAAATGATTAAATTACAAATAATATACTGAAGTTATTTATTTACTGTAACATCTTAATAAGTTTTATGGAAATTGTATGGAAAATGTACTGGTAATATTTTGCTAATACAATTTCCTTTTTTATGGATTACAGTGTATACATTCTATACAAAGAACACACTTTAATGCACTTTAATGCCCAATTACTGCTTATTTGCTGAGTTTAACATATTGGAACAAATGACCATAAACTGGGGCTTGTGCAAGTTATGTTATGGCACTTTATATTTTTTTTCCAACTATAATGTATGCAGTGTAATTAAAATAAACAACAGCATACTGCTTTACAAAGACCAGATGAAGAACCACAAGCTTGTTCTAGATGGATGCTGTTTTCAATGGATGTTACACTGAGGTGAAAAAAAAACTTACTACAAGGACATTACAAATAAAGGCAATTATCACTCTTAGCAAAAAGGGTTTTATGTACTACAAAAAAAGTTTGTTTAACTTGTAACAATGGCAGAACTCCTTATATAGAACCATTAAAACGTTTCAATAAAGAACCATAACAGGTCTTTGCTCAGTGGAACCATTTAACCATGCAACAAACCATTTATGCATTCAAATGGTTCTTTAAATGTTCACGGTATATAACCATTGCCTTTACTAAAGAACCCTTGAACATTTGAATGTAGCATGAATATAGTCTAATTAGGGCACATTTACATTCAATTAAACAGAGCAGATTCAGTATATCTGAACTTTGCTACCTCAACAAAACATGTAATTTACTTAATGTAAAAAAATGTGACTTATTTATTGAACATATTTTCTGTTTTTTTTTAATAAAAAATGAATTACTTCATTTTTGGAGTAATTTCACATATTTAATTAATGAAACTAAAGTCTGACTGCCGTCACAGTAATCTGAGAGAACACAGTGACACATTGGAGAAGTCAGTCACAGAAAACAGAGCGTCCAAGTGACTGAGAGGTATAAGTATAAAGGTAATTGGGCGTGGAGTGCAGGGCCCTTTCATTCAGATCCCCTCCTAGAGTAAAACTAAAAACACTAAAAGAGCCTGACAATTAGCTGATGAACTGAATCAGTAGCATTAGAGCAGGGCTTTGCAGGACGGTAGTGGAGTAACCCTGATGTAGGGCACGAGTGTGAATTGGAACCTCCCCCATGTCTCGGTAATGAGCCCCACCTGTCCTCTGCATTAAATACCACGCTGAAGGATGGGAAATGTCAGGTGCAATTAAAAGTGCTGATACTAGACTCCAAAAATCAAATCAAGACACTCCATTCACTTCAAAGAAAAGAGGAGAAATGAGGAAAGGAGTGATGGATCACTTATGTCACTTTCACTCTCATTCACTCTCAAGAGTTGAATGTTGGCTGGGTTTTACACAACAAGCAAAAGCCAATATACTCCACCCATAAACATAAATTATATATTGTGGAGTTAGCATACATTTTCAGAACTTGTTTAACAGGCTAGTTATATGTATATCTAAGCAGCTCATAGTGGAAAGTTTCAAATAAACCCAGGGAAAATTCTCCTACCATTTATCTGAACTGACCCTTTGCTATGAATATAGAGCAATAAATACATAATGTGATCTACAGGCAGCAGGTTGGTAGTGTATGAATAGAACATTAGAAGCTGAAGCTGACTGAATTAACCATAGAAAATAGTTTGGTACATTTTGCTACTCCTCCTCAAGTGCTGCTCTAAGTAACTGCCCAGTTTACCTATATGGATGTGCTGGCCAATCAGATTGTCCAAATTATCCAATCAGACTTTTTTTCTCTGTGGTATCTGGTATCTACAGCCAAGCTCCCCTATTGGTTAGGACTTCAGGAGTCAAACTGAAGGTCTAACATGTTACACTAACTATTAACATAATTAAGCGCTGACAGTTCCTAACATCAACTCTAGGCCTTCTGGAAGTCCTCAATCAGTCACTGATTGCACATACGAATTACTGCCTGACCAGTGTCTTTCAGTCAGATGAAAAGGAAATGGAAAATGAAAAACAGTAACGGCAGCTTTATGTCAGAGCTCTGTAAATATGTTACATACTCTTGTACTCTTGTAAATGTACTCTCAACAGAAAACATTCAAATTCTCAAAGATTTGATTTTATTTGCCATCTGATAAATAAGTCAAGCCCTAGCTGACATTCACTATAACATTACTGTAGATATAAAGCAGCATAAAGCTACATCACAGTAACTTTCTGGTTCAGTTGATTGCGAAGTTGAAGTATACCGTTGTTTTATTGTTTTTTTTACTGGTAATATGGTACAGTATAGTACCGCAAATGTAATTCAACTAGTAGCCAGTAGCTTTTTGTCATGATATCTGAAAGGAAAAAAAAAATAATATGTTTTAAGTGCTTTTTCACACTAGCCAAATTATATGTATCTCTGACCCTCATTATATAATCAGTCTATGATCTGGGATCTGTTCGTGTGATTGGGATGAATAACATGACGCGCAATATGATCAATAAAACAATATCAGGATCACAACAGGTACCTTTGTGGGTTTTTAATCTGAAAGAAAAAAAAAATTGATTTGTGTTAAGTGCTTTTTCACACTATCTGAATTCTATGCGGATCTGACCCTCATGTTCTTGTGATTGGGAAGAACAACATGACCATAGTCACACTTTATGTGTCTTTAATTCATAATAGTCTGTATCTGGATTCAAGCTATAGCAGTAACATTTCTACAGTCAAATAAGTGCCAAATGCAGAGATCTATCCTCACTCAATATTTGCTCATTGTACATAATAAAGTTTCAATACCATCTAAAAAGTTATTTGATTTTTTTTTTAGTTTTTTTGAACTAGATAGACATTTTTATTTCTTCAAAAAGACCCCAAATCTACACAAGGTTCCTAGTTGAATAGTAAAGCAAACATTCATCATATATAATTTACACAGCACAAGACAATATTTCACTGTAAATTTTGCCAAACCAATGAGTGTGTGACTGCAATTTGCCTAATATCCTTTTCTGTGTCCAGCTCTGGGCTTGTGCACTGGCCTATACATCCCAGTGGATGTGCTGAGTGAGCAACTCCTCTCGCTGCAATCTCACTAATTGGGCCTCTCTTACTTTCACCTTTAAGACCCCAGTGTGCTCATACAGAGAGGCAAATAAGAGCGGGAAGAGAGGAAAACACAGGCCTAAAATAATGAGTTTCCTCAGAAACTCTGAAATGTAGCAGAAAACGATGACATTTCGGTTTGAACCTGGCTGACTCCTTAACAACGCACAGACAAAAGAAGGCCCAAATTCTTCGTTTTGCACCCCCATTACTCTCATATAATTTTCTGTATTAATTCTCATTTTGATAATGACAGGGCCTCTCTAACCCCCCTGGTCTCTCTACCAAAGTACTGGCAGTTCTTTGAAGCAACTCTAAAGAAAAAAAAAAAGAAAGAAAGAAAAAAGAGAGAGAGGAAAAAATCCCCAGCGCTCAATCCAGGCGAACATGTCAAGACCTCTTTTGAATGAAGAATGGTGAGTGAGGGTAAATAAAGCAATATGACCAGAAGGACCAGGAATTCTGCCAGATAAGTGTCAGCGGCAGAGTAAAAAATGAAGCATTTACCTGTTCGTAATCTAATTTCATGATGGCTTTCTGTAGATATCGGACCCCGCCGTGAATAAGCTTAGTGCTTCTGCTGCTGGTCCCCGGTGAGAAATCACCCCTCTCTATCTACCAAGGCCGTCTTCAGATCTGAGAGAGAGAGAGAGGCAGCATCAGATCAACAGCTCCCTGATATTTGGCTACTTATTCTCTCCACCAAATATTTAGACTATATTACACATCATTTTCATATGCATCTCTCCCTCCACTGTGCTCTGCTTTAAGGGAGGACTGTGGAGGGGGGAGGGGGGATATAGAGAGATATATTGGGACAGCAGCAGTGTTAAAATTCATGAGTGCAAACTGTGACTGTTTAAAAACTCAAAACTGTTAAAGAGAGCCAAACTCGTTTTGAGATTGCAGATGCAATATTTGGTCACTGAAGTCTATAATGAAAAAATATACAAAACGGATTCTGACCCATCAGGAGCACAGCTGGCAAACATGAAAACGCACTCAGTGTGTGATGCTGAGAGGAGTGAGAGAGATACATAGATAGATAGATAGATAGATAGAGAGAGAGAGAGAGAGAGAGAGACACCTAACATGGTTTTACCCAATAACTGCTTTTATCTATGAAGTTTTGCTTAGTACTGATTAAATTATGCTAAATATCCAGTTTTCCCAATTGTCCAGTTTCACACAATATGAAGAGTTTATCTATACCCAGTTTTGCTATATGTCCAGTTTTACCCTATACCCACTTTTACTCAATACGTGATTTATCTAATTAACCAATTTTACCCATTGTCTAATATTATTAAATACTAAATTATTACTCATTTACCAAATATCCTGTTTACTCAATATTCAACATCATAAATAAATGTCTTTTATAGTAGTAATGTCTCTGTTTCAAATGGGAGAGGCCCTACAGACAGTTCTGAAAAATAAACAAATGAGTACCAAATTCTTGAAATATATCAAACATCATTCCTCAATAAGCAGTTTACAAAAAAAGTGAACTGGTGAAAGTAGACTGATGGGCTGGGTGGCGATGAGGCTCATTTGAGTGATACACACAGTGTAGTCACAACACAAGCTGCAACTTCAAAAGAGAAAAGAGTGACTGTAATGCATGGGCAAACCTTCTCTGTTATAACTAGGCATTGATTTTGATCAAAAACAAGGAAAACAATGACCTCTACAATAATGGTTTTTGGCAGTTCTAGATTAAACACAGACATTTGAAACTTATAAATAACACTGCATGTTTTATTAGAAGCTTTCAACAAAAAGCATACATTTTACCTTGTATGCAGCATGTTGTACAATGACTCCTTCAGCAAAGATTCCTGCCATAGAGCTGCTGCTGCTTTCTGTAACAACTGATTGAAATGCATTGTTTAAATTACTAATGGTATTCATAGTGACATATATATGTCTTTAAGAAAGGTTTTTTTCTGGCAAAATTGGCCCCACTCATTGTAAATCAAAACATGATTGATTGATTCCATTCTCAGTTCCTAACTGAGAGTCAATCTGAGATGCCTCCAGTTCAGCTCTTTAGGTTTTAACCAATGAGAAAGCTCGGTTGGCTATCACTATCTGGATACCACAAAAAAACAAAACAAAACAAAACAAAAAAAAACACCACCACCAACAACAACAACAAAAAAAAAACCCTAATTAAAACACTCTGATTGGACAATGTTCCATTGGGCATTTCAAAAATATAACTTAATTATTAGGCCTCATCTGAAGGCCTAGAAGGCCCTGAGTGTTCCTCAGTGCTGTAACGTTGTGATGGACTTTAAAGACAAATGCACAGTGTTTAAGCGGTTCAGGTAAGAGCTGACTGTTCTAGTTTCACCCTTTCTTTCTTTATAATGTTCTAATTTAGTTATGTTCATAACAAGTGTTCATTTCTGTCAGTGAAGACAGAGAGAAAAGAGAGATGAGAGAACTCTTTAACATAGCTCCAAACTCTTACAGCACTGCCAGTATTTGCCCTTCCCTAATGGATAGAATCCGCAAATCCCACATTTGAAAAGAAGAAAGGAAAAATAAATATGGATTAGGAGAAGGGGAGGAAGAGAGGTTGCAAAACCACATCTCTCTCTCTCTTTCCCGCTCTCTCTCTTTCACTCTCTCTCTCTCTCTCTCTCTCTCTCTCTCTCTTTCTCTCTCTCTCTCTCTCTCACTCTCACATACACACACACACACACATGTTAAAACAATGATAAAACATGCAAGCAGACTAAAGAAAGCTCGAACCCTGAGCATAGATAATTGATTTTTGGTGTAATGGAGGGGACACATTTGGTAGAGACAGACAGATAGAAAGCGAGAGAGAGAGCAAGCGAAAGAGAGTGAGTGAGAGAGAGCGAGACAGACGTGAGTGATCAGGCTTTCCCCCCTGCTCCTGCTGCTTTTCTGGAGGATGTAAATCCCTCCAAGTTGAGCACTTCCGCTGTGTGCTCCTCCACAGGGACCCTCCGGCGGAAGCCCCTTTAATAGGCTGATCAGTGCCGCACGAGGTTATGCAATATCCGTCCAGAGTCAGCGAACAAAAAAGAACGCCGCAAAAAATCCCGATCTGAGAGAACGGAGGATAGAAAGAGAACTGATCCCCATTCCTCGGATGAGGAGGGAAGAGAGAAAGTCGTTCAGTATTGTTTTATGAGAGAGACAGAGAGAGAGAGAAAGAGAGAGAGAGAGAGAGAGAGAGAGAGAGAGAGGGAGACAGACAGAGAGAGAGAGAGAGAGAGAGAGAGAGAGAGAGAAAGAGAGAGAGAGAGAGAGGGAGACAGAGAGAGAGAGAGAGAGAGAGAGAGAGAGAGAGAGAGAGAGAAAGAGAGGGAGAAGAGAGAGTGTTAACTTCAGAAGTTGCTCTATTTTCAGTTTTGTCAATTAAATCTTAAATCGTAACAGTAAGAATTTCTTAGATCTCTATCTGAGGTGATTCTGCTCATTAAGCATTAATCAAAACGTATAATTCTCTTTTATTCATCTATATCTATCTACTTCAACCACGGTCAAACAAATACAGATCAGCTTTGCAGGGTCAGGGTCAGAAGCAGATCAGTACTATAGCTCATAAAGAATTGCCCAGGCCTAGTTACAGTTGCTAAGCTACGATTGGGCATTTGGTATTTAGGGGAGGGGTTTAGTGAAAGGTATGCTTTGATTGGTTTGATTTATTTGTGAAAGTGCTTCATATTCTTTCAACATCATGCAAGTATTGGAGGAAAAATAGAGGGTCACACTTTATTTGGATGGTCCTCTATAGGTGATCTACAGATACTGAAATCATTAACTTTCTGGTGATGTTCAGTTGATTATCAAAAACAATATGGTTAGAGTTAGGGTTAGGTGTAGCAATGGAGTTCATGTACTTCACCACTGTCCACCACTGTATAACAACACAAAGAAGACGCTTCTCTCTTCAAATCATTGAACACTCACTCACAAACATACACACCTATTGCACAAGGCTGCTAGCCATTCCTCTGCCTAGTGCAGCGGCAAGGAAAAGTACCCAGTGGTCACCAAACCTGATCTTGGAGATCTACCACAGTCTACCACACCTGCTCCAGCTTATTAACTTCCTCCTATGTGCTTGATTGGCTGGGTCAGATGCATTAGTGTGAGGTAAGGGGTGGGGGTCATCTTAGACAGAGATTGGACAGCAGGACAGGAGATCTCCAGCAGATCCCCAGGAGAAGTTGGCATCCGCTGTCTTAAATGCCCCACCACACGTCAATTGTGGCTACTCACACACCCACGCAAACACTCAAGCAAGAACAATCATGCATACAAGTACACAAACATACCCACACATGCAAATACATTCAAATACACACATGCACACACAAACCAGTCATCCATTTCACTGTCACATGACTTCGGGGGACAGTGCACATTAATAAATTCATTTCATTATTATGCATGTCTTCATATTGTGTATGATGGATTTGAGAAAACACAAATCATGCATTTTCTGCAGAGGACAAACAGAAAAAATGTGTGACAGCACAAAGAAATAAGAGATGATCAATCACATACTAATTTATTTACTTCCCCCACTCCAAACTAGTGTCCGGTATGATGAATCACGAATATGCACGCCACATGCATATATGCTTATAGTCACCAAAACACGCTTTGTGTACCCAAATCATTATAGCACAGAAAGCTCAATATACATCATGTATAATACAGTAAGAGGGATGACTGAAAAACCTAATTGGTAATGTAATAATACAGTAGATTACAAAATACAAACAAAATACACTTAAAAATGTTGAAAGGCAAAATAGAACAGACATAAAGGCAATTTATAGTCGTCTTATTCTAGTACTATATGTGATGCATATTGCAGTTAGTAACTGGTTATTATGAGTGGTTAGATGAGGTTTAATGCAAGGACTGTATATTTGTGGTCATTGGGTGGCCAGGGCAATTTTAGTCCGTAAACCTAAACCTAGTTTTAAGCATTTCAAGTAGGAATCAGTGCAGCTGGCAGGCTTGAGGTGCTTTCATAAGAGAGACAATGACAGTCCTTCCCAATCACAAACAGTAAAATGTCAGTGTGTACATATACAATGCATGGATTTCACATCCTCCGTTGGACATGTGACAGTTATGGCACCTAAAAAAATCCCTGACTGGCCCTTTAGTTTGAGCCTTTAGCCTGGCCATCTCCTCAGAGAAAGGCTGGAAGAAAATTCTGTTCTCTATTCTGTCACTTCATACATTATCATGCTTCACGAGGTATTAAGATGTCATAGAGCACCAGCTAATTACCACATATACAAGTCTAAACACCTCTGGTCAAATGATATGTTTTGAAACTTAAATGTTGTATTTTTCTGCAAATTTGATAAGTTTATTATAATGGAAAAAATAAACCATAAAATATAAAATTCTGTAACTTTTGCAGAGGATAAATTCAACAAATAAACAGTAATTGTACATTAAAATGTGCAGAAGTGTGTTCTATGTAGGAAAAAAAAAAGTAATTTGACCATGAGTGCCCAAACTTTTGCATATGACTGTATCTCCAACTTTACTGGAGAAAAAAACTTAAAACAAAATGCTGATAAATAATAAACTTAGTGTTTTTGTTGTTGTTGTTGTTAGTGTTAGTATGCTTTCTTTTTTGGTATGTCAGTGATCATTACAAAAAAACATCCTTGACTAATTTGTTTTTATTTATCAGCACTTTGTAGACCTTCACACTGCTTTGTCACAAAGGAGTCTTCACTTTTCTCCGCAGACCATCCATAATAGTTGGATTTTTCTTCTCCACACAGTTCCCAATATAGCCCCACCAGGTCTTAACAGGTTTTGTATCATGCCTGAACTTGACATATTGAACCATGTGGCATCTTCATTGTCTTGTTTGAATATCTGTCATTTTTATGGTTTTCCTCCATTAAGTAAACAGTGTGCATGCGAGCCATTCTTGTTGACTGAATATAGATGTTCAGATAAATACACAATGTGGCCTTCAGATCATTGCTACAAGGGGGTAGTTTTTCAAGTTATAATGATACAAAGCAATGAGACTAGAGAATAATAAATCACTTCATAGTATGTAGCTGAAAAATTAGATTAGAGAGTGATAAATCTATTCATGCTATGAACCCTATGCTGAATGTTATGTAGCTCTGTAAAAAGGACTTGGCAGAAAATGCTGAACAATTAGGCTAACTAGTAACGCTGTTTATCTTCTATTAGACTGGCAGTGAATCTGTTCTTTCTTTAACCAGAGCACAATTTAACAATTGATTGTGGCATTGGAGGCCACCTGCAGCTTCAGAATTAATTTTCAGGCAAGTCGAGCGATTGAGAGAGAGAGAGAGAGAGAGAGAGAGAGAGAGAGAGAGAGGTAGAAAGAAATCACACAGCTAGGATATATTGCCCAGAGACATGAATATGCAAGGAGTCAAGATATGCCAGTGGAGTCATCGCTAATGTTTCTGCCAATTACAAGGCATGCCATGTTACTGATTAATGAATATTCAGCGCTGACTGATGTACAGGCTCTGAGCAGCACTGAGGCTCCGTCCTCGTTTTACTGTCTCATCAAGGCACAGGAGTGGATACCTTCATCATCCCACTGAAGAGCTGTCCAGCTATGAGACAAGCCGCTTCATAGGGTTTAACTAGTTAAATATGTGTTATATGAAGGTGTGTTAAAGTGATGGAGTACTCCCCCGATCCAGAGAGCAAGCATTAAAGCATATTAAGTAGACATTTAGTCTTGCAAAGAAGGATCCTTAAATTGGAAAGAAGACATAGAGCCTAGAGAAAGAATGAGGTCTGAGACTGTGCAGCTCTGACAAGAAGTGCTGGGGTTCCACTGATGAATCTCTGAGAGATTATATCATGCAATCAACAAAATGTGACCTTTTGGGGATCCGAGTGAACGTGGAGAAATTTCACCTTCTTTAAATCAAACCCAATCATGTCAAATGTGGAGAGAGGTTTGCAGTTTATTGACAATTAGGGAGAGTTTTAATCAGTCAGTGACAGCCATGAAAAATCAAGAAAACTAGTTAAAGTACTTAGATATGGTATGACAAATGACATGCAAATTAATTGATTAATTAATTAATTACCAACCATTTATATTCAATCAAACAATTAGGAGTCAGTATATACAGTAATTTATAACACAATTGCTATTCATTTATATCAAAATGCTTTCCATCCGCAAGTCAAATGATCTAACATAAGCTAGAGGCTAGAGCATTGGGCTGTGGAGCAGTGGAACTGTGTTCTCTGGAGTGATGAGGCTCTATCCAATACCTTTGAGATGGAGTGATCCAGAACTTATTATCCAACATCAATACCTGACCTCAGAACGACATGTCATTCCACTGTATACAAGTTATATTGAGTAGTGACAATGAAAAGCGCTTGACCGAATGCAATGGCTGAATGCAATCAAATTCTTAAAGCAATATTCCAACATCTAATGCAAAGAGTTCCCAGAAGAGTAAAGGTCCTTAATTGTGTCAAAGGGGGACAAACTCCCTACTTTTACCCTTAAGTACAGAAGAAATGTTGCATGACCGGGTGTCTACAGACATTTGGACATATGATGCAGGTTTATGCATGTCTCATTAAATATCTACACACATTATGTCTTTCCTGGTAATCATACATGGGCATACAGTGAGATTCCTGAATCTTTAACAGGTTATCTGATGCCAAGTTTCAAGAAAAAAACCCTACTTTAAACTCTTAAATGGCCAGGGCCCAACAGTAGGCCCAAAGTTTTATTACACACTTCTATGACCTAAGAATAGCTCAGGGAGTTTGCAGGAGTTTGTGCAATTTTACCAATGAAAGTGTTTTTTTATGTCCAAAGACATATAAGGCATATAAAGCAAAGACACACCTTGTTTTGTAAATGATTCAGTATTGCTTAAATTATTTGCAAAATGCAAATCAATGACTTCAATCAAAAGGTCGGAGTTGGTGCAGCTTTACATATTTAAATTAATAAAAAAGTAGGACCATCATTAGAAAAGCACTGTGATATGATCTTCCACTGATGTGACCAACAACCTGTTAAGATCTTCAGGACTTCCATCAACATACTGTTCTTTTCAAGCATTAAAGAAATGACTGGTGAAGAGTGTCCTGTTGCTAATGGTCAGTTTTGACAAATGACAGCAACTGCCACACATTCTGAGAAGTAAGAACTCCCAACTTCTAATGCTTATGAATGTAGGCACTGTCTGTAATGTACACACATGTTGCTCTCAGTGGGGAAACTTCAGGGCTTCTAGGCCTTCAGAGAAGCCTAATGATTTCTGGGAACTAAAATTACATAAGTTAACCATTGCTTAGCTCTGGTTCGAAACAAAAGAGTTAAATTCTTGAAATGCCAAATGGAACATTGCTCAGTCAGGATATTTTATTTCTCTGTGGTATCTACATAGATACAGCTAAACTAGCTCTCCTATTGGCTAGGACATCAGGAACCAGACTGAAAGCCTAATGCTTCAAAGCAACAAAAAAGGCCTAGGCCTAATCCTAGGTACATGACTGACTGTAAATAAAATCATGGGCTAAATAGGTTTTAGTCAGTTGTTAGACTGAACATATAACTATGAAACTGCTACACACAGTACATTTAACTGTTAAACTGGTAAAATAAGTAAAATATATGTTTGTGTCATTACAAGCTTTAAATAAAATGTCTAAAATGTATTTTACAAGCTTCGAATGTCCATGTTTAATCAAGATAAGCCAAAAAATGTTCATGTGCATTGCCATTATTTTAACATTAACATACTGCACGCAGGATGCAGTATATTCATAAAGGCAGGATTTTTCCACGTTTTTTTTTTTTAATTTATGGCCAAAAAATGAAGGTCTCTGTCTAATAGTCACTGGTTGCTATATACAAAACATTTACAGTGTGTTCCAGAATTATTGATACAGTTGGTAAAAATACATTTTAAAAAGGCAATGAAAGACAGTCTTTGTTATATATCAGCTTGAGCTCACATTACAAACATGATAGAAATGTGACCTTTCAGTGAGGTAAAAAATATTCAAAGAAAAAACAATCAATATAAAAGAAAATATAAAAGCTTACAGTAGAAAAATTAAGCAGTCTCGAAGTAAAAAGTGTGGTAGCTCTCTGGGGGCTGACAAACAGACATAGGTGAAGGCAGCAGGAAGAAAATGTAGCTCCAGTCACTAGAGTTTGCAAGTTATTCTCAGTGTCTTAGGCTGAAAGGGTCATGCGGTTTTCAGTTCCATTTCAGGTGTTAGAGGAGAGCCCTCTCCTCCAGCTTACTGCACCAGGTGTGTGAATGAACTCAGACGTGTGGCGCTGTCTGTGGTGCTGAATAAGTGATTGGTGCTGAACAGTTTCAGTTCACTCACCAGTTCTCTTCATAGCTCCTGCACAATCTAAAGCAGGTAGAAAATAGGAGAAGACTTAGAGCTGTGTAGCTTTGTGTAGCTGTGTAGCAGTAGATGTCGAGAAAAAGAGGGACTCTGAACGTCCATGTAAGACCTGGTAGACCACTAAAACTTTAGCTTCACTATCAGATCTGAAAACATCTATAGGTGTTTCGGTCCATCCTTCCACTGTGAGCAGACAACTCAGGGCTATGAGTCTAAAAGAAAAAAAGACATAGAGAAGAAAGAAGAAAATTAACACAGTGAACCCTTAAAATCCCAGGCTTATTGCATACTAAAGCTTATTATTTAGCAACTACAGGGACATCAAGACAAACTGGCTGAGATATTCTTAGTTTATAATAAAACTTTGGGCCCACCAATGGGCCCTGGCCATTTAAGGGGTTAAACAAAGAAGCTGCTGGTGTTCTCAGAACAATGGATTAACCACCCCAAAACCCACATCTCAACATCATTGAATGTGTTTGGGATTACAGAAAATGCAACTTCTAAGACTGAACTTTGGAGGTGTGGAAAAATATCCCTGCCCATTTCTTTGAAAAATTGAAATCGAGTCTCATGAAAATAAAATGGTGAACATAGTAAATGCTGAAAAATAGTCATATTATATTGAATCATTGAGGCTTCTGTGTAATTTACTGTAAATATATATTTTCTTTTTTTCCTGATGCTAAAAACTAAATAATTTGTACCTAATGGCCTATTCGACTAGAAATAATAAATAAAGGGTGGTATCTGACTTTTGCAGAGTACTGTATATAGTCTCTCTCTCTCTCACACACACACACACACACACACACACCCACACACGCACACACATCGTTTCACTCATTGGCCCCACCCCTTACTTAAACATGCCATAATTAGGAAATAACTTTCGATTTGATTGTTCTCCATTTGCTCATTCCCCCTCCCCAATGAATGGTGATTAAGTTATGCATATAAATAAGGCACTTAGTAATTAAATGAGCCAATGGGCAATTATTATTTAATTGTACGTAATGTCTCCTCATTAAAAAAGGTAAATGAAAGCAGAGTGCAGTGATACAGTATTTCCCTATAAAACCTATTTAAGACATGAGATCCTGGCTGATCACTTTGCTTGTCACTGTGCTGGAGAAACAAGACTGGCATTCCTGAAAGGTAACCGTGGGTGGAAAGCACACGCTCAGTGTGTAGATATTGTTATGTATAACAACTCAGCAGCGTGCCTGTGCTGTGTAAAAGCCACACAACATTGCAGAGCAAAACCATTTTTTGTTGACCATTGGGTGGTGAACAATGCTGTCCTCTAGAGGAGAGTGCAACACCCCTTTGGATGCTGAGAGAGACAGCAGCTCAGTCCACATGCCAGTGAATAAGCACTGTCAGGGAGGGGGTGACCTCAGAGGTTTGGTGATTATGAGCTGAAGCAAATCCAGTGGTGGCAGCATGGAGAGAGACAGCAGAAGAGCTTCTTCTTTTTTCCTATCAGGTTTGAGGAGCATCTGTCCTTCAAGACACAATATCACGAAACTACTCCCTCTTTAAACATGCCTTATAAGCCTGTTCAAACCACAAGAAGCACAGAAACCAGAGAAGCTGGTTTCATGATGTTTCTGGCTTCTGCAGCACTTGTGGTAGAGAGGAACTGACGGAGGAAGAGAAATACCCAGTACTGTTTGTGGCTCCTTTACGCAATGGCTGCATCAAAGGTGGAGGTTTCTGCGTCAGACACCCATTCGTCATCTCATATCGCATGTCCTCTGCTCGGTCTAAATTGGTAAGAGTGGTGGAGACTGTGTTAATGAGACCCCCCCTCCCCACATGCTTAGGACTCGATCAGCTGTGAAAATGACTGTAGTTGGGTAAAAAGATGCGACACTTAACGGTTACGTAAACAGGATTCTGTTTAAAGGGATGTAGCAACTGAATAAACTTACCTTTTATAGTTCTTTTATAAGGTTTAGTAATGTCCTGTATATGAACCTGCTATGTCTTACATATGTCCTATTTATTAATATCTTGTATATGAGCATCCAAAGGTTGTCCTTTCAGTAAGTGTCCTGAATATGTCCTGTGAATGTTCTACATATGATTTGATGCTATGATGTTTTGTTTTATTTATAAAGGTCCTGTATATTAATATTCTGTACTGAATATGAGTATATGAGTATTCTATGAAAGTACACACACACACACACACACACATATATATATATATATATATATGTGTGTGTGTGTGTGTGTGTGTGTGTATAAATGTTCTGTGTATTAATGTCTTGTATATGCCATATGAAAATCATATATAGTTGTCTTATGTAAGAGTAAGAGTGGCCTTTTAGATGCTGCTGGACTCTGGGCTAGATTCGGTCAAGGCCTAATGGGCTCCCGTGGATTAGCAGGCAGTTTGGCCTAATTTTAGCACTTTCAGGTTTTATTTTCTTTATTTTTTTATTTTTTTCATTAAAACATCCCAGCATCAATGGATTTTTATTTGTTTGTTTGTTTGTTTGTTTGTTTGTTTTTCTGTATGTTTTGCAGTCTTAAAATTATTGTCAAAAAAGCCAATTAAACATTATTTACATAGCTCCATCAGAACATCATCACTTATAGAAGACTCAACTTCAGCATATAATACAGGCAGTTCTGTTAAAGGATTGAGTATGTGTTTTTTTCCTCAGTCAAAATAAGTCGTCATCCTGTATCAGAGGGGCTTCGTGAATTTGGGGACTCGTGCAGCGTCTTATATAAAAAAAAACCACAAAAAGTCTCAGGTGCATTTCTCTATACCCCCCTCCCTCCCTCAAACCAGATTGGCGGTGGCTCCTGACGACGCCTGTGACGTCCTCACGCGCGGGCCACGTGGGCTCGAGCTTAACGGGGCTCCCATAAACAAAGACACATTGGCGCCTCGCGCTAGTCTGCGCACAGACTCCTCTCGCGGTTACGCTCGCACTCTGCTTTCCCCCGCTGGACCTTTGCATTAAACTCGCTCTGCTCTTTCTCTGTGCGCGTGTGGATACAATGCAACTTTGTCTGATGCTGATTTAAAGGTACGTGATGACTGCTTTTTGCACGTGCGTGTGTTGGTGCGTGTGCATATGTCTGTTTCGCATGTTTTCCAGAAGGGACCTGACTGAAGCAGAGCGCGTGGCTATCAAAACGCTGTTTGAGCATTTGCAAAAGTATCCAAATACGTTTGTTTTTAAGGTGTTTTGGGGGCATAACGCGCGTGATGCTGGGTCTCTTATAGGGACAGTTATGCGGGACCACCGGCTCGAGCTTGCGTGAGCTCGGTGCTGACTTTTCAGCATACACAAACCCACTAACGCACATTATACAGAAACGTTTAAACGGCATAAAAATAAATAAAATCCCAAACTTGTCTTGGTCTCCGAACCGATAGACTTATAAAGCTTTTGTTCATTTATTTTGCGTGTGTGTGTGTGTGTGTGTGTGTTACGTTCACCGCAGCATTGAGCATGGACCTGTGTCCACGACAAGTGCAGTAGAAATGCTTCTAGAAGTGTATGGGTGTTGTTTTGGAAGTGTTTCGTGGAGAACACGTGCGTAAGCGCGAGTGGCTCCATTGCGCGCAAACAGCGGAGCGCACAGGACCCAAACCCCGGATCGAGTTTGAGCTCAGTTTCCCTCTCAGCGAGCACAAATACACAACATACAGCCTTTCAGGACTGACAGAGAGAAAGTCCGAAACTCTCCTTCGCGTCCAAATTGAAACACCTGCTCCAGCTCGCGGTGCGAACCACAGCGCAGCGGGGCTGCACGCGGGGGGGAAAGCAGGGACGCTGCTTAAGGACCATCCGAGTCAGAGCTGTGTGTTTTTACCCCCAGGGGGAGATCCAGATCCGAGCCGAGCCGAACCGAACCGAGACCTGTCCACAACTCGCTTTCTCCTGCAGATCACACCACCATCCAATCTGAGTGGCGACGAGGACGAGGCACGCGGCTGAAGGTACGGCACGCGCAGTGTAGCCCAAAACACGACTTTCTCTAAAGGAAACTTGTTTGTGCTTAAAATGTATATGTATAAATGTAAATTATGAGATGATATAAGTGCGATATTCTTTTACACCAAGTGAACTTTTAAAACTGCAGGTTATTTCTGATGACAGCGTGTGAACAGCATGACGCAGTGCTGCTGATGTCTTTGGACTTTTAGAAATTACAGATTGGTTAATTGTGAGCTTTGCTGAATGGTTTTCCACCCAAAGCCCTTAAAATGACCGATGCTGTTTCACAAATTTCACATTTCTAGTTACAGTATAGTATTAGTATTAACACCCGAGCAATATGAGAACAACATTATTATGATGTTGGTGTGTTTTTAATAATATGTATTATAAGACAGATTTAAGCAAAAATACATTTTTGTTAATTCTAATTCTTAATCTGTTATTTTACTAACCTTGACATTTTAATAACTGACTGGCTTTACTGGACAAGACATGGAGCATATTGATGTCCATCAGTGGAAGTCAAAACTGAGGATAAATTAAAACTCCAGAGAGATCAGGACAAATTTCTCCAAAAAACAAAACAAACAGTGTAAACACCACCAGTCTTTGCCAAAGCTCAAAAACAGGTTAAAAAAGATTAATAAACTTTTTTGGCATTCTAGAGGATTCACTATGTTCCCTGGTCTAAAACATCTGACTCAACCTGAAACAGCTAAATAACTGAGATGATTTATGTTGGGTAATTTAGTCTGGACTTTCATGAACACGGCAGATTGTAAATTTAACTGCAGGTATAAAATGTGCACTCTAGGTGTAAATTCAGCTGGAAATTTGCTGTGAATCAAGTCAATCATCATGTGCCTTCATTAGAACGTTGTTATGATGATAATATTGGTCTCTTTGTTGATTTACTTTGTGTATTATGAAATTACAGGTTGTCAAATATTACACAGCATACAAAAATATGATGGTGAAGATGATGGCTTTGCAAAAAACTGGAGAATGAGAAACTGTAAATTGTTCACAGCATCAGCCTGTGGCTGACAGACAGGTTTAAAAGGACTGATTTTTAAAAGTTCACTTACTGTTTAGATTTATGTCTAATTGAACCTGAATTATTTTTTTCCATATGTAATGCATGTGATTTTGATAACAGCATCAGAGCAATGTGATGGTGGTTTTAGTGTCTTCTTGGGTATGCTTACTTTGCATGGCTCAATCACAGCCATGATTAACTTTGGCTCTTTAATCTGGGCTGAAATGAACCAGCAGGTCTTAGTTCAACACTACAGGTGTGAATTAAGCTCTGGGGATTTCTTTATGAAATATGATTTCTGGCCACAGCATTTGAACAATGTGCTGGTGAAGTTGGTGCCTTTGTAAAATCCTAATGATTCATTTTCCCTCTGTTCTGTTTTGTGTGTGCTTTTCTTTCACTGTGCCCATTACAGCCATGCCCTGTGTCCAGGCTCAGTACGGCTCCTCTCCGCAGGGTGCCAGTCCGGCGTCCCAGAGCTACAGCTGCCCGGGGAGTGGCGAGTACAGCTGCGACTTTCTCACGCCGGAGTTTGTGAAGTTCAGCATGGACCTGACCAATACTGAGATCACGGCGGCCACCACGTCGCTACCCAGCTTCAGCACATTTGTGGACAGCTACAATGCTGCAGGCAGCACCGCCAGTGGCACCAGTGCCGGCAGCGCCAACCTGGGCTACGACGTGAAGCCACCCTGCTTGTACCAGCTGCCCCACTCGGGCGACCCTTCATCCATCAAGGTTGAGGACGTGGCCCTGCACGGTTACCCCCACCACCACCACCACCCTCACCCCCACCACCCCCACCAGGGCCATCTGGGCCCCCAACCCGAGGAGATCATGGTGACCCATTCGGGTTCTGTCTACTTCAAACCGCCCTCGTCCTCCTCTTCCTCCTCCTCTTCCTCCTCTTCTTCATCCTCCTCGCCCCACGCGCACGCGCCCAGCACCCCGGGCTTCCAGCTACAGGCCGCTCCCGCGTGGGAGGACCCGGCGGGCCCCCTGCACGCCTTCCACCACAGCTACGTGCTGGAGCAGCGCAAGCACAACCCGGTCTCCAGGCTCTCCTTGTTCTCCTTCAAGCAGTCTCCGCCCGGCACGCCCACAGTCTCAAGCTGCCAGATGCGCTTCGACGGTCCGCTGCATGTGGCCATGAGCCACGAGCCCTCCGCGCCGCCGCCTCCGCACGGAGCCCCGGGCTTCGCAATGCACGGCGCGCTCAGGAAGCAGGCGGCCGTGGCCTTCCCGCACGCGCTCCCGCTGGCCGGCCACCATGGGCACGCGCACGCGCACCAGCTGCTAGACGCGCAGATCCCGTCGCCGCCGTCGCGCGGCTCGCCGTCCAACGAAGGCATGTGCGCCGTGTGCGGGGACAACGCCGCGTGTCAGCACTACGGGGTCCGCACGTGCGAGGGCTGCAAGGGCTTCTTCAAGGTGTGTGAGCGCGTGTGTGCGGATCATTATTAACGTAGTGTCATTATTATTATTAATTATTAACGGAGGAAATAAGCGCAGCGACGCTGGGAGAGTCCTAAGTGTGTGTGTGTGTGTGTGTGTGTGGTGGGGGGGTATCTCGCGGTTGCACGACGTTGTATAATATTAATTACTGTTAATTATCTGTTAATTATTAAAAGAGGAAATGGAAATATTAAGGGAGGATCTAATGGTTGTGCGCGCGCGGCATTTCGCTACTTTTAGAGAGACAGATTTGTTATCAGCGCAGAAGTGTCTCCTCTCTTCTGTTTTCAGCTCGCACTCGTGATGTAAATTAACATTAGTATTAGTAATAGCGTCAAAGAGGAGAAGCACGCGCACGTGTAAGCCTGTTTCTGTGCTTTTCCCCCTCGCATTAGAAAAAGTATTGTTAATTATTGTAATTAATTTATCACTGTTAGTAGTAGTAATATTAGTGTGCGTATATTTAGTTTCCCCTCTTCAGCTTGTAGAGTCTTTCTTTCACTTTCAATTAAGCATAATATTAGAAACTAATATTAGTTCTAGTTCTAGGACTTGTCTGAGTATAAGCACTAATTATAGTACTAGTATTCATACTCATATTCATACTCATTAAGTATTACTGGTAATAATATTAGTATAAACCCTTAAACAGGTAGGATTGCTGGAGGGCATCTATGTAACTTGTATGCTGTCAGTTTCTGAATTTTCCTCTCAGACTCCGTGATAAACATTTTGCAATAAATGCAATTTGGTTGCGTAATTCAGTTTTATTATCATCCCCAAAACCTCATTTGTTTCTTTCTGTTTTCTTATCCAGCGCACGGTGCAGAAGAATGCAAAATATGTGTGTTTGGCAAACAAAAACTGTCCTGTGGATAAGCGCCGGAGAAACAGGTGCCAGTACTGCCGCTTCCAGAAGTGCCTTGTTGTCGGGATGGTCAAAGAAGGTAAACATGTGTCTTTGTTTTTTAGGTTATCTTTGAAGTGTTGAAACTGCATCTAGGCTTCAAGTAAAATTCCTACAACTGAATTTATGTCCAGCTGGACTTTTCAAAAAGTAAAGTGGAGTAATAAACTTCCACATGCATTGCCATGAACATTGTGCTCTGTGTCCTTTTGCTGTACAGTTGTTCGGACTGCCAGTCTGAAGGGTCGAAGAGGCCGTTTGCCGTCCAAACCCAAAAGCCCCCAGGAGCCCACTCCTGCCCCCCCACCGGTCAGCCTCCTCAGCGCACTGGTCAGAGCCCATGTGGACTCCAACCCCTCCATGTCCGCACTGGACTATTCCAGAGTGAGTTCAACTCTTACTTCTTTTAGAAGACTGTTTTTCAGCATCACAGAGCCTCAGATTTAGTGGTTGCGCTGCATTGCCACACGGTGTAGATGAATGTGCTTTGCATATTTCTGATGTGCCCAGTTCAATATGCTTCATGATAAACTTTAAATATGTTAATAGGCAGCATATTTTTAACTCCGTAAATTGCTTTTGAAACAGAGGGACTCAATAAAGTACAGACACAAGTTAAATGGAAAGAAGGAGGAAAAAAAAGCATTCCCCCCTCCTAGAAATGGGCTTTGCAATTTCACGGGTGATATATTTTAGAGGAGCTCATTAAGGTCGTGTTTAAATTAAATATCCCAGTTCCACGCCAGCCCTGACTACCAGCTGAGCGGAGACGACACGCAGCACATCCAGCAGTTCTACGACCTCCTGACGGGCTCCATGGACATCATCCGGGCCTGGGCCCAGAAGATTCCTGGCTTTACGGACCTCCCCAAGCAGGACCAGGATCTTCTGTTCGAGTCTGCATTCCTGGAGCTTTTCGTCTTGCGTCTGGCCTACAGGTATGACCAGCTCTGAGCTCTCTGATTTCACTTTCATTTCACAATTAATAAAGAGTGCTGCAAACCACTTTTACACTTTTTTGCATTGTCAAAATGACTCTGCTCATCATTCATTTCAGACCACATTAGTTTACAGCCAGTTTTTAAACAACCTACAGAATCCATGAAAAACTGCACTTATGTATATTTGACATCTTGGATGATTGCCTGTGTTGTCTGTCTTTCACTTCCACCCTTTCCTCTTTCTGCTATTCTGTATACACACCAAGCTGTGCTGAACTGAAACTCCAGCAACTTTGCTGGGTGGCAGTAAAGCATCCTGCATGTTATAAATGCAGATAGCATTTAAAAGATGGCATTAACTGCAGGTGTGAGCTGATCTTCTGCACCACTGTGCAGCCCAGGCTACAGCATGCAGTCCTCCTTGTGAACAGTGATTAGTAACGCGTGCATGTGAACTGATTGCAGGTCTAACCCGATGGAGGGTAAGCTGATCTTCTGCAACGGTGTAGTGCTGCACAGGCTGCAGTGCGTGCGTGGCTTTGGCGAATGGATAGATGCCATTGTGGAGTTTTCCTCCAACCTTCAGAGCATGAACATAGACATCTCAGCCTTCTCCTGCATCGCAGCACTCGCCATGGTCACAGGTACGACCACAGGGGGATCGCAAAGTCCGAATGGCTTCATGCCTCAGCTCCATCTCCTTACTGCAGCCACTGGAAAACAATGACATGCAATTAATTAGACTTTTGATTGACATAAAAAGTCATCATGCCTCAGCTCCATCACAGTACTTGCATATATGTTGTATGGTAGATTATGTATTAGCTTATAACCTTTCATTTGCTGTTAAATTAAAGGTTAGATTTCCCTATGTTGCTTGGATCATTTGTGTTTGTTCACTGTGTTGGTGGTCTTTTTCATTTCTCCTAATTTCTTCCACTGCCTAACCTCATTAATAACTTTGCTCATATAACTTTAACAGATCATCTTTTTTTCCTGTTTGTGTACAGTTAGAGTTAAGGACTGAACATGAGTTTTAGCAAGTTTATTCGCTTTTACTATGTAAATTAACAAAGTTAATTTTACAAATTTCAGTTCTAAAAACAAATTCTTTAATCAAAATATCAATAAGTAAGCTTGCATACACCTTGGTATCAAAGCATACTATCACCATTTTCAGTGCATTTTTGCAGCTAAAATAACAAATCAACATTCTTGTTTATCATCTACACTGTTGGAAATAAAGGTTCTGTCCAGGTACATTTTTCATTCATCAAGGTACAAACAATGTAAATGTTCCCTCAAAGGTACAACAGTGGTATTAAGGTCCAGTTGTGTCCCTTAAATAAGTTTTAACCAGGTGAAAAATACATATTTGTACCTTTTCATAACCTAATGTTAAACAGAACAATGAAATAAAAAGCCTGGAGATGAGACGGGGTGTGTGGAGTCAATACAATTTAGAAAATATAATTTCAGTGGATTATGGTACAATTATGTTCCCTGACTAAAGGTACTGAGATGTACCTTTAAGGGTACCACCCCAGTGACAAGAGGGGTACTGCCCCAGTGACAGTTTCCTACCTTTTTTTCTGAGAGTGTAATACAGTGAGTGTCACTAATGTAATCTAAGTCTCTCATCGCTCTGTGTTTGTATCTGCAGAGAGACACGGGCTGAAGGAGCCGAAGAAAGTGGAGGAGCTCCAGACTAAGATCGTGAACTGTCTAAAGGACCAGCTGGCCTTCCCCGGGGGAGGAGGAGGGGGAGGCGGGGGTGGTCCTGCCCGGCCTGCCCCACTGTCCCGCCTGCTGGGGAAACTGCCGGAGCTGCGCTCGCTCTGCACTCAGGGCCTTCAGCGCATCTTCTACCTGAAGCTGGAGGACCTGGTGCCCCCGCCCGCAATAATAGACAAGCTGTTCCTGGACACGCTGCCCTTCTAGAGACTCTTTCACACCGACCTCAGAGAACTGACTACTTCCACAGACTCCTCACACCTCTCCTGTCCCTTTTTCAATGATTATTGCTGTTACTGATACCACGACTGACATCGAGCTGTTCGGATCATCAAACCAAACCAAACGAAGAGAGATAGTCTTCAACAAGTGATGCATTTTTCTTTTTATTATTAATAATATTATTATTATTTTTACTATTTGTTCCTTTTTATTTTCCCCTTCAACCCTCGAAATATTCAAAGATATAAATAAACGACCCGCGGGGGGAAACAGTCCTAGTTTGCTTAATTTTACTCCGACAAAGGCGGGACGAGCTATTATCACTCCTTACTGACATCATTAACGAGAAAAGACATCAAATAATAAAATCCCTGGAAAATCACCCAGTAAATGTAATATAATCCATTTATATATACATATGCGATAGATTTATTCGCGTAATTTTTAAGTGTATAAAGAAGAAGAAAAGTTGTTTTTTTTTCTTTCTTTCTTTTCTAACTTGTGCCTGTGTGTTTCTGTCAGGATCGAAGAGGAGACGGAGAAAAAAATGTATAATAAAACAAAAACTACTAATAAATAAATGGAAAAAAGCAGGCATGTTTGTAGAGGACTATAGGCCCTTTGCTATGGAGGTGATGTCTATATAATCCAGCAGTATTCTTCTTATTCCGGACACTATGTAGTCTGCTAGATTTTATAACGATTCGTAGTGCTGGGAGCAGCTTTTCTGTATGGCACATGTGGAGAAAAAAACAAAGAAAAGATAAAAAACACTGATGAAGAGGAGTATTTAATCTGTATAGGTGAAAGAAAAGGGACCCATAGTGTTTGTAAAGCTGTCAGACATTCCTTGTTTGTATGTGTCGTATGTATTGTTGCTGTTTTAATATAAAAACGTTTCTATATTTATTATTATTATCATGATTACATGTTTTCTTTTCTGAAGCTTTGGAGCTTGGAGCAGTCTGGAGGATTCACAAAGCATTTCAGACTCGTCCTCCTTCTTTTTTCTTTCTTGTTCTGTTTTCTGTCTGAGACACGTCAGCAGCAGCTTTTCGTTTTCGTTTTTACCACCTTTTATTGACAAAAGTCCGTCCCATATTATATATATTATATATATTTATCCATAAATATATATTCATATAGTCATATATTTGTGTGCAGAACATCACTGCCCCTCTTTTTCTATGGTGTAATATGGAGTATTGATGGAGTTCCGAAAGCAATCCGGAATAAAAGTCCTTCAGAAAGAAATATTTAATGTTTTACAAATAAAAGTTTGAAACCGATTATTATTATTATTATTATTATTATTATTATTATTATTATTAATAATGTATTTTTATTTCTTAGCGGAGATTTTCTCTTAGATTTCAAAGCAAATAAAGCGGCTATGGCGGAAACAATAATACAAAAAGTCATTTTTTAAAAAACGGATATTAAATTAGTGCTGAATTGCTGGCTGACCTTAAATCAAATTCAATCAAATTTCAAAGCGAGCAATTTAAAAACATTTTAATGACATAAAAGTCCCAGATTCGTCTTTGATAAATTCAAGTTTTGTTACATTTGCGTGCTATTCGTTTGGAATGTTTATAATAATAATAATAATAATAATAATAATAATAATCTATATGTCAGATCTATACATTGCTGTATCTGCACTGAGCGACACGTTTAATGAACGTCTTCAAGCGGATTATTTCACCCGTTATGATTTCATCTTAATTTGGTCAAATGTGTTTCTGAGCTCCGTCAAACTGGACAGTCTGGATTACAAGAATAAACACAAACAGCGTTTTCGACACCTCTCAAATAAAAAATACTGTATCATAAATAAAAACATCGTTATATACAACATCACTGTTTCTCGCGTGCACTTTTAATTTAGCTTTGGCAGGTTGGGTTAAAAAGATCTAAGATGTATTTATTAGTATTTATTGTATTGTATTTATTTATTTATTATTATAAATCGTCTTTAAGATGTATGTATGTATTATTATTATTATTTCAATTGTCACTATGTTTCAAGGCTAACGTAAAATATTTCCGCGAAACCTTGTAATTATGCCCGAGATGATCGTTTTAATCGGTTTATTTTCGCCTTATCCCGCAACTTCATTTATTAATAAAATATGATGAAAATATTATTTATTATTTATATATTAAAAAATGTTACGTTAGTTTTGCATTGAAACGATCGACTGCACGCCGGCTGAGAATCATCCCTGTCCAAAATAAAAATAAAACAGGAAAGAGCGCGCGTGCTCTTAGACAGACAGTGAAGGAAGTCGACCCCCATGCTCCCACCCACCGCAACAAAGTCTGTTCGTGAAATTTTACTTTTTATACAAATTATTCTATTTCCCTTCTCCTCCTCAGAGAGAATCTCTCCTCGGCCAGCCCCCCTGGAGCTTCATATGGGGGTCTTATATTGAGCTTTACGTCGAAGAAATCCGGAAGAACAACACAGCACACGTGAGATCAGTTCTGCCAGCGCTGCTGATGTCGCTTTAAGCAGCACCGCAGCTGCTAATTTAAACCAACCTGAGGTTCTTCAAGCCCGCAGCGCGAGACCCGCTTCACACTCACTACATTACTCCTTTCTAAACGTTTCTCAGTCCAGACGTCCGAAATGTCATATTTTGGTTTGGAGCGCCTCCGCCCTCCCAGACGGCCTCCGTATGAAGCTCTGCTGCCCTCACATTTCCTCACCCAACAAACACACTCTCACTCACTTCGGTCACTGCTCTGCTCTTCAGGGTGGACAGACAGAACGGCGCGTGTCTAAAATCCACCGCTTTATTTTACTGTCATCAAATAAAAAGATCTGAAGTCTGACATCTTAAACACATTTCCCGCGTTAAACCGCTATCAGTGGTGCTGAACGCGCTGCACGCGCTCCGCACGCGGGAAATCGTTTTCTGCTGCGCTCGCGCTCTGCTCACTGCCAAGCCTTTGGGGAGCAGCGCAGTCGTTGAGGCTGATGCAGCAGGCGCGCGCTCCTCCGCTCAGGTTCTACAGCAGGCGCGTTCTAGACTCTAAAGCAGGCGCGCGCTCCAAAGCAGAAGAGCTAAAGCTAAAGTCTAAAGCAAGTGTTCCGGTGAGTGTTCTAACGCAGGTGAGTGTTCTAAAGCCAGTGAACAAAGCAGGTGAATGTTCTAGAGCAGCTGCATGTTCTAAAGCTGGTCAGTGTTCTAAAGTAAGTGAATGTTCTAAAACAGCTGTGTGTTCTAAAGCAGCTGCATGTTCTAAAACAAGGTGAGTGTTCGAAAGTAAGTGAATGTTCTACAACAGCTGCATGTTCTAAAGCAGGTGATGTTCTAAAACAAGGTGAGTGTTCGAAAGTAAGTGAATGTTCTATAACAGCTGCATGTTCTAAAGCAGGTGATGTTCTGAAACAAGGTGAGTGTTCTAAAGTGAGTGCGTGTTCCAAAGCAGATGAATGTTCCAAAGCATATGAGTGTTCTATAGCACAGGAATGTTCTAAAGCAATTGAATGTTCTAAAGTAGGTGAATGTTCTGAAGCAGTTGATTGTTCTAAAGCAAATGAGTGTTCTAAAGTAATGTCCTAAAGCGCTTGAGTGTTCTAAAGCAGGTGAATGTTCTAAAGCAGACGAGTGTTCTAAAGCAAGAGAGTGCTCTTAAAGCATGTGTTCTAAAACAGCTGAGTGTTCTAAAAGCATGTATTCTAAAGCAGATGAATGTTCTGAAGCAGGTGAGTGTTCCAAACCATGTGTTCTAAAACAAGTGAGTGTTCTAAAACCATGCGTTCTAAAATAGGCACGAGCATTCTAAAGCAGAGGCGCGTGCTTTGAAGCAGGAGCACGTTTCAGTGTCTAAAGCAGATGCTCGTGCTCTAAAGTAGGAGGTCGCGTTCTAAAGTCCAAAGCGCGTGCGCGTGTTTTAAAGTCGAAACAGGCGCGTATTCGTGCGTTCGTGAACTCGCGCGTTCTGTGCATTGTCTTCCCCCCTCTGTGCTCGCGCTCATTCTGCTGGATACTTGTGCTGGTATTCGGGTCGCGCATCTTTCGTTCCCCCCACCACACACACACACACACACACACACACACACACACGCACACACACACACACACACACACCACGACTCACCTAATGCAGAAACAGACAGCAGAGTCAATGCAAACCAAGCCAGGACTTCACTGCAGCACAAAACACACACAATCAACGTTTCATTGCAATATAATTAGCATTAATAAAAGTGTAAAGAACTAATCATGACGTACTGAGGCAGAGGAGAAGTACACTGCACTGTCTAACTTTACAACATCGACACACTGCCAGCTGCTTTAGGACACGGTCTGTACAAACACTCCTAATCTTTATTACGGTAAAGTCTGAGACTGAACTGAAAATAAAACAGAACTGCAGTGTAGTTAATGTGATGTGCTGCTGCTGTTTATGTCCTGCTCTATAATGTCAGACTGTAAAATGTAAAGGCAGTTTACAGTGCTCTCCTTCTGTTAGTCACACCTGCTCAGTGAGCTATAGTCCATATTTATGTACTCAGAGATAGCTGGAAAATAAAGAGGCTGAATAATACAAAGCATACAGCTGCATCCTTCCACAGGCCAGTTTCATCATGAGAATGTTCAGCTTCTGGTAACACTTTATTTGTAGTCGTCTTTTGTAGATTAATAAACTCTCAACAGATTATTAGTAACATATCAACATATCAGTGAAGCAGCAGTAGTGAAGCATCTGAATACAATGAAATAAATAGTAAATGATAAATATCTTTTAGATGTTCTGTTGATACATTATTTACATTAAGTAGATGTATTGTTAATATGTTTCTTCCATTACGCAAAACCTAACCTTACCAACCTTACCCAAACCTAACCCTACGCCTGGCCCTAATCCTAACCTTAACCTTAACCTTAACCTCAAACCAAAACCTAATCCTAACCCTAACCCTGGTCCTAATCCTAACCCTAACCTTAACCTCAAACCAAAACCTAATCCTAACCCTAACCCTGGTCCTAATCCTAACCCTAACCTTAACCTCAAACCAAAACCTAATCCTAACCCTCGTATGTTTTTCGTATGTTACTGAGAGTCTGTTGAGTGTTTGTTTCATCTAAAAAGGACCACAGTGTCACCCAGTTTTTATCCTCAGTTATTTACAGTAGGCTCCCAGGAACGATTATAGCTGGATTATTAATCATCAATTAATGTGGATGGTCAGATTTACAATTATGAGATACAGAGGTTTGCACAATTTAAAGAGGAATTCCACCAATATTTCAAAATTTATATATCATTCAGTCATCGAATAAAAGAAAGTAATTCAAAACAAAGTCATTTAGATTGGTTTGACAGGTAAAAGCGCATTATAGAGAAACAACGTTGTGATGTCTACAAAACAAATATAGCCATTTTATTCACTATCCAAAACGTGCCTTCTGAATGTGTTGATAAATCTAAAATAGTGGCAAATCAGGGAAAAAAGCTTTCTTTGGGAGCGATTTTACCCAATGACACCCTGCATGTACCTCTTTGCCATGAATGGATTTTTTAAAACATCCATTTAGGCTAAAACCTTTTCTCAAAACTACCACAAAACAATGCGTCAGGCATCAGGCAGTGTATTTGTAACTGATTCATGCAGTAACTTTCTGTGAGGGAGCTTTTAGAGGCATTAAATGCTTCAGATGTCTGGTTCCTATCACCACCACTGTGAACAATTCTGACTTCTCCAGAATTAAGCATTTCACTTACATCTCAAACTACTCTGAATGGCTTTGTTTAACAACATTAATGGTTTATTTATACAGAACATTTTGAAAAATCTATGGAGCTTCCCTTTAAGTCTTTTCAAGAGCAAACATACTTGAGCAGTTTAAGTGTGTTTAAACTGTTAAGGCTACACTTCACAACACACAGCTTAGGTGCATGAACAGTTTTGACTGTTCAGCCAAGATATGTTCACTATCTGAAGTTTGTGTCATTCGTTTTCTGCTGAAAATATGAGGCTACACTGCAAAAAATTATATCAAGTAAAAATATATTAAATGTAGTCAATATACAGTAAATGTCCTAAAGTTTGTGGACACCTGCTCATCCTTCTGAAATCAGGGGTATTAATAAGAAGCTTGCTCTGAATGTGATCTAAGGCTCATGTGCAGCTGCTCCGGAGCATCCTATTCTATTGGCAATGCTTTTCTGTGGAGACTGTACAAGCTGTGTGTGCACAACACTGAACACCTGTGACAGAAATGGGTGCACCTTAAAGTAGCCAAATTGTAGTAGTGACTGGGTAGTTCTTAATGTTTCTCATTTGAGATTGTTATAAGAATATTATAAGATTATTCACCATATTTCTATACACTTTACTCGTTTTAAGTCATTTTATCTAGTGAAGGTGTCTTTTTCTATTGGCAGATTACATTACTTGTTTTGAGAAATAATGCAGATAATTTTGTAATAATTCTTGAAACAAGTAAAATTATCCACCAATAGCATAAGAAACTTTCATAATATAAAATAACTTAAAATGTAAAAGTAAAAGAATCATATTCTTACAACATTCTCATAATGAGAAGTATTCTATATATTGGCTAGATTTTAGATGTTTTCACTTGGTAAGATTTAATTTATTTGCAGAAGTTTATGGCCACCAGTTTTGGGCAAACTGCATCCCTAAATCATCTGACATTTGTCTCAAACCATGGTGAGTTTTTAAGTAACCTCAAATAGACCTGCCCATGTGGTTTCTAAAACTGTGTGACAAACTGTTATATACAAACACATACAAATCCCTGAAAACAGGGGACACATCAATCTTGAAGGCTGCATTTTGTTACTTCTTTGGTCCATTTTTGTACGTATAAAAATATTGAACTATCAGTTTAAGTATGTTTAGACACATGGTTAACAGGTTAAAGGGGAATTCCACTGATTTTAAAAATGTTCTGCATTTTTATATAGTTAAAATGTAAACAAAGTCATTCAGAGTGGTTTGATGTGAAAATTCCCAGCTCAGATTTCTTTTTAATGGCGGTGATTGGAACCAGATGTCTGAAGCATTTCATTCTTCTAAAAGCTACACCACAAAAAGTTATTACACAAAATATTTATGAATGTAGGTTGTCTGATGTCTGAAACATTTGAGACAAAGTTTTGGCCTAAAATTTATTTTTTATATCCATGCAGGGCACGGTAGGGCAAAATAGTCCCATCTTCTTCAGATTTACCACTATCTTACCATTTTCATTACATATTTGAAAACTCAGAAGACATGTGTAGGTTCACTGGTGGTTGCAGAGAGTAAATAAAATGGCTATATTTGTGTTGTAGGCATCACAACCCATGATTCCTATCATCATCTCTGCTAGAAAACCAGCATAGGCCAGCATGGCTGGCTACCAGCAAGATCTGCATGTTGTGTTTTGGATGTTGCTCTGCTGATCAGCAGCATCACCAGCAAATGTTCTGTTTTGGATGGCATGCTGGTCAACCAGCCTGACCATGATGGGTGACCAGCGAAACCAGCACCAGATCAGCACTAGACTAGCATAAACCATCTTAAACTAGCTTAGACCAGCATGGAATTAAATCTGAGTTCCTGTGAACGATGTCACATCAAAGTACTTTCACTTTATGTCTCAACAATTGAATTATGCAGGAATTTTGGAAAATGTGTGGAATTCACCTTTAAGAATATTTGAATGCAGTCCTGCTTTTATGTGAATACATCATTTAGGTGTGTTTTAGAACAGGCCTGCATTGTGCTGAATGCTGTCGCTCACTGTTGCCGTCAGACTGAACCGGAGCAGAGCTGAAGGGCCTCCCCTCACTGCAGGGCCACATCTACGCCCAATCCACCACAACCACACCACATCTCTCTCTCTCTCCCCTCATCAGCCCTGGCACGGCTGCTCTTTTCACAAAAAAACCTCGCGAGGCAAAGAATTGTCTGAATAATTAGATCTTCGGTGCAAAAAAATGAAGAAGAGACTAATTCCAAGTCAAATTAAGATTACGCTCAAAAGCGGTTCGCTGACATTTAGCAGATCTGTTCGAGAGGGATGCTTTGCGGTGTCACAAGTTCGTTCCGTGTTGACTGAAGTAATCGTTTTGGGTTGGTGAAAGCCTAATCTCCACACAATGAAAAAAAAGAGGATGGGATGCATGTAGACATGGTGAGGCGTGATCCGGTTACACATGTTGAGGGATTTTTACAGTCAGGTCGCATTGGCGTAGACAAGTTTACAGTAAGGAAATGTGGCTGACGCAGAGTTTTTCACATTCACATTCACTCACTCTGACAGATTATGGAGTGAAATGAAGAAAGCTCTTCCGTCAGTTGCGCGCATGCGTACTGCCGCCGCTGCTTCTGTTGCTGCTAATGCAAAGAGCGAGGTGACACCGGAGGCACAGAAATAACACACTCAGCCTTCGTTCGGCACTCGAGCAGATCTCACATCCACTCTTTCCTAAGTGCTTGGAGCAGCTAGCTGGAGAGGTGCTAAATTATAACGCAGTAACCCACTTTAAGAGCCAGAGAGAGGCCTAAACCACTGTCATTAAAACGGTAAGACGTGTCCTGTGTAGACCCCCCCGTGACCCCTGAGGGCTGAGGTCACCCCAGAGTGACGTACAGTACTGCTTAAAATGGTGTTATTCAGAGAAAAAAATGGACAAATGCAGAATAGAGAAAAGTTCAGGTGCTTTGGTGAGCAAGAATGCATCTAAAGCAAAAAGTTTTCTTGCCCAACATTTCTACAGATCTGGTTCACATTTAAGAGAAATGGCAAGTCTCTAAGAAACCAACTGAAACGGGCTGGTTTCATACTGCATGATCCTCCGTCTGAGCTTTATTAGGAGCCGTAACCACACAGTAAACATGCTCCTCTAAAACAGATGCTGTTTGTTGGTTGAGCGCTCTGCTTGGCTTACAGGCAGCTGCTTTGCAGGATGCTGCTGAATGAGGATAGATGCATCACTCCAGCAGTCAGTATATGAGAATGGCCGTCTTTTTACAGACACTTTTCATTGTGCTTGGCCCTTTGAAACCCCATATAGCTCATTTGTAACAATCAGGCTAACCGATGACTCGCCAATGAATCAATAATTACTTTTGTCATCCATAAATTTGAAAAGCGCAATGGTAAAATCAAAGAATGGGGTTAAGGGGCAGGTGGCAGTGAGAATGGCTCGATAATTAGGCATATTTATTTTCATTTTATGTGTCACACAAATATGGTAGTTCTATCAATGTTTATGGAAGTGTTTATGAAATAGAGAAAATTGGAGATTTCAGATGTTTACTCACTGTTTATGAAAGTAATTTTTGGATTTTTAGGTGCTTATTCAGGGAATCCCTCACAGTCATATCAACTGCTCCCCTTCACTTTTGACCTTTGATGGTTTTGCAAAAGGCAGAAAGCGAAACTTCTGATTCGGTAGCAAGTGGGGAGATTATTCACAAGCCTTCCGTATTTAACTTGGAGTGTTTTCTTCACTTAAATAAAGCAGCTTTATGTTCTGCTCACGGTGGACACAATAAAAATGTGCTGAGTTGAATCAGATGTGGGTGATCAGGGAGAACGCTGAACAAAAATTAAAGGGGAATCTCACAAATTTCAGCATAATTCAACATTACAATATCCACACCTCAAATATAGCCATTTTATTTACCCTCCAAAAAGGTGCTGTGCAGGTACATTTTTCATTTATTAAGGTACAAACAATGTAAATGTGCCTCACAGATACAGCAGTGGTTTTAAGGTCCAATTGTGTACCTGAAATATATTTTTGCCAGTGGATGTTTTAAAACAGAACAATAAAATAAAAAGCCTGGAGATGAGAGGGGGTGTGTGGAGTCAATACAACTTAGAAAATACACTTTCAGTGGATTATAGTACAGTTATGTTCCCTGACTAAAGGTACTGAGATGTACCACCCCAGTGACAAGAGGGGTACTGTCCCAGTGACAGTTTCATACCTTTTTTTCTGAGAGTGTAAAGCAGTAATAAATCTGAAAAATAAGATAGCTTTTTTTAGAGATTATTTTGTTTTACAACAGCCTTGAGGCACCTTTTATACATGAATGGCTTTTAAAAAATCCATTTTAGGCCAAAACCTTAGTATAAAACTATCATACAACAATGTCACAGGCATTAGGCAATTTCATGTAATACCTTTCTATAATATAGCTTTGAAAGACTTCAACCTTCCAGTTCCCATCACCACCTCATTGAAGAATTCTGACTTGGTAATTTTCTGGATGGCACATTTGACATCAGACCACTCTGACTTTGTTTATATCTTAACCATTTTATAATACAGACATATATGGGGAAAAGTGGAATTCCCCTTTAATGCACATATTAGTTTATGTAGTCCTGTAGAACAGTTCTTGTCCAAAAGCTCCTGCTAGCTAAAGCTCCTGCTAGCAAACAGATGTGGCATTAACCACATCTACTGACATGGCATGGTGTTTCCTGCAGACTCTCACTCATGTAGACAAACAGAAGTGAATGCATCATTCCATTTATCCACTGATGTGATTGCAGAGCTGACATATTATGGGATTTGTGTACAGGAACTTACTGCACAGGGAGAGATGTGTCTATGAACAGCTAGAGACACAATTGAATTCAATGTGAAATGCAGGTAGTCATTGTTATAAAGTACTAACTGCAAATTAAACTTGCTGTAGACAAAAAAGAAATGCGGTGTATAATAACAGTTGCATTAAGAGTAGCATTATTACAGTATTATTAAACTAAATGAGAGTTTAAAAATAAAATAGTGATTAACAAGTGTAATATTAATAACTTACATTGCTTACATTCTGAGTGTGTAACAGTTTTAGTGCATGTGTGTGACTAAAAAAAGCAGTAGATGGGGAGGATGACGATGAGGAAGAACGTGCTCATGCAGCTTGCATGTCCCGGTTCCCATTTGCGAGTCTTTTATCATGTTAGGAGAGTGTAAATCATTAAAGTGGGTCAGAGTTTGGGCTCTGTGGAGAGGAACTCTGTGTCTTCATGAAAGAGGAGGACACAGCACACATTCCAACCTTTGCTCACACTGGCTCATGACAAATCTGCAAATACAGTTAACACACAGTCTGCTTAAAGGTTTAAAAATGTATAAAGTACATTATCAAAGGAAACTGTACATGATGCTCTGTACAATTTTCTTATTTTAAACACTCAAAAATGTGTAAATTAAGAAGTGGTTCATGTTTTTAAGCATGTCTATGTGTTCAGTAAGTTCAGTAATCCAGCAGAAGGTGTATTGAGCCCTCTGTGTAGCTCCGCACTTCAATTCCTCACTTTCTCAACTATATAACATACATATGAGTTTCATAGTGGTCACTGAGTCACTTATAGCAAGCCCTAAATGATCGTTTATAGTAAGTACTGAATAATAAATCTTTAGATTATTAATGTAATGATTATTAATGAAAATTTGCAGCTGAAAAGTTAGCAACACAAGTGACTATGATAAAAGAATCGAAAAACTGCAGAAGAATGTATTTGGTGGATCCATATGAGCAATATGCAGAAATTATCCCCTTAAATTACAGACGCTTTACATCTTAAGGCTTAGTGTTCAGTAACTACATAACTGGCAGGTCCTGGTCATTCAAGGGGTTAAAATCTATAAACAAAAAAGCCAATCACAGTTCAGTCTGAGACTAATCACAGCTTCATCTACTTACTTAAGTACTTAACTTTACCTAACTGACAATGGAATTAACTAATCACATTTTAATGCCGGCAACCCAAATGTTAAGAAGAGCCACTTTGTCCTTTTAATAAAAATCAAACTACCTTGGGAGACACAACATGTTATGTCCATTTTACCATCTTGGCTGTAAATATGTCTCAGTATGTGCTGATGTCCTAGTATAGGCTAAAAAATATAATATAAACAAGAACACAGACTTACTTTGCTCTGCTTTAAGCTTTAGGTCAGCTGTAGCTACTTTTCTCGCATCTCCAGCAGGAAACTTTTTTGCAAAAGTTGAACAGTTTCTGTTAATCTTTGATTTTTCACAAGGCTGAAGTAAGCTTGCTGTTCCCCAGCTCCCTGTTCGAATTTTCCCTTTCCTCCTTAAATGGTGCAGCAGTTACTGGAGCCTCAGGCACTATTTAAGGTGGAACAGGAATATTTGAACAAGAAGCTGGTGAATGACAAGCTGACGTCAGCCTCATGACCTTTGTGTTTGACAGTTTCTTGTTGCAGATTAAACATATCAGGAAACCAGCTGGAGTGCTTATAAATACAACTTCATTAATTTCCAAATTATCGATATTCATCTTAAAAGTTTCTCTTTGCCTTTTGGATAGCTGCAAGCTAGGCTAGACTGTTATCTTCATTGCTATGTGACAAGCGGTCAGCACACAAATCTTCAGGGTGAATTAGCATTTTTACATTAGCTCCAGCATTTAAGACCATTTATTGTTAAAACTGTGTTAGAACGATCAGCAGTGCTTTATTTTACTAATTTTATTTACTAATTCTGCTGTGGAGCTGCAACAGGGCAGTAAAAGAGCTGCACGCAGCTCTGGAGCCGCATGTTGCCAACCCCTTCTCTAGGCCTTCTGGAGGTCCTGGACACATCAATGATTGTGAATATATACGGTACTATTCCTAATGCATTTGTCCGATGTTAGAACTATAAAACAATGGAATGGAATAGTTCTTGACAGGATGAGTCACTGTAAAACTGCTACTTACAAAAATACTTGTTAACAAAATATGTAATGTCTTTTATAGGCTTTACATATCCTATTTAATCTAGAAGAAACAAAAAAAAAGGTTCATGCCAATCTCCATTAGCTCAGCACTAGCGTGAGTTTGCATTATTGTAATAACTGAAGGTCTAGCTGTAATAGTCATGGTATCCCACAAGGTATGAGTTAATTCATGATTGGTAGAGCATTAAAGAAGTTTTCCAAAGTGTTTACCACCACCATCAAACAGCATCAAACAAATTCTTCCTAATGAGGAAATATTCCTATAAGGAAGCACCCCCCACCACCACCTCTGGCTCCATCTGACTCTATCCTTCATAGCACTAAACAGACAATCAATCCGGCAGCCATGTATGGAGAATGAAGGCGAGCGACAGGCTGTGAATGATGGCGCGGCGTGTGGAAATCAAACTGTGCTGTCCTCCCCTGCCTCCGACGGCCATTAGCAGCAGGGACAGCTCCAGTGCAGAGAGCTAATCATTTCACCATCTCCCCGTAAAGAGATTGACTGGGCCAGAGGAATCAGTCACCGCTGCTCATAAATATTTACTTCATAACGCCAACACTGGCTCACCCTGTTGCTCGCCATTGATTCCTGATGGATGTTGTCAAATTATTATTTCAAGAGTGGTCAGCAACATCGCACTGCGCAATCCATTAATGCACTCAAGCGCACACACACACAAGAAGGTTCACACTGTGGGCTGGGTATTCAGAGTTGTTCAGAGAAGAGAGGCAGATATATACACTCTGAAAATAAAAGTTCCACGCTAGCTTTATTGCCCAATAAGGGATTAGAATCTCCAACTCCGGCACAGAAAGTTGAAATGTTACGCTATACTATCTAATTGGAATGAACCTTGGAGTTGCTACTCTGTTTAAGAGCCTGGAATAAATCTCTATTTTTCACAATAACAAGCAAGTTATTAGCATCCTTTACTGCAGACATTTTATTTGGTTGTTGACCACATTATGCAATGTGATCCCTTCTTAAAGAGATTATCAGTGCTTTATTGGATTTCTAGCACTATTGTGTATGTGCATCCATGACAGGTTGAAGGAACTGAGGGGGAATCTCCATCAGTGCCGGTATTGCACCACATGAGAAATCTGAGCCAACCCACGAGCTCTATTCCCAGACTGAGCCTTGCTTTGCCGAAACAGATCTTAACGAATGGCCATATAAAAGACAACTATTATACAAGTTGACCAAGATGGCACTGTGTGAGGTCAAAGAAACAGGGACTCAAGCCCCCCTCGGGGTATATCTGTGCACATTCCTGGTCATTTGTAGTAATGCCATGGAAGGACCACTTTGGATTCCCTAAAGCAGTGGTTCCCAAACCGGTCCTCAGGGACCCCCAGACCTAACCAATCTAACTTCCAACAAATAGGGTAGAGCAACAGTATGGACTGGTTTGAGAACCACTGCCCTAAAGAACCTTTTAAAAGAACCATCCACTGAAACATTTGTTAGGAACCAGATTTAGTTTTCCTATGCGTCACTCCTATGAACCATTTTTGGAATCTTTATTTGTAAGAGAGTAGTTGGTGAAAATGAGACTTTTACACAGCAGGACAAACTCACACAAGCAAAGGCAGTCATTTTTCCCACACCATCTAAAGGACATCAACATCAAGGCAAACTTAGATTGTATGTCTCCAGAAACCTTAGTTAATAGTAAATTCAGCTCCTGTAAAGTGCACCCATTGCTGATGCAGATGTTCAGTTGTGCACACATAGCTTGTATAGTTTCCATAGAAAAGCATTGCCAATAGAATGGAACACTAGTAGCTGCACATTAGTCTAAGGTCATCATATCCAGTGCCAATTGTTGGCTAGAGGGGTATAAGGCCCCCTAGCACTGGGCTGCAGAGCAGTGGAACTGCATTCTCTGGAGTGATGGAGCTCCATCCAATTTGGGACAAGTTGGAGTGATCCAGAAGTGATCATCCAACATCAGTAATAAAATCCTAACAGCAATGTTCCAACATCAAGTGTAAAGCCTTCCCAGAACAGTAGAGGCTGTTACTGCAGCAAAAAAGGGGGCCACTTACCAATGATTTCCCCTGATTTCTGAGGAAACTTTCGATGAACAGGTGTCTACAAGCTTTTGGATATATACTATAATCACAGTGTAAATTAAATAAGAATGGAAAATTCTGCAGTGGTTTACTTTAACTGTTCATTTTAGATGATTCATTAATTCCCCATAAGACTGGGCCTCATTCACCAATATCTTCTATCCAAGTTATTTCTTAAATTTGTTCTTGAGAAAAGTTCTAAGAAAAAGTCTGCATTAGTTTCATGACGTGTTCTTAAACCACATTAAACCAACTTAAATTGTTTGCACCTTTGTGCTCTTGAGTGTGTGTTTATTCTGTTCTTACCTAAGAACAAATCCTAAATAAGAAAACATTAGTGAATGTCAGAATCTTCATGAAAACTGTGTGAGTTTTAAGAAGAAATTTCTTCTTATGAAAGGTTGGTAAATGAGGCCCAATGTCTTTATCAGACAGAACCTCTCTGACTTTAGGACATTAACAGCTTAGAAGGGCTTTCAGCAGAATTGGATTTGTAGTTTAAACATTTTCATTTTGTTCTTTGACCCTACTGACAAACCTAAAGAGGACTTTCCTTTCCAGCCCACATGCAGAAAGCCTTAACGCTTCCCAGAGCAGGCATGTTTCCGATTCAATTAGCTTTAATGAACCTTTTCCTCACTGCTGAGTGAAGCAGAGAAAACAGCCTCGCCTAACAGAGAGGGAGAGAGAGAGAGAGAGAGAGAGAGAGAGAGAGAGAGAGAGAGAGAGAGAGAGAGAGAGAGAGAGAGAGGTTAATGATGAGAAGAGTCTAGATCTTTGGGTTTTAAACAGTAGTATGGTAGGATATACCAGATAAAGAGGCAGTGGGTTGTGTAACTTTTAAATGATGCATTAAGAGCTGCGAGGCAAGCCTTGAGGAGGAACACACACACACACACACATGCACACACACACACACACACACATGCACACACACACACACACACACACATGCACACACACACACACACACACACATGACAAATGAGAGAAGCTTTTAAAATTCAGGGAAACATTATACTCATCAGGTCATACACACACATACACAATTAAACACCCTCTCAAACAAATACTGGGCTTCAAACGTTTGGTGACATCTTGGGGAATTTTTACATTTGAATTTTCTCAATGTTTTCAAACTGGAGTACAAAAAAATCATTAAAAGATACAGAAGAATTGAAACTTCAAACAACCTCACAAGACCTGGTAGACCACCAAAACTGTCCCCATCAGATTAAACAGTACTTAAAGCTTCCGTCTTTGAGAGAGAGGAGAAGATCATGCTCCACTTTCAGATCTGAAAAAATCCACAGGTGTTTCTGGCCATCCTTCTACTGTAAGAAGACAGCTCAACACTATGAGTCTGAAAGGATATGTAGCGGTCAAGAAGCCATTACTGAGAAAAGGAAGGAGACAAGAAAGATGAAAATCTGCAAATCAAACAAAGAAGCTGCTGGTGTTCTCAAAACGATGAACTGACTACCCCAGTGTTTTGGGTTACTAGGATTGTGAGAAGCAGAAAATGCAACCAACAACTAAGACTGAACTTTGGTGGTGTGGAAAAACATCTCTGCAGACTTCTTAGAAAAAGTTATTTCAGAGTTCTCCTGAAAAGAATGGAAGCTGTAATACAGGGAACAAATTGACACACTAAATACTAAAGAAAAATATATTCACATTGTGTTTAATTCTTGAGGCTTCAGTGTAATATGTTTTCTGCTTTATGCTAAAAAACTGATTAACCTGTACTTAATGGACATTTTGACTGGAAATGAATTAAATGAAGGGTGATCTACTTCTGCAACATACAATAAAAATAAACACAGATAGGAACACAAACATTCACAGATTTTTTTTTCCCACAAACTCAATTATATATGAGAAAATGCACCACCATGAAAACACACAGATGTTGTGATATTGAGATGATGAAGATTAAGCAAAAGTAAAAGTGTGTGTCTGATGCCACGACTCCAAATGTCACTGTGATCAGAATCCCTCCAGACTGTATCAGCATGCACATACATTCAACCTGCTGTACAGTCTGAAACACACCCCCCTCCAGCCCCACCTCTCTGAATACACTGGTGCAGGAGTAATGTGCCTCTGTGCAGTAAATTGGGCAGCTTTATGTCCCTCACAGTTTCTGCCCAGAGCAAAACAAGGTTTAAGACTAAACACGCCTCATTTCTGCCTGATCATGTAAACATTCTGTTTAATGTCTTATATTATTGCTCACATACTGATGTTATAAATAAATATAAATAGGGAATAAATATGGAAGTATACTGTGATAATATCTTAGATTTTTCTTATATACATTTTGTGCATTGTTGTAGATGCGTATTTTCATTTCAGTCATTTGTAGTTATTTTTTGGATTTTTTTTTTGGTATATGTGAGTTTTCACGTGTGTGTGTGTGTGTGTGTGTGTGTTTTAAAGTATGACCTTATGATCATAATGTTCACTTGATGTTTTGCATTTTAATCTTATTTTTCTTTTATTATTTCAGTTCAAACCTAATGCTAAAAGGACGCACTGGTCAAAATGAAAAATGTACGCATTGCTAGATGTGTCATAAACATCTGTGCTCACATCTTACAGTGGTGCCACAGTAGTCCCTACAAGAATTTGAAATTATATTTTGTTTATTTTAAAAGTAAGCAAACTGTCTGTTTACAAAGCTCAAGGTCATTGAACATTAAATAACAGGTCAACAGAACAAGAATTGTGAGTGTTATGTTCTGTTAACTCATTATTTGAAGCACAGTAAAATTGAAGGCAGCCAGGTTACTCACCCTTCTGAGTTAAAACTCTAAATGAACTTTTACAGGGTAGAATGAGAGTTTTCCAATTTAAAAGCCGGGGGGAAATTCTGAAGGTGTTAGGAACTTTTGAACAGCTACAGCTGCTGTGGTATGGATGTTTTTGGGGCAGGGTTTTCTTTTTGTAGAAGGAAGGGTGATAATGAACGTTACTAGAGAGTCTAATTTCTTATTGAAGCAGTGTTGTAACTGTTGTAACTGTCTTCAAATCATCATTACAATGGAGAGAATGTATTACGGAAGAAGTTAGTTATCAGATGAAGAGAACAACAGGCTAAAAGCAAAGGTTACCTCAGTAAATACCTCAGTTTAGCTTCTTGTCTGTGGATGAAAAGGTAAAAAAATGTGCTGAATAAATATTCCTATTTTCTTTATGATTTCTTTTTGATAACTGAGGTAGAAGTTATATTAGCTGATAGATCAGTGGCTAGGCTAGCAGTCAGGATTGGATGATGCCACAGAGATTCCCAATGACTATATGATGCGTTTGTGTAATGCATGCTGGTTATTGTAGTGAGAGAACGTTGATGAATGAAAGCATGAAAACGATAAACAGAGTGAATTCTGTCAAAGTGATGAAGGATACAATTCTGCGCTACAGGATGCTGCATAACATGATAAGTAAAATATTAAATACTAGTCATGGAATACACATGGAAATACTAAACAAGGACAAAAAAGATATTACAAGGGAAGGGAAGATAATTTTGTGCATGTTTATTTGTGATGAGCATAGAGTGGTGATATTTATTTATTTATTTGTTTATTTATTATGACATTTGTTTCTTTTTTTCTGTCAATACAAAATACCACTATATGCAGCTCTTTGGAAAAGAAAAACACAGAAAAATAAAAAAAAAAATTGCCATAACAGCATTGAGCTGTCCAAAATAAGTGTGATTGTTTGCTCTCTCTTATTCTTCCAACAAGCTGAGTGTGTGTATGTGTGTGTCCACGAATCTGCCGAGTGCCACACTTAAACACAACCCCTCTGGCCAGTACGGAGGGCGGTGGGGGTGGTGGGGGTGATGGGGGTGGGATATTTCCTTGCTTTGACATGGCTGATTTTGAAAGTTCAAGCAGAAAACCAATTATAATGAGCAGCGCAAAGCCTGGAGCCCCTCCTTCCGCTCCACACAGATAATAAAACAGGGAAAAATAGGAGAAAAATGACAGAGAGCGAGAGAGAGAGAGAGAGAGAGAGAGAGAGAGAGAGGGAAGAGCAGCGAGGAAACAACTACCTATACAGCCTCTGTACAGACACCATCAGATCCTCTGGATGGTCCTGTACTCACCACACAGTTTCCTAGTAGCTTTACTCAAATGAGAATCAAATTAAGTTGGGATTAAAGAGTAAAAGCGAGCGGTTTAAGGTAAGCTATCCCACCGGGGCTGCAGTCCTATTCATCAAACAAGTCTTAAACCAGCATGCTGTGAGCTGCCTTATTAACTCTACTGTACTGTACTGCTAAAGAGCCACACACTCCAGAATAGAAAGATTTTTTTTTATTATTTATTATCATATATAGAGCACTATAGTCTAAAAGAACACTAAGTAAAAGTTATTCATTTTTCAGTGTCAGGGAAAAAAATAGCAAACATATTTAACAGACAATTAAGCTCAGCTAAATTTAATATCAAATATTCAGTATTTAGTGTGTCCAGTTTTTGCCTTTATTACAGCTTCCATTCTTTTCAGGGGACTTGCTTTCAGTCTTTAAAGAAATCTGGGATATTCTTCTGGGATATTTTTCCACATCTCTAAAGTTCAGTCTTAGAAGTTGGTTGCATTTTCTGCTTCTCTAATCCAAGTAATCCCAAACACATTCCATGCTGTTGAGGTCTGGACTCTAGGGTGGTCAGTCTATTGTTCTGAACACCAGCAGCTCCTTTGATTTGCACATCCTTTTTGTCTATTTGCTTTTCTAAGTAAAGGCTACTTAACAGCTATGCATCCTTTCAGACTCATAGCGTTGAGTTGTCTTCTCACATTGGAAGGATGGCCAGAAACACCTGTGGATTCTTTCAGATCTGACGATTATGATTATGCAAATCTGTTTGATTTACATTTTAAAAAGTACATCAGTTGCACAAAATGCTCAAAATGACATGTTCATGTTCTACACACTAAACTTTTATTTGTGAAACCAATATGACTGTTTTATTAATTTAAAGCTTTTCTTTATGTGAAGTATATTCAATTTTCTTTCATTAAATCAACATGACTTTATTACAAAACATAGGTTAAAGTCTGGTTTTAAGGACTTGGGCATTTTTGGAGAGTGTATTGCCTTTGAGCTTCATGGCAAATTTCTACATTAAGCCAAACAACGGCGGCCAATAAAGTGTTAAACTATAAAAATGGTTAATCAGTTAAACGTAAAAAATAGAGTAAATTAACTAGTTATATTAAACATAAATAAATACTTTGAATGGAAGATTTTTTTTTATTTTTAAGTTGAATAAAACTAGTTCAACTACTTGTTACCCCATGAAGTATTTTTTTTAGGTTGAACTGATGAAAGTTTTTTTTACAGTGTGGGCCTGAGCTTATTTAAGATGCGCTGAGGTGAAGTGAAAAAGTGCCCTGTTGTCTGATGAATCAAAATTTAAATGTTTTTTTTTTTTCTGGTCTGAGGAGGAGAGGGACCATCCAGCTTGTTTTCAGCCAGCATTTGTGGTGGTATGGGGGTGCATTAGTGCACATGGCATGGGTGACCTGCACATCTGTGAAGGCACCATTAATGCTGTACAATATATACAAGTTTTGGAGCAACATTTTCTGCATGTATTACACATCGTTAATTGTTTGATTAGTTGATTGATTCTTTTCTTTTCACATGACAATGGTAATTGTTTCCAATGCATCAAGATGTAATCCAACTCTGCAGTAGTACAACATACAAAAACATTCAATGTAGCACATACATACAGTGAACAATATACAATACAGTATATACAACATATAGTATAAGAGAATTATGGTAATTTAATAATTTAATTAATGCATTTTCACAAAGACTGAAAATCTCATCTTAATCTTAAAGTGCTACAGTAGACCAGCACTCAGTGTAATGATGCAGGTTAAAAGAAAAATATTTGGGGCTTAAAGTGCTCTAGATTATCTAAAGAGTTTACATCTGAAAATGTTTTCACATGGTTCCTCTGTCCTCACACATGGTCCTATCGGCTGGTCTTGTATTTTTAAGTGCGTAGAGCTGGTGGTGTTTGTGTGGGCTGCTGTGTTAAGTGCAGAGGGTCCAGCTGCCTGTGTGTGCGCTGCTGTGTTAAGTTGAGAAGGCCTGGTTTGTTATGTCTCTGTGTGTTTTAAGCATGTTGTGTGCGGAGGTGGCAGGTGTTTTATTGCGCTGGGTTGGTCTGGGGTTTGACATGCGTCTGCTCTTAATCTCTCTCTCTGAGGTGACAAAGCCCAGTTAAGCCCCCCTCTCACTGCTGCAGACACACACAAACAGACAGGCACGTACACATGCACGCACACACGCACACACACACACACACACTGCTTTTAATAGTCATATCTCAGCCCCTCAGATACAGCAGCTTCAGGTTCTTTACTTAGTGACAAATTTGAGTTCAGCAAAATTCACAATGAAGCAGATGTTTAGAGATTTAGAAAATTAGCGATTCAAGCTTTGCTCCTCATTTTATAAAGATTTATTTCACCACAGTAACCTTTTATGTAACCTCATAAGAACATTCTGTGACGTATAAGGAATGGTGCGTTTTACCATGTGTGTTACTCTTTAATAAAAATGTGTGTCAAAATTATTACCATGCATGGTTTATTGTGCACTCTCAAAAGTAATGTGCTCATTAACAATTTTAACATATTTTGCATTGGTCTACAAGAACATAGCATATCACACACTGTAAAATTAGAACACAATATTGTAATAAAAATATGGTAACTGGACAAACAGACATGTTAAAAAACATATATGTTTTAACACATTTGTTTAAATGAGAGTAGGCAAAGAGTTTGAACTGCATAATTTATTAATTGTAAATCAAAAATATATTCAAGGTAATTGTGGATACCACTATAATGTTTTCCAGCTCAAGTGATTTTAATTGTCAATCAAATCTCTTTGCACTACAAAGGCAATGTGTGCTGTTTAACAGTTTGGAATCACTTGTCACATTAACAATTGCTGTCATTTTATATTCTGTAAAATGTATAAAATGTGGAATTAAAAATTACGAAACTGTTCGGCAAAAGGTATGTTTAGATGTTTCATCCAACATTTCAATAATTTTGGTGAACGAGAAGCTACACCGTAGAAAGCGGCTTGTCAGATCTACTTAAAAAAATACTTCATGTGGTAACAAGTAAATTAACTAGTTTTATTCCACCTAAATAAATACTTTGAATGAATAATGCTTGTAATCAATGTAATTTTTTAAGTTGAATAAAACTAGTTCACTTGTTACCGCATTAAGTAATTTTTAAAGTAGATCTGATGAACCACTTTTCACAGTGTAATTATGCTGATGTAACATATTTCACTCATGTTTAGCTGATGTACACATTTGATTCAAGTAAATTTAAAGCAACCTTTTAGTAATCAACCCCTAAATGTAGGGTTTAACTGATTTGCACATCATTGCATTCTGTTTTTAATTACATTGTGCACAGCATCTCAATTTTTTTGGAAACAGCTTTGTAGAAATAGTAGTAGTAGAAAGAGTGGAAAGAGTAGTAGAAACAGTTGTAGTAGTAGCAGTAGCAGAAGCAGTAGTAGCAGGAGGAGGAGGAGGAAGAGGAGGAGCAGCTCTAGTAATAGTAGTAGTAGGAGAGAATGAGAGCGGTAGTAGTAGTAATAGCAGTAATAGTAGTAGCACCGGAGCAGTAGTAACAGCATCAGTTGGAGTAGCAATAGCAGTAGCAGCAGTACTAGAAGCAGGAGCAACGGTAGTAGTAGTAGTAGCAATAGTAGTATAAGCAGAAATAGTGGTAGTAGCAGTAGTAGTAAAAGTAGTAGTACCAGAAGCAGCAGCAGTAGTAGTAGTAGTAGTAGTAGTAGTAGTAGTAGTAGTAGTAGTAGTAGTAGCCGTATTAAACGTAGCAGTAGTACAGTAAACTACTGGCTAATAGTTGCATTACATTCACAATATTCTGCTGTACCATATATTTACACAACAGTAAATAACAGTAAAATTGTGACTGTATACTATGACTTCACTGTCACCCAGACCACAAGATTACTGTGATGAAGCTGTAATCGCCTGCATTTTTACATAGTAGCTCTAAAAGCAACTCTAAAAGTAACTCAGTGATTTACTGTAAATTTAATAAAAATAAAGTGACTTTTAATTTGAGAGCTATAAATATTTTATTACTATTATAATTATTAAAATACAACAAAAATAAAATAAAATACAAACAAAAACAGTATTAATAAAGATATTTATTCACCATGTTTTGCACTGTATATGCACAGAATAACTTCAGCATGTACTTTCAAATGTAATTTGCTGTTATTGTTATTAGTAGAAAATGTACTTGAGTGAGCTTTATCAAACCTCAAACATGTCTAGAAAAAACTGTGAAAAAGTTTTTGTTTTCTTTATCGCTGCTGTTTTTTATCATGTTACCCAAATATATCACATCTACAAGCTTTTATTCTGCAAGTAAACTACTTAAACAGGCACTAGTTAAGCATATTTAGAAATGGTGGGATAAACAAAACAAACACTGGTTTATTTGATTAATTTTTGCTTTGTCTCAGTGAATGGGTCTGTAATTGTTATTCCAGTGGAGGTGTGAATGCAGAGCTGGGGCGTGCACCCCAAACTCGCCCAGTCTGGATGTTTCTCCAGTGTGACAGAGTGCATCAGACAGACCCTATCCATCACCCACCAGCTGAACTTTTCCTTTCCTCAAAAGCTTTAGGCCCCAAAGCATCCTCCCTCTGCCCTATGAATATTGCATGGATGCAGAATTTCTTTAGGTTTCTATCACATATTTGAGTCGGAGTGGAATTAGAATAGCAAAGATAAAGACTTTTTGAAAGACTTCAAACTAAATGTTGTGTGACAATCATCATATTTTAGTTTTTAATTTTTTTTCATCCCTCGACCACACACACACACACACACACACACACACACACACACACCTACACACACACACACACACACGCACACACACACACACACACACACGCACACACACACACACACCTACACACACACACACACACACACACACACCTACACACACACACACACACACACACACACACACGCAGCCAGGCTGCTCTTTCTTATTGTATTGCAATAAGGTTTAACTTAAGGTCATTGTCCTCTCTGGATCTAACTCAATACGTTCCATACAAAACATACTAAAATATTTAGAGAACTATTTAGTTCCACAACACACTCTCTCTCTGAAACAAATAAAATCTTAAAGGCGGAGAATGAAATCAATAAAATGTATATGACCGTGCAGGGGTGTGGGAATAGCCATGGACATGCCCTTCGCACAGCCCCTGTCTGCCAAATGCAAAAAGTGCTGCTAATTTCCAGCTTGTGTCTGATTGGCTGAGGCTGTATCGGCGTGGCATGGCACAGCTTGCACAGGTCAGTGACTGAGGCAGTGTAGCATGAAACAAACTAATAGAGAGAGCCGCATACGTCCCAGCACAGTCCATCTCTCTCTCTCTCTCTCTCTCTCTCTCTCTCTCTCTCTGTCTCTCTCTCTCACTCTCTGCCTGCCTCTCTCTCACCAGCACCCTGACACACTGCTTCGATGAGAGGCACATAACGTCACTCCTTTCTCTCTATTGCATGACAACCTGAAAGTCAGAGAGAGAGAAAAAAGAGTGTGTATTTGTGTGTGTGAAAGAGCTAGACAGAGAGAGAGAGAGAGAGAGAGAGAGAGAGTGATAAAGAGCCATAAAAGGTGAAGGTGTATATAGAATTATATGACAGAAGAGAAGAGAAGAGATACAAAAGAAAAGGAGAGAAGGCAAGAGAAGAGGAAAAACAAAGATAAAATACATAAAGGGATGAAATAGATGAAATTAAAGAGAATAGAAAAAGAGAGAAGACAAAAGAGTAGAAGAGAAGCAAAGAAAAGTAAAGAGATAAGAAGGACAAATAGAGAAGAGAAGAAAGACAAAGAGAAGAGAAACTAATACAAGAGAAAAAGAGAGAAGACAAGAGAGGAGAAGAAAAACAAAGAGAAGAGAAGAGAAGAGAAGAGAAGAGAAGAGAAGAGAAGAGAAGAGAAGAGAAGAGAAACATACAAGAGAAAAGAAGAGAAGGCAAGAGGAGAGGAAAAACAAAGACAAAAGAAATAAAGGGATGAAATCGACCAAATTAAAGAGAATAGAAAAAGTGAGAAGACAAAAGAGGAGAAGAGAAGCAAAGAACAGTAAAGAGGAAGGAAACAAAAGAAGAGAGGAAAAACAAAGAGAAGAGAAAAAGACAGAAGACAGGAAGAGAAGAGAAGAGAAGAGAAGAGAAGAGAAGAGAAGAGAAGAGAAGAGAAGAGAAGAGAAGAGAAGAGAAGAGAAAAAGTAAGATGAAATAGTTGAAATAAGCCAAAAGAATATATATATACATAAAATAGTGGAGGAAGATTGAGATGGAGAAAAGGGCAAAGGGAGAGGAGAGGGGGCTTTTTAACAATGCAAGAGTAAGAGAGGGAAAGTGGGAGCGAGAGAGGGAGAAAGAGAGAGAGATCATCCTGTGCTAAAAGGTGGAAAATAAGTCTGATTATATCCCGGAGCTGGGAGGCATCAGACAGACAGTCGTGAGTCATCTCAAAACTCAAGAGAAAGCAGGGAAAGACAAGAGGTCACAATTATATGGTGGGCGCTCCCCTGCCTGCCACAGCTAATGTATTCTGTTAGTTCCTGTACATGCCACATGGGGAAATTCTAATTAAAGGGAGGAGGGAATTTTGACACACGTGAAGTGCCGATCAATATTTAGCACGCCATAATCAGCCAATCCTGATGTCTTCTGACACGGTCGCCGTGAGCACTGCTCTTATATTGTACAGGGTGAGAGAGGGAGAGAGAGTGAGAGAGAGAGAGAGAGAGAGAGAGAGAGAGAGAGAGAGAGAGAGAGAGAGAGGGGCCTCCACGAAGATATATCATGAATCAAGCACTCCTGATTTCTCTCTTTCATCTCCATTTATTCCTTTATTCCTTTCAGGGGAGGAGGAGGAGGAAGAGGAGAGGCCTCCACAATAGACAGGCCTACAAGAGAGACTGGAAGTAATGAGAGAAAAATGGCAAAAGAAAAGATGCCAGGACAGTCGTGTGAAAAGAGATTTCGAATCTCACTGAGATTTTCCTGATTAAGTAATTTAACCAGGTTAAACTCTTGAAGAATTTTTATTTGCCAAGGAGAAATGTTAAATTTATTTTCTTACATATGGACCATTTTACCAAATTAGTTGTGGTTCCACAGTGAAAAAAAATTAATTGCAAAAGTTAAGTACTCAGACCTTAGATGTTTACAAGAATTATATTGTGATCTCTTTAAAATCAAGGTATCAATTGAGATAGTAATAAGCTAAGGATATACAAAGTGATTTATAGGGTAGTTTCTATAGGGAGGTGTCTGTCCCAAACCATAACCCCTAAATTTCTTTAAACTTGAAAGATTTAGATTTAGCATGAGTTCAATTTTTAAACATATAGAAAAATTTTATTTAAAAATGCTGCTCTATGTTTTCATGTCGCTACCAAAACACAAAGTCCATAGGCGGAGCTTTATTTTAGCCACACCTCTGCATTTTATAGCAGGTAATGAGACTGCATCCCTGTCCCTCATGGCTACATGGTGAGCAGTTAGATCCCATTGTGTTGAAGTAATTGTGTCCCAAAGTCTGAAAATCAGTGTGGAACATTAAGAATTGTCACTACTGCTGGTCGTGTACTAGTTAGCGTTTTTGAGTTCTGCTCAAAATTAGTTGACATTGTCACTACTGAAACAGTCACTGCTGAAATAGTTCTAGTAGTGTTATGATTGCATTGCTAAATTGAATTTTCAATCAGTTATTTAAATAACAAAAACATAATGAATTCCTTAAAATACCAGGCTTATTACACACTAAGGCTTATTATTCAGCAACTACAGGGACTTCAATGCAAACTGGCTGAGCTATTGCTTAACCTTAACCGGCGAGCCCTGGCCATTTAGGAGTTAAGGTATAGGGTCACTTTAAAGTGAAAGGAATTGATGTGTATAGCTCGTACACTCAGGGAAAGCATTCCAAAATAGTAGGAATGCCTGCTTGATGAGTATTTTTAAATGCACATTAAAACATTACTCAACCTAAGCCTGGCAGAGCCCAGAAAATACAGGGCTTTGGGCCGGGTTTGGGCTGATTTTTCACGTATAACATTAGGTACAGGTTAATTCTCTAGTGAGAAGGAATATGCCAATGTAAATTTTGGTTACTCTCACATTTTCACTCTTGTGTGCACATGGACTTCTTTCATTTACATTATGTGAGGGCTGGTTGATGGAAACTGTACTTTAGCCTGGCTAGCTGACACTGTTAGTGGTTTCTAAGCTTTAAAACAGTGCTGTGCTATAGGCACCAACAGGCTGATTGAAATGCTATAGTTGTGAATTCTGTGCTACCACATACTTAAAGTATTTTAACTACATAAAAAGTCTACATTACATTTTATCTCGAGTTAGGTGGTGACCAACGCTCCCCTACAGTAAGTCTGTATGATTTTTCATTTATACATGTAATTGTAAGAGATTTAAAGGTGCCACAGAGCCTGCATTTTGCAGGCCTGGAATTTTCTCAGAATGCTCCACACACACATGCAGGCGCTCACACACTCGTGTAACGCGTGTTGCAGACAGACATACAGACAGACACACACTGCACTTGTATGGAGCATAGTGAAATGTGAACATAAGGTCAGGTGGACAGAAAGAAGAGGGGATAACACTAATGCTGACCACAGACCAGAGAAAAGAGAGAAAGAGGTGTGTGGTGGGGGAAAGCATCATGTCCTGTGCCTCCCTCCGTCAGCAGCCATCTTCGACACGCACACACACACGCTGGTGCTCACTACCCCGATTCCTTCCAATTAAGACCTGTCCAACTGTGCTAGCCATCGCACGAAGAGCAAGAGCTGGTGACACCCAACCATACGGGATCTGTCTGTGCCGTGACATAACGAAGGAATTTTAAAACCTCTCTCACATGCACACACATGCAGACAGGGCAGCGTGCTGGGACAAGGCAGAGACTGATAAAGAGTGTGCGCTAAATGAGTGGCATTGAGGAAGGCATGAAGCTTTCCCTAATTACTCCCCCCAATCTATCTCCGTCAGGACCCTCTCGCAGTGATTTATCCCAATGCCGAAACCTTCTGGAATAATGCCCTTATTAAAGCTCCACTGACGGGGACCTGCGGCCCGGGACGGGCGATGGGGGAAGGGGGTCAGGAATTAAAGCATCTATTATAGTCAAAGGGGAAATTAATGGTTATTAGTCCACCTAAACATGGAGGCCTAACCGTAATATCAGGGTCTTATTAAGGAAAATCACTACATGCACATACGTACATAAGACAAATACACAAGTAGGATTGTAATCATGGCTTTGTGGGGTGTCTCTATGTCCTTCTGTATAGCTGTAGCTAAATGCGGCTGTGCTGTGCCTAACCACGTCCTCAGAAACCAAAAAAGGTATTCACCAAACTCACACCTAACCATAACCTCAGAAGACAAAAAGCTGTCCAAGTTCTTGGTTTCACAGATTCATCAAAAAAATGTCCTATTTTTTGTGGAGTCCCAAAAGGTACAGGTTTAGGGCCTTTGTAAATGTTATCTCTAGATAATGTCATCAGGAAACATGAATTTAATTTTCATATCTGTGCTGATAGCGTGCAATTGCACATTTCTATTCTTTCTGAAAATCAAGACTCTGTTGACAGGCTTACCAGCTGTGTGTCAGATATTTCTCAGTGGATGTCACAAAATTTTCTACAGCCAAATCTAGCAAAAACTGAAATGCTGATCCTTAGTACTGAAATTCAGAGAAAGCTGCTTTATGAGAAACTAGGCTCTTTTGCTTCATATATCAAGCCTAATGTTTGAAACCTGTGTAATTTGAGGCCTCTTTTCTACTACAGGGCTGAACAGTTCTGAGCACAGAGGGTAAACGTTCTACTGGCACATGGTCTTGTTCTGACACTGAATGAAGATTCTGAGCTCTGTTTTACCCCACATGTAAACACAGTCAGTGAAGTAACTTTTTATCATGTGTGAAATATTGTTAAAGTTCAGTCTTTTCTATCTCACATTGATTCAGAGAAACTTGCATGAATTTGTGACAATCAGACTTGATTACTGTAACGTTCTTTTCTCTTGGCTTCCCTAGAAAATAATACATCCGATACAACTACTATAAAATGCAAGATCTCAAAGGAAGCAAAACAGAGAGCTTTTAGGATAGATTTAAAGGTTCTTTTACTAGTTGGTAAGGCTTTAAACACATGATCTCAGATCTGCAGATACTGGCCTTATGCAAATGCTTTTCATAAAACTCAGAAAACATGGGGAGATTCTTTTGGTTATTAAGCTTTTAAACTGTGGAACTCAATTCCACCTCAGTGCACACTTTTAAGAAACATTTGAAAACTCACCTTTTTATTTTAACTTTTAATTAAAATACTATATCTCTTTTTTGTATCATTTGATCAGCTGCATTGGTTCATATGATTTTAATGTAGTGCTTATAACCTGTAATTTTTTTTTTAATTATTGTTAAAGTTTATCACCTGTCTGCAAAACAGTTTGAGCTGCCAGCGGTATAAAAAATGCTTTACACTGTTAGAAATAAAGGTGCTGTGCAGGTACATTTTACATTCATCAAAGTACAAACAATGCAAATGTTCCCTCAAAGGTACAACAGTGGTTTTAAGGTCCAACTGTGAACCTTAAATAAGTTTTTCCAGGTGAAAAGTACAGATTTGTATCTTTTCATAACATAATGTTTTAAAATAGAACAATAAAATAAAGAGCCTGGAGACGAGACGAGGTGTGTGTGGAGTCTGAGATGTACCCTTGATGGAACCACCCCAGTGACAAGAGGGGTACTGACCCAGTGATAGTTTCATACATTTATTTCTGAGAGTGTATAACTGAAATCATTAATATTATTGTTCTTGTTTTTAATAAGATTAAGAACCTCTATGTAATAGAACTATGTTCTATGTGTATTATATACTGTATATGTGAGTATCTACATGTATTAACAATATGTGCAATATATGTATATCATCACTGTTACACAAAATCCTTTTTCATTTCCTTCTTCATCTTGAAAAATTGATTTAAAACTCTAGTTGCCTTTTGCTTTGTGTTAAAATTACATAATGAATGGAACAATAGAAATGGTCCAAAAGCACTTGGATAAAACTCTTGTGACCATTACACGTTAAGAATGATATGTATATAGATTACTATGTAAAAAAAAATCTAAGCAAATTGTTTAAAACCATTTATCTGCACAGAAAATGTGTTTTTGCTTGTAAAAACACCATTGAACCTTAGAATTAACACAAATAAACATGTTATTGCTATCTTAAGAACCAGTCAGAAGAAAGGACATTCTCCTTGATGCTGCCAGATCACATAGTTTTGTTCAAGCAAAAAAACAGCAAACCTAATTTAATTCAGAAAGAAGCCTTAATTAAGCCAAACCAAGTATTGGATGATTTTCTAAGCCTAACCCTAAACTCTACCTGAACCTCAGTAACCAAAAGTAAATGATTTTGCTCTTTAAGTTTTTAAAAATGATCCACAAAGTCAGGATATTTTTGTCCTGAAAGCCTCACATCGTCATAGTATTACCTGATATCTTACAAAGAAAGACCTGCGACGGATCAGGCAGACAGACATCAAGCACAAGCATTTGTTACCCCTGGCCAGTCAGGCTATTTTCTAAAGCCTTTAACTTGGTAACTGAATTCCTGCCTGCCAAATTCAATTTCTGTCTTCTTTCACTGGGCCTCAATGTAAAACGTGCATTTTGATTCAATTTCATGCTAAAAAAACATACATATACATATTGTTTATTCAGTTACGTAGAAATGAAAAAAATGAATTCTTTTAACTGTGCCTTGCCAAGTGCGTCGGGAAATAGCAAAATAGCTCTTTAATCAAATCTAAGGAAACCACAGCGGTTGTTAATTCCATACGATTAAATATCTCCACCATCAACAATGGCGTTCTCCTGCCCTCACAGCCGCCATTTGTCCTCTTGGAGGGAAAACGAACATTTTGTATTTCATGAAATTCAATTTACAAAGGTCAAAGTCTCTTAACAAATGGAGATAAATCAAAAATACTTTACTGTGTCTCTTCAAACCAAACATCTTCAGCCATTCTGTAGAGGGATTTTAAGCACACCATGGCAATATTCCTGCTATGATAAGAATTAATAGTGGAATTGAAATCAATCTTCATCTGGGCCTGTCGCAATTATTACATAATCACCTGACCACAATTTAAGCTGCTCACGAGTACTCAGGCTGACCACAACTGTTTTTCACAGTTGTTGTATTTCTCAGAAGGTGAACTGGGTGGGTTTATATCAGGTAGGCTGAGGCAAATAAATCTAATTTTAAAAAGCAGAAAATGAATTCACAGAGACACACCAGGGGTCTTAGGAAAGTTTGTGCTCAAGTTTTGTCTGTCGTCAGCCGGAAGTTCTCCTCTACCTTTGTGCACACTTGAAATTAAAGCTAACAGACATACAGAAAATCATTTTTAGGGCAATGATAAAGTCACTAAGCACCATTACATGACCATTAAGTGCATCATGTAAGCAGAAATGGTATAGAATGTTGATGTGTTGACTGCTTTTATTTGAATTATAACTTCTTAAAGACTTTGCAAAGGTAATGCTAGACAGCTAAGTCACTAGCAGTAAAACCGTATCTATGTATGCTAGAAGACTGAATGTTTTTTGCTTGTATTTTCACACCCAAGAAAAACATCAAAACTCTACACATGATCCTGTGTAGTTATAAAAATAGGTATGAGTGTGTGCACAAGCACAAAGGGCGGTATATCAGGTCATGTCAGTATTAGCTACTAAGTAAAGACAGCTAATCAGCCAATTTAGCAGATTCTCTATTTTTTCTAGGTCTCTATTTTAATAGCTGGATAAAATAAATAAAACAGTTTAACCAAAAATGACACTTTAAGATTAAACACAATTATTTATTTGAGATTTGGCATCAAACGCTTTGAACACCGGAAATTTTGAAAAGCTAGGTGTCCCCAAACATTTGCTGGGCAATATTCGGACATATTTACCTTCAACCATTATCAAAGTGTATTTGTGAATGTGTGCAAGTACTTGGTTGTATGATGAATGATGGACAAACTATTGAGACAGAAAGACATAGCATTGTCTCCATAGCCCTCTTCATTGTCTGTCTGTCTGTCTGTCTCTTTCTCTCTCTCTCTCTCTGGAGCTGGGGTGTTAAAAGGTGGCGATCTGAAGGGTCATCCTCTTTTCCAATATATGAGCGGAGAGAAGTGAAGGGCTTCAGACAGCCACTCCATCACCATTACACAGAAACGAGGGAACACACTCACAGAACATTAGAGGAGTGACAGGAGCGATGGATCTCTGACAGAGGAGAGGAGAGGAAAGAGAGGGAGAAAGAGAGAGAGAAAGATAAACAGAAAGAGAGAGAGAAAAAGAGAGATAAGAGAGAGAGAGAGAGAGAGAGAGAGAGAGAGAGAGAAGGAGAGAGTGTGTGTGTGTGTGTGTGTGTGTGTGAGATAGAGAGAGAGAGAGAGATAGAGAAATAGTAATCAGTGTGTGTGCAGGTTGTTAATTTTTGTTTGTTAAGGTGAAGGTTAAGGTTAAGTGTAGAACATTTTTAGAAAAACCTACAAATCATCACTGCTGGAACAAAACCTCATATCTCCAAAATCAAAGTAGTAACTTTACAGGAGAAAGAAAAAAAAACATTCTCATTGTTGATGGTGCTTTAATGCAACAACATCATATCCACACACAGGATGAAGCACAGCTGGTTTACTAATTATGTAAAATCTGGACAGAAGATATATATATATATATATATATATATATATATATATATATATATATATATATATATATATATCTTGTGTATAAGTACTTATGTGTAATAACACAAGGGACATAAGTACTTATACACATGGGCCATGTTATCATTATGTTACACATACATTATTACTAAATGTAGGCACTTACAAGTATATTTAATACATATGGGATGTTTTATTATCTTATATAGATACATATTTACATATAGATACATATAGCTGTTGTCAGAAGAAAACCTTGTAACTCCAAAACGATAACTTTACAGGAGAAAGAAAAAACATACTTTACTTTTAATGTAAATACATGGAACCAGACATTTTTACAAGTCATTCTGGGTCATTTCTTTTGGTCCATTCATCATGAAATTTACTTACAATGTAAAGGGTATTTTCAAATTATGTCAAAACTGAAAAACATCAAAAATGGAGATATGAGGTTTTCTTCCGACAACAGCGATATAATGTTACCAATAGGTTGTTGCTTACATATTACGCATATGGACATTTTTATTACATAAAAGTACTTATTTTTGTGTAATTCTTGTAGAACACACAATTATTGTATTACAAATGTGTAGTTACATACATAGTACACACATGGACCACTTTATTACATGTAGGTACTGTTTTTCTTTGGAGAAATCTGTTATTATGTTACTTAGTTACTAATATAAAATACCTATTGGGCATATTTGACCATGTATTTTGCCTGTCATTGTAAAAAAAATTAAGATGTTGTGTGTGTGTGTGTGTGTGTGTGTGTGTGTGTGTGTGTGTGTAGGCCTGTTGCTCTTCTATGTTCTGTATATGGCTTCTGATGACACTGTATGATGATGCTGAGTGACGCTGATGCAATTGACAAGCCACACACTGTCACACTGACCATCATACGACTGCTGCTCTCCTGTCACACTCCCACATGCTCACAAACAGAGCGACAGAATGGAAGAAAGAGAGAGAAATCAAGAGAGAGAGAGAGAGAGAGAGGGAAAAATTGATAGACAGAGACAGAAGAAAAGAGAAGGATGGCCTTTAAAGAAATAAACGAGAATAGCACTTCCTCTGTCCTGAAGGAAGCCTTATAATTTGCAATAATGGCACGCCAATAGCAGAGCTGCTTCAGTGGAGAAATTACGGAGAGCAGCAGCGTGCACGTCTCTTCTTAGCTGGCAGAAACAGATCCATTGTGGACAGAAGTCTTGTTTACTTGGTAAAATGGCATCAATTAGGAGCGGCTGGTGGAATTAGCATATGCTCTTAATGCACTGGCCTCCCTTTCACAGCGGCGTGGAGCGCTCTCATCGGCAGGGAAGGGACATGTTCAGCGAAAAATGGGAAAAGGTCAGGTGTCTGCCGCACACCACCGATCAGATTCCTTTTTTCCTTTTTTTTTTCTCACCAAACAGCCGTGCATCCTCTCACTGGTTACTGCCACGTCCCTGACAACACCACATGTCTAAGTGTTCAGAAATGATCAGAATCAACAGTATTGACAGTACACATCTCACTGAATGTGGGGTATCTGACTAAACAGTGTGTTATAATAATTTTATCTCTCTTTCCCAGTAAAATCCCGCGAACAAAAGAAAGTGAACAAGAAAGTAACATTTCACTCTTGTATGTAACATTTAAAGAATAAATCACATTACATTAGTGAATAAGTTTCAAAATGGTCATGTTGTGCATTTCTCTAGTATTTTATTTATTTTATTATTTATTTAATTTCCCTGAGGCAAATTAATATGTTCGTGTGGATTTATGCACCAAAACCAGTCAGAATTGATTTTTATATGACCATTTTCCAAGTTTATTCCTTAGTATTAAACAGTTTTTGTTACTGTATGTTTAAGACTGTAAATGACCTCTGCTCTGAAGTGAGTCTAATTCAACAAGCAGTCTGAGCTGAAATACTGAAACACTCCTTATAACTTCAACGAGAATAGGTGGGGCTAAACAGCTGTAGATGGGTGGATAGGTGAACATATGTAAGTGAATTTTGAGACGTCACAAAAGCAAATTCAAACGAGCTGTTTTTTCAGCATAGTTTCCATAAACTGGACTGTATGGACTGCGTGGACGGATGAGTTTTTTGGGGGTTTTTTTAACCTCATCAAAACAATATTTACATACTCCATGAGTCTCTTTTGCTTTAAAAGAGCAACTGAAAAAGTAAGGAAAATTCAATTTCCCATGACATGAACCCATTAAGATATAACTGAACAATAACTCTGGAATTTAAGGGGTTAATACAGGAGCAACAGTCTGGTCAATAAGGTGGTCTGGTGAGTTTACACATCTGAGAGTTGGCAATGAAACATACCATTGACTCACTAAGAACAAAGAAGTACGTGGAGAAGAAATTAACAGCCAAATTAGTGCTGTGGTCAATATCTCCAGTGCTGGAGAGGGCTAATCAATTGCGGCGGTTAGCCAATTCATTTTAATTATTCATCACTTACCACCCACCAGCACGCCCGCTCATTTCCCCTTAAAATGCTATTTCATTGTTAGACGGGTGGTGGGTATGAGTGAGTGTGTGTGTGTCTGTGTGTGGACCCTCAATATATCTGCTCCTTCTGCAGCCCCTCAAATTGACTGGTCTTGCACAGTTGCAGCTGAACCAGGAAAAAAAAAACGAAGAAGAAAAGGGAAAAAAAGAATCGTTGGTGTCAAGCTGCAGTTTACAAATATGACATCTCCTCTGTCGCGGCAGCAGATATGAAATATTGATTTATGTGCAGTAAAAGGTCTTATAAAAATGATCACATACACAAGAGGGATTAATGCGCAGAAGATCAATAGAAATTTCATTCTTGACGCTAGACTGTCACCTATGGTGAAATGCTAAAATAAAGAAATCAATATTATCTATGAAATGTCAAATTTATTATAATTATGAGGATGAGAGCTGGCCAAGTGGGTCCCAGGAGGTGTGGTGGTGGGGGGGATAGGTTAACCCCCCCTCAGCCTCCACCCCCCCAACAAGCATCCCTCATGTCCCAACCTCGTTGCCTGCCAATTTGAGCACAATGTCGGTGTACTGGGCCTGCTGTAGAACTGCTGGGGCAAATTCCACGTGGAATATTTAAGTGGTGGAGAGGGGAGCCTGTAGGTTGGGTAGTTAACAGCTGCTGGTGCAGGAAGACAGCTCCTCTGGCCTCTGGATGGAGACCTGTCTGTTCTCCAGATGTCTGTCACATGAGGACGATGTCATGGAGGGCATAAAAGACCACGAACGGGCCGCGGAGCTAAATACACTCTCGCCTTCAACGCCTATTGATTTCACCTCCATTTCCAAAGAGAACGAGCCCCGCCATGGCTCTAACAATGGAGGATTTATTGTAATCCAGTTAACCCCTTCAACTCTAGGCTTATTATTTAGTTATTAATCCTGAGGCTTATTATCCAGCAGCTACTATGAATAATTTGATAACTGCTATGAGAGTGCTATGCAACGTATGTACTTATGTATGCGCTTATAGTGAGAAATTAAATTGTGTAGCTACATTGGTTCTTAATGTTTATGGGGATAACAAACTTCATAAATGTTTCTGCACGTAGCACAACCAGTGGGTTTTTTTTTCATATCTAACAAGCAGCAAGTGAATTAAGGGATGTTTAAATGAAGTAAAACACAAATGTAAGGTAATGTCTAAATACAAAGTCCGTATTCATGAAGGTTCTCAGAGTAGGAGTGCTGTTCTTGGATCTGATCTTCTTCACATAAACAGATCCTAGATTAATACATTTGATCAGAAGCTTTAGAAATACAGGTCAAGGAAATTTAAGTGGAATTGTAATAGTTGATGGATTAAAAAAGATTAGTGTAGGCAAAACAACAAATCAAACCAACAAAATAAAAATCATGATCAAGTTGGGTCTCCAAAAGTGTTAGAAAGTGTTCGAAAAATCGTATTTGTCAATTTGTATCTTGCACATCACTCAATTCTGCCTTTCCTTGGGATGAAGAGAATGTAAAATTCCCAATGTGACACAACTACTCGGAGATCACACGTTCAGTCTTCTGTGATGCCACAGCCATCCGTGGCTGTGAGTTCAAGACAGCGTAACTGGCCTCACTCTGGGAGAGTAGGGTGGCCATCCCTCTCATCACTCAGGGTGATGCCAACACAGGCATCTTTCAGCTGACTTAACTGAATTGGCAAATAGTGTTCTCCTCCAAGCATGTCAAGCTGTCTAGTGACGTTTAAAAGTTTGATAAGATGCAGGGGCACTTCATGAGGCATAGAGGAAACCTTGCTTGGTAGGTGGTATGAACAATTTGGGGAAATTATCTGATTATGAATTTTCTGAACAATATTGCGACTTCAAATTGAGATCATTTTCTATATTGGCCAAAAAAAAACAGCATAATCATTTTTTTTCCAGCTTGAGGCTTGAAAGTTGAGTGGTTGTGCTGTCATCTTCACACATATTGGTGTTTGGTTGTTTCTGATTTGTCTAAAGGCTTATTTATACTTCTGTGAAGATGCACGTGACTGTACCTGCATCGAGATGCGGAGAAAAGGTTTATTGGTAAGTGTAGCTCTCAGAGGCTGATGAACGCCAAGAGGTGCACATTGCCAAAATCTCAACTATGCATTGAGCAAATCTGCGGAGCAGTGAATCAAGTAAAAGAAAAAGTGCGATGTGACAAACATTTATACCACCTAACTTCAAAATATTACAAAAACAGCAAGTGAGTATTCATTTTTGGAGAGTGGGGAAAAACACAAGACTGTCCTCTTTGTTTTCAGCACATTCTGACTTGGACACTGTCCCCTAGCAGACACACACATGTTACATGTGAGTATGTTGGCAGACACGTATACAAACATCTGTGCACGACACCTGCACATGTTCAGAGATATCGCTGTTGTCGGAAGAAAACCTCATATCTCCAAAATGATAACTTTACAGGACAAAGAAAAAACATACTTTACTTTTCATGCAAGTCAATGGAACCATTTTGGGTCATTTCTTTTAGTCCATTCATCATGAACTTTACATACAATGTAAAGGACAACAGGTTTTTTTATATTACGTCAAAAACTGAAAAATAAAAATGTAGATACAAGGTTTTCTTTTGACAACAGCAATATGCAGATGCAGGAATCAGCCTCAACTCATCTACAAGCAGTTCATGAACTCTATGTTATTAAGTTAAATTTTGTTGATAATGTAGGTTTTAATTCAAATAGTAGCTCTCTGCACTCTTTCAAATTGCAACATTTAATCCTTTAGCCCTACCAGGTAGCATTGGGGTAATGGGGGAGATCTGTCTCACTGGTGGAATTAAACATGACTAAATTGGGAAGAAAACTGATGAAAAAAATTCCCAACTCTCCATCTGAAATGCAGAAAAAGCAGAAAGTCAATTAAAGGAACATATTAGAAATCCATCTTCGTAGCTCGCTAATCAAACACATTTTTAAAATCATATTTTTTGGGAAACATCAGTGCAGGCCCACAGTCAGGCATTATTTTCGGACAGCAGCCATTAAAAGCAAACGACTGAGACTCAGCTGCATAATTCCTTTAACAACAGTGGAGCCATTACCAAATCAGCCTCTACACCTGAACATGGCCAATAAAAGCTGCACAATAACCTCCCATTACACACACACGCACGCACAAACACATATGACTGCAGGCTTTAGAGCCGTGGTAAAAAGAAATACTGTGAAAAACATGGAAAATCACATTGAATGGAAACATGAGCCTTTTTTTCAGTGTCACAACAGATATAATGTGAGTGTGCCCACTTACAGCTTACGAGGCACGCAAGGCCTCTTGAGCTCTTCTAAAGCTCAATCAGCTACAGACCGAGTCACAACTCTTATCTCAAACATAGAGGCACAAGCTATATAAATACCTCGCTCACTTCGACCAGTTTAATGCCACACAGACAGTTAATAGGGAGAGGAAGCGAGAGAGAGAGAGAGAGAGAGAGAGAGAGGTGGGATTGGGAGAGGTAATGGGACATCTTGTAGTTGCAATTCAAAGAACAGTAAATCGAATTCAGGAGATCAGAACACGGCAGATAGACAGCAGTTTATTCGGCAATTCCAGCAGGCTTATAGAGCAGGGCAGATGAAAGAGGAGTTTGAAGGAGAAAAAAGGAGGAATGAGAGGAGAGAGAGAGAGAGGGAGAGAGAGAGACTGGATGGCAGTGACAGTCGAGGGGGAAGCTGTACCGGCTCTTCGATAAGCCTGCAGATGGACAGCAGGTAGCAGCGCTGCATCTACGGAAGGTGCTGGAACTTATCAGTGCGTGATTATCCCCAGCAGGGCCGATTAGCTGACGCTCCTTCAGCTCAGAAGCACTCAGCGATGAAAAACAGAGCTCTATACTGCAGCAAGTCACACATTAGTGGCTGGTCTGCACTGTCAGTGTGACCACTGGTCCTTATGACCAGAGACTCTAGAGCAGAGATCTTAAACTAAAGGGCCTGAGACACCTTTATATGTCCCGTCACGTAACAATTACAATTTAGTCCGAAGAAAAAAATATGCTAAAATACAGTGTGCATGCACTGCTGCAAGACACCCTGTAAGGCCTGAAATAATAATTCAGAGGTGTCGGGTCAGATTTTGCAGGAGTTTGTCAGACCACGTCCTTACATATTAACATCACACACACCCACTCAAAAAGAAGAAGGTGTGGCTCGATGTTTAGGTTACAAATGCAAACTCAACATTGTACTGATGAAGATATGATCACAATAGTAGATAATTAATTCACATAATCTTCACCAAAGTTTGACTGAAAGTTCTCTTTAAATATACTTTCAATACATTCACTATCATCAGATTCATCCCCTTGGGGAAGGGGTCCGAAGCACAACTGACATTATAAAATGATCTTCTGCACATTGCATGCAGTTAAATATTTCCACCAGAGAGACCTCCAAATCCCCAAAACGTATACAGTGTAGCTTAAATTCAGCCTGCTAATAGTCTGTGACTAAATATTTACAACTGACAAGCAGAATTGCTCCATCAACAAGACACTGTGGCTGGTTATCCATCATAAGCTCATGAACTCAGCTTAGGCTCATGATTATGTTTTCTAAAACAAAAGCAGAACGCTAGATGCAAGATGAACCATTCAAACAACAAACTGACACAACATGAACACTTCACATTGAGTGAGTATGACTGTAATTTAGCTGTAACAAATTTAGCTATTGTTCTAATTAAGAATGATAGTTAGTTCAATCTGCCTTTGTGGATTCTTTCATGACATAACCATGGATACAGCAACTCATTTTACCAGCACTTCATTCACAATAACTTCACTCACATTCAACAGGAATGCCAATGCTATCACAATAAGAGTTCTATATGGTTTTCTATTAGATGTAAGTTTACTTGATTTAACTGAACACCAATATATTTTTTTAAACCATGTGTAACTATACCACTACTACTACTATTATTACCGTTATTGTAAGAAAGAGAAGAGGAGAAAAACAATTGTGCCATGTTGTCTCCTCCCTGGAGAGGCTTAACGTGGACCCTCCCTGGCTCTGCCCACTCGCACCACACTTGCACACCTGCAGGTCATTTTACAGACATTAAGATTCCCATATATACCCCTTTGTGTTACCTGTTTGTGGTGAAGTCTCTGTGTTTCTAAGCTGAGTTCTAAGCCATCAATAGGATATTGTTTTTTAAGAAAAAAAGGCATATTGATTATTACTTTGTGTTGTCCAGGGCACAGCACATGCATGACCTGCACATCACACACACCCAGAAATTTAGTCAGTAATATTTTCATGGGACCATTATTCATCACATTTTGATCACAGAACACATTAGAAAACGATATGGTTACAATGCAGGTTGTGTTTGATCTCAGAATGGGAACATATTGCTCATCTTCCCCACATGGAGCTCCATTCTTCTCACATGGTCATCTCTGCATGTATTCCAGTGAGAGTGTGAGCAGATCTGCTGTTAGGGGCCTTGGAGAGATGTCAGTGTGTTTGTGCTTGTATTGATTTGAATAGGCTTTTTCTTTACAGACTCCACAACAACATGGCAAGCCTCCTCTTCTCAGCAGGAACCAGTGCAAACAGACATAAATACATACATAAATAATAAGTAAATAAAGCTTGGAAACACCATACAAAAGTTTAAATAGAAATATACAAAAACAGAAATTGGGATTAATGGTGAAACAAACCTACAAATATAGAAGGCGCTCTATGGAGTGAGTACATCCATGCCACTCTCCACTGAGTTACAATAAACACCTTTTAAACTCAATGGAGAGTGCCACACATGTTCATGTGAGAAGTTTTATACTTGGAAAAAAATCGCCAGAGCTGTAGATGATTCCATAATAATTGTTATTAATAATGACAATGAAATTATAATAAAAATAATATTCAGAATACCTCACAAAAATGAATATAAATGGATAGTTGGCATTTATTATTTGATTTTTTTTTATTATATTTTTTTACTAAGTTAACTATGTTATCATTTATAGTGTTTGGGATTACTTCGATTGCGAGAAGCAAAAGATGCAAATATCTTCAAATAGTGAACTTTGGAGACGTGGAACAACATTCCTGCAAGTTTCTTCATTTTATATTTTAGTGGCTAGTTTACAACATTTCAATCTACACTAAGTTATTGAATTTTTAATATTAATATATGAATTACAAGTTACTGAATGTATTGAAGTAATTGAAAAGAGTATTGAATGATAAAACAATAATCATTTATCTGACAAGTAATTCAAAACTTTTGAATGACACTGTAAAATAAAATTAAATTAAAATTTGAAAACAACAAAAATAAGCAACATGCACTGATGCGTTTTAGTCAGCATTGTAAGTGACTAATTAGTGCAGGGGAAAAAATTAAAATAGCAATAATTTGCTTTTAAAGTATGAAAGAAAAAAATGGCTTTGAAGGAGTCTCTCCCAAAAAACTGAATGCCGGCCCCCTGGTGGGAGGCACAGTTTTTTCCGCTGCTCTCTCTTGCTCGAGGGACCTGTGTGGTTTTGAATGCCACCTGCTATTTTTTTATGCATTGGCACTTTGTTTCACCTTCATCGTCTCTGAGTCTCCTGGTTCAGTCCGGCTGACCAGAGTTACCCTCCACATCCTGGACCAGTCTTCTCCAGATTAGGGTCAGCGCCCCAGTCGCTCCGGCTGCCTTTAAAGCTGGGTGCGGCCCCTGGAGCGGTGGGCTTGGTTATGTGGAGCTCCTCTGATGAGCCGGTTGTCGAAATATCCTCCTGGTGCGCTTGCATGAGCAGGTCAGCACAGAGGTTAGCACAAGGGTCGTCCCAATCCTGCAGCATCTGTCCCTCTGTCCTAAACTTCAATGGCCGCCATTCCACAGAGTAATCTACCTGAGAACAGGGCCCGTCCTCCAGGGAGAGCTGCTGATGGCCGTGTGCAGAGTCAGGGTCAGCTTAGATTGTGTTTCTGCAAGGCAGAAGGCTCTCAGGGCCCACCACACATAGCACCTCTGAAATTATAATTCTATAGAAGCAATACAAGTTTTCAACTTTAATGTATGCAAACATAACAAGATTGCTTTTCAAGTCATTTTGGACCTTTTCTATTAGCCCATTCGTTCTTGAAATGGTCATACAATGTAAAGGACAGGTAGTATTTTCAAATGGTGTAAAAATAAATACAAAACTAAATAAATAAATAAAATCCAGGAAAATTGATGATGCTCTGATAGACTAAAATGATCAGGCTTCGTTCCAAAGTATGCTAGTTTTCAAAGGTCTGGAATCATTTGCCTTTTTTTTTTCTTATATATATATATATATATATATGTATATATATATATAACTACTACTTACAATGTGTGTTAAATATTACAAACTCTTCACTCTTCATCTTTGGTTGTTTTATTTAATGTGTCTAAAATTTTGTGAACAAGAAGTGAATAAAATGATAGTTCATTTACTGTAAACATTTATTTAAATAATGTTGTTACAGTACTGTGCAAATGTCAGAAATTACCCTTCATTTATGCCCTTTGTTTAGACAAAAAAGAAGAAAGTCAATGGACTGACCACCCAGAGTTCAGACCTCAGCATCACTGAATCTATTTGGGATTACTTGGGTCATGAGAAGCAGAAAATGCAACCAAATTCTAAGGCCTTGTCCCATTTCTTATTTTTACCCCTACCCCTTGTTTTCGAGTGTCTTCTTGCCCCTTGGAACTGAGTTACAAGGGGTAGTGGTTGAAATCCTCCCCTATGAAATGGGACCCTCAAATATAGAACTATGTAGAACAAATATAGAAAATAAAGAACATTACTTCATTAACAGCTACTAGCGGTGCTCTGTAGGCGACGCTGCCAGGAAGGTAAAGTTCAGCAACCTCACTGCTGGACTTCAGTTACATTTAGGGCATCATATGCCTTCAAAGAGACAAATATTTATTATCGTTCGAATTTTCCTGTTCCACCATAAATGTGCAGCAGTTCTGACACCTGAGGTGAGAAAATTTAGCTAGCCAGCTACAAAGACATTAGAGTACTACTAGCAATTTTTAATGCTTGTTGTGAAGAAAAGGACAATAATAAATTGAAACGACATTAATCTAGGATAACACAATGGTTATCGTAATTTTTAACGGGAAAAATTCCATATTTGTGGGTTTCTTTGGTCACTTGTGCAGCCATCTTGCTGTTTTTTTCTTTTTTTCCTCATAACACTAATTTTGGAGTGAGCCTCTGAAATAATGCAACCCTAACACTTTGCCCTATCCCTCTATCTCAACAAAAATCAGGACACCCTACCCCTAGGGGCAGGGAGTGAAATGTGATTGAGCCTAAGACTGGAGGTGTGGAAAAATGAAAAACTGAAAGCAAGTCTCACCAAAAGAATGGAAGCTGAAATAAAAGTAGAAAGTGGACACACTAAATACTGAAAGGCTGGTGTTTTATTTAGTTGTTGAATTTCTGTTAAATATGCTTTAAGCTTTGGAATAATTTGACTGGAAATTAAATAAATGAAATACTTCTAGATGTTTCTGACAGCACAGCGCTGTAGCTGCCTCAATAATTGATTTCTGCATTTGGAGCACATTGAATTAATCACTAATACATGATAACTTAATTCTTGATGCTAAACAGCTTTCTCAGTTATGTTCTTCATTTTGCATGCATCTAAAATGTCTTGTATTGACAGCAGTGTCTACTAATTGTTTAAAGCTACACACGACAATCATTTTTTTAAGCATTTATTTGCAAACAAATTGTTTTTATGTTGTTGAAAACACTGCTTCTAAACTTCTGAACAGGGATTTCAGACTTTTGAAGCGTGGTGGATTTATGTGTAGCTGTCAACAAGATCTTCACAATATTTTTTCCCGACTTACTGATGTAGCCAGGCAAACAGCATGTGAACATATAAACATTACAAATACAATACAGAAGCCTCCGTCTGCTTTAAACTCTGTGCATTACCATTACAGCATATCAGTCACTCTCCCCAGGAGAGGCAAATATATTTCACAGCTTTAAAAGAGACAGACTGAAACACTGTTCCTATCCAGAATACACATACACACACACTCACACACTTCTGAAAGAGAGGCCACGTGTTATTTGCAATGATCCAAAGCATCTTGTCTTGTCCTTTTCACACACTCGCAATGAATTATGTATCCAGCATGATTTATAGGCCTCAGTATTCTCTCTCTCTCTCTCTCTCTCTCTCTCTGTTTCGCTCTCTCTCTCTCACATACACACACAAACACACACACACAGATCTTCCACAGGGAGTCGAGAGGGAATACCGAAATTGCTCAATTTAAGAAAGTAATTAAAACCATCCATGATCAATATTTATCTGCAGTGGATGCTGCTGATGGGGGTTGGCGGGGGGGGTTGCCAGGCTATAGGCTGGACTGGGCTCACAGAAAAAGCACTCTCCCAAAGAAAAAGATAAAAAGATATTTTCTTAATATCTATGTAGTTTCTCCTAGACGACACTGAGATCAGATGGAAAGACAATAGAGACTTTTGCTTAAGTTCCTCCTGCTGGTCAAATGTTTCTTCTGAGCAAAAGATCTCAGTAACCTCACAGGTCTCCTCTTAAGTTTTAATAGAGATCACATTAAAGTCAGGCATTGCGCTTAGATTTGCTAAGACAGAGATCAAAACACTCATGTTTATCTGAACCAAACTCTCATATCTCCTGTATCTCATGTCTCCTTTCTTTCTAAGCTCATTCTCTTAAGGAATTTTAAGAGAATCACGATTAAGTCTCCTGAGCCACAGGGGTGGATTTAGTGATTCTGGGACTCTAGGCAAAAGACAGGAATGGGGCCTCCTGGATGCACATTTTTAGATTAGATGAGACTCTGAGCTCCGGAGTGGTATATCAGTCTACTCTGTACAAAAGATCTTGAAATAATGAAATAATCGTAAATCTAGTAAATATGTGTAATATTTCTCATTTTGAGAAAGCTGTAGGACTCTTATGAGATTATTTACCTACTTCTAGATGTTGTTTTATTTGTTGTAAATAATTTTAAAGTGAAATTATCTCACTACATTTGCAAAAATATGCAATATCTGCCAATATAGTGAGATATTTAGGTACAGAGTAGCATGGAAAGTGAAGTAATAAATGGTGAGATTACTGTTTCCAATAAGTAGTAAGTAATGTAATCACATTATAATTTGAAAGAAGTAATTAGTAACTTGTAATGGATTACTTTTTTTGAGCAACTAACCCAACACGGGAGCTGTCTATACTAAATTAAAGCTAGCAAAAATGAAGTTAGCTCCGGGAGTGAAGCAACAAACCTTTTGCTTTCCTCACTCTTTTTGCGTTTCTCTGCTGAATTTGGACAACTTTATTTGATTTTTCCTCTCAATACTTGAAAATACCTCCTCTCCACAATGTAAATTAAAGGTTAATTGCCTTGTCCGTACCAGTCTGTCTTTACACAGTTGTGTCATTATGTAATAACATGGATTAGTCCATATTATAACCATGACTGAGGGGTGAGCTACATTAAAATTACTGAAAATAATCTCTCACAAATTACAGCTGTTTTTATAGTGCATCTGTATATTGGAATAGGGCATTTAACATCAACACGTGTAGTATGTCTACTTCGTATTTCATTTTCCCTTGTCTCATGGGGGCCCTATGGGGCTGCCTACCTTTGCCTAGTGCAAAGACAGCCCCAGCTGAGCCATAAAAGAGAAACATTTGCACAATAATTTTTTTTCTTTTGGGACACTGTCAAAAAAAAGGTACTTCACAATTACCTTTACCAAAATATTCCCCCAGTGTACAACATGGTCCTTAAGGCCCAATTGTGATCCTTAAATGAGTTTTATAAGTGCCCTGCATTCACTTTCTTTGGGAAATGGAGTAATGTACATATTTCTATACCTTTATACAGAAATATGAAATATACAGCAAGGAGTCAAGACAGGACTTAAAACACAAAACTTAAAAGCACTTAAAACAAAGATTTGCACCACAATATAGCACAATTATGTTGCCTGACTAAAGGTACTGCAGGCTTGAAGGTACCACCCCCGTGACAGTGTTTGTCCCCAAAAGAGTACAGTTTAACACCTTTTTTCTGATAGTGATAGGCCTGATGATAGAGGTTTAGGGTCTTCACAGTGGAAGTGTCCCTTTTTTTCCACCGAAATGATTTGTGTCCAAGTTGTGACTTTCACTATCAACTGTTCACTACATAACTAATACTGTATTGTGAAGAAGGATTTGGTCTTTCCTCAATGTTTATGTTTTCCCATTTCTGTAATAAATCTAATCTAACTTGCCTCCCACCAGGTCACTCTGCCAGGAACCGTACAGCAAAGGTCAGTAAGCTGTGCGCCTCTCTCTCCTGCTGTAATTGACCAGATCAGCCATTTAGTGATCATCACCACCCCCTCTCCTCAGTATAGTGGGGGGTCCAGCCATACATCAGCTCTCACAGGGAGAGAAACCAACTAGCGGCCATGCTCAGCGGGGGGGATGGTGATTTTCTTTATGATTTCTTAATTGACAAGTTTAATTGGCTGAAGAGAATAAGAATGAACAGAGTTCGATGGAGACTGAATGGGCTTCATGGTGAGTCACAGTTTTAAAGGTGCTTCAGTGTTAAAAGTGCTGCAAGGTGGTGGACAAACATGAATGCTTTTGGCTGTGCAATTTAATTTGTGCTAAAAGTGTCATAAAATCAAAAAAATGTGTTCTCCTTAACTGGTAAGCCTAGGGTCACCATGCCCATTGCCAAGCATCAGCTACTGAGGGGGTTTAAAGCCACCCAGCACTGGGATGTGAAGCAGTGATGCTGTGTTCTCTGGAGTGATTGAGCTCCATTTAATGTGTTTGGGATGAGCTAAAGTGGCATTTCTGATCCAAACTGATTTTCCAACATCAGTAGCTGACCTCACTAATGCTATTGTGGCTAAATGCAAGCAAATTCTCTCAGCAATGTTCCAATGACTGGTGTAAAGCCTTCCCAGAAGAGTAGAGGTTTTCACTGCAGCAAAGTGGGGCCTGAACTCCCTATTAATAACCTTAATTTCAGAAGAAACACTGAAGGAGCGGGTGTCTATGCACCTCAAGGGAAAGGACATATCGCGTATAACATATAATTTTAAACTAGTTTCCCTTTTCACTTTTAATTTTGTTTTTTTTTTTTGTTTGTTTTGTTTTTTCTCTCTCTCATTTATTTTCTTTAAAAATGATAAGTTAACTCTCTCTTGGTGATTCCCTGTAGGCAGTTTACAACTTTGGGAGCTGTAAACAGCTAAACAGCTCTAAACACACTGACGTTTCATGCTAATTAGGCCAAAACAATTCAAAACCCAGAAGATTTTCTTCTCACCTGAAAAAAGTTTGGTTGAAGATTTTTTCCGAGCAATGGCAAAGTCTCTTGGGCCAGTTTGAGGTATTGCCTCTCTAAGCTGGGATTTACTAATGACTTCTCATTGTAAAGAAATCCCCAAATCAGTTGGGTTTTAAAAACATTGTTAGTTGACTGTAAACCATAAACAACATCGTGAGGGTACCATATCACTGCCAGTACCTTATCTTTTTTCTTTTTTTTTTTTTGATAATTAGGCCAAACAGCAGAAAAAGCAAAGGTTTCTCTGCTCTCCTGAAGAGCTTTCCTGCTAGAGATAAGACGTTTTCTCAACACCACTGATGTGTACGAGTACCATTTTAGCCCTTTCCCCTGAGGTTCAGCTCCAACATAAGCCCAGTAAATTCTCCCCATGTGTACAGATGTTGAGATGTGATGATGACTTTTTGACTCGGACGGCGTGCGGGTCTCAGCAGAGACAGAGCTGGACTCCGGAGCTCATCCTGGCTGAGCGGGAGGAGGATTTATTTCCTTGTTCCTGGTGCTTGTTTATAGCAGTCAACAATGCCAATTGGCCAGGGAGAGAGATATTGAGGGAGAGCCACAGCTAGGCAAGCACAGACATTTATTTAGTTGTTTTATTTGTTCTCTCTCTTTATCTCTCCCTTTTACACACACACACACACACACACACACACACACACACACACATACACACAGACAGCACTAATAACTTGGGTCTGACCCCTGCCAGGGATGCCATTCAGTTCCTGGCTGCTACAGGCCGAATCCACTTTTCAAAATCTGTCCACTATCTCTAGCAATGACTGGTTATGTCTCGGTTATCAGAAAAAAAATGGAAATACAATACTTCATCACCACATCAACTATGGGCAAGTTAGAGATTTGCAATGGTGCTCTCAAAGGCTGCAAATAGAAGATACATTCATAAAACAGTTCAAACAAAACTAGTTAAAAATGCTAGTTAAAAAAAATGGTTCAACTTCAACAGCAATATATAGGAACTTGTAGTAGACCTTGAAATATTACATGAATTCTTGAAATATTCAATATTTAAATGCTGCCAGGAACTCAGTCTGAACTAGACACCTGGCATCCTTTCTTTGCTGCAAGTTCATTAATGCTTAGGCTCAATTTCTGAGCTGCTGAGGTCACATTAAGTTTTTATATTGGTTGAACAGCTGAAATGCAGCTAGTATGTTGCGTATAAGTATAATTGCGTAGAACTGTGTAGAACTGAGGTGCAACCACAGTCCCATAGATTGTTGTTGAGGGAGTCAGAGGACACATTACACTGCAGTGCATTCTGGGGACTTTAGTGCAGCACATTGTAAAACTGGCTAATATTAATAGAAAATGAAAATGCTTTTGCGGTTGGCTAGGATTGTGTCACTGGCCTTATGTGGCCCGTGGGCCTTCTATTTGACACACGGGATCTACACTAATCAGAAATTGTAAAGTTGCTGTTTTTTGAAGGCCTTTGTTGCTGCCAGAGGAACCCTGCTTAAATATCAGTAAGTGAGGTTTAGGCAGTTGATTATTTTTAAATGCATATGTACATAATGTGTACTCTCATCACCTTATATTGTACTTTGCCACTGTCACAACAAAACCTCATACAAAAAATAACTTTACAAGAGAAGGAAAAACCCTTCTTAAATTTTAATGGAAATTAATGCAACAAACATTTTTTCCAAGTAATTTTGGAGAAATTCTTTTAAGTAAAATTGTAAAATGCCAAAAGCAAAATAACTCAAAAATGTATCTAGGCATATACAGCCAAGCAAGCTGTCTTATTGGTTAGGACTTCAGGAGCTGGTCTGAAGGCCCTACATGTTAGATTACCAACATAATTAGAAACTGTTAGTGGCATCAACAAATCATAGCTTAATTTACAATGGGTTGGAACATTTAGTGAGAAACATCACTCTAGGCCAGAGGTTCCCAATCCCAGTCCTGGGGACTCCATGCTCTGCACATTTTTGCACAAATGCATATTGTGGGGTCACCAGAACTGGGGGTGGGAACTGCTGCTCTAGGCTTTTTTGGAGTTTCTAGATCTCACTAGAACATGTCAGTGTCTGTGAGTAGCAGCAGTTCTATGTCAAGCCTCTTTACTGAATGAAACACTGTGAAACTGCATCATAAAAAGTGAAAAATATGTTAATGTCTGTTGTAATCTTGCAAAAAAAAAATACAGTGGAGGGGCTGCTTTAAATATTATTGCATCCCAAACAATAAATGGCTGCCAATTATATGCAGTAGTGAATAGGGACACAAAAACATTGCGGTCAATCTTCCCACTAATTGCAATCAAGTATATTTACTCAGTGATACTCCAAGGTGTTTTTTCATTAGACTTTAATGAACTCACTCTGTCTCTCTCACTCACTCGCTGTCTGAGCTCCCTCAACACACAGTCAGTCAACAATTGCTCTAAATACTTTAAACATTTTGGTAAAGACTTCTGTCATACCGTTAAAAAGACATCTGGACATTTTTTCTTTAAGCCCGAAAGCAGCATGAGCTCCAGTCGCTTTCCTGAAGCCCATAAAGCAGCCCAGATTAATTGAAGAGGAATCACCAGACTTTGAGAAGCGTGTGAAGAGGCCATATTAAGCATAGTTAATGAGTAGTGCACCTTATTGGAAAAGATGTGATGCCCTCGGGGTGAGTGCGAGACGCCGGCCGCCCATAAACCAGGCTTGAGAGAGGAATAAGTGCAGAGAAAATCGCCAGTCTAGCCTTTTATGGGTCTCTGAGAGAGAGAGAGAGAGAGAGAGAGAGAGGGAGAGAGAGGGGGGGGGGTTCTGTCATAAAGAAAAAAGAAAGAACATGAAATAGAGAAGAGAAGAGAAGAGAAGAGAAGAGAAGAGAAGAGAAGAGAAGAGAAGAGAACAGAACAGAATAAATACATGCATAAGTATGAATTTTTTAAAACTGAATGCTACCAAAACTACAGTTAATCAGCCTTAAAGTTCTGACATCTGGTTTATCTGCTATTAATACAAACAAAACTTTAATAATACCTCCTGCTAATGTTTGCAATCATGGAGTTATCTTTTATCCCACACTCTTTTTTGTCATGCACATAAATTCTATAGTTAAGCATTTTTTCTGTCTCAATAACATTGCATGCCTCCAGTCATCCCTTAGCCTAGCAGAAGTAGAAACACTCATATATGCATTTATAACAGGGTGGACTGTTGTAATGTTCTAGCATCTGGCCTCCCTGTTAAAACCCTCAATAGGTTACAATCATAGACTGCTGTAATAAGTATAGAATGCAGTTGCTGTAATCCTCAGCTATTCTAAGAAGACTGATGATATCACCCTCATCCTTTGATGGTTACCTATTATATACTGTGTTCAGTACAAGGTTCTTCTTATTAAATACAAAGCTCTGCATGGCCTGGCTCCTGATTACATGGCTGAGTTCCTCCATTTATATGTCCCATCCTGTACCTTACTATTAAGTAATTTAGGCCTTCTTCAAGGTTCAAATTGACCTCTATGGATGGTAGGTCATTTAGTGTGAATACTCACTCCAAGTCTGCTCAGGATGCATCCTCTTTATCCTCATTTAATTCTCTGTTAAAAATGTGGTTTTTGGCACAAAATGTATCTCCATTTTTGTCATTTTTCATTTTTTCATGTTTTGAAAACACTATTTGGCCTTTACAGTGTCCAAATTTCATAATTAACCAATAGAAATTGTCCAAAAATTACTTAGTATAAGATCTTGTTCCATTCCTTCTCCTGTAAAGGTGCCACATTGGAGATAAAAGGGCATTTGCATCCATAAAGACAGAGATAAAGAACAGAATAGAACACCCTGTTCAAAATAAAGGCTCTGTGCAGTTACATTTATCATTCATTGAGCTACAAACAATGTAATATTCCCTCAAAGGTACAACAGTGGTTTCAAGGTCCAAATGTGTACCTTAAATAAGTTTTTCTAGGTGAAAAGTACATATTTGTACCTTTTAATAACCTAATGTTTTATAACAGAATAATAAAATAAAAAGCCTGGAGATGAGACGGGGTGTGTGGAGTCAATACAACTTAGAAAATATAATTTTAATGGATTATGGTACAATTATGTTCCCTGACTAAAGGTACTGAGATGTACCCTTGAGGGTACCACCCCAGTGACAAGAGGGGTACTGCCCCAATGACAGTTTAGTAGCTTTATTTCTGAGAGTGTAGAATAGAATAGAATAGAATAGAATAGAATAGAATAGAATGGATGGTGAGAAGAGAAGAGAAGAGATAAGAGGTGAGGCTGAAGAGTCTGTGCTCACTGGAATTAATCAGTTTGAGTTTGAGGTCTGAGCGTAAATGTCAGACGCTGCTCTCCCAATTCTTATGGGCGATTTTTCTAAAGTACAGAAAGCACACTAAGCCTGCTGACACACCTAGAGAAGGTCAAAGTTGGTCAGTGAGCCAAGAAATACTCTATCAAAGTTGCCTTCCTCTGCCACCGCCAGCGGTATAAATCGTGGAATTAGTGTATTGATTGCAGAAGGCGCCATCCAGCAATCACTTCCACAGGCTTGACAAGATGATTTTATCCTAGTTTTCCTGTATGATTACGTGTTGTGTTTGAGTTATTCTCCCAGCATGGGAAGTGACAGGCAGAATTTGCTCAATAAAAGGGGCCACTCAGGCAAAGCAATCAGGCACAGAGAGGATGCGTTGCAGTGTGTGGAGAGATGACGGTTTTTGGAGGGAGTGCAGCAGCTACAGCCCAAACGCAGTGGGTCAATACACTCAGATAAACACCACAGGCTCATTTATGAGGTGCTGCTGCTGATGTTATGCCTGACGAGGGTGAATGTGTTATTCATGACAGTTGGTTGTCCAGACTGTGAGAGCGAAAAACATAACATTCTTATAGCCTCAGCAAATCTTTAAACAAATGTCCAGGTAATAAATCCATTTTCTGTAAAGTCTTCACTTTAGAATAATACAGAGAATAACGAGTCAGTCCAGTCTAGGGTGAACATAAGGCTTGTGCACAAGATTATGATGTGAATAAATAAAAGAAAAGGAAAATACTTTGGAGAATGTTTTATTCACCCTAGTTAATGCTTAATAAAGTAGTAATAAGCATCCAGTTATTGACAGCTACTGGCTTGTAAATGCTTACAATGAGCGTATACTCAAGTGTTAATTCACATCCAAGTACTGATTAATAATTTACACTTTAGTTTTATAGTATTTACCAAATAATTCATATTAGTTAACCTCTTACCAAGCCATGGGCAGACCCAAAGTTTTATTACATATTTCTATAACCTAAGAAAACTTCCATAAGTTTGCATTGAAGTCCCAGTAGTTCAGTTACTGAATAGTAAGCCTTAGCATGTAATAAGCCTCAAATGTTAGGGGTTATTATTTATTTAGATCAATAGAAAATAAGCTTAAGAGGTTAACCAAAAAATACAGATACATATTTTCTGTACATAATAATGTGTGTAATATTTTTCTCATGAAAAATAAATCTGATTGGTAATATCATTGTAAAATATGTGATATATGCCCATCTATGACCTCACACACATGAATGCATTTCATTTGTGTATGAAAATCACCCGAAACAATGCTAAATATACATTATACACAAGAACACTTAACTGTAGTAGTGTCAACTTTTTAACAACTTAACAGCTAGCTTGACAGATCTCTAACAGGCTCTTCTAGTAACATTCAGAGTTTTAAATTAAATTATTTGCTGTAAAACTGGAATAGTTAACCTTAAATGGCCAGGATCCACCAGCGGGTCCAAAGTTTTACTGCACACCTTCATAACCTCAGAAAAACTCAACCGGTTTGCATTGTAGTCTATGTAGTTACTGGATAATAAACTTTAGTGTGTAATTAACCTGAGATTTTAAGAGGTTAAACCCAGTGTGGAAAAGTGAATTTGAATTTAAACCACCGCTAGCTTGACGCTACACAGCATTCTTGTAGTGGTAGTAATCAGTATGTTCATGACATATATTCATGAAATAGTAGCTAAAGAGCAGAGGATTGAAAAGGAACGACACAGCGATTTAGAAATGACGTGCGAGTATCTGCAGTAGTTATTACCTAAAGAGGTGAGTCTTCAGATCACAGCAGAAGGAACTCAATGACTGTACAATTTGTTCCTCCACTGAGGGGCAAGAACACTAATGAAGCAAGACCAGCGTGTTTGGATTTCATACATGTATTAAATCACTGCTGTCAGGACCAAAACCTTGTGTCTCCGTTTTTGTTGCTTTTCAGTTTTTGGCATAATTTGAAAATGCCTGCTGCCCCTTACATTGTGTGTAAATATCATTATGAATGGACCAAAAGAAATGGCCTAACATTACTTGGAACAAAATCTGGTTCCATAGACTTACATTAAAAGTAAAGTATGTTTTTCCTTCTCCTGTAAAGTTACTATCTTATTAATGTGGAAATGATGCATGTATTGGATTTTATTCATGTAATATATTTCATTAATGTGGAAATGATGCACATATTTACATCAGGTCAGCCCAGTACATCAGGTTTTCTCAGTGTAGTTAGCTGTATTGAATTTCAGAGTGAGCTGTGAGTTTTAACAGAGTGAAGTTCTTGAGCTGTTCTACTTAAGAAATATGTGTAGCTTCATTTTCCTCAGCAAGGGCAGCTCAATATTAAATGTATGATGTTAAATGTACTTGTGGGGGTCAGGAGGGGGGGGTTAAATGGGGGGATCCAGAAGACAGTTATTTTCCAGGGAGCAGGTTCAGGGAGAATATCTCCTCTGACATCAAAGCAAATGTGAGGGCATTTTCTGCTTGGTGTAACATTGTGGAGAGTTAAATACTGATTACAGTGGAGAACAGCTCTGCGCTCCACACTGCAGAGGGGCTTTATTTTACTACATTTATAGCTGCGTTTTAAGGGGGAAGAAAAGTGTGAAAGTGTGGACAGAGAGTGTGGACGGACAGACGGACAGACGCACATGCACGTTTCCCCCTTCTGAAAGCCACATTTTTTTCCTACATAGAAATACATATTCTCAGTGGCCCAGCAGCGTCTGGCCATGGGGAAAGCAATATTGGCTCTGAACACTGATTGATGTACTCCCTCCGTTTATAATCTCATTTGGAATGGCTTTTTCTCTCTCTGCTGTATATCCGTCACTTTGCTGCTTGTATTTCATTACGCTAGATTGATACTCTCCAGTAAACAAAATCTCAGAGCACAAAAAAGCCTTAAGCCTTTATAATATGACTCATTAATGCTTCTTTATGGTTATATCTATCACACCAGCACCGTTCCATAAATATCTGGAAAATAGTGTTGGTGAACGCAGGTGTGTAAATCTGGCTCATGCTCTGTTAGTAGAGGCAGTTTTAAAATGTTAAAGATGCTGCAGATACAGTAGGAGCCGATGACTCAGAGCGCTGCTGTTACTGTGCTGATTTTAAATGCAAATAAAAGATAATAAATCTCAAAATTTTTACTTGAATTATTGCAATGACTTATTTTTATGAAAAGCAAATATGATTTTGAGGATCAGTTTCTTTTGCTCCAACCTCTCTCTCTCTCTCTCTCTCTCTCTCTCTCTATTCCTTCTTAATTTTTTTCTTTCCTTTTTTTCCCCTCAGTCAAAAAAGAGAGCGTAATCTGACACATTCCGATCAGAGCACACGTCTGCTCTTTCCATCAAGCACCAGATTAAAAGTCTAAAAGCGGAGGGGAAATCAGCTCTGGGATTATGATCTTTCTCTAAAGTGACACATGACAAGATGGAGCGTCGGGGGTGAGAGAGGCGAGAGTCCGGGGGCAGCAGTTTAAGTGGCCTGAGTCATCTATCCCCAAACTGACCACTTAATGGGGGAGAGATGGGGGGGCAGAGAAAGAGAGAGAGAGAGAGAGAGAGAGAATGAGAGGGGGATAAAGAGCAAGAATAAGAGATACAGAGATGGAGAGGGGTTAGAGAAACTATAGGGACAGAGTGGGAAAAGAAAGAAATGAAGAGGGAAGAGGAACATAGAGGAAGAAAAAGAGAATGGGAAGAAAAAAAGAGAGGGAAAGACAGAGAAAAAGAAAGGCAGATAGAGATAGAGATAGAGTGAAAAGAGAGATAGGAAGAAAGAGAATGAGAGGGGGATAAAGAGGGGATAAAGAGAGAGGGAGGATAGAGAAATGAGGGAGATAGAGAGAGAGAGAGAGAAAGTGAGAGAGTGGAGAGAGACAGAGAGAATGAGAGGGGGATGAAGAGGGAAAATAAGAGGTACAGAGATGGAGAGGGGATAGAGAAATTATTGGGATGGAGCAGGAAAAAAGAGAAATGAAGAGGGGAGGAAAACAGAGAGGAAGAAAAGGAGAGAATGGGAAGGAAAGAAGATAGACAGAAGGAAAGATAGAGAGAAGGAGAAAGAAAGAAAGAAAGAAAGAGGGAGGGAGGGAGAAAAAATAGAGATTGGGTTAAAAGAGAGAGTGGAAAAAAGAGCGAATGAGAGGGGGATAAAGGGGGGAAAAGAGAGACGGAGGAAGATGTAGGGGCACAAAAGAAAAATGATAGAGAGTGAGTAACAGAGAGGGAGAGTAACAGAGTAAGAGAGATAAGTAAGAAAGAGAGACAGAGAGACAGAAGAGAGACTGAGAGAGAGGCAGAGAGGAAGAGGGAAACAGAAAGAGAGTAGGACAGAGAGAAAGAGAAAGGGGAAAAGAAAGAGAGAGAGACAGACAGATAGAAAAAAAGAGAGGGAAAGAAAAGGACAGAGAGGGTACAGAAAGAGAATGAGAGGGGGATATAGAGGGAGAATAAGAGAAGATAGAGAGAGGATAGAGAAATGAAAGAGAGATACAGTAAGAGAGAGAGAGAGAGAGAGAGAGAGAGAGAAAGAGAGAGGAGGAGAGAGACAGAGAGAGAGAGAGAGAGGGCGATATAAAGGGAGAATAAGAGATACAGAGATAGAAGAGGATAGATAAATGAGGGAGAGAGAGAGAGAGAGAGAGAGAGAGAGAGAGAGAGAGAGAGAGAGAGGGAGAGCATGCAGGTTCCTGATTGGTTTTCTGTTGTTTATTGTTTACTCATTACGATTAGAAGATGCAGAGCTGCATGGAGATACGAGGTTGGCTCGTTTGTCTAACTGTCTGTTGATCCTGCTTGAATGCAGTGTACACAGTGAGTGTGTTAGGAATGCTGGTCCTACACTGACACACATGTATAAACACACACATACGCATGTGTCCGCATAACAAAAACACCGATTCAGGAAGAAACAGTTGTTGTTTGGAAAAAACGGGCCTGAATAACTGTTTCAAAGCAGAAACAGAGGAACAGGATACAGGAATGCAGGTCAAAGCAGTACATATTCACAATACAGAAAGAGTTTTCAGTCCACAATTCATTTTAGAAATGGCAGCGTTCAGTTTTGTTATAATACAGTAGTGACTTTGCTGTCCTGTATGTATTTGTAGAATGACTCATTAAAAAACATGTCCCTACTGATTTACCTTTTTGCAGTGTTTACGCAAATCCCCACTGTCCAAAATATCATCTCCAAAATGGTAAATTTACAAGAGAAAGCAAAACATTCTACATACAAGTTAAAGTTAATACAAAGAGATTTTATTCCAAGAAATTATGGAGCATTTCTATCAGTCAGCTCATCATGATCCATCATGAGGCAGTTGGGCAGTGTCTTCTGTGTACACTTGTCATAGTTTTGATATGCTATAATTTAATTTGAAGTAGATTAGATCAGTGATAAAGAGAGCTGGTATAAGTTACTTTTGTTTTGTTTTACTGAATACATTTAAGACGTAGAAGCTCTAGTTTGGGTTGTTTATGATGAACTGCACAGTGGTACAGATTTATATTACCTTTTCTTTGTTAAAATGTTTTTGCCTCTTTATTAGTCATGAGGGTCTTGTTTTGATAGCGACAGGATGTTAAGCAAGTTTAAAAGTATGGTGCCTCAGTCAGTCTGATTGTGAGCACATTGGAGTCATTCTGGAAGATTCTGGATGCTTACTTGTCTTTACCTGTTTGAAATTTTGTTAATTTAACACTTTTCCCCTTAATCTACTTCGCTTGCCTGCCTGCATTGCATGCCTGTATATCTGTCTGTCTCCACTGGATCAGTTAGCTTGGTTTCATCAAGGTACATCAATGTTTTAAGCCGGCAAAGCAGTTTATACTCAAGCTATCTGTATTTATGAAGCCATAAAAATTAGAAAAGGTTTCAACCATGGCACCATTTTTGGCCACAAATATAAGTTGGTTGAAAATGACAGAAAAAGCCAAAAAGTTTGATTGTAAAAAAAAGAAAAAAGGCCTAAATAAGTAAAAATCTAAGGCTTTACAAGTAATTTTGGTGCTTTTAATGGTAATGAAAATGAGAAATGGTGATTAAAAATGCTGTTTGGTCAGCACAGACACATTCAAACAGCTTGAGCAGCAGCAGACCAACAGTTAAAAATAAGGCCATGTGGATTTATTTCAAAGTTTTATAGTGAATTTCATAGTTTCACAGTTTCTACATTAGACAAGCAGTTCATAGTCTTCATTCATGTCAAGCATCGAGAAGAAAAGCAGTGCGCTAGAACTTCTCCACTTCAGGTTTGATACCACTTGAGAAAACAATATCCTGTTTGATTTGCACAATACAGCAAATAACAGAAGCAGAAATGCATGTCCTGCTAGCACATTAACACCATCTGTGGCCACAGTTTTTGAAATTGTGTGAAGTATAACTAAAATAATGGAATTTATTGCCTTGTGCTTCGTGGGGCATACCATAGCTTACGTAGTGCAATCATTTCAGTAAATTTATTTTATGTAAACTGTTTCAGTTTTTGGCTTAATGGTTTAAGCAGAATATGTGCTGAATTTCAGTGAATCAGTAATAGTAGTACTTTTTCGAAGTGTTCCTCCCAGCCTTGCAGAGGGTCAGTATTGTTCTGTAGGTAGCACTTCATATCCTCATCCTAATTTTAATGGGAGTCTCCACACTGTTCCCCAAAAATCCTCTCTTTTTCAGGAGAGTCCCCAGATTCTGCCCCCAAAACGTCTCTTTTAGGGGAGTCTCCAGACTGTTCCCTGAACCTTCTCTACAGGGAGAGTCTGGGGCAGCACGTCTAATGCAGGAGCCCCGCGACAGCCTTTCAGAAATAATTACTCACGCAGGCGGACTGAGATGAAAGGGGAAAGAGCAGCGTGTTCTGCTGAGTATCAGCTTTACAGCGAACAGGCCAGCACACGACCGTAATCAGTCACATGGCACTGCTAATTTTTCAGATGCTGAAGGCTTAGTGATGAGGCTACAGGCAATGAGAGAGAGAGAGAGAGAGAGATAGAGAGAGAGAGAGAAGTGGGGAAGGGGTTGTAAATAAGAAAATGGGGCAAATACTAAAATATAAATTATAAAATACAAAAAAAATAATAATAATAATAATAATCCTTAACATAAATGAAACACAAGAAAATCCACATTTTCAGCCTTAAGGAGAAGAGAAGAGAAGAGAAGAGAAGAGAAGAGAAGAGAAGAGAAGAGAAGAGAAGGAAAAAAAGAACAGAAGGGAAGAGAAGAGAAAGGAGAAATGAAAAGAAAAAGAAAAAAGAGTGAAGAGAAGAGAAAGGAGCAATGAAGAGAAAGAAAACATAGTAGAGAAGACAGATGAAAAGGAAGAGAAGAGAAGAGAAGAGAAGAGAAGAGAAATGAGTGATGAAAAGAAGAGAAAGAAAAAAGAGTGAAGAGAAGAGAAGAGAAAGGAGAGAAGAGAACAAAAAAGAGTGAACAGAAGAGAAGAGAAAGGAGAGATGAAAAGAAGAGAAAGAAAAAAGGAAGAGAAGAGAAATGAGAGATGAAAAGAAAAGAAAAAAGAGAAGAGAAATGAGAGATGAAAAGAAAAGAAAGAAAAAAGAGAAAAGAGAAGAGAAGAGAAGAGAAGAGAAGAGAAGAGAAGAGAAGAGAAGAGGAGAGAAAAAGAACTTTATCACTTCATTTGAAACCAAAAAAAGGATCATGTATTTATTTTTTCCGAAGTCGTATTTAGACAGGAGTTATAAATTAAACATGGAAAACAATTAAAGCCATCACAGCCGGAACATCACAGCCTTCTTATGTCACATATAGAAAATCAAACCTGTATTGACATGTTTGACTCATTAACGTATGCCAGCATTTAGAACTATAATAAACATCCTGTCTCCACACTTCACTACATATACCAACTGCCACCAAGCTGATCAATACGCTATTTAAGAACTGAAATGTCGGTTAGAAAATCCATACGAGCTCCAGTAATGATCTAAAATAAAGTGTTGATTCCGTGTGTCATGCTGAGTGCAAGTTCCAGTCATTTTTTGTCTTTGTTTCAACCAACAGGAATAAAGGGAGTTTGGATGGGTTTGGATGTGGTGGGTTGCTGTGGATGAGGAGGCCTAAATGCCAAGGAGCTTCTTAATTGTTGTCGGCTAACTAATCGTTTTATTATTATGAATCTGAAAATATATCCATTAATGTGTGGCCTTAATAGGAAAAGAGGAAGATATAACCATTAATAAGCTGTGAAACATTATTTGTAGCCATTTACAGTTGATTTTAGGCCAGAACCACAAATTCTAAAAGACAGCAGCTTAACATTAAACTTCATTTACTCTAATTTTATTGTACACGCTTATGCTGTACTATTGCTTATGCTGATACAGATGAAGGTCAAGCCAGACAGTGTTTTCCACTAGATTGACTGCTTTTACATGGCACAGATATAATGAATGTCCTGAGAAATGTAAAGATGTATAAACAGGAATTTATTCATTTATTTATTCACTTGATCATCTGCAGAGTACAGCACACTTCTACACATTTTAGTGTAAAATTGCTGTTAATTTTGCGGAATTTAACAAATTGGAAAAAATGACCTTCCCAAATTATGGCACATTTTATATTTTATTGTATTTTTTTAACTTATGAAAGTCAGAAAAAAATAGAAATTATTCACTAAAATTTGCAGAAAATACCATATTTAAGTTTGCTCCCTGTAGAGGATGTGTTCACTTATTTTCAGTTAGAAAACAAATAAAGCATGTCATTTGATTAGGAGTGTTTTTGCATTTGTCTGTATTATCTTTCAATATCTAGCCTGACACCATAAAACATTATGTGTTAAATGATAACAGGTGCTGACAAAGGTGTTCAGCTGTGCATACTCAGCATTGTTAATAGAATATGATGCTCTGGAGCAGCCGCACATAAGCCTAAGGTCATCATGCCCATAGCCAAGAGGGGTATAAAGCCCCCCAGCATTGGGCTGAGGAGCAGCGGAACCGTGTTCTCTGGAGTGATGGAGCTCCATCCAACACATTCGGGATGAGTTGGAGTAATCCTGAACTGATCATCCAACATCAGTGCCTGAACTCACTAGTGCTCTTGTGGCGGAGTGCAATCAAATCCTCACAGCAATGTTCCAACATCTAGTGTAAAGCCTTCTCAGAAGAGAAGATGCTGTTACTGCAGCAAAGAGGGACAAACTCCCTATTAATACCCTTGATTTCAGAAGAAGCCCTGAATAAACAGGTGTCTACAAACTTTTGGACATACAGTGAATGCTAGTGTATAGTATATGTACAGTACCAAAAGGACTTACATTCAGTTATGTTACAAAAATCCCCTACAATCTGTAGTTGTTAAGTAATGTTAGCCACAGATCTGCCAGTTGCTCAACAAGTGAGAATCTCATTCTGATCCTAAAGTTTTTATGTACCTGAGACTTTTATTTCTTCCCTGCCTGAAAGGCATTTGAAAAGAATGTTGACTGGATTTCACCACCAAGCTTTGTGTTGGGTGCTTCACCACCACAGAAAGTGGTGCTTATCTAATTAGAGATTAATATATAAATGTGTTTTTAATCATCAGAGCTTTCAAACAGGATGGTCTCATTTCTTAGTGACAGCTGGGCACGGTGTCTTCTGATTCGCTGTAATCCACTTTTTATTATGAAGAAAATTGCAGCATTTCTGTATACAGACGGTGGGCGAGTTCATACGATACATAAAGGGGAGAATGCGATGCCAGTCTAATAAAAAATGGCTCTATCCCATCTACATCTGCTCATTTCACTGGTGATTTGAGTGATTTAAACAAATCAATGCTGGAAATTAGCCACTTCTTGAACAAACAGCTCAAATAAACAAATAGCTCATTAGCACATGAGCCAGAACAACTTTCTATGAGCGGGAAAAGCACTCTTAAAGGCATGCAGCTTCTGAAATAGTTTGATTTAGTAAAGCTCTACTCTCTGCGGTGGTCGTTACGCTTCTAAGCAGTTTAATAGCATGATTTACACAGCCATACGTAAAGACAAATACACACACATTACATCTAAAAGACCCTTTGTAACATGTGCTTGATGGAGCACTTGCTGTTTGGTCTTATGCTTTCCGTTTAGATGTTTTTATTATGTGCACTATTATGCAAATGGCGCTGACCCAAATCTGTTCATGCAAATGAATGTATTTTACCTTTAAGAGCGGACATGGGCTCCGTGTAATACTCTAACAGGGAGGTACAGAGCGGCTAAACAGCAAAATATATTATACACACATACACACACACACTTACACACACACACACACATGCACAGCAATACAGGTACTAAATGATATTCACAAATTCTACCAGTAATGGGACTTGTTCACGTGACGCCTGGGCAATATTTCATAATGCAGTCATTACTCATATGAGAAAAAGCACCCGCCCTTTATTACTAATGACATAGCTATGTGTGAATAGTATTAACTATACAATGCATGTTTATACACAGATAATTAGAACTTTTCCTTTGATTCATTTTGATAATAATTGATATGATAGTTCTCATATTTGTATTATTCTTGTTTTGTTGTGTTTTTTTTACCCCAGAATAAAAGAACTTGATCATAGCACTCAAGAGTTTGGATCAATATCACTGTTAACTTATTTAATAGAAGCAAATAACACATTAATCAGGAAGGTGCTGAAAGCAGGACTCTGTTTCCTGGATGAATACGTAGTTAATGCCTTAGTGCATTTTTTCTGTTTAACAAATAATAATATAGATAGATGTAATCTACCATCCATCCATCCATCCATCAAAACAGTTTGAAGTTTTTTTTTTGCTCAAAAAGTCTCAAAGTTTAATTCAAAAAGTTAATTATAAAAAATATGCAAGCACAAAAATATAAACAAAAATCTACATTTCTTTCTATTTTATTCTACATATTCTATTTTTAGTAATAAGGCCATTAAATTATCAGGTTATCTAGAGTGTTTTTTATTGTTTATTATGGTTAAAATATACTCTAGGTTTTTTAGATTTGTTTTTTTTTACATTTTTTTGATTGATTTGAAATGATTTCATTTAAAATGCGTTATTCCTTTTGACTTGTCTTTTTTACTTTTCTTATATCTATTGTGATCCTCTAGGGCTCAGTGATATCAGAATCATGCCAGTATTGGCAGATAATTGTTAAAAATGATCAGCATTGGACAGATGTTGAGATTTGATATCGAAACAATATTTGATGATATATTTCTTGTACTTTTTAAACAGTAGAAAGTTTAGTTTAAGCGATGGAGCTAAAATGTCTGCATTTGTTCTTTTTTTATTTTTTTATTTTTGTAACCAAATAGAAACATTGCATTTCTCTGTAATGCTAATCCAGGTAGATCTAGTCACAATTTCCACATTTTATAAACGTGTATATATCAACATCTGTATCAACAGATATGTAAACATAAAAAAATTTGACATCAGGTTGGTATCAGCCCACAATTCCTACATTAGCGCATCCATACAGTCCTCATTATCATAAATAAAAGCTTTCAGGAATGTGACATTCCAGTTACACCAGTGTCACCAGGGCTGGTTGGAAACAGTGTGGGTGGGAAACAACAGAGGAACAAAAAAGAAAGGTTTCAGGTTTCAATGCATTAAAATATGTTAACATATTCAGTTTTTATTTGTGTACAATCAGACTAGTCTTGAATTGACTTAATACTCCCAGCACTTTATCTGATTTACAATCAAAATGAAACCTATTTCAAATCAAATGTATCCTTGCAGCATCAAATCTCCGGTGACTCAAGGCGCTCTGCAGCTGTGCACCAGCCGATGTTCAGTGAAAAGTTACACGCAAACAAACACAAAAGTGGGTTCTGTGCGGCAGCAGTGAGGTTAAGTCTGCTACAATGCTCAGTCCTTAGCTAGACTGGCTCAAGACAGCGGCTGGAGACACCTTTTTTATCTACTTCCACTGCAAACAGCATTATCTTGATTAAAGTTTAATTAAGGATCACATTTGGCTGTGACTCTCTCCCCCTCTACAGCAGCAGATTTCCGAGGGCTTAACTCCATGGCTGGCAAAATCCTCTTTTATTAGTTTCAACCTGTTGTAAAAGCTGCGGGCTCGGCGCGCTGGCAGGCTGCTGCGGCCTTGTTTGCTGCTGGAAAAATCCCAAATCTCCAGAGATACAGCCCCCCCCCCTCCGTCACCACCCCCACCCACCCACCAGTGCCGCAGTTTAATATCACCCCCTCACTACACGCCACAGACCCATTATTAATGATACTATTCATTAATTTCTTGTTGGGCTGATGTTATTTATTAAAATATTAAAGAAAGCTCCAGAGACATTCACATGCATGCATGCACACACACACATACATATACACACATAATGAGGGATGGGTCCCCCTTCCACTCTCTCTCACTCGCTCTCTCTCTCTCTCTCTTTCCTCTCATTCTCTCTCACTCACGCTCTCTACCTTCACCGCCTCCTCTCTCAATTTCTCATTTTTTTTTAACACTCAGCCTTTTTTTCTTACTCCCACTCTTGCGCTTCCCTGGATAGACGGACTAGTATGGAATTACTAGTCTCAGACATAGCTCTCTCTCTCTATCTCTCTCTATCTCTATCTCTTTCTTTCTCTCTCTCTCTCTCTCTCTCTCTCTCTCTCTCTCTCTCTCTCTCTCTCTCTCTCTCTCTCTCATTAGCTGCTCTCCTGAGCTGAGTGACACCATAAATCCATTCCACACACACACATACATGCACACGTTTTCCCTTTTCGTTAATGAGGCATTCCCATGCGGGATGAATTGACTAGTGTCCATCTGAACTAACTGGCCAGCATTCATTACCCTGCATGCAGATTTGGGTCAGGAGGTGATACCTTAATTCGTCATTAATGAAATATGATTGTGTCGAACCCCACGGAGGGAGAAATATCACCAGATATATGCCGGCCATGTAACACTGTACAAAACAGTTGTTGGTTCAACCCAAAAAAATCACTGAAGTGGTAACATTTTAACTGATGTTATTCAACTTAAACGAATACTTTGAATCAAACAATGCAACGCAAAGCACATTTTCAGTTTAGATGAATCAGTATTATCAATATATTACAGCAAAACTTTAGAAACACTTTGGAAATACTGCAGAAGGTAGTATGGAAATTTGAGTTCATTTCACAAATGCTGTGAAAGCAACAGTAAAACCTCCTTTATGGTGTTTGTCACAAATCTATCACACTCTAATAAAGATCTCTTATCTGTTTCTGGAGGTTGCATGGATAGTGACCAATAACAAATTTTTTTAAGAGCACAGTTACACTCTTAAAAATAAAGTTCTGGAGCAGTGCCATAGAAGAAGCTTTGGTTTACTAAAAGAAACAATCATCTGAGTGTTTCTAATGGAGTTTCCATCCATTCAAAGGTTCTTCAGGAAACCAAAAGTGGTTCTTCTATGGTATTATTCCAAAGAACCCTGTTTGGCACACAGCTTAACCTAAGAACATTATTTCATGTCATAAAAAGGGCTTTAACTGGAATTTTCCAAGTAAAGCATCACAAAAAATTGGTTAAGTATTTACATATTGCTGTTGTTGGTACAAAACCTCATATCTCCATTTTTGTCATTTCTCAGTTTTTGACAGAATTTGAAAATGCCTGTTGTCCTTTATGTTGTGTGCAAATCTCATGATGAATGGACCAAAAGAAATCACTTGGAAAAATGTCTGGTTCCATTGACTTACATTAAAATTAGAGTATATTTTGTCTTTCTCCTGCAAAGTTACCATTTTGGAGATACAAAGTTTTGTTCCAGCATCAGCGATATAGAACAAAAGAATACATGTTCTCTCATTGAGTGAGGGGGGTGGGGTTCGGGTAACTTTCTGGCAGAACAAATCAAATCTCCTCCTGGGGGCACTTTGGCCAGTCCCAGGTTAGGTTAACAAAAGTGATATTTTCAATCAATTCAGACTTCAAAAGCACTTCAAATCAGCTTCTGCCCTGTTCCTCTTTCTATAATGCACCTTCATTTGTAAGAGTGTTCTCCAATAAGGAAAAGACTGGTCATATTGGCAGCATGTAAACAGTGTGTGCGCAGATGGACGTCTCTTTAGTCCAGTCTCAGATCAGCTGCTCACACATTAAAAGTTGGAGTGGAGGAACTCTGACGCCCTCAATTTGTTCCTGTCCCGCGTGTGATGCCCGCTGTATTAATGGCCGCACGCGCAAAGTCCTTCCCCATTAATCATAATAATTAATCAGATCCAATTATATCGCATCTAAATGTGAACAAATTGCTGGAAAAAATAATGATCTATCAGGGAGGTGTGACAGTGAGAGGGAGAGTAAAACAGTAATTAGGGTGGGAGGTTTTTAGCGAGAGCGCAGGGTTCCTCCGGCTTCCGACGAGCGCCGGGCATGAACGTGATGATGTAATTAGTGTGTGAGTGTGTTCCACGTCTTCAGTAGGGCCTCCTAATGAACGGCTGGTGAAAGCGAGAGAGGCCGAGGTGGAGGAGGACTGGAGGGATATGGCTTTTCATTAAAGCCATAAACAGAGAGAGAGAGAGAGAGAGAGAGAGAGAGAGAGAGAAAGAGAGAGAGAGAGAGAGAGGGAGAGAGAGGGTGAGAGTATATGTAATTAATTTCTGGCCAAATAAGAGAGGTGACATGCTGGGCTTTTTTTGTTCATTATTGTTCATTTGTTTGCCTTGCTTTCTGAAGTCTGGGCCTAAAATGCAATTAATTTATCCGCTGAGGTTGTTAAAGGATTGGTGAGCGAAGAGAAGAGAAAACAAACCAAAACAAAACAAAAAAGATCTCTTAATTAAGAAAAATAATGCCATCGTAACCGTCTCACAAAATGACAGAGACAATTTATCTGACAAAACAAGACTTTTCTTCTTCTCAGTTCAAAGATGTGTTTATTATGTTGCATAAATAAGCTGCAGGACACTTTCACCGCTCAGAATTAGCATGATTCCATTATCACATAAAGCAATTTACTGTTTGGTGGGACGCGCAGGCAGACAGAAGCTGCAGATGGCCCCCACCGCAATGGCACTTTCAGCTGACTTTGATCTGGATGTTGTGGCTGCTGCAGAGGCGTAAAACCCTTATCATAGCCGTCGCACAGTCGACGGCTCTAGACCCTGATGCCACCACACAACATCCTGAAATTGCATTTAGTGCCAGTGTTGGAGATAAGAGGAGAGCAGAGGAACAGGTAAATCCCCACACATTAAACAAAAACACTACACAGGCCCACACACACACACACACACACAGCCCCCTCAATTCTACTCTTCAGCTTCAAATATTCCGCTCTCACATTAACACTTCAGTACTGAAAGAGAATGTAGAAAAAATGTAATGAAAATCTCCGCCTATCCAAAACACATACAGATGCGTGGAAGAGGGCACATTGTATTCCTACCTTTGTGGGGTATTGCCATTAACTTCTGTAACTACTGTATCTTAATGCTGCTCTTGTGGGTACCAGCCAAATGTGCCCAGTCAAAATGTTATAAACAATATGCATCTTTACACATACTGTGTCAGGATGTGGGTCATCCATATACAATAATAATATGTCCTGTATATATTATACCATATATCAACTGCCCTTTACAGTGTGTGAAAATTTCACAATGAATGACTCCTACATTTACTACTACGTCATCACTGTTCCTATAACCTTATATCTCCAAAATAGCAACTTATTAGAATAAAGAATAAGACACTCTTAACTTTGAATGGAAGCTGGTGTAACATTTTTTATCATTTCTGTTGCTAAATTTATCATGATTATAAAATTTTAGCACAATGTGAAGAGCAACTATAATCTTTAAATTGTGTAAAAATATGAATATGGAGTTTTATTCAGCAAAGATCTATATATATATATATATATATATATATATATATATATATATATATATATAGCTACAAAGTTCACCTATATGGTAAGTGGAGCTGATAGAATGGACATGATATATATGTAATTCTATAATTACAGACTGTAGTCCAGCTGTTGCTCTGCATACTTTGTTAGTCCCTTTGTATCCTGTTCTTCAATAGTCAGGACCTGCTTGTATGAAAATTTCATGATGAATGGACCAATAGAAATGCTCTAAAATTGCTTGGAATTAAACCGTTTTATATTAGCTTATATTAAAATTGAAGAACATTTTTGTTTTCTCCTGTAAAGGTCTGTGAAAGACATTTTAGAGGCACTTGTTTGTTTGTTTGTTTGTTTGTTTGTTTGTTTTTTGGACAGTGATGATATGTAAGTACCTATGCGGAGTAATAATATTTCCTTTATGTATTTTATATATATGTAAATACCTGTATGATGTAATAATATGTACCTTTTCTTTTTCTAATACCTATATGTCATAATATTATATCCTGCATGTATTCTATGTTAGTATGTTTGTGGATAAATATATAGAAATAGATAAATATATAGAAATAGAGCTTAAATTTAACCTTAACTTCACTAAGCAGAAAGAAATCATTTTCTTCAAAGTCAGGACATTTTTGTTCTAAAATGTAAACATGTCCACATTCACACACATAACCACACACACACATTCAAAGGTATAAAAAGCAGCCCCCGACTGCATCCATCTCCTCTCCTTATGCTCTCTTATTAGTGGAGGTGATGATGTCTACCTGAGGGAGCTCGTATTAATCAGGATGCTCGTGTCCCACTCTGTCTTTCGCCAGCCAAGGAGCACCAGCGCTGCAGCTAATAAGACGGACTCCTCCTCACTGGCACGGCAACGGCAGCACAAACATCCACTCCGCCTATGCATATGCAAATCCCGCCCGCCACATATTTACTTATTTATTTATTGCTTCCAGTGGTGGAGGCTGGAGAGCACTAATATCAAACGGGCGCCTTTTAGAGGGTGCTAAATGAGTGCTGGTGGGAGGCAGGAACAGGTTCACACACACAGGAGTGGGCACAGCCGCTTCAGCAGTAATTAAGGGCTGTTTTACAGAGCATACATAATAGTGTTTGTATTAAGGGGTGGGGGAGAGAGAGAGAGAGAGAGAGAGAGAGAGAGAGAGAGAGAGGGAGATAGACGGAGATAGACAGAGAGGGGGGTTGAAGAACAGTGGGTCTGTTAGAGGTTTAGATCCACCTTCCTTTCCCTCCTTACCCGCCCATTAACACCGGCATTAAACCCTCATTCATTTAGTCCGTATTAGAGCATGATTATGTAGGGTGGTAGAAAAAAACACAGGTGCTGAGAATGAAGCCTCTTCGCATCAGTTGGGTTAAACTGCTGGGTGTTTCGGTGAATGTTGATGTCGAAGGCAAGCAGAGACCTCATGTTCTTTCTCAATGAGTCTCAGTCAGTGCTTTACAGTATATCTTCTACTGTCATTAGAAAACCCTCTGTCATAGAAATGATAACTTTATAAAAAAAATCAATTGGTCCTATCAGATTGGTTCAAAGATTATTGTGATTAGTCAACATTTTTTGAAGTGTGTCCCACGAGTACTGTGCTACACTGGCAAGTAGTCATGTCAGCGTTCCTTATTGCTGTGTTTTACCCCAAGTCTACAAGTCTTAGTTTTTATTAGATTTTTTATTTGTGCCATATATTTTTTTAGTGTTTTTGTAGTGTCACTGCCAATTCCAACAGCTAGCTAGCTCTCCCCCTATTATGCAGGGATATCAAGCTTGGATAGAAAGTGCTTCCTCCAAGTCACGTGAAGTCATCACAGCTTTTCAAACTGCTAACACAATATCATTAGGCCCCTCAACACGCTTGGAGGAGAACACTAACTGACAATTCTGTTATGTCAGCTTACAGATGCCAGATGGGCATTACAGAGTGATGGGGGAGAGGGAGGGCCATCCCATCCATCCAAAGATCGAGGTCAGTTATGTCTTTCTGGACTCCCTGTCATGGATGCCAGTGGCATCACAGAGGATCAAACTCAAGTTCTCGTGACAATTTAGCTATTAAAGAGTGTCATCCAGGTCATGCAGTGCTATTAGCCATAGCCTGTGAAGTCAGCTGGCATTTGAACTTGAAATCTCTGGTGCATGTAGGTATAGTTTGTTGAAGTTTGTAGGTTTTAAGTATGGTTGGTGTTCTGTTTTTGTTTGTAACATAATGTTTATTGTAGACCTGTGGGTGACATTTGTTTATTTAATAAAACTGCATATATAAGCTTGTTTCATGCGCAGAATGTGTTATTTTCACTTAGAAAACCAAGAAAACATAATTTGAGCAAAAATCTTCAAAGTTGCTGTCATAATAAAACTTTGCATCTCCTAACTTATAAAAGAAGGAAGAAGATGTTCTAAAATGTAATGTGTGTTAATGAATCCAGATTTTTATTTTTCCATCCGTCAAAAAATGTTCACATAGTGAAAAAGAACAGCTGGGTTTTTCTGACGAAAAAAAAATGCAGGCTGGAAGTTTTGATTTGACATTGTCATTTCAAAACCCAGATACCAGCAGCACACATCTTGCTCTCCTTGCATGAGCTGATGAGTGGTGCTCCTGAAACTTGGCACTGTACATCTTCCAGAGCTCCAAGACAACATCCAGCATCCACCCTTTAGCTTTCCAGATTTGAGACACATTTAGTCCGGAGTGAAATTGTCCTCCATTATATAAAATGGAAGCCCCCTCACCTGAGAGCTCATTGAGCTAGTTGCTCTGAGACCTCAGCAGTAAAAGCACTGTATTGAGGTGCTTAAGGCCTGAGTGGGAGGCATTAAAAGCTGTGATTCCCCCTAACGCACTGATCGGAACACACTCCAAATAACCTCTGTCTGCTCTTAAGACCATGACCTCTGCCCCTGGCCACTGTTGCCTTTCAGCCTATTGCTCTAATGCAGGAAGCAGAAATGCAAAACTGCACACGTCATTACACACAAAGACAATGGAGAACAATGTTGAAAAAAATTGTGTAAAAATGTACGAACCAACTAGCTACATATAAGCCTATTACAGATTTCAACAAAGATTCTTCTTCTTCTTCTTTTCTTCAATAACTGTGATGGAACACATGATGAGCCAAGACATTATGACCACTGACAGATGAAGCAAATAACGTTGATTATTATAACTTTCCATATCACTGTCTGGGATATACTGTGATGGACTGGCAACCTGTTCAGGGTGTATCCTACCTTCCGCCCAATGACTGCTGGGATAGGCTCCGGCTCCCCCCAACCCCCATGACCCAGAAGGATAAGCAGTTTAGAAAACGTGTGTGTGTGTGTGTGTGTGTGTGTGTGCGCGCGTGTGTGTGTGTGTATCTGGGATATATTACACAGTAAGTGCTCAGTCAGTCCTCGTAGTCGACATGTTGGATGCCGGAGAAATGGGCAGGTGTGACTGACAAGGACCCGTTAGATGGTACAGTGGGTAGTGCTGTCACCTCACAGTGAGAAGGGCCTGGGTTTGATTCCCCAGCTGGGCAACCAGAATTCTTTCTGCATGTTCTCCTCATGTCTGCACTGGGCTTCCTTCGGGTTCTCCGGTTTCCAAAGACAAACAGTCAGGCTGATTGGACTCACTAAATTGCCCCTAGGTGTGAATGTGGTTGTATATGTCTGTGTGTCTGCCCTGCAATGCACTGGTGACCTGTCTAGGGTGTTTTCTGCCTTCCGCCCAGTGACTGCTGGGATGGGCTTCTGTGACCCAGAAGGAAAAGAGGCTTAGATAATGTGTGTATTGCATTTGATAATATTATAGTATCCAAATCAATATCCATTTTGCTGGTAGAATTTCCACTAGGGTCTGCAGAAAGATGTCACCAAATAACCATGTTTAATCATGTTTCACCTCCCCGTCCCCCTCTCAACATGCAAACTTCATTGAGAGAAACCATTCCTGATACCATATTTCGCTCAGAAATACGTCACGGTACAAAAGGAAAATCATTTCCGACTCACATTTGAGCTTCTGGCAGTTTAATTTCTTTATTCCGTTCTTATTCTACTGAACCGCTACTGTATTTTTTCAGGCAACCATCCAAATAAACAAACACTAGTGCTTGTAAACTCACACACATTCTGATCAACGATTCACACCTGCCAGTCATGTTGCTTTATTTACTCAAACAACAAAAACATTGAGCTGAGAACGCAAATATTTCTTGAGCACATCCCTCAAGAGCTGCGTCCAGACTACAAAACACAGATGTATGAGATGCACCCCAGACGTTCACATTGATCTAAATACTAGAGAGAGTAAGTTTGACTAAATAACCTATGTGGGTGAGAATAAAAGTGATTGTTTTTCTTGTAATCTTTCATATTTATCTATGGAAGAAGTAGTTGAGTTAAGAAAGTGTGAGAGCACACAGACTTCTAGTCCCACAAGAGCGTTCAGACTGCAGACAGCCAATATCTTACACTATTCATGGCACATTAATTAAAGCGGGAGAAAAGAAATATCTCTCAAAGGATGTATTCTACATCTTAACACCATATAATAAAAGACGGATCTCTCACTGATCCGTCTAAACATTTACGTAATCCATACTACTCACATCACTCCCATTATAGCTCTTCCTTTTTTCCTGGGGTTTAAATATACCTCCAGTGCACCTCTTCCGCCCACCCACCCCCCACCATTCTCATCACCTGTTCTCACAGCACTGATAGCACACCGCCGAAGCAGAGACAGGAGCTAACAATACAGGCTACAAGTTCCTCTGGGTGCAATTACAGCATCTCTGTGTCTGCTGAAGAGCAGGACTTAGCCGAGGGGACGCCCCCATGAGCGAGACGATTTAGTTGTCGCGACTCAGTGATGGGATGCCCCTTTCACAGGCTAACTCGGCCGCTCCCCTGAGGGAGGGCATTATAGTGTCCAGCTCGAAGGGCCGATAAATCAATCGCAGTTAACAGTCCTGGCTCAGGAGATTACAGATAGTCTCTCAATAAAAACACCCAAGCGTCTGATGCTCCAGACGCTTACACCATTTTTCATGGTGTGACGTTGACCGGGCAGCAGTGGGTGTCCCGGATAGGGTATACGTGTTGGGTTGCACTGTTAGCATACTAGCTATAGTTCCTGATATCACTCAAACTGATTCACTGTATGGGTCACCATTTGAAGAGTGCATGTTCACTACATTAAAGGTAGGGTCATTGATTTTGTTGAAGCTGAAGTTAGCAGGTTTGTAAGAGCCAAATGCAGCCAGTCCCTTTCAGTAGTCTGAAAGCCACACCCCCAGTACAAATGCATGCACACAGACTATGCTAGAAAGCACTTGTGCTTACTTAGGTTCAATCAATCATGACAAATAAATGATGACACAATCAGACATCAGCTACCTTAATTAGCTAGCCAACATCAGAAAGTAGCTAACATTACTCTAGTTGGACTGAATTCCTCGGAACCCAGAGCTTTTATTCTAATTTTTAGAAAATGCACTGTAGCAGGAGAACCTTTATGACCTTCTAGGCCCTGAGAAAAACCCAAATAATTTCATTTCTGTTTGTTGCTAATTTTTATCTAACAGAAACATTATAATTGTATATTTAAACCTTGAAAGAATTGTAGTAATAGTCTTATTCCAATATTGATTGTTGGTTGGAAATAATCATAAACATCTTGAAATGCCAAAAGGAAAATTATCCAATCAGCATATATTCATCTGTGGTGTGTAGACAGATCCAGCCAAGCTAGCTTTCCCATTAATTAGATCCTCAGGAGCTAGAAAAAAGGCCTTACACCTCTGATTAACTGCCTACATAATTAGGAAAGTGAAATCAACCAATCGTGTTTTGGTTTTCAACGGATGGGGCCATTTAGTGCAACAAAAATATCACTCCATTCCTTTTTCTGTGACTGACTGTGAATTCAAAACATAGCTTAACCATTAGGTTTCTGTCAGAAATAGATAATAGTGGCAGCCATTCTAGGCCAGGGCTACTTCCTAAAGGAGTCACTGTAAAATTGCAAGTATCTGATGATAGGTTCTATACTTTATTGCTGGAAAGTGAGGAGAATTTTGCCAAATACAACAGAGTTCTAACTTAAAAATCATTGACCCCACCTATATTTCTTGGCATTAACCAAATGTTAATTTTTTAGGCTTTCTTTAATGTTATCGAACCAAGTGTTTTGCCAATAATCTGCTCTAAGAATCTGATGATGGTCCCTTTAAACAGTTTAAATCTAGCACCAGAGAAGTTATAGCGTGTGCACATCTACATTGGCCAGAGTGAAACACTGGAATTTCACCCTTGGAATGTTCAAGCCTTTGATGACCTGAACACCCGAATTTGAACATTGACTATTAGGCATTCTGATATGCACATTTAATAAAATATGCCTTATAATCAGGTGCATTTTTTACTGTAAATCATTATGAAGTTTTAGTGCAATCCAGAAAGCATGTCCTTACACTTGTAGGCTTATTATTCAGTTATTAATATTAGATTTTTCGGGGACTACTATTAATTATATCCTAGCTGTTTTTAAATTATGTAGTCGTGAGATGTGTTGGCCACATACAAACCCCTAGAGTTTAAGAGATAAAAGAATATTAGAGAATTGTTTGCCCTGTCATTGAATTTTGTTGATTTTAGCTAAAAACGTGTCCGTAACAATAGCCTGTGCCTTACATTCTCAGGAAATAAGGCACTAAACTGTTACTGGTGTGGTAATCCTCTTGTCACCCTAGGGGCACATCTTCAGTACCTCTAGTTAGAGAATATTATTGCACCATATTTCATTACAATCACATTTTGTAAGTTGTATTGACTCCACACATCCTGTCTTGTCTCCAGCCTTTTACTTTTATTATTCTGTTTTTCAACCTGAAAATATGTTATGAAAACATACAAATATGTATCTTCTCCCTGGGAAAAACTTGTTTGAGGTACACAACTGAACCTGAAAACCACTGTTTTACCTTTCCACTGTACCATGAATGTTTTTCTGTATATTTGCTGAAGACCTTACAAAATATTCTACCAGCTGAACTAACAGTAGCTCCAGTGGTGGAATATCAGTGCTGAACTAGAAACACTTTCTCAGACTGTAGAAAACCAGTCCTCACTACCTTCCTGCAGAGCTCAGTTCCTACACAAATCTAACTTACCTGATCCTTAATTATTTGGACCAGGTTGGTGGATTTGGGCACAAACTACACACTGTAGGAAGCTAGATCTCCAAGTTAAGGGTTCCATTTACACTAACCTTTCTTCTCCTGCTGCTGGGCAAGTGAAGGTGAAATGCAGAATCTCTCCATCCTTGATGAACAGTTGCAAAGACTGCAGAGGGAGTCATTCATCCATTCTCATGATTTAAACTAGGAAGCACTCCACAGGGCACACTCAGATAGACACAGAGAGAGATTTCATGATGGTGATCTCAGGTTAAAACTGTGATGTACTTGACTACGAGAAAAGTTAGTAACAATAAAAGCTGGTCTTGAGGGCTAAGTGGTACACACAATTAGCATTAACTATGCATATAAGGGAAGACTTCATTACAAAATGCTGTATATCCATTTGTATTTTGGGCATAACAAGTTTTTGAAAAGAGTAACAGCTGACATATAATAAACACATTTTTATTTCTCTAATAAAGGTAATATCAATCATAATATATGTAAACTTGATTCACAGCAAAGTGCATAAAAAATTCTTTAAAGTACTTTACAACACGTTTTGGAACAAAACTTTTTATATAAAACCATGACTACTTTATGAACCATCCAACAGGTTATATTTGTATTTTTATGTTTTTAACATGATTACAAAGTTTTCTGTGATAAAAAAGTATGTAGTACTTTAAAGAACTCTTTCAAGATGGTTCTACATATCATACTATTAGAGCTAGGCTTTCAATTCATGTAGTTTGTTAACACTAAATAAACAGCGATTTGATATACAAGCATGTGTATAAGAAGTGTTCTATTCCTGTTACAAGTTACAAAACACACACACATGTATGTATGTGTATGCGTGTTGTTGCTGTCCAACGAAAACCAATTTTCAATTTTCTACATCATTTCAACACACCAGCTGTCGCTTACGTTATGCTCAAAAAACACTTTGAATAATACCAAAAATAAAATTTACAAAAAGTACAACATACTCATCATAAACTTTTGGGCAATTTTTAACAGATTTAACATTTTCTTGTTAGTTTCTATATGTTCTATATGTTCTTTGTAAGACCAGATAACAACAAACAAAAATAGAAAAAGAAAGAGAAACAGAGAAATAAAGAGAGAAAGACAGAAAGAGGGAGAGACAGAGAGGGAAATAGAGAGATAGCTGCCCAGTAGGAAGTTGTAGGTATGGAGTTAGAGGTGTGGTGAAGGTGACAGGCTCTGGCAGCAGCTGCCTTTCCACATTAGACCACCCTGCTGTGTATGTGAGTATGGCTGAGTATCCATAAGTGGGGTTTTCACTGGAGTGTGCCTTTGTGCATCTGTGTATGCATGTGCTTGTGTGTGTGTGTGTGTGTGTGTGTGTGTGTGAGTGTGTGTGCATTAATATCTATACATCAGAGTGTATGTGTAAACCTGTGTGAGTGTATGTATTAAAGTGCATACATGAGCTTCAGAGTATGTCAGTGTGCATGTGCACCTCTTTGAGTGTGTGTGTGTGTAAGTGTGTGTTGACTGGTGCCAAATTCTGCTCATGCTGTGGAAATGTCATGCAGGCTGCAGGCAGGGAGACTGAGCTCTATCCTGCGGCTGCTTTCAGTGGACACAGTGGGGTCTGACCTGGACACCACTGCACATGCCAGACACACACACATACACTCACACACTCACACACACTCACACAAACGTACACACACACACACACACACACACACACACACAAACAAAGACACATGTAAACCTTTACAGTTATTTACTTACAATAAAATACTGGAGTAATTGTAATTGGTTACTTTACTAAAGTATTATTTTCGTAATACTTTAGTATTATTACTAAAGTATTACCTTTGCTGAAATTGAATACTTGCATTTTTACATTTTCAGGAAAAAAAAAAGCAATCAGTTGAGTCCCCAGTCATTTGAATTTATTGTTTTGGTCCTTCATCTTAAGCACCTGTAATAACTATGTTGTTACACGTGAACAATACATGCAACAATGTAACAACTAGTGACATATTCACTCTTACAGATGGATTACAGTAAAACAGGGTGTGTAAACAGCAGTTCATACAAATGTATTTACACTCTCCCTATAACATGTATAATTAGGTTATAATTAGAGTTACAACTATCAGGATACACTTGTGTAGTTGCATGAATAAAAGCTGAAACTGAAACTGAAGTAAGCTGTGCTACTTCATACTCCGTAACACTGAACATACCAGCAGTAATTTACATTGTTGTTGCACATGTTAATGTGTAACTACACAGTTATTAAAGGTCCTCAATATGAAGTGGGACCATTGTTTTTATTAAAATCTGCAACCAACTTCATATAATTGTATAAGCAGCATGGAACTATAAGTTTGCTTACAATCTAAATAATAACCAATGCTAAAAAATATTCTATATCCTATTCTCTGTGTCTGGAGTAGGCGAGCTCAGCAGATAACTTGGTAATGCTTTCCTTTGCAGTACCTTTAGTTCTAGGTATTAAGTGCAAGGTACAGTCTCCAAAGTGCTCAATCAGCGGGGCACAACTCTGCTCCTGGTTGGCTGGTGTCCAGCACAGTTTGAGGGTTTAATTTCTCAAACACACCCACTAAACCCTAACAGCCCTCCAGGACTGGAGTTGTGCACCCCTATACTAGATCATTATTTTGAGTGTTGACTGGTGCCAAGTTCCTAGGCAGTCTAACTAAATGAAACACCCAGTTAGGTATTAACTATTTAAGTAAGAGTTACAAACTCCACAGTAATGGGCAATTATTTTGGCTAAAGGTACTGGGTAGTTAAATAATGTATAAAGATTGTACACAAATAAATTACAAAGAGTCTTACACTACATATATCTACGTATTACCAATAAACAAAACTGGATCAGTACTTGGAGGTGTTTCTCGTTTACTTTTCATTATTAATCATATTAGTTTACCAAATACAAACCCTATTTCTGGAAAAGCTGGCACATTTTATAAAAATGTAATAGAAACAAGAATCAGAGATTTGTTGAACCTTTATTTAACTGAAAAAATTTTAAAAAGATGCTGTACATTTTCAATAGGAGACAGATCTGGACTGCAGGCAGGCCAGTCAAGCACATGCACTCTGCGTCTAAGAAGCCACGCTGTTGTAGAATGTGCAGAATGAGGCCCTGCATTGTTTCACTGAAACAACCATGGACTATGGAAAAAGACAGTGTCTTGATGGCAGCATCTTGATTTCTCTCTAAAATCCCAATAAACACCTCTGTGTCAGTGATACCTTCACACATAGGCATGTGACCCAAGCCATGGCCACTGATGCCCCCTCATATTGTGTTGGCTTTTCACTTTCTTGGTCAGCCAAAACATTAAAAGATTTTTTTGTACTTCTATCAGTTAAGTAAATGTTCAAGAGAATTAACAAATCACAGATTATTGTTTTTATTGCATTTTACAAAATGTCCCATGTTTTTTAGAAATTAGGTTTATTTAATGTTTTTATGCTCTTAAAAATAAAGATGCCAAACAGAACAAATAAGTATTCTTTGGAACGGTGCCAATGAAGAACCACTTTTGGCTCCATAAAGAACCTTTTTTAGTGAGATGCATGATTATGAATAATCTTTATATATAAAAAAAAACTCTACATAATGGAAAAGTTCTAGACTATGTTTAACAGTATGTCAATGAACGATTTAGAAACCTTACATTTAAAAGTGCATGCATAGCTTTTTACATAACTAATTTAAAACATAGTTTTTCTTTATAAATTATAGTAACAGTATAACAATCTGAGTGAAAAGTAAAATATTTGAAACATTTACAAGAATTTCAGAATTTCTTTTGCGTTATTGACAGTGAGCACTTTAGACTGTGTGGACTTAAGTTTGCACAATCACCTAAGCCAAAAGACTAAAGACTGTACAGGAGCACTAACATCATCACAAATTGGCTTACATGATAATAATGACCTAGAAATAGGTTCTTTAAAATGTTTCAAAAATTCTGAAACTTGCTGTTGTTTCCAGGTTTATATGAAGAATGTGGCCTGTGAGTCTGTAAGACTGTTTCTCTGGAGGGACCAGTAAGAAAATTTGATTATCATGCAAAATGCCAACTATCCACAGATGATTGATCTTGAAGGAAAATTTTAAGTCAATGATTTAAAAAATCGAGTAATCGAATGATCCTGACAGTGCTATGCAGATTTTCATGTGTGCTGGAAGAACTGGATTGTGTGCATGCACACGTGTGTGTGCTTGTGTGTGTGTGGACATTATATGCAGTAAAGCTACGAGGGGCATTAGCCATCAATCCTGGCCATCAAATCACACCCGTAGTCTGGTGTCCCTGCCTATTAGTGCTGAATTCATTTCCCTAAATTAAACCGGACTCTGGGCAGTGTGTGAGTGTGTGTATGTGTGTGAGGGAGAGTGTATGTGTGTATGTGTGTGTGTGTATGTGCTTTTTATATCCATTCGTCCACCTATTTGTCAAAACACACAGTGTGACAGTGGAGTAATACACATTCATTATGGCCGTATGCAACAACAGGCCACATCTATCATTAATTAGTCCAATATCAGGAGAGGAGGAACAGAGTTTGGAGGGGGTGCTGCGTGTGTGCCGTGAGGGTGCTGTGTGTTTGGGGGGCGTCTAGGAGATTTAAAATCTCTTTTTTTGCTTTACACCCCTGGATGGAGAATTAGCACCAGTTTACAGCATCTATGAACAAACTTAATAAGTTCAGATTTTGAACAGATTTTTTCTCCTCACTTCAGGTGAGTCATATGTAAAATCAGGTCTCCTGCAGACTTATTTAGATAGATTAATATTTGTCCTTTTTCATGACTAATGTGCGTCAGATGTAAGCTATGAGTGTAGGATTCTTGTCTCTGTCAAAGTAATGACTCATTTGCTTGTCACAATGAATCCTCCCATTCATTTCACCCTCAGCACACAGGCAGCACATTGAGAACACTGTATGACTTTCCACTGGGGTGTTTTGTCTATTATGGGTGCTGGGGCACTGCGATTAGGAATTACCATGAGAAAAAAGACAGAACTGTATTTAAATTGCTATTAATTTTTCTACTAAATTGTTGATTTTGGCTGGAGAATTAAAAAAATGAATGTCAGTTTATAAATCATATTTATAACATCTAGAAGCTGTGCATGTGATCACTATCTGTGCCACTGGGCATCTCTAACAGTGTTGTGTGGATTTCAACCTCTCCATCAGATACAGTACGCTGCCCTTCGCCAATCAGCAGCACAAAAAACACTGGCTCTATGTTCTGGAGAAAATGCCCTTGACCAATCAGGTTGCCATTGTCAGACAACAGTAAAACTTGACTGATCACATATTCTCCAATCCAGTGCTAAAAAGGGAATTCCACTGATTTTTTACCAGTGCTGCACAATTAAACGTTTGAAATATAAACAAAGTCATTCAGAGAGGTTTGAATTGGAAAGTTCTATTCTACAGAAACTTAGCAAGTCAGAATTGTTCACAATGGTGGTGATAGGAGCCAGCCGTCCGAAGAGTTTAATGCCTCTTAAAGCCCCCTCTAAGAAAGTTATTACAATAGATAATAGTTAATTGTCATGAATACTGTGAATTAGACATTATTTTAAAGTTTCACCTTATTTTACCATCATCACTATTATATTTAAGAACTTAGACAACTCACGTAGGTTGACTAGTTATTTTGGATAGCAAATAAAATGGCTATATTTGTGCTGTAGACATTATAACCCCTGGTTCCCATCACCACCGCTGTAAAGAAATCTATGAGAAAAATAGCAGAATTTTTCAGCGGAATTTAGTGGGTTAGATAATGTAACGTAGCCTGTGGCTGAGGCATTAATTTATATCCATTTGAAAGAGCTCATGTTGAAAAATTAAACGTTAAGTGCAATTCATATTTAAATAGGACAAAGGCCAGTTTTGGTGATCACCCAATGATTTTTATAGTTGTATGCTAGCATATTTTCATGTTAGCTTATGTGGTTTTCCCGGTCTGGTTTATTCCTGCTGTATACATAATGATAATTCTATTTATTATGACATTTCAGCTTCATAGCAACAGCTCTGTATTCATTGACATGCTATTTTGCTAGATGTAATTTATCTATAAAACAATACATTTATAAAGAAATTTGAAAAATGTTTTTTTTTTAAAAAAAAAGAAAATAGTTTTATATGCAAGGCACTTCATGGACTTGACTTGTAATTCAAACTCATCTAAACTCATGTTTAGCAGACTAAAACTTCTCCACAAGGGGATGCTATTATCACTCCAGTAGCTTTTATGTGCATCAATAAAATGAGCTTTGAGAATGTTTTGAAACAGCTGTGGTTATAATATGAGGAACATTCATTTTATCAGCTAGGATGCGGATGACCACAGGCAAAAAATAAAAAAAAAAGCAGGGGTGCTACGGAAGAGTGAACTTAGCATCAGTGATACAGTGTAGATGGGGTACGGCAGCAGAGTCTGGTATGAGACTGACAGCACCATCCTCCCATTCAGCAAAACTGCATCACACCACTGCTTATTAATCAGCTCCTTCACACTGTCACCTGATCATCATTTAATCAAACAATCCACACACACTTCCACTGGTCTGTCCACAGTCCACACAGACTTGTTAGTAGATGAAGCGAACTGTTCTTTATCAGCAGACATTACAAAATGACCACCCTTAAATGGATTAGTGCACTTGGAAAGCCTTTAAAAATGGAGTGTTTAAATTAATTAGGCCTGACTGTGATTAAATGTGCGGATAGTGCTGGAAAGTGGAGCTGCCCACTGGGACTAAAATGAACTGGGCCTGCGGTGCTGCGTCCCCACTGCGCAAGAGAAACGCCACTGCTTTGAAAGATTAATATTTAATCTGCATTTGAGAGAGGCGAGTCTTAATCGAGTCTTAATCTCAATCTGAGAGGACATTTAAAGCACGCCTGGACATCTTTCTCAAAATCACACGCGCCATTACGCCTCGTTTATTTATTTATTTATTTATTTATTGTTTTCTTTCCGACACATCATTCTAATCGCTTTAACAGGTGCGTGTCTGTGAGTGTTTCAGTGTAGACAGGAGAACTGTCTGTGTGGGCTTGTTTTTGTATGTTTTAGCAATTTTAGGTTACTGAGGTTAAGTTTAAGGTTGGGTTTAGAATTGAGAGAATTGTTATTACACACAGATACATATCGTTGCTGTCAGAACTATTTTTTTCTCTGTTTTTGTTGGGGTTATTTTTTGTTTTGTTTTTTTTTTTTGTTTATTTTTAATAGAATTTGAAAATGCCTTACAATTATCTACAATATATTTATAATTATTATTACATATTCTCACATGTTCTTACTTGTATGTAATACATATGGGATGGCCTGACAAGTAATGAAAACAAATGTGTGTGTGTGTGTGTGTGTGTGTGTGAGTATGTATTAGCATGTGTTCACAGGAGAAAGGAATTGTGTGTGTGTGTGTGTGTGTGTGTGTGTGTGTGTGTGTGTGTGTGTGTGTGTGTGTGAGTTCTCTTTTGAAATGTGAACACAGAAACTCTGGCTGTGCACAACAGGCTGTCCAGCACAAGCTCCAGTCGGGTGCTGACTACGTGCACAAAATAATACTAATAATAATGAACCCTGATTTCCCAACCACACCTGACCGCTACGGGGTTTAAAACAGGATTAAAGTGGCACAATTAAGGGTCATGTAGGGAACACCTAATGAGTAAAGAGTGGAACCGATCACAAAGTTAAAAAGCGTGGAATGGGCAGGGTGAAAGCTCACCTCGCTCAGTATCACCACTCAGTGTTGTTTTTACCCTATTCTGACCTGAGCCTGTGACCAGCTCTGCATTTACATTACAGTTAAGTGAAGTGAGTAACACTTTACTTAAATCCAGCAACATAACACTGACATAACATGCCACAAACATATCATGGCAGATGTCAGTGCTGTTATGGCATATTTTGTCAGTTTACCATTACCAGTAATTGTCTTGACAGATGCCATAATGTTTAAAATGTGACACAACCTGTAATAACAGTTTATGTTGCATATTGATTTTTGTCTACTGTAGTTGTCAGTCTTGATATCAAGTAGTATGACATCATTCATGACAATTACCACCAATGGTAACAGGACACTGTTATATAACTGGACATGACCTATCATTACAGCTCTAACAGCATATGTCATCCATTGGAGCTGGGTGGGATGCAAATATTGGAAGCAGATGCATTTGTTCCACAAAAAACTATACTGAGAGAGAGAAAAAAAATATTTTTAAAGTGCAACACAGAGGCTAGCATGTTTTGCTAGTGAATGAGACAGCCTTCCCATTCATGCTGTGTTGTGTGTTGGGTGGCATTGGACCTTCTTTTAGCTTCTGTTAAGGCTTGTGTTGAGGTGCCTGTTGAAAAGTAAAGAGCTTTTGCCTAAAAATTCATGCTATGTTTGAATATCCTCCAATCACCAGCTTTACTGGCCTCAGCTTTCACTTCAGTGGGGCCCCTGACTTAGCTTTCACCAGCTTTGATCTTGAGGTCAGTAATGAGAGCACAATGAATAGCAATAGCTAATTATAACTGTGAAAACTGCTTCTGTATAACTTCTGGTTACAGTAACATACTAGGAGGATTTGGGTTAGCTAACATTAACATTAACTATGCGCAAGTCGTGAAAAAACACCTTGAAACTGCAGCTAATGTTAGCCTCTGGCCACGTCCTAAACTGCATACTGCCACACTAAATAGCATGTAAAAAATAGTGCACCACCATTAGAAGTGCTTTCATTAGTGTAGTATGTTAAGTTCTAGAGTGTGCTTTTTAAGACGGCACCTCACTGTCTAATGTTAACGTTAGTCTCAGTCTTGTATCGCTACAACTTTCTCAGTGTCAACCTTAACATAAATTTATTTTGTCATCTAATTTCAGAAAAAAGACAAATAAAACCATCACAGCCCTATTTGGATGGGAATAGTATTCATGCTTAGTTTAATGCCAGTTTATCTCAGGACCATCTGTAATGTTTTAAACATTTAATTTAGCCATTATTTTGTGTACCCTAACCATTTACCTTTCTGTCTTAAGTGAATGCAGTGCGTCATTAGCATCGCCATTAGCTTAGGAATTTACAACAAACAATTATTTGCTAAGCTAACCACCCCCATAACCCTGTGTTGCTGTGTCTGACAAGTTTTCAAGTCCATCTATGGAATTTTCAATGTCAAATCTACAGTTTATCCAGTGAAAATCTTTTAGGAGTGATGCATCCAGCATTTCAGAATGGAGTAGACAAAAAATCTGGAATGTATTTGTCACATGACAATAGATCACAGTGAAAATTGGAGAAGCCTCATCAAAGAGCAATCCATGTAGTTGGATGTAACAGATCAGCACTGATCATCTGTAAAGTAAGTACGTGACAATACACACTTTAAGCATAATATTTAGTCTGTATGCTCCATTGAGTCTTGTTATACATCCTATGTTTAGGCTGCTCACTGTTCTTTGATTTACTCTAAAGCACTGCAGGTGTAATTTAGTAATAATAAATTAGAGTTTACAATAAGAACTTAGATTAGCAATAAGAGCTGTTTGCCAACTTAGTCACAAACCTTGGAGTAAACATACATATGTTATATGATTTTAAATGTTTAATTTATATTATGCTTCTACACTGTTTAATCCATGTCCTCCATATCTCCTCTCTGTTAAGAAAAGAGGTAAAATTTCCCTTCACCTGCCAAATTTAAGTACTGAAAGCTTTTTTTTAGACATTGTCACTGTTCAGCAGTGTTTCACTGTTTCACTTTTATGCTTGATGGCTTTACTCATTATTTAAAAAAACAATGTTTTGAGTGCTTTTATTTGTACTTGAGACCAAAACAACATCAGTGTTAGGCTACCTATTGAGTTTTTCAGCTCTTTTCATCTGTGATGTTGGTCAAAAGTTAGAAACCCTTATTGTGAGGATTTCACCATGGCTTTAAGAAAACCAGCAGCTCTACTAGCAGTCAATTAAGTTAAATGCATCTAGGTGTACATTTCTGTGTTGGCTGAAAAAAAGGCCTGTTTGCAAAAAAAAAGAGAATAAAAAGATGAATAGTTCCACAAAACATAAGGTACTATAAAAACAGAAAACCAGTATGTTATTATAATTACAAGCTTGCTTCTGTAGCAACATCTTTTATCATTAGTGTCATAAACTTTAGCATGCAAGCCTCGCCGTTGTTTCTGGGAAATTTACATTGCCACATACAATGCGACAAAATATAAATGCATATTTCCTTCCCAAATATTGTGATTCGTCCTTCAGCGACAAACCTAACAAGTGGCATGGTTTGTGCTGGCTCAGCAGAACGCAGGTGATGGCTTTCCCATGATGCATTAGCGCGTGAGGGCTTTAATGAACACCCCGCACTCAGGGTCACCTTTCTTTCGTTTCTGCGAGCTGATGGGCTAAAAAATAAATAAATAAAAAAATAATTAAATAAACAAATAAACAAACAGATTTTTCTTGCTGCCACATGCCTCTCCTCTAATAATCCAATTTCTCACCTTTACCAGAATGCACAGCCCAACAAGGAATCTCATTAGCTTATCTGGCTAAAGGGGGAGAGCAAGAAACTCTCTTTCTCTCTCTCTTCTCTCTCTCTCTCTCTCTCTCTCTCTCTCTCTTTCTCTCTCCCCACGGTAAGATGGATATAAAGCAGTTGGAAGCGAGGGTTTTGCTTATGTACCCATACATCCATGCTCCTCTAGCAGATATGTGAAGAGCTGTTGTGGAAAATAAGCGCTGAAGTCCACGTCATTAGTTTTCCACTTCATAACCTCAGCGGGGGGGTGTTAGAGAGATAATGTACCGTACCACACATGCTTTACTTTTAATTAATAAGAAAAACTGTATTTTCAAACTGAATATTAAATCTAGATTAATGTGAAAAAATCTCTGTACTCTTTTCTTTCCAATTTAAGGCTCGGTTACGTTGCTGTGGAGAACGGCGCTCGACACAGAGAAGATTTATAAATATTTATGATCAAAAAAAGCATGAAATTGTCTCGAGGAACAGAGAGGGAATCTATGGTTTAAAAGTGAAAAGACAAATCGTAAAGGATGGTGTGATAATCTTAACAAAGCAGGTAAACAATGAAAAAACGTGAAGTAAAAGCACAGACAGAGAGAGAGAGAACATCAATCAATTAGGACGTTTCTACAGAGACCCTGGGCAACTACGTTATAGGGATATTATTATATTCAGGTTCTTCTTTGACTCTCAATGAAGTGGAATATTCAGAAAGAACTTTCAACACCTATCACTAAAATAACTTTTCAGTGTTTTCATATTCAATATTGCCTGAAAGAGGAATTCCACTGATTTTTTTTTCTGACTAGTTTGAGAACTTACCAGGTCAGAATTGTTTATAGAGATGGTGATAGGAATCAGACTTCTATAGAGTTTAATGCTTCTGAAAGCTATATCACAGAAAGTTTCACATGAAATTGTTCCAAATGTCCTCCTAATGCCTGAGATATTCTTTTACAGTAGTTCTATGATAAGGTTTTGGCCTAAAACACATTTTGTTTTAATTACATTTATGGTGGAGAGGTACATGCAGGGCGTTCAAAGGCAAGATAGTCCCCAAAGAAACCTTGGATTACCATCATTATATTTTACCCTGATCAGCTTTTTTTATGTGCAATCACTAGTTGTTTTACATAGTAAATAAAATGCCTATATTTGCATTTTCACCTTTGTGTGGTGTTGATGTGTTTGTTACTCAGTGGTCTGGTGGACCCACCACATTTGTTTTTTTAAAATCAATACAGCCATAAAAAATTATGAAAAAAAAACAGCTGTTTAAAATATCACAAGTGGTCAGCGTAGGTTCTTCTTTAGCAGCTGTAGCCTGTCAGCAGCCTGTCCATGTTGTCCACCCTCACACACACACACACACACACACACATATACAAACACATACACACACACATACAAACACATACACACACTAACAGCAGGCCATGTAGGAGGAGAACAGCGTGAAGGGACACAGCACCTTTTATTCCCTGCAGGTTCACCCCAACACCACATGTATAATATAAATGTGTAGAGGGGTGAACAGTGTGGAGTCATTGAAATTGTGTTATTTTATATGTTCTTCACAGAAAATGAGTAAAAGCCAAGGAATCTGAGGTTAAAATAATAATAAATCATTTTTTCTTTTGGTAAACATTGAAAATCACACAATGGATGACATCACAACCCCTGGTTTTTATTACAGCCGCTGTCAAGACGTCTGAGTCGATAAGTTTCCCTAGTATGGTACATTTTACATCAAGTCACTCTGTAGGACTTTGCTACTATCTTGAATAACTAATGTTGGTAAAATTGGTGGAATTCCCCTTTAATCCAGACTCTGAAGACCGTCTGTGCAGCTCCGTTGAAGTCTGGCCCTGCAGAAACCTCTCTCTGCTGTCACCCAAGCTGAATTGACAGTGACCCAGTGGTGCTGTTGAGTTTGATGTTCTTGTCAGAACTGTTCTAAAGTCTTAAACAATCTCTGTTTTGATCTGCTCAGCCTCGCAGCAGAAAATTCCTGCTCCTGCACTGGCCCAAAAAAGGCCTAACCCACTTCACTCTCCACCCTCAGTAAGCCTTTACTCTTCCAACAAATGTCACTCATTATTAGACGGACATGGCCAGGTTGGGCTCATCTGCACTTCTAACATCTCCTCTCTTCTCTTCATCCTTTCATGCTCGCCATTAAAGATGGTTTTGAGACACAGTGTAGTGCTACTGTGTGTTAGTGGACAATCTAAACTCTACATAATTGTGACAGTAGGTCATAACATCAATACTGATACTGCAGCATGAGGGTAACACTGACCTTAAAACTGTTCACTTATTACTGCAGGGTATTAATGATGGCACAAGTGGGGATAAGTCGGTATATGATTACCTGAAAGTTCTGTTATATATTTGCTTTAACTAGATATTATACAACGATTTTTTAGCAGTATACAAAAGTTTGGGCACCCTGGTCAAATTACATTAAGCAAATATAGTAAAAAAAGTACACATCTTCTACAGAGAGCACACATTACTGTTTATTTGCTGAATTTAGCATATTGGGAAAAATGTTTTATGTTTATAGTTTTGTGTGATGCCCTGTATGTAACCCCTTAAATGGCCAGAGTGGGCCCACCAGCAGGCCCAAAGTTTTATTACACACTTCTATAACCTAAGTATACCTTGACCAGTTTGCATTGAAGTCCCTGTATTTACTGAATAGTAAGCATTAGTATGTAATATGTCTGAGATTTTGAGGTGTTAAAATAAAGGCATCACTAAAATATAAATAAAGCATAGTTTAACTTTTAGTGTAAAAAGTTGTACAAAATAAAATAAACAAAATAACTGATGGATTTGTTAGTATATGTTTTTTTGTTGGAGGAATTGACTTGGTGGCTATGTTTGCTATATCGAAGCCTTAGGAATAGTAGTGCCTTTGAGCATTATATAATTCTTATTTGAGTCATTTAAAAGTTTGGAATCACTTGCTATATTAAAAATTGTTGTAATTTTTTAATACCTTTTATAGTATAGACAGGAATACTACAATCTAGACACTGGAAGGTATTTGCTTATGTTTTATGTATGATTTCAATCAATATGTTTTTGTGAACAGCGAGAAGTTGTTAAACAATAAATAATATACTGTAATTATCCATTCACAGTTATCTTCCTTGAGATTTGATTACCACATTTCAAATATGAGTAATTCTGGATTTTTACAGCTTTCTCAATCATTTTACAACCACCTGCAGCTCTGTTTTTCAGTCTGGGCACATCTAACATTTTTTCCTTATTTGCAGCTTTCTGAAATTAGCTGAAACCTATAAAGCTGTAGCGTAGCAGCATTTTACTAGACTCATTTTATATCTGTTCCTGCAATAAAATTGATTGTACATTCCAAACTTGACCCATATGTTCATTTTCCGCCATAGACATTATCAAAATATATGAAAAAGTGTTATGATGTGTATACTGTTTTAAGAAGCTCAAAGCTATTCATGAGCTGACTGCTGCTCTGTTTCAGCGGCTCCCCATTGTGGACATAAGCAAGAGCAACTCAAAAGATCATTTGAATTTTTGTTTTTCCATAAACCACAGACATATGCTCCAGTGTGTGTTATGTTGTTCTCTATAGATTCAGAAGGAATCAGGCTATGAACAGTAGTGACAAAATCTCTGTATGTACACAGGCGTGTGCTTCTGCGTGTGTGTGTGTATGCATGTGAGTGCGTCTGTCTGTTTCCCTCCTGTTGACAGAAGGTGACGAAGCATTTGGCAGCAGTGCTAACTGACACATTAGCGGTTTGCATGAGTTTCCACAATTAATGCGTGTTAATTTTTAATTATGCTAATTGCATCTGAAACGAGCCGAGAGGTTGTGGGAGGACAGCTGTGCGAGACACAAGCAGAGGAATCATCTCCTCTAAACAAACAACAGATACATGGCAAGCCTTACATTCAATCTGAGACAGTGGTGTGAAATAAACATCACTGCAAAATCATGATAAAATAGACACCCTTCACTTTTCAACATGCTGAACCAACTTAATACAGAAGGAACTGACAGTCAGATGACTCTAATTAAGAAGAGGAAGCAGTAGAGCCCTCTGCTTATAAGAATGATGCTCTACTACTTCTATAATTAGTATTATTAGTAGTAATACAGTAATAGTGTTAATAGTGTTAGTAGTGCTACTCCTTTGAAAATGAAATATGTTCTATTAAAGTAGATAGTAGTGCTGCGGTACAGGCAAAATTCAATATCACAGACAATAGTTTTCCAGATAATCTTTAAGTGTGCAATGATAAAGCTACTGAACACAAGTTTTACTATTTTATACTAAACGTAAGGCGGCACGGTGGCGCAGTGGGTAGCGCTGTCGCCTCACAGCAAGAATGGCCTGGGTTCGATTCCCGGCCGGGTGACCAGGGTCGTTTCTGTGTGGAGTTTGCCTGTTCTCCCCGTGTCTGCGTGGGTTTCCTCTGGGTACTCCGGTTTCCTCCCACAGTCCAAAAACATGCAGTCAGGCTGATTGGACATGCTAAATTGCCCCTAGGTGTGAGTGTGTGTGTGGATGTATATGTCTGTTTGTCTGCCCTGCGATGGACTGGCGACCTGTCCAGGGTGTATCCTGCCTTCCGCCCGATGACAGCTGGGATAGGCTCCAGCACCCCACCGCGACCCAGAAGGATAAGCGGTTTAGATGGATACTAAACGTTTCTGCTTGTAACACTGCGCCAAAGAGATCTTTACACATTACTTTAAACACTAAACAGACACAAATCAAGTTATTAGAATAAAAACAACTTGGCAACTGGTTTGGATTACTACTGGTTTATATCATTATATTATGGATATAATGGTTATTATCTATTCAATACAGTAGTACACAAAAGTTCCAGACACCTGAAAAATTCGAATAAAAAAGCTCAAAAATCATAAATGTTAGAATAAGTAGAAACAACATTAATGAAATAAGAAGTGATTTTACATATGTCAATGTGTTGGTTTAACCATTTTCAAACCTCTCCTTGAGGAAGCCCCGTATTATCTGTAGTTATCATCCAGTAGCTTGTTTGGCTCAATTAATACTTCATTATGTTGAATCCAGTGTGCTGCTGATGGAATTTAATAAATCCAATGCAATGGCCGGGGTGTCCAGGAGAAATCTGAAACCAAATATTGTTCTTCAAGCTACCACACAACATATCTATAATTGTTTTTTCTTTTATTTTCTCTATATAATAGTAATAGTAATAATAGTGTTTTTTTTTTCTGGCAAAACAGACTTGTTGTCAAGATTAATGGTTTTAAACAATATGCTTAGGTGCCCAAAACTTTTGCGCAGTCCTGTTTATCACTGAAAGATTGATCAAACTGGAAAGCAATGTCTTGGTATGTCAACATCATGGAGGACCAGTACAGTCAATATATCATCCAGCACTAGTAGATCTCAAAATACATATAGATTCCATTGCAATATTTTCAGTATTGTTGCTGTAGGAGCAAAACCTCTAAAATGATTCATTTTCAGGAGAAAAAAAAAACTTTTACTGTTAAAAAAGTAAAGCATTTTTCAAGTAGTTTTTGACCTTTTCTATTGAGAAGGCCAACTATATGTAAATATGTGTGTAAGCTTCAAATAAAACATAGAACATCTTTTAGAAGCCTAAAACATCTACATTTAATATCGAACAGCCAAAAAATGTTCATGTGCATTGCCATTAGCTTAGAGCTAACAGACTAGACACCTGCAGGAGCACTACCAGAAAATAGCATTAGCATAAAGGTGTTTGTGTCTTTATTTTTGACCGAGTTTTGATGTTTATAGCCTGAACTGAAGGCCTAGCTCTAACAGTCATGATTCTCCACTTGATATTAGTAGAAGTAGTTCAGTCTAACAGCTCTTCAATTCTGCCTGTAGAAACTTGTGTGTTCTTGAAGTTGTTGCAAGATTCACATATTCCACAGTCAGCTAAAAGGCTGCTACACATTCCCTTAACCCCTTAAACGGCCAGGCCCAAATTATGACTACACACTTCTATATCCTAAGAATAGCTCAGGCTGTTTGCATTGAAGTCCCTGTAGTTACTGAATAGTAAGAGTTAGTATGTAATAAGCCTGGGATTTTTTGAGGTTGATTAATCAGCCTGATTGAAATGTTAAAAATCCAGGTAGACAATGTGAATGTAGCAGTGAAACTTGCTAAGCCCTGACGCTTCTGTGATTTTTACAGCATTTTACAGCAATTCTAATGTAAATATATCAAACAGTACTTTGAGATCATGGAAAAAAATCACTCTGTGTAAGAAACTGCCTCAGAAAACTTGAGAAGCCCTAATAGTACAGTAAGCACTAACTTAAGCGACCTTTTTTATTATTGTTAGAGACTCGACAAAAGCGTCTAATACTGGTGCTCCTGACTTGAAGAGAAATTGTTCAGGATGCTTGCTAAAGATGTAAAAGAGATCTGAGGAGATTTCTTTGCAGAGCTGTAAGAAAGCGCTTGATAATGTCAGCAGGGTCCTCATTAGTCACCACGATTTTCATCACCCACAATGCATTTACACAAACGCAGGACTGAGAATTCTCACGAGCTCCTTCACAACAGCGAGTGTGAAAACTCTGTTCCTCGTCGTACCATTTCTGAGACGGAGAGGGGGGGGGCTCTCACCTGGCACGCAACGTGCACACGGCCAGACACAAGCAGCCTCGTCTCGTTTCAGCCATTAAATATATGTAAATGAAGAGACACACCAGAGAGCTTGGGCATAATAGCGCGCACGAGGGAGAAATGGATCCTGGGTAGTGATTAATTCATTTGATGATGCCTCTAGTGAGGAATTTTAGGTCACAAATGAACTGACAGGATGACAAATTACCATTTTAAGGAATTTACTGGGAATCATTAAGGAACAATTGTCAGGTAGTTTGTGGCAGGCTGAGGGGATGGGATAAATGTAGATCTTTTTTCCCCCTTTCCTTATCTGAGATGTAGCATTAATTATCTTTTTGTGCAAATCTTCTCCACAGTGCTTGTCTGATTGGGTGTAATGCATGGAGTAGTTCTGTCTAAATTGTAAATTCATTTAGAGGAGGATTCTGCACAATTAAATTGCTAGACAGCGGGGAGGCAAGGAGGTGAAGCCAAAAGATGGGGGGAGAAAAAGGAAGAGGGAGAGAGAGAGAGGCAGCAGTCTCTGTGTCTGTCCAATGAGTCACCGGGCCGTATCGGACCTGCTGTGATTTTATTTGAATGTTTACAGTTTAGTCTAATGCACAAATGAAGCAGAGGAAGACAAAGCTTTTGGAGGCTACTGTGATCAGAATGCACACGCTGCTTCTATTGCACTGCCTCTCCAGCACAGCGCTCTTTGGAAAAGCTAATTCATTTTGCGAATAAATGAATGGCTTCTATTCCATACTGTGTCACTAATCTTAAACAAAGACATGTGTCACATTCTGTTCATAGGCCTTCAAACCTTTACCCTTAAATGTGTATAAAGCTTTGCTATTACCAGTTATAACAATGTAACAGAAAATGTATTTGTCATTCACAACTCATTGAAACAAGCACAGAAACTATATATATATATATATATATATATATATATATATATATATATATATATATATATATATATGCATATCTGGCACCTCACAGCAAGAAGGGCCTGGGTTTGATGCCCCAGCCAGGGAATGTGGAGTTTGCATGTTCCTGTGTCTGCGTGGGTTTCCTCCGGGTGCTTCGGTTTCCTCCCACAGTCCAAAGACATGCTTTCAGGCCAATTGCAGATGCTAAATTGCCCTAGGTGTGAATGTATATGTCTGTGTGTCTGCCCTGTTTCCTGCTTTCTGCCCAATGAACACTGGGATGGGCTCCAGTACCTCCATGACCCAGAAGAATAAGTGGCTTAGAAGATGGATTGATGGATATATTACAGTACTGTAATATACCCAATATACTCAAAACATCACTTATATAGATATAATAAATATTATAATAAATATATATGTAATATGTTAATATCTTTTTTGAAATGTAGTGTGTTACCACCTTATACAGCCTTATAGCCTTACATAGGCCTTAATTACATTACTATACATTACTATACTGCTCTTTTTGGAAGACTTGCTTTCATTTTTCAAAGAAATCTGCAGAGATATTTTACTACACCTCCAAAGTTCAGTCTTAGAATTTGATTTAGCATTTTTTGCTTCTCACGGTCCACATGAGTGATGTTGAGTGCATTCAGTGATGTTGAGGTCTGGAGTCTGGGGTGGTCAGTCCGTTGTTCTGAGGACACCTGCAGCTTCTTCGTTTGATTTGTCTCTTTTCCTCAGCACGGGCTTCTTGACAGCTGCACATCCTTTCAGACTCATAGCACTGAGTTGTCTTCACAGTGGATAGATGGACAGAAACAGCTGTGAATGTTTTCAGATCTGAAGCAAGAGTGGAGCGTGAATTTCTCGTCTCTTTTAAAGATGAAAGCTTTAAGCATTTTTTTATTCAGTGGTGGTCTATCAGGTCTTGTGTGGTTGTTAGGAGTCCAATTTTTCTCAGTATCTTTCAATCAATTTTTTTTGAATTCCAGTTTTGGAAACTTCTGAAATGTTAGCTTCTACTAAACAACGGTTTTGATAGGAAATCAAATATTGTAAATATTTAATTAGCACTGTAAATCTGATGTTACGACATACATTATCTAAACCACTTATCAATCTGGGTCATTGGGGGTGGTGCTGGACCATATCCAAGCAATCATTGGGCTGAAGGCAGAAAACATACTGGACAGGTCACCAGTCCATTGCAGGGCGGACAGACAGACATATATATTCACACCTACAGGCAATTTACCTGGAGGAAACCCACGCAGTTACGGGGAGAACATGCAAACTCCACAAAGAAAGGACCCTGGTTGCTCAGCCGATGAACCGAACCCAGGCCCTTCTTGCTGTGAGGTGACAGTGCTACCCACTGCCTCTGAAGTTCTTTGTATAACAAAGTATAAAAACATTTTACATCGTAAGGTTTGTCTAAATATTGAACATTTCAGTAGGATGTTGTGATCTTCTTCAAAAATGAAGTTTTTGAAGTTATCCCTGTTATGGTGCCAATGACCTGCCTATTATACTTCTTCATGGGGACCTTTAAAATCTGGAAAAACCTTCATCTGTCCTTCCACAAAACATCTGTCACATCTATCACGCTGCACCTCGTCTTCACAGAGTCTAGAATCAGTAACAGAACTAACTGTAACCACTCCCATTAGCTGCCCTGTGACAGACTCGCCATGTTGCTTCGATACAGAACGAGACAGATAGTCTGTGCTGCTTCTCACTGACACAACCAATTAATTCATTAATTAGCCCTAAACAGTTACAGTACAGTGAGGCCCCAAAATCATGCTTTATATAACAGATGCTGTGACATGAGCGACTTTCAGTATGGACTGGCTTTTCCTGTTTGTTTTAGTGTGAATGAGAGAGAGAGGAACTGACAGGATGAACGAATATTTTTCCCATCCCCTCTGCCCCCCCTAAACTAGGGGAGGTGTGATAAATGTCCCTGACGTGGTGATGCCACATTAACATGTAGAGATACAAGATGTCAGGAAGAGCCGTAATTAAGCAGACACTGAGATAACCCTGCCCCCCAGCCTTAGGACGACTGCACCACAAAACGGAGCTGTTCTGGCCTTTATTCTCACTGAGCTTGAGTTAAGTCTCCAAACATGACAGATTCAGTTGGTAAAATGATTGACTGAATAGGAGAGCATTCCAATGGCAGGCAAACTTTATTTTGATGGAGCCCTAAAGCTTATCTGCAAATGATCAAATTGTTACTACAATATGATTCAACCTCTATTGTCAGATTTGTCTGAAATTCATCTTGCAGCTCCATTACTGCAGGTTAAATCAATGTCAAAACTGCAAGATAATATTGCACACCTAGATATTTGTATATAAGACATACTTTGCTTTATTTTTCTTATTGTGAATTATTAATAGAAGTGGATGTGTATCAGGAATCAGTCTTCTTTGTATTATTAATAACAGTATTTTGGTTGCACTAATCTACTAATCTATTAACACCCCGTCATCATTGTCCATTAAAAGTAGAATTATCTTTTTTTTAATGAAATTATCTAAATTTACATATTCCTGAGTTTTGTCGTCATTAGTATATACAACACGAACAACAGTGGAGAACCAACACATTCTATTTCACATTCATCACAATTATTTACATTCACCTAACATACTCTATTAGTATTACACCAGTGGATGAGATGGAAGTTAATACTTAACTGAATTCATTTCTGACTGTAAAATATCAAGTTAAATGGTATTAAATGGCATATGTATGGGGTCTATACAGATGTTTTAAAACAAAAGTGTACTTACTGCATCCTTGGTGCTTTGGCCATGTTTATGTGCAACTAATATGGATCTAGTTTACTTTTTGTTGCCTAACAAGTTAACTGGTAACACTCAGTGTTGAAAGTTGTGAAAACTCAATAGATTATCAGTAGTGTTAGAGTTACGATTATGTCTTGGGTTGAGGTTAAGTTTGGGGTACATCTTTAGGGAAATGTTTAGTTGAATAATTTAGTATAAAAGTATAAAAGTTTAGTCAGTTAAAGATGCATCACTGAGATAGAAACAAAGCCAGATTTCTTTACAGTGGTGGTGGTAGGAACCAGTGGTCGCCATATCTACAACACAAAGACAACCCTTTTATTTGCTATCCTAAATGACCAGTGAACCTACACATCTTCTGAGTTTATATCTATAGTGCTGAAAACAGTAAAATAAATGTACAACTGAAAAAAAAAATTGGTGGGGGGTGATTATTTTGAATATTTTGCCTTACAGTGCCCTGTGTGTTCCTCTCTGTCATGAAGTGCTTTAAATCTTTTTGTTTTAGGTCAAAGATTTACATAAAAACTACCATAAAACAATGTCTCAGGCATCTGACGGTATATTCATAACAATTCTATATAATAGCATCCTGTGATTTCAGCTTTCAGAGGCATTAAACTCTTCAGGTGAATGGGTCCTTTCACCTGCCCTGCGATGGACAGGCGACCTGTCCAGGGTGTATCCTGCCTTCCGCCCAATGACAGCAGGGATAGGCTCCAGCACCTCACCGCGACTCAGAAGGATGAGTGGTTAAATGATGTGTGTGGGTCCTTTCACCACAGCTGTGAACAATATAACCTGGTAAATTACTCTAGAATGGAACATTTCATGTCTAATCATTCTGAGTGATTTTTGGGACATCTTAATTAGTTAATTATGCAGAAACTTTGAATAATTGATGTAATTCCTCTTTAAAGTCAAGGTGACTATCGACTAAGCATCTACAGCGGGCCATCAAAATAAAAGGTTTCCCAAATGATACACTGAAAAAATGGTCCATGGAGTTTTAGGCCATCCTAAAAGCACTGTCCCAGCTTATTGTCTACTTTCTCTCAACTTTAGGTACATCACTTGTAACGGTACACTTCTAATGGATGTATTATATTTCTGTCTGCTTTATTTCTCCACTCTGATCCACCTTTGGTCAATTACCTGCTGGCCTAAAACTACTTTAAAGATGGAAGGAAATTCCTCGATGCTCCCAAAAACAGTACACGTGAAGCTCCAGATTTATCATGCGGAAAGCCTTCATCGCCACCCCCATCACCATCATCATCCCCCTCAGCCCTGAATACATTAAAGGAAATATCACTGGGCTAACGTGGCGCTGGTGGGCGAGATCTGGGTTACAGCGCTCATGGGATTCTTCCAATTTAATCTGATGAATGATGACTTCAGCACACCATAGATAGAATCACCAAGCCCAGGTCAGCCTGGAAGAACAATAGACAGTCAGGTTACGTCTAGAGTGCCAAAGAAGGCCTAATTTTACATTTGGGTGTTGTGGCTTTCAAGTTGTAAACTAAAATGAGGAGACTTTGCTTTGAAAAGTTTATTCTCAAGAGGAATTATGCCTTTTTTGCTGGCCTCTTCTTGCTCTTGCACAAGTCAGAAACTGATATATTGATTTTTTAATGAGGTGGTTAATCACTTGTCAGGAACTCATGCTTAGCACTTAAGAGGAATAAATCCTAGCTCATTTTTAAAAGCTCCAATCAGGCATCACTGTATACTACTACCACTACTACTACTACTACTACTACTAATAATAATAATAATAATAATAAAGCAATGGTGCATCTACTAAAACATACCATATGTGATTTTATGTATTTTTTGGGGCTCAGGAAGATAATTCAAATTGAAGATTGATGATCAGGGTGCAATATGTCTACTGTTAATAATCAGTCATAATTGACATTTACTGATTTAGCAAATCTTTCAAATGATGAAAGAATGACCGAACCTCCTGATCTGACCTTAAGTTGACCCCAAACATGTAAAAAGAAATTCATGTTTAAAGAGCACAAGCACATCAATATACATTATGTGTTACCATAGACACAATACAAGACATGCAGTACTGTGCAAAAGTTAGAGATCACCTTTTATTTAGTTAGTTTCCTTTCAAAACAGCCAGTTATTCATTTTTACTGAGATATTTCTAAGGAGGAGTAGATGTAAACACACAACTTAATCCACTTGCATAAGGAAGGGAAAAATCAAATGAAAACTAGACTTCAAAAATTATTATATGTTATAGAGAAAATGAGACTCTTAACAACTACAAAAAACTGTTCTCATCAGATAAACAGCACTTAAAGCTTTCGTCTTTGAGAGAGAAGAGAAAATCAAGCTGCTTCAGATCTGAAAAATCCACAGGTGTTTCCGTCCATCCTTCCACTGTGAGAAGACAACTCAGCACTATGAGAGGATGCGTAGCTGCCTTACAAAATGAAATCTGAACAAAAAAGAAAAAGTGTCAAATCAAGCAAAGGAGCTGCTGATGTTTTCAGAACAATGGACTGACCACCCCAGAGTCCAAAAACGTGAAATTCTATTTAGCTGCTGAACACATTTTTTCTTAAAAATGTTTTTTGCTTTTTTTCCTGAGGCCAAAAAATGAATGGCAGTTTTGATGGGAAATTAAATAAATGAAAGGTGGTCTCTGATTTTCGCACAGTACTGTACAATAAACTACATATGCTTTAGCCCAATGAGCATTTGCAATATTTGACATACACAAACTAAATATGAATGAGTGTACTCCGAACTTGTCCATAACCTGTCTGTAGTAATGCTTATGTGCTGGAGACGTCTCAGATCAGAGCGTTATGAAGAGCGCAGGGACTGAAAAATGCACTTTTCTGTAACCCGTCTCCTGTCTGCTGCTCTCAATCCCAAACATCCTCCATGACTTCTCACCAGTCATGATCAGAGGTGAGCCGCACCCAGCATGAAAGTGACTGTTCACATGTTTCAACAAACACTCCTCACTTTTACAGTCTCCACTACTGGCCTTATGCACACATTACACTGCTGTCCAGCACATACAGCAACTGGGCTGGCATTTTCAAATTTTGTAAAAAATGTACATATAAATAAGATACACATATGAAGGTTTGGTGATTTAAATTGTCAAAGTTATATAAATGATCTTGTCACAGTAAGACACATGGTTAATTGAAGTCTTTTTTATTTCAGGTCTTGTTCATATTATCTGTCAATACTGCCTTTTCAGCCTTTTGTCTTATCTGTATATTGCACCTGAAATAGAACAAAAAATATAGAAAATATTTCATTCAGTGATTTCTGTTGTTTCTCAAGCAGTAAAAACTTTGAACACTTGAAAACAAGATTTATTATTTATTGCATTTTAACATTTTACATACTTATTTACATTTTTAATTATTACATGTAAAATTTAGATGTGAAAATATAAAAAATATATTCACAGTGGTATATGTAATGTAAATGTAAACTTTGAACAACCCCCAATCAAATTACACATATTGTTGATTTTCTAAGTGAAAATAAGTTAACACATCTACAGAGATCATCTACTACATCTATCTCTACAGAGAACACACTTAAAAATGGCCATTTTCTGCCAAATTTAGTGCACAATTTCTATTTATTTGCTGAATCTAACATATTGGAAAACAATAAAACACAAAATCAAAAATGTGCCATAACGTTTGCACAGACCACTTTTTAATGTTTATTTTTCTCCCAATATCTTAATTTCAGCAAATAAACAGTAATCATGCATTAAAATGTACAGACGTGTGTTCTCTGTAGATGATGTGTTGACTTATTTTCACTTGGTAAACTTTTGTGTACAACTACATAAATTACCAAATCATTCTTTACATGGTTAAAAACATTTAACGAATCATTACTTCTCACTGAGCTACCGATGAGCAGTTTGCTAATGGAAAGAACTGTATGCACAAGTAAGACAATGAGCTTCTATCATAATTACAGGTCTCTTTAGTGAGTGATTATAGCCTACTAGTGTGGGTCAATTACAATTTACTGAATCTGTCAATTAATCAATTAACCAGTAAAACCAATCAAGCGTCTAACTAAAACAACAGCAGAAACAATCATTTTTGTCCATAACAACCCTGAAATACTTAATCATTAGCATTTGAAGAGCTGGTTTGCTGGATAAACCATTTAAATAATGATACGTCTCTCTCCGAGCCTCGTTGCACCCGATCAAAGATAGACGGCCAGTTAAAAATGAAATCAGTGGAATGTCAGCGCTTACAAAAGGAACAAAAGGGAAGGAGCTACGTGAAATCGTTTGAAAGAGAGCGGCTTGTCCATTGTCTCTCCGGCACGATGTGTTTGGGGAATAACAAAAGCTGGCTGGCTGCAATATGCTGCGCTTGAGCACGGCTTTGATTAACCTATGCTCCCGAGCACAGTATCATTGCCTATTGACCTGCCGGAACTTTCCACGGGCTCCAGTGCAAAGGTCTGTGGTGCAGGGAGATGGCGAGGTAATGGGCGGGGGTCTAATTGTCTGTTCTTTGTAAGCTGAAGTTATCGGCAGCTGCCAGTGTATCAAAGGCTGAGGCGCCACCCCGGCACAGCCAACCAGAGCACACTAATTGCAATGGCCTTTTCATCATCTCCAATCAACCACTCTCACCAGTACGCAGAGGAAGCAAGGGGCAACCACTCACACACACACTGACGCACACATTAGAGAAGGAGGGCCAGGGAACACCAGGCAAAACAAGCATGTCCGTTTTACTCTCGATGGACATAAGCACAACTCTCATTCCCAAAACCCATCACACTTTCATCTCCTCTCAAATCTCCACAAGCCTATAGAGATTAAAGCAAAGCAGACTGAAGTAAGAGCAAACTTCAGGCTTCATGATGGCCACTTGTGCTGTTTTTAGAAGTGGGGAACCTTCAAGGCCTTCTAAGCCTTTAAAGAAGGTCTAATGATTCCCAGGAACTAAAACAAATACACATCTGCAGTTTTTATGTAATAGAATCATTACTTGTATTTTTAACTCTGCAGATATTGTACTAATACTCTTATTTATACTATTATACTATTATTTTTCAAGTTTTGGTTGGAAACTTGAGGAGCTGGACAGAAGGGCTTACTTGTAAAGGCTGATTTATACTTCTGTGTATCTGTAAATATATCGCTGTGGTCGGAAGAAAACCTTATATCTCCATTTTGTCATTTCTCAGGTTTTGATATAATTTGAAAATGCCTGTAGCTCTCTACATTGTGTATAAATTTCATGAAGAATGGACCAAAATGACTTGTAAAAAACTCTGGTTCCATAGACTTACATTAAAAGTACAGTAGTTTTTTTTTCGTTTCCTGTAAAGTTACCATTTTGGAGATAAGTGGTTTTCTTCCGACAACAGCGATATGCTGGCGTGTGGAGACGTGAATGTGTATGCTAGGGGGAAGTGTCCATGTCACAAAGTAGAAAAATAAAAAAAAAAGTCTTGTGATTTTGCTCACTTTCTCCAAAAATGCATACTTACTTTACTATTTTTGTATTATTATGAAAATGGGTTGTATAAATGCTTGTATCACACCTTTTCTGCCAGTCAGCACTCAAACTGCTCCATTTCATTTCATGCTAGTTTGTGTCCAGCATCGTTTGAGTCTTGTAAGGCTGAAACACTATCAGAAAGCCAATCTGCATTTTCTTGACACACAGATCTGTAGATTCATACATGCGTAGTGGAGATTTTGTAGATGAGCTCCTTGTGGCCCCTACGAGCCTCTGTGAGTTTGCTTACAACAAGCCTTTTGTGTGCATCTCAATACATTTACAAAAGTATAAATCAGCCTTCAAATTAGCTACCATTTTAATCAGGATCTGACATTGGATTCAACGATCATGTTTTAAATGGGTGGGACTACTTTGCAAGAAAAAGTGCCCAAAATCACTTTTTTTCTGAGATTATTTAACAGCTTCATATTGCTTGAAACAAGTGTGTGATGATTTGTGTATGCAGTTTGCACAATGTTGATTGATGGAGCACAAGCCAGAACCTGTTCACTACATTAGCCTCGTAACTCTAGTGTTTTGGCTGATTAACTACATTTGATGTAAACTGAAAAATGTAAGCTTTAAAACTAAAAACTATAAAATTATATATATTACTGTAACTAAAACTACGCACATACCTCTACTGTGATCAGTTGGACAGATGCATCTTAACGTATTGCAAATGTACAGAAAATATCTACTGTGCTTACACTGCATATGCGGCACATATGTACTTCATAACCGCACACAAGTTAAATATTGATATCATTTTGTGTATTTGGTTCTGAATTGCTGTGGGGATTTGTGTTACACATGCTGAAATGCAGAAGAAGGCCTAGACTGATACATGTCTGCTTGGACAAGCTGCAGTAAAGGTTGGTTTATTTTGAAATAGAGAGTCTGTGAGTGGATGTAATGAATAGTGCATGAGTTAATGAGTGAACTGACTGGTGTATGTCCATGGAATGACTTCAGGATTTATCTCTTGAGAATTCAAACAACAATAAAAAATGGCTGACACACTATATAGTATACAGCTCTGTGTAAACGTCTTAGGCACCAAAGCAAATTGTTTAAAACCATTTCTCTGAGAAATAAGTGGATTTTGTAAGTCAAAAAGTCTACATAACTTTAATATTAACAAGTAACAATAACTTCATGTTTGCAAAAATGTAGTTGATATGTTATGAGCTAGTTAGAAGCACACAGGTTTCGTTTCAGATTTCACCTCTTCGCCCACAGCCATTGCATAGTTCGCATTGTTCAAATCCACTTCCGCCACACCTGATTCCATTTAAACATACATTACAGACATACATAAAATCACTACTTATGGTATTACTATTACTTGCATTTATTCCAATTTCATTTTTTCCCGGCAAACAAATGCTTTTTGCTAAATACCTGTGTTCAATATATTTTTCTCAGGGGCCCAAAACTTCCACACAATGCTGTATGTCATACGGAGTGAGTCAGAAACCAGCTCCCATTTGACTTCCTATGTTGACACAAGAGAAATTCCTTGTACTTGGTGTAGTTGTTGAATGAAAAAGATTCAGATTGTGATTCTCTCCTCCGCACGCACCTGCGAGTCCTAACCCGATTTGAGCGGCCGTTTAGGCAGGGCAAGGGGGCTGTGGGGCACGGGCAGCAGGGTGATGGGGGAGGGTTGGGGGGAGTAGGGCTGCTGCAGAGGGCTGGCAGGCAACTGGCCCTCCTGACGGGAGATCAATAGCGGCCGGTCAGTGGCAGCAGCCTGACTGCCATGGCTGACAGGGGTCCGCACGCTGTAATTGGATCAAAGATGCAGGCAGTCGCCAGGACTCACCCTAACCCCTGCCCTGAGACCCCACCGTATACACACACACACTACAGCCCCCCTTCAGCACTGTCACAGCTGTCACATGTCATCCCAAAGCCCCGGTGTCACTGTGGGAGGCTTTAGCATCCTTCCTCTCTCTTATTCCCTCTCTCTTTCACTCTGTTTCAGTGCTTCCTCTCCTTATTTTCTCTCATCCTCATCACTTCTTTCTCTCTGCCTCTCTTTCTCTCATTCTTTTTCCCCCTCTCTCTTTCCAGCAGATGAATGGCGGCGATATTAGGCCCATTCTTCATGCTTTTATGCAGAAGAAAGATCTGTGTCATCTGAGGATTTCATGGAAATAAAGTCGGCATTTATTTGCTGCGGAAAGAATGAAACAGCCTGTAAAGAGAGAGGAGATGATGTGGTTAAGCTTATTAAAAATGAAGAGGGGAATAAATAACGAGAAACAAAAAAAAAGAAATACAAAAAAAAAACAAACCAAGGACGAGTTCAGGGTGGGGGGAAATTGCAGAGGCGCTCTATGTAAAGCCAAAAGTAATGAAAAGCACCTCCATCGAGAATGCAGACGCTGGTTAGTCCCCCATTATTCATTCTCCGTCTGCTATCTCACAGATTTTTGTATTGTGGCCTCGTGTGGGGACTCGCATGTTTCGAAAGCAAATATTGACCAAATCCTTCAGTTGCATTTGAAATGAATAACATGGAGATTTCATTCAAAGCTACGAAGGAAATATTTGTGCATAGCAGAAGCAATAGTCTCAGAGTGATACCTTTACCTCAACAAGGAATATGCAGAACACACATAAAGGGGGTTTCTTTCTAAAAATCCCATATATATCATGTGTGAGGCTGATTTTCATCATAAAAAATGGACTGGGCCACAGATTATAAAGGATAGCCCTCTCACAGGGTACAAATATGCAGCTTATTCCCAGTTTAGATTATCTAAAGAGTGAGGGGCTTAAGCGCAATCCTATAAAGCAAGGATTCACACCCTGCTTTAACAGATGAAGACGACGATACTTGGTCCACCGTGACTAAAAAGCTTTCCTCTCCTAACAGTCGGGAGGCTGTAAAATTGTCATTTCCTTTATCTGCTGAGTTGAAAAGCTCGTGGAATTATCATGCGTCGAGCGCCTGCACGGGAAACCCTGGCACGGCAGACATGAGAGCGAATCGGATTAAAGGACGCTTCAACATTAAAGGAGAATCCATATGCAAATTTACCATCAATGTGCAGCAATTAGAGAAAGCTTGTTTGTGATGTAATCCTACAAGAGAGTCCCTGCCCCCTATTTCCACATCCTTAATCAAATTAGGAGCTTAGAGACACTCCATTATCCGATTGTAAACGATACTCATTTCATTTCTTTGAGTTTGGGCAAATAATAAGCCCTTTTGTCAAAATTGATCTAATAACACGAGGCAGTGTAGACCATCCCCGCAATCAAACATGGGTAAAACAATTAAGGATTTTAGGTTTAACTGCACGGCTGCGACGAAAAACAAAGCAGGAATATCAAAGGGAATCAGACAAATAATGATGAAACACTAGGAAGATAAAGCTGTGGAGACGTGGAGGCCCTGCTGAAACAACCCATACAAACCATTGCGTGTTTCTGTTGGTTTCTGATGGTTTTGTTATGTGTTTTGGCTTTTTTTAATGGGTTAATATCACAATGTAAAGGATCCTGATGGTTTAACGGGTGACCAATGGCTGATTCTAAAAGCATCTGATGGTTTCCTAATAGGATCTAAAGATATTCTACAAGAAACTAGTGGTCTCCATTGGAAACCATTAAGCTAATTTCTATTAGGTTTTAATCCTAATGGTTCTTTTTCAGCTGGGGGATAGACAGTACTATCAGCTGAGCAGGAGGCAGACCATAGACTGGGGATGGGCAGCGTAAGTGTGCGTGCAGAAATGAGTCATTGGTGAGAAACTAAACTGTCCAGCAGTGACACACACACACGGACGTGAGCACACACACACACACACAGGACCAACATCAACATCTCTTGGCACCGTGTCAGACACTCTTCTCCACGGACCGTGTGTTCACCTCTCTGTGCTTCACTGGCCTAAAGGGTGTGCTTAACAAATAGGGAGAGAGAGAGATAGAGAGAGAGAGAGAGAGAGAGAGAGAGAAAGAGAGAGAGAGTAAGCGAGGGTGAGAGAGGAAAGGGGGGCAGGCTGTAAGATAAGGTGGGAGAGAAAGAAAAAAGGAAGGAGAGAGAAAAAGGGGAGAAGGGGCAAATGAAAGAAGAAAAAGAGGGAAATAGAGTGGGAGAAATAGAGAGAGTGTGTGTGCAGGGAGAGAGGAAAAAAGAGTCTGTGAGAAAAGTAGGAAAGTGAGAAAGAAGAAACAAGGCAGAAAAAAGAGAGAGAAGCAGCATATGAAGGAATAAAGAATTTAAAGAAATGAGAGAAGTAAAGAGGGGTAGAGAAAGAAGAGGGAGAGATGGAAAAGGAAAAGGAAGAAAGAAGTAGAGAGAGAGCAAATGGAGAAAGAAAAGAAGAAAAAACAAAAAGGGAGAGAGAAGGGGGCACATTGAAGAAGAAAATAGAAAAATGAGGAGGGGGCATGAAACTGAGAGAAAAGAGAGTGGGGCACTTAAAGAAATAAAAAGAGGGAAAAAGAGAGAGTGGAGGGTCTGTGAGAGAGAGGGAAAGAAAGAGGGAGAGAAATTGTGAGACAAGTTGAGAGAGAGAGATCGAGAAGAAATGTGAGAGAAAAAAGAGGTGAATGGGGAACTGGAAAGAAGAAAGAATGAGAGCAATAAGAGAGAGAAAGAGAGGAGAAAAAAGAAGAGAGAGATATGGGGCGCCAGAAAGAGGAGCAAAAAATGAAAAGGAAAGAGAGAGAGAGAGAGAGAGAGAGAGAGAGAGAGAGAGAGAAAGGGCTGTGAAAGAGAAGAAAAAGAGGACAGCGAAAGAAAAATGGGAGAGGCTGTGAGATAAGGTTGGAGAGAGAGAAAGAAAGAAAGAAAGAAGGGAGTAGAGAGAGAGAAAGGCAACAAGAGAGAATACAAAAGAGGGAACAAGAAAGAAAATGACAGAGACCATGTGAGACATGGACGGAGAGAGAGAGAGAGGGAGAGAGAGAGAGAGAGAGAGAGAGATAGAGAGAGAGAGAGAGACTACAGGCAGTAGCCGGCTGGCCGCGGGGCTGTGCTAAGTGATCTGTATTCTCTCAGAGCACTCAGTTCCCTAACCCTGTGAAATTAACAACACTTCCCTCCTCCGTGACCTTCAACCCCTCACATAATACCACATCCACCAAGCACCATGCATGAGCGTGTCTGGCTAATGTAAAAAGCCCCAAAATGTCCATGTCAATGTTTTCATTAAATACAGCCTGGAGAGGCAGCGGGATCGGTCGAAGCCAGAGGGCCGCTGTGTTCCCTCTTTTTCTCCTTCATAGGAAATAATATCAATGAGCACAAAAAATAGACATGGTTCTTTCATTTTTCATACTCATTTTCTTCTATCGGAGCTTAAAGCAAAAGTTCAGGAAAATACATTTTGCAGTCGATCAGCCAAGACATGTTCAGTGTCCAAAGTTAGCTTGTTTAGCTGATGTACTCTTCTCTTCAAAATGGACATAATTCACATTATCCTGTCCGTACATTCTGTTTTTATACATAATAGCCATACGTTGTCAGAAACCACACAAGCAAGTCTGTTTGACATGACTTAAGGGGGAATTCCACCAATCTTTCACAATTTTAGCATAATTATATTGTTATGATGTAAACAACATCATTCATCAGTGAAATGTTCCATTCTGGAACCAGGCATCCAAAGTGTTTAATGCTTTTAAAAGCTTGTTTTACAACAGTTTTGACAGACTGAGTTTTGGACTCAAACATATTGTGGCGTCTGCCACTCAGGAGCTCACAGGCGTGGCCATGCAAACAGCCATATGAAAAGGCTCATGGGAGGCATGCTCCCTATTTAAAAGGGGTTGTTTTTGTTGTTTTGATGTTGTGTTGTTTGCTATGTAAAGTTTATTGTATGTGTTGTTTATGTGTTGGGAGACGTGGAGGCGCCAGAGATGTATGTACCTTTTCTGCCTGTTCTAGTATATATATATATATAAAAAAAAACTTTTTAAGCATCACCTGATTCCTCTTCTTTGCCAAGATGCTTCAATTGTTTCAGAGAGGTACATGCAGGATGTGCAAAATAGTGTTATAGGCATCACAAACTCCTGGTTCCTATCACCACCACTGTAAAGAATTATCTTTGCAATGAACCATTTCACATCAAAACACTTTGAATCAGTTTGTTTACATCTAAATTACTGAAAATGGTTTGAGTTCTTTTTTAACAACTCAATAGGCCAGTGTGTGATGCTTTAGGCTTGCAGGTTGGACAGTGCTAATTGGTGTATTGGGTATAAGTTTCTAGTACTTGTTACTTGATAAGGCCAGCTACGTTAGCCTTATCTCTCCAGCACAAACCTAAAGAAGCCAACAGGCACTAAATGTCTTGGCTGATGAACTACATTTGGGGTGAGGAGAAAAAAAAAAATTGGCTATGACTTGAAATTAGTTGGGTAAGGCTGAATATTGCATCTCACAGAAACTATGAAATCACCTGTAAAGAACACACACACAGCTCTAGCAAGCTCTGGGCGAGGTCTCGGACAGTGAGTGAGTGCTGAATTAAGAAGAGGATGAGTGAGGCAGTCAGAGAGTGTTTAGCGAGCGTAATTTCCCATAGACCACCTGCAGGACGACAACTTACAAGACATGGGGCTCCATCAGGAAAGTGTGTGTGTGTGAGGGGGGGGCCCTAACGGAGTGACCCGCACACCTCACCTCCTCACCCCACACTCATAATCATGGGGCTGAGAGACACGAGCAATCCGCTAAAAGGCAGACGCAGCCATTACAGAGGTGCTTAAAAACGCCACTTAAATCTCCCTTTACAGGAGATTACTTAAACTGGGGTTTGGTATTTAAAAGGATGCTTTCAGGGGGGCTTTCACGTTTAGTAATTCGGCTGTTTGCTGGAGAATCAGTGTCAGCAGAAGTTCTTTTTGTGGAAAAAGAGATGGACAGAGCCTCCACTACACTTAAAATTAGGGGTGTAAATCTCTGAGCTTCTTTGATTCTATTTGATCGTTATTCTTTATGAAATGATTCAATGATTCATTTCACCACAATTCAATTAGCCTATTTTAATACATTTCAGAATTAGTAAGTGGAAATAAAACACTGAATACACTAATGTGGTGGGGGGAATTATTTGCAGAGGGAGTGTGAAATATAAAGGTAATAATACAAAAGTAAAAATACAGAATGTATGAAAATAGCCTAAAATGTTCATTTTAAACAAAAACAAGTGCATACTATATTGAATATTTAACAGTGGAGAACCCTCAGGGCCTATTAGGCCTACAGAAAAGACTAATTATGCCTGAGAATTAAAAAATATGTGTGTAATTTTTAATTGTTTTTGTTTAATTTATGCAATTAGTGTCTTAATGCTTTCATTTCATTGTTATATTTTGGAAATAAAAGGGTTAAAATCTTGAAATGTTCAACAAAAAATTGCCTCATCAGGATTTTTTTCCTGGTTGATCTAGGTAGATTACAGCCAAGCAAGCTCTCCCTATGGTTAGGCCTTCAGGAGCTCTACAGAAGGCCTTACATGTTAGATTAACTACCAACATAGTTAGGAAATGACAGTGAAATTATCCAGTCATGTTTTCATTTACAATTAGTGGGACCAATTGAGAGATGTCACTCTAGCCCTTCTGAATGTTCTGGATGCATCAGTGACTACAAATACAAGCCAGGTTTTAGTTAGCTGTAAGAAATGGAAAACAGTCGCAGCTCAACGCCAGTGCTTTGTATTGAAAGAGTCACTGTAAAACTGTTACATATAAAGTAAAACATATCTTAATGTCTGTAATATTCTTCAAAATATAACAAATGGAATGTCTTTTCCAAGCTTCAAATGTCCATCTTTAATCTACAGCAGCCAAAAACAGTTAATGTGCTCCAGTATTAGCTTAACGTTAACATACTGTCAGAAATTCCATTGGAGTGCTAGCAGGAATTGTTTTTTCTCATTTTTTGACCAAGTTTTAATATTTATGGCCCAAATTGAAAGCCTAGTTCTAATATTGCCACTGATATTTAATGTGTTGAATATAATCAATAATCAATTTTAATCTATTCTAATATTCTAAAATCGATGCAATTAAATCACGACCTTCTAATGGTAGCAAATTTATAGTACATCTGAAAAAGTGGGAAATGTATCCATTTCACATTTTAATAAGGAGCAGATAAACAAAAGAAACAAAGCCCAGCATAGCCAAGCCTATATAGACATGAGCAGGCAAAGACAGCAGTGTTGTTTTGATTTGTTTGTATTTTTGTGATGGTGGCATGAAAAGGCGCACGTGTTTGTGTGTGGCATGTCCAGGCCTCTGGTCCCCCACTAGGGGAATGCTTGGATCAGCGGAGACAGCCGCTAGCCCGGGGTTAGTGTAGACGTGGTCGCGGTGCTGTGACGGGGAGCAGGGGTGATGGTGTGGAAATAAACCCAGTGTGTATGTGTGTGTGAACGCAGGCCGCATGGAACAGCCCAAGCGTTTAAAGACGGACGCCCGCTAGCCTGCCTCACAGCTCAGACAGGACCAGTGTTGGATGCATCACTTCCTGTGCCGAATGATAACAGGGCACCAGAGTGCAGTCCAAGAGGACATACGGTCTGCTATACCAAATTACAAATTACAGCCTTATGCTAATGATTATGAATACTGAAACATATGCAATGATGCTTGATTGCATCTTAGCTGCTGTGGGTCACATAGCATACAATACATAGCATGGTTACATAATACTATAATAACACAAACAGTTAAGGGAGATATGGTGCTTTTCTCATTTAACACAAAAAAAAGATTATTTCTTTTTACCTCCTCAAATGCATTTTTATTTCTTTTCACAATGGGCATACAATGCAATTACAGTCCCTCAGCCGAACTATGTGTTCAGTGTTTTCTTCAATAACGTTACAGGAACATATTTTGAGGGCAATGAAGTGAGCTGGATTTTTGTCTTTGTAGGTGGTCTAGCAAGTCAACATTAAAAAAAAAGTTATCTTTGTGGAGAGGTGTGACTTTTTTTAACAATAGGGGGTTCTCATCCTTCCTCTTTCCCTCCAAATTGCTCGCCAGCAGCTCAACACAGAGTCACAACATTTCCCTCACAGAGAGTCAACAACGTCCTCGTTAACTAAATAAAACAGTTGTGTGGAAAATATTTTCTTGATATGATATTGATTAAAACTATCTGAGTCAATTTCCATTTTGCTGGAATAGGGGACCTGCAGTAAGAGGCTACATACCTGCTGAACAAGTATTGAAATAAATTAATGAACATTGCCTTTAAATCTAACTGATGTTTGTCATGGCATTCAGGCATTTCAGACACTTCAAACACTAATGAGGAATCACACCTACCTTAAAATGTGTGGAACCTCTAAGCAATTTCAAATAAACTTGATTATGTGGTTTCAGATACTGTCTGACTTAGTGTAGCAGGCTTTTTTGTGTAGCTAGATGAAAATTTTCCCTTCCACCTTAAACGATGCAGCATCTACATCCTGCCTGCAGCTTTTAAATTTGCTGGCACCAGAATGTGCTGCATCATTTAAGGTGGGATGGAAAATTCCAAAAAGGCAGTTCTATTTTAAACATGGTCATCTGAAATGTCTAAAAGACATTCCATGTTTTACTAAGTGCTTGTGATAGACATATTTGCATATAGTTCATCTTGAGCTCTGGTATACAGCTGCCGCTGCTGTTTTCTATTTCTAACAATCACATTCAGTCAGTGACATATCTAAGACTTCCAGAAGGCCTAGTGACGTTTTTCTCACTATATTGGTCCCACCTACTAATAATTTAAAGATGATTGGTTGATTCCTCTGTCACTTTATAATTATGCTGATGGTCAATCTAAAACATTAGGCTTTCCCTTCAGCTCTTGCTAACTAATAGGACAGCTCACTTAGCTTTGTCTAGGTACCACAGAGAAAAATGATTACTGATTGGCCAGTTTTCCACTAGGAGTTTCAAGAATTTAACCCCTTTGTTTCCATCCTATACTTAACACTAAAACAAAAGAAGTACTGTAATGCTTTTCAGTTTCAGTACAAACATTATTCTATTGAAAAAAAAAAGACAGACACGCATTTTTTAAACTCTCAGAAATCATTTCTCCGAAGGCCTAGAAGGCCCTGAGGGTTCACATCTGATTTTTAACTTTACAATATACCTTTATCTATTTTAGAAGATAATTGCATATATACAGTGTCAGAAACATCATAAACAAGTCTTTTTGAGATTAGGGGAATTCCACCATTTTTTTCAGAATTTCTGCATAATTCAATGGTACAGATGCAAATATAGTTGTTCGAAAGGGTTTAATGTGAAATGGCAATTGTAGAGAAACCTACCAACTTTTCTTTACAGTGGTGGTGATCAGAACCAGGGATTGTGATGTCTACAACACAAATATAGCCATTTTATTTACTATCCAAAACTACAAGTGAGCCTGCATGTGTCTTCTGAGATTTCAAGCATCAGGCAGCGTATTCAAAACCATTTATGTTATATTAGCTTCCATTACTTGTTAGTTAAACTTGAATTTCAGACACCCAACATGTCTTGGTCGAGCAACTACCTTTGGGATAAAGCAGAAAACTAAGTAAATTTAATTGTTTAACCTCAGTCACTGTATTTCCGAGCAGAGATACACAGCTGTTTCTATATCAGCTGTGCTGAAGGCCCCTGTGGTTTCAGCATCATTCATGTGAAGACATTATCACACAATCTGGGGATGTTTACAGATGTTTTGCTATCATTTCATGTTTGTGAGCTTTCTTGGACACAAGAGCTCATATAAAGACGCATAAAAGAGGCCTTTACCCAGAGGCCTGTTACTGTCTGAGATGGTATATATGAATAACAGTATAGGGGGATTTCTATAAGCTGGAAGATGCTCCTTCTGCTGCCTCACATATACACACCCTCACAGTTTCTCTCTCTCTGCATCTTCAGGAGGTTCATATCCTCTATTTATCATTCATATCTGTGTGTATGCATAACCACATCTCACAATATGCAATTCAATTTAATGAGCTGGGTATCTGGGTCTCTCTCTCTTCTTCTCTCTTTCTCTCTGTCTCTGCTAGAAGTGCTGGTGTCAGTTAGATTTCTCTAATATGAAGCAGTGCCGTGGGGAAAGGCTTGTCAATGTTTGCCAGTCAGTTTACTCAGGGATGAGCGCCAGGTAGAGTCTACCACCTCCATGTATATATGGCAGAGTTGATTATAAGTTACTGTAAGGAGGAAAAAAGCACCAACCTACACACAAAAGCCTCTCCTGTGGCTTAGAAACACTTAAACATTTTTCACAGGCATTAAAGATTTGAAAACCTCAGAGACGATGAGAAATGTGGCAGTTGTAGGTCTTTATTAGGCTTGATTGCTATCTCTTTAATCTCTCCCTGAAAGAAAAGTCAAACAGTAAGGTGGCTTATTTCTCCTTCCCTCCACATTTCAGGAAAAACTTAAAAAAAAAAAACCCATAGTGTTCGCTTTTGTTCATGCATATTTTGCGTGCTAACATAAGGTCCGTGGAATTCTGTGAAAAAAAGGGGAGAAAAACAATCATTTGGGTAAAGTGCACGGTTTATTTCCGCTTAATTCCGGATTCAAGCAGCATATAATGGAAATTTTAACCGTCACAGCGGATTAGCCTCCTGCGTGGTAGGGTGTCTCTCTCTCTGATAGATTTACATTCATCATTCATCAGAGAGAGAGAGAGAGAGAGAGAGAGAGAGAGAGAGAGAGAGAGAGAGAGAGAGAGAGAGAGAGAAACAGAAGCAGAGAGGGAAAGAGAATAAAAGAGAGAGATAGGAAGATAAAACGACAGAATAAGTATAAGACAGGGGTGAAGGAGAGACAGAAAACAAGATTGAAAGACAGATAAGAGAATGAGAGAGAGAGAGAGAGAGAGAGAGAGAGAGAGAGAGAGAGAGAGAGAGAGGAGAAAGTGTGAGTGGGAGAAGAGAGAGAAAGAGAGAAAAGAGACAAGAGAAAAGTGCAATAAGGAGGAAGAGGGAGAGAAAAAGACAGAAAAAAGTAAAAGAGAGAGACAGAGTGAGAGAATTAGAGACAGAGAGAGAACAACAGAGAGAGAGGGAGAGAGAGAGAGAGAGAGTAAAAGATAGGAGCAGAGTGGAGGAGAGACAGAAAAGAAGACAGTAAAGAGAGAAACTAGAACGCAAGAGAGAAAAAAGAGAGAAAAAAGAAAGCAAGAGAGAGAGAGAGAGAGAGAGAGGAGAAAGTGTGAGTGGGAGAAAAAAGAGAAAGAAAGAAAAGCACAATAAGGAGGAAGAGGGAGAGAAAAAGAGAGAAAGAAAGTAAAGGAGAGATACAGCAAGAGAGAAGAGAGAGAGAGAAGAGAGAGACAGAAGGAAGAAGAAGGCATGATAGAGAAGAGAGAGTGAAGAGAGAGTAAACAAAGAAAAGAGATCAAGAGAGAACAGAAAAGAAAGCAAGAGAGACAGAAAGAGAATAGAAAGAGAGAAAGGAGAGAGAGGATAGAGCAAGAGAAAGAGTGAAGAGAGAGAGTAAACAGAGAAAATAGAGAGCAAGAGAGAGAAAAGAAAGCAAGAGAGACAGAAAAAGAGAGATACAGAAAGAGAGTAGAGCGAGAGAAAGGAGAGAAAAGATAGAGCAAGAGAGAGAGTGAAGAGAGAGTAAACAGAGAAAATAGAGAGCGAGAGAGAAAGGAGAGAGAGAAGAGAGAGAGAGATCAATTCTTCCCTCTTTTCCAGCACGCTGACCTCCTCCCTCCCTGTATAATCACAACAGTTATGCGGGAATATTCAGGCATTAATAATGAATTGTGCGGGTTGGGGCGTCGGTCTGTTCAGAAATCCACACTGGTGACCTTCACCTCCCTCAGAGCGAGCAGCCTGACTCCTCGAGCAGTCACACTAAACAAGCAGCCGTCTCTCAGCTCGCCATGCCTGTCTCCCACAATTACTGTCTTTAATCCAAACTTCTGCATCTAATCCACACCACACACCATTATTTTTTATATAAAAAAACTTCTGTATTCATAATCAGCATTTTTGCCATTGTGATTTGATGTTCATTGCACTGAACTTGTTAGTGTTTGGCGAATTTCCTCGTGCCAATGGTGCGGGCAAAAGAAAAAAGAAAAAAGAAGAGAAAAGCAACAGTTGGCCACAGATGCTCAACAATGGCTGACAGCTGGCTTGATGTGTCAGGAACCCAACAGGCTGTCACAACTCCTTTATGTTCTCTAAAGAGGCAGGAAGGTTTCATGTTCATCGTCATCATAATTGTCATAATGAATGAAGTTATTTTGCACCCTAAAGTTTTCTTGATATTTATAAGTCTACATAGACATTGACATTACAGGCTTACAAACATCAGCATTAATATTAACAAAAAAAAAAACACTGTCTTCCATTACAAAAGAGCTTTGTCTGCCAGATGAGGATGAGGTTGAGGTTGTAAAAATATTGTAAAGACTGCTGCGGCAGAGCTTCTCTGTAATTTCAGCCTCGTGAGCTCTTCCACACAAGCCCATCAGCTCTGTAATAGAGGTGAGACTTGTGACGATGGACATGCATTAAGAAGCCTAAGACCACTCAGGCCTTCCCCCGCACACCAGAGCGCTGTTTATCTCCCATCATCCCCTCTGGCGGCATGTGTCGAGTGCCATTCAGAAAAACGTCCCTGGGGAAGTGCTATGTGTCTAGAAATCAGAAGGCCTGCACTGAAGTGTGATAAATGTTTTTGGACTCAAATATTTGTATGTTTTGTACAACCCTATTTCCAAAAAAGTTGGGACGCTGTGCAAAATGTAAACAAAATGCAATGATGTACAAATCATTAAACCCTTTATATAATTGAAAATACTACAAAGACAACATATCAAATGTTGAAACAGAGAAATTTTATTGTATTTTGAAAAATATATGCCCATTTTGAATTTCATCCTAACAACATGTTCCACAAAAGTTGGGTTGGGGCAGCAAAAGACTGGTAAATTTATGTAATGCTAAAAAACACCTGGTGGTTAATTGCCAACAGGTCAATAACATGATTGGGTATAAAAAGGCATCCCAGAGAGGCTGAGTCTTTCAGAAGTAATGATGAAGAGGGGTTCACCACTTTGTGAAAGACTGCACGATCAAATAGTTCAACAATTCAAGAATAATCTTTCTTAATGTAAATTAGCAAAGAATTTTTCCTCATATACGGTACATAATATATCTGATCTTTCGGCCCTCAGGCGACACTGCGTTAATAACAGACATGATTCTGTAGTGAAAATCACTGGATGGGCTCAGAAACACTTCTGAAAACCACTGTCTGTGAAAACAGTTTGTCGCTGCATCCACAAATGCAAGTTAAACTCTAAAACGCAAGGAAGAAACCATATTCATCCAGGAATGCTGCCACCTTCCCAAGCTCATTTCAAATGGACTGAGGGGAAGTGGAAAGGTGTCCTGTGGTCCAACAAATCATTTGAAATTCTTTTTGGAAAATATGGACACTGTGTCCTCTGGGATAAATACCATTCTTCTTGTTTTCAGTTCACACTTCAAAAGCCAGTATTTATGATGGTATAGGGGGCATTAGTGCACATGGCATGGAAGACTGGCACATCTGTGAAGGCACTATTAATGCTGAACGATATATACATGTTTTGGGAACATGTGCTAAAATCCAGACGACGTCTTTTTCAGGGAAGGCCTTGCTAATTTCAGCAATGTTAAACCACATTCTGCACGTATTACAACAGCATGGCTCCATATTAACAGAGTCTGGGCACTGAACTAACCTGCCTGCAGTCCAGAACTGTCACCCACTAAAAACATTTGCTGCATTATGAAATGAAAAATACGACAAAGGAGACCCTGAACTGTTGAGCAGCTAAAATCCTATATCAAACAAGAATGGGAAAACATTTCACTTTCAAAATTACAGCAGTCGGTCTCCTCAGTTCCCAAACGCTTACAGAGTATTGTTAAAAGAAGAGGTGATGAAACACAGTGGTAAATGTGAACCCGTCCCAACTTTTTTGGAACGTGTTGTTGGCATCAAATTGAAAATGGGCATATATTTTTCAAAAAACAATAGAATTTTTCACTTTCAACATTTAATATGTTATCTTTGTAGTATTGTCCTTTAAAAATATGGTTTACATAATTTGCATATCATTGCATTTTATTTTTATCTACATTCTGCACAGCGTCCCAACTTTTTTGGAAATGGGGTTGTATTATTTGTATTCTGTGTCTTAGTCTTTCATAGAATCAACATGCTTGTTGTATTTACATGCAACTAGTATTATAGTAAAACTCTGATTTTATTCTAGTTTAGGTTGGAAATGAAAGGATTTAAATCCTGAAATACCCAAAAGTAAACTGTCCAATGAAGATCTTTTTCTTTAGTATCTAGGTAGATACAGCCAAGCTAGCTCTCCTATTGGTCAGGACTTCAGGAGCTAGACTAAACTTCCCTGACTAAAGGTACTGAGATGTACCCTTCAGGGTTCCACTGCAGTGACAAGAGGGGTACTGCCCCAGTGACAGTTTACTACCGTTTTTTTCTGAGAGTATAGGTTTTCTGGAAGTCCTAAGTAAGTCACTGACTTTAACAGCCCTATGTGCACCACCATTAGCTTAGTGCTAACATAACACTAGAAATCTCATAGGGAAGTCGAAATTGAAATTAGATTTATCTTAGAGGTATTTTTGACCAAGTTTATACAGTCCGAACTGAAGGCCTAGCTCTACTAGTCTCGATTCATCAGTGTTAATACTAAGCACTTAGCTCACACACTTTTGAAACATTACTCATGTCACATTTCTAAGTCATTAATTATGTCTTCATTGGTCAACAAGCCTGAATCGTTGTCCTACCATGCCTCTTATCGCTTTCACAGTGCTTCTCTGCAGACTGTTTGACCATAGCGCCATGTAGGCTGTGTGTGGACAAAAGGAACAAACGTTATTAGGAAAGAACATCTGCTCCTCTTCCTAGATGCTAAAATGGGACTTTGAATATTTATCAACTCCTGGGCTAAATTAAAAATCCCATAGTCTCTGTAGTCTCAGTTTAATTGCTCTGCGCCTCTGCTCAATGGACTTTGCATGCTGAAGCTTCATTAAAACGGAACGGAGAATTAAACAGCACCTTAAGTTCTAGTAAATTACTCCATAAGGCGATATTTTACCCAAAAGAAAATTCTAATATAGAAAGCCAACATACAGTCGTATGCAAAAGTTTGGGTGCCCCTGGTCAAATTATATGTTTTGTTGACGTGGAAATGAGTATACATCTTCTACAGAGAATTTCCACATTTTACACTACACATTTTATATTTTATGTTTTATTATTTGCCGATATGTTAAACTCAGCAAATACATGGAAACTGTGGACTAAATGTGCAAATGCCATTTTTAAGTTTGCTCTATTTAGAGGATGTGTTAACTTATTTTCAGTTAGAACATCAACCAGGGTGTTCAAATTTTGCATATAACTGCAAATGAACAAAAGACAGTATGATTGGTTTACACAATACTAACTTTTCTTTACCGAGTTTCTTTGCTGTTTGTTCATTTTAACAAATAGCCTAACACATATGAGTCCTAGTTACATGTACACTACAGCTGTTATGTATTTAGCCTGTATAAAATAGTGTATATTCTCCTCTAGCAAAGCAGGATGTCCTCTGTGACTGACCGTGACATTGTGAAGGGTTCTGCCTGCACTCCCCTTTACACCCTGCACATACCATTTTAACACACATTTGTAATGGTGGCTCAAGATGGGGCTGACAATATTCAGCAGGAAGCTTATTCAATATCGCATATGCAGTATGCATCCAGAGATATGTATTGGACAGATCGAGTCCTTCACACACAAATAGGAAAATCACTGCGCTTTGCCTATTCAATGCATAATCACTCTGCACTGAGGCTGGGTGGGATTGGAATGAGCTCTTCATTTACAGATACAGAGCAGGAGGCAGGCCGGAGAGGCCGGCCTGAACACCATCCGAAAAGATAACTCCATGCGTGGGGTGTCTATGGAGGAGATAGCTTACGCTAAACAGGAGGCAGATAGGAGAGATGTAATTGACTAGTAAACAGAGTGTGCGGTCATTGCATGGGCTCGCTGGTAATCTCAGTTTTGGGGGGTGCACACAGAGCCTTGTGGATGGAGTCGTGGAGATTGATGCTGAAGTCTCTGCCACTTCAATTCTACCCCCTCTGCTTAATTTGGGGAAGGATTCTGACAATTATCTCCAAGCGTGGCCCAGCGCAAACTCGCGGTGTCAGGGGGTCAGGCAGTCGGAAATGGAAGAGCTGGCTCTTCCTGGCGGGGGGTCTGAGCCCATGTCCTGTGCTTAAGGAGACCCCATACAGAGACCAGCCAGAGAGAGGTCTACTCCTCCGCCCAGACCTGTCACTCACACACCGGTGTGGCTGGACACAGTAGGGGAGCTCGCCCAGGCTGGGGACTATAGTTAGATCACTGGCATTTGTCTAGGTTCTGACATCACAGCTGATGATTCTGGGTTTGGAATACAACTTAGAAAGCTGAGAAAATGAGCTGATGCATTTTAGCGTCTGAATTTAGTCAAGTTCAAGAGAATTCCTCTCTTTTTCTACTATGTGAAATATCATATGAGGTCTGAGCTGGATGGCACACAAGGGAAGGCAGGTAGGTTTACTTTCAAGTGAGATATACAAGCAGGAAGTCATATCTACCTATAAATATGCATATAAAAATCTCTATCATCATGGACACAACAAAACCTCCAAAAACCTCCAAAATGGTGACTTTACAGAACAAGGAAAACCTAAATAATAATTTCTTCACCATAATAAACATTAATATATGGGTACATTGCTTGAATAGATGGATAAAATCAGGTACAACTAAAGCTCATATTTTAATTTACATAATTTACATTTCATATTTAACTTTACATACAATTTAAACCTCATGCAATTCTGCCTCATACCTTTTTAAAAGTAAAGCCACCACTACAGTCTCCTCTGTCCCTCTCTGCTCCTCTAATACGTCCACAGCATGAGACTGGTGGCTCAGAGGTGGGAATGGGGCTGGAAGGACTACGGGAGGCCATCAGAGTGAGTTAGCCAGCACTGGCCACCTCACTGGCCCCAGTCTGGACCAGTCACAGCCTCCACCACCACACCCCCAGACCTGCAGGTCCACACAGCAGGGGCTGACACAGGATGTTAGGAAGAAGGAGAGCACAACACCACAAACATTCCTACTGAAACTCCACTATACTATACTAATATAACTAGACTATGTTTGATGTGTTTAATACCAAAAGAGAATACATACATCCAGACAGAGAATCAATCTGTGGGGATCTCAAATGCAAAATGTTTATTTCTGTGCAGCCTGCTTTCTACAGCTGATACGCATTTAAATCCCAATAACTACAAATTCAGTAATTACACTTCAGTAACTGTGTTCAATTTAATACAATGGAGAGAGTGGATTACAAATGACTGGTCAGATAAAGAGGATAACAAGCTAAGAGCTAAAGTTAGCATGGTAGCTACCTGGTTATCAAGACACTTTAGCTAAGTTTGGCTTCTTTTTTCTGACTCAGCTTGTTTCTTTTTATTGGTCTAACAATCAGATACTAGGCTAGCAGTCATGATTGGTTGAAACCACAGGACTCCCAATTTTCATATCATGTATTTTTGTAAAGCATGTTGGGTAACTAATGAGGCTGAGAGACATAATGTTGTTCTACAGAATGCTGAGTAAACTAAAATCAGGCCACAGTGCACTGCATTAAAGTAATAAAAGCAACAATGCATTTGTATGTAAAAGTCTGATAAATCAATGCAAAACACAATTAATTCAGTACAACTCTAAGTTTTTCTAAATGCATGTTCTACTGCAACCTGCTTAACTACATAAAATATCCATTTTGCCCCAGGTATTTTGTGTCCAGCTCTATCCTACCATTAGTGTCAGTGGTGCTGTAGAGTTTTGCGTACACTTTCCTCTTTCTTTTTCAGATTCTGAGAGTTTATTTCTTTTCTGAATGTACTGAAGTGATATCTAATTACATAATGGAGATTTACAGTGTGCTGTTGTTAGCTATGTACCCTATATAACTGTTTGTATGAGAGTGTGCAGACTGATCGGATACTGACTGCATCTTTACATGTTCACAAGTTTTCAGATACCTCATCTAAACAGTATTAATAGGGAGTTTGTCCACCTTTGCTGCAGTAACCTTGCCCAGTAACCACCTTTGCTTCTGGGAAGCCTTTACACTAGATGTTGGAACATTGCTGTGAGGATTTGATTGCATTCAGCCACAAGAGCATTAGTGAGGTCAGGTACTGATGTTGAATGATTGGTGCTTTATCACTCCAACTCATTCCAAAAGTATTGGATAAAGCTCCATCACTCCAGAGAACACAGTTCCACTGCTCCACAGCCCAATGCTGGGGGATTTATACCCCTCTAGCCAACACTTGGCACTGGGCATGGTAACCTTTGGCTCAAGTGCAGCTGCTCCAGAGCCGCCCATTCTATTGGCAATGCTTTTGTTTGGAAAAAAAGATGACGTGCACCTTAAAGTAGCTGAAATTACTAATTAGAAGGGGTGTCTGGATATTTTTTGACATGTAATGTATCTATACATCACAGCACAGACTTGTGGATGAGTCTGTAGTGGTCTGATTAGGACTGGCTACAGTGTCTTTGTCAGGGTAACCTACATTAAATACATTTAATAATGTGCTGCCCATCTGTGTACATACTCATATTCTAACCTCCCTGAAGAAAATAAAAATGTGTCCTAGCAAGATTATATTCGCTTAATATCAGCAGGTACCACTAAAATGATTTCTGTTCAGTTTACATCGATAAAATGATGAAATTTGTCTTCAAATGCTTTGAGTTTGTATGCATGGAGTGAACTGAACTGAAATGAGGCAGATCCACCCCAAAGCTAGAGGCTAATGTCTTCATAATTGGAACCATGGAACTGCATTTTTGTGAAACCGGGGCCATTGTAGCACAGGAAGCAGCATCTAGAGGAGGCCCTGCTCTTCTCAGTGTGGGTGGTCAGGCCCACTCTTAACAGCACTTTGTCAGCCGTCTTCCTCCCCTCCTCTGCCTCAGCCAGGCCTCTCCCTCCCCCTTTCAAAAGCAGGCAGCATCAGACCTCAGAGAGCGTTTTCAAACAACAAAGTGCCGTTTGACTGCGCTCTCGTCCACGGGAGAGAGGCTCCTCTTCCTGCCTTTGATCCTCCAAGGAATCGTTTAATCAATTATTAATCAAAGTTTGTGTGTCAAACTCAAAGACGCTCCCACCACTCTTGGTTCCTCTCATAACAGAAAAGCCTTTGCCGGATGAGATTTCAATACAAGCGTCGTTTAAGGTGTCTCTCTTTTTCTCTCTTTCTCTTGGTGAGTGCTGTTTTAATAAGGCAGGTTCAGATACATGTGCTATCGGTGAAAGGCTCCTTTTGAGGTTGAGATTTACAGTTAAAACACGACACGCCTGGCTTGCGTGGATTAACAGGGTGTAAGTGAGCAGAGAGGTGTTGGGTGGCGCAGAGTTAGACACGACTACAAAGTCTCATGGAAAGGAAATGTACCACATCGGTGAGGAAGATGCCTTTGTCAATTAGTGCAACACTTATACATAATGTGTTCTGCCACCAGAGCAAATTCAATTATGAATGAGGCGACAGTTTTCTATTACTCAGAATTATCTTTGCCTTGTGTCAATGTATGGAACTGTTCAAGTCTATAATCTATAAAGGCTTGCAATGCTTGACATCCCCACAGCTCAAAATTATATAAAAAAAAGGAAGAATTAACAGCATTGCTGTAGTTGACCATTACTTAAAGGGGAGTTCTACTAATCTTTCGAATTTTCAGGATAATGCAGTTGTTGAATTAGGAGTGGTTTGATGTGTTCGATTCTTTACATTATGTAAAAATTTAATGATGAATGGACCAATACAAATGCTCCAAAATTACTTTGAATAAGAGCTCTTTACAACCCTATCTCTAACAAAGTTGGGATAATGTGCAAAATGTAAATAAAAACAGAATCAAATAAAGTGTAAATCAAGTGAAATTTTATTGTTTTTTGAAAAACATATGCCCATTTAAAATGTGATGGAAGCAACAAAAGTTGGGATGGGGCACCAAAAGGCTGGTAAAGTAGTATGGTGCAAAAAAAAAACACCTGGTGGTTAATTGGTAACAGGTCAGTAACATGACTGAGTATAAAAAGAGCATCTAAGAGAGGCTGAGTCTGTCAGAAGTAAAGATGAGGAGGGGTTCACCACTCTGTGAAAGACTGTGTGAGCAAATAGTGCAACAATTTAAGAATAACGTTTCTCAATGTAAAACAACAAGGCTGAAAACTTAGATTGGCTGGCCATGATCTTTGGGCCCTCAGGTGGCACTGCATTAAAAACAGATATGATTCTGTAGTGGAAATCACTGCATGGGCTCAGGAAAACCTCTGAAAACCACTGTCTGTGAACACAGTTCGTCGCTGCATCCACAAATGCAAGTTAAAATTCTAAAACGCAAAGAAGAGACCATATATGAACAGAATCCAGAAATGCTGCCACCTTCTCTGGGCCCGAGCTCATTTAAGACTGAGGCAAAGGAGAAAAGTGTTCTGTGGTCTGACAAATCATAATTTAAAATTCTTTTTGGGAATCATGGACACTCCATCCTTCGGGCTAAAGACCACCCAGCTTGGTATCAGTGCCCATCACTTCCATGATGGCATGGAGGTACATTAGTGCGCATGGCTTGGGTGACTTGCACAGATGATGTCTTTTTCAGGGAAGGCCTTGCCTATTTCAGCAAGACAATACCAAACCACATCCTGCACATATGACAACAGCATGGCTCCATGGTAAAAGAGTCTGAGTGCTAAACTGGCCTGCCTGCAGGCCAGACTTGTCACCCCCTGAAAATATTAGGTGTATCGAGAAACAAAATACGCAACAAAGGAGACCCCAAAATGTTGAGCAGCTGAAAACCTATATTAAGCAAGAACAAGAAAACATTCCACTTTCAGAGCTACAGCAGTGGGTCTCCTCAGTTCCCAAACACTTACAGCGGGTTGTTAAAAGAAGAGGTGAAGTAACACATGTTGCTGGAATCAAATTCAAAATATGCACATATTTTTTAACTTCAACATTTGATATGTTGTCTTTGAACTGTATTCAATTAAATATCATGTTTACATGATTCACACATCATTGCATTCTATTTTTATTTACATTTTGCACAGCGTCCCAATTTTTTTTTTTTTTTTGGAAACAGGGTTGTACATTGAAAGTTAGAATAATGGACAATGGCGACCCCATAGTTCAGATCTCAACATCATAATATGTTTGGAATTATTTGGAATCCCATGAGAAGCAGAAAATGCAACCAACATCTAAGACTGAACTCTGGAGGTGTAGAAAAATACATGTTTTAGGCAAAAGCATTATCGAAAAACAATCATAAAACAGTCTCTCATTGTCACATTTGGGAGCACATTCATAACCATAACTTTCTATGAGGGAGCTTTTAGGGGCATTAAACGTTTCAGGTGTCTGCTTCCTATCACCACCAGTGTGAACAGTTTTGACCTGGTAGTTCTCTCTAGAGTGGAGCATTTCACATCAAACCATTCTGAATGACTGTTTACATCTTAACAATTTACTTAAGCAGAAAATTTGAAAAATCTGTGGAATTCCCCTTTAGGAACAATAGACTGCACTGCGAATGTGTATATCAATGCATGTGTATTACTGCTTGGCCCCCCAGGAGCACAATTCCAGTCAGTTCATATGATAGAATTGATTTCAGAGGTCACTTTTATCGAGCCACAATCTCTCAACTCCATTTATGAATAAAAATGGTGCCTCTTGCAACTCAATTCAAGCATTCCATAAAAAATTCATCTCCTGATTTTTTTTTCTTTTGGAAAAAAAATAAATAAATATTGGGGCATTCTTCTGCCACATTTATTGTTAGACAAATTGAAGTGCGCGCTCAGAGGGGGGCGGCGGTAAGCAGAGAATCCATTTGCCCGTTCCATCCGGCGACAGAGAGGGGGAACTGGGCGTTCAAAGGCAGCAGCCACAATGCAAGTGACACTGGGTCACTCTCTCTTCCTCCTGCTCTCTCTCGCTCTCACCTGCCGGATAGCACTGCTGTGGGGGCAGAGAGGACGCTCTGTGAAGCCTCAGCCTTTTTGTCGTGGCCATATCTCGTGATTGATGGCTTCATGGCCACAGCCAATGTGCCCTTTTTAAATAATTTATGTTGCTATCGCCACGGACAACTGCCTTATAACGGGAGTTGTTATTTTTACATTCGCCCACTCGATCAATACTTTAAAAGACTTCAGGCCGGCGCTAATGAACTTCTTAACAAGGTCTCAGGGGGGTTTAAAACAATTACAGCCTCAATACTGACTGACCACTGAGAGAAATAAAAAGAAAAAAAGTATTTACATGAGCTGTTGCATGCAAAAACCATAAAGAAAATCTGATTTGCACTCAGTGCTTTTAATACTTGTTATATGGACCATTTTACAGAATTAGTTCAGACTGCATTCCCACAGTGTATTTAAAAACAATTAAAAACAATAAAGACATTTTTCAAGGATTATGTTATGATCTCTTTGAACACTTATTGAGATAGTAATAAGTTAAATATATCTAAAATAATAATTTCTATGGTACTTTCTGTTGGGAGGTGTCCGTCCCAAGCCCTAACCTCTAAATTTCAACTTGTGAAACTAACACTTACATTTTTTTCCAATTTTTTAAAAAATATCTTTTTGATTTCTTTCAAAGTGAAGTTAAAAAATTTAGATTTAGCATGAGTTTAAAAAAAACTTGAAAAAATCCTGTCCCACGTTTTCATGTCACTACCAAAATACAAGTTTGACTCCATAGGCGGAGTCTTATTTTAGCCACACCCCTTCATTTTAGAGTAGGCAGTGAGGCTGCATCCCTGTCCCTCATGGCCACATGGTGAGTAGTTAGATCCCATTGTTTTGAAGTTAATGTGTCCCAAAGTGTGAAACTCAATGTGTTAGATTAAGAATTGTCACTACCAAAACACATATTGTCTGCAATTAAAAACTTTTTTGTTTTTTAATTAAGAACATGATGATTTTATGTACAGCTGTTCAAAGCTGTGTTTGCTAATCATGTACTGGCTGGCGTTTTTGAATTCTGCTCAAAATGAACTAAAACTGTCACCACTGAAACATTTGTTGGCTATTTGGTAGTTGGTAGTTGGCTGTGCTGGTAGAGACAAAATGGAATGTTCAATCATTTATTTTAATAAAATAAACATAGCTAAGCAAAAAGAATTTAGTCTAAATTCCAAAATGTCTTTTCAACTCTGACTCTGAAATTGTTTGGAACAATAATCCATATACGTATGTGACTGTACAGTTATATTTTAACTTAGACAAATCAACCAAGCATGTCATTTGATCTGGGCACACAAACTTTTGCATATGACTGATCTTTTACCAGCTTCTGATCTAAATCTGATGTGATTAAATCTGATTTTATTTTATTATACACTTTAACTTCTATTTTAAAAAATTTGGGCTATTCTATAGTACACAGACTCACATCTGAACTCAAGTTACTGCACTTATTTCATTATTTTTCAACCTCTTCTAATTCGAAAAGGGACCTCATACATCGTCCACAAGGTATCAAACACTAGAAGATGGATACGTATTACGCTCTCTCCTTCCCCCATGTGACGTGTTGGCTATTGGTAATCTATAGTCTTGCTAATAACATAAAGCGATACAAGAGTCCCAGGCTCAGGCAGGCATTATTCTCCCTGCTGCAGTACAGTAAGAGAGCTACCTCGTAAATCAAAGCACCCCATTCACCCTGCCTTTAACAAAGTGACAAATTGGCCAAACAATACTGTTTGAATTCTTATTAAACTTGATTAATTCATACCATTAGTTAATCACACAACAGCTCATAAAATATAGTGAATTAATTTCTGTAATGTGATTAATTTGCGAAACACTTGAATTAACATCGATAAATCAATTTGTGAATCAATTATATCATCGTGTTTAAATGCAGAGATAATAGTGTACTTTAACTGGTGGCTAAGAAGAGATCATCTATCACGGAGGGGTTAGAACGAAGAGGGGCAAAAGCAGCAGCTTAAATGATCAATGATCAAGAGGCCTTTCTCTTCTCCCTTAATGGGTCAGAGTAGTGTCTTCTAAAAACCCTACTGAGATTAACACAAGCTTTATATAAATACACTAACTATGTGACATACTGTACTTTGAGCATATGATATTCGCGGTAAATTAAAAATAATAAGAAGACTAGCATACCTCACAGTGCCCACGAGAGTCTTAAATCATAAAAACTGAATTTCCCTCACTTTTTTGAAATAAGTTTAATAGTGTATTATTTAAACACCGTTAAAGTGCCAAACATACTATTCACTTACTATTCACATAGTGCATGCTGCAAAATATGTGATGTCACAAAAACAAACATGTTTACCTATATTTGACCATTCATCCTAAGGCAGTTTAGCTCCACCCATTCATTCTGAAGTTCTCTCAGACTTTTTAAATGAGGCACAACATAAGGCAGCCTATCACAACAGAGGTTATTTACTCATAGCAGTCTTGAGCTGTTTACATTATTACACAACACGAGCAGGGACAAAATTGGAGCTATCAATAGGTTAACATTTTTGCCAACTTTTGCCATCAAAGAAACTGGATATTGATTTTTTTTTTTTGGAAGCCATGGATGCCGAACATCTCATTGTTAAAGTACAGGTGCACTCAATATTACACAACAAAAAATTAAAAGAGCCCAGAGCATCCTCCTGGTTTCAGCCCAATCCTTTTTCTTATTTTTACCCCTACCCCTTGTTTTTGAGTGTCACCTTGTCATCTTGAGTTACAGGGGAAGTGGTTGAAGTCTTCCACTACGAAATGGGACAACCCTCAAATAAAGAAGAACATTGCTTCCTTAACAGCTACTAGCGCTGCTCTGTAGGTGTCCCTGTTGGTCAGGAGCAACAGCAGAGGAGGGTAAAGTTCAGTAACCTCACTCCTGGGCTTTAGTTAAATTTAAAGCATCATATGCCCTAAATTTAGAGGGAGAATGAAACAATTATTTGTTATCGCCCACATCTAATTCTTCAGTGATATAAGGCTAAAGTCAGCTATCTACCAGCTTCTCATTTAAATTCTCCCATTCCACCTTAAATGGTGCAGCATATTCTGATGCTTCAGGCGTCAGTACTGCTCAAGTACTGCTGGACTATTTAAGGTGGAATAGGAAGTTTAGCTAGTATTAGCGATTTTGTATACTTGTTATGAAGCTAACTCTGTTAGGAGTGTGCCTCTGACAAACCTCCTCTTGGAGGGCCATGTAGCCCTAACATTTCACCCTCTATCTCAACAAAAATCAGGACATCCTACCCCTAGACATGAACACGCAAAACAAAGGGACAAGGGATAAATAGTAGAGGCAAGGGGTGAAATTGGATTAGGCCTTAATTCACCTTTAATAAACAAGCAACACTATTAAACTCTCCTCTCCACCATCCACCATGGCAAAGTTTCCCTGGTTGCATGTTGCTGCCTGTCACATACTGCTATGAGGCAAGGACCAGTGTCTTTTTTTTCAGTGGTAACATGTAAATGCAGCATTTAATCCGAAATCATAATGAATTCAATCCACGTTGTGACATATTTCTGAGTGAAACACTGTATCAGGGAGGATCTCTGAGCTAGCTGAGCATTTTCTCTCCATGATAGGTGGGAGTGGGAGGGGAAACATGATAATGGTTAATATTATTAGAAGCGTTACTGAACTTCCACCTGCACGGTTTAACAAAGCAGCAATGCAAGGTCACCGGTTTTTAGACAAGTTTTGCAAAATGGAGAAGGAGCGGATTTTTACATTCAACACAACATCACACGTCCCTGAACAGACAGACTAAAGAATCTTCGCTTATTGCGCTTCATTTTGGAGGAGAAAAAGTCCAGCCCATGTAAACTTTAGCAACATTAGCAAGTGCCCTGAAAACCACAACCAGCACAGAGACACAGCGTCATATTTATACATTACAGTAAACTATTCACCAAGCTACTGTGGTGAGGAGTATTTTTTGAGCAAACCTCTGTGATGACAATCTTTAGGATCATACATACGCCAGTGAATAAACATTCATCTTCACATTAATCACAAATGTAAGTAACTCTGTCCTACTGTACAGCACACGTTCACTCTTGATTGAGTGGAAACACAGGTAAGGCTGTTTAGTTGAATTATTGGTGCATTTATGAATGTAGCAATGATTCCAGGCAGTATCAGCCATTGTTTACAGCGCGACCAGAAGCCATTTAATGCTACTATTTATGCTTCCCACTTAACAAACACAGGAGTGTGAGAATGGTCTATTAGCTCAGTCCAGAAGCAGAAGTGTCCAGGCAGGAGTAAAATCCTGGGGAGGAATTTTACCTTCTGGACCTCAATTACACAACTCTGCATTTACTTCTGAGGGATAAAGAGGAAAATGGAATGGAAAATGGCCATATAAAATGAATTACTGTTTTTGCTACATAATACAACACAAATTTATAAGTGGGCACTGTGGGAATAAATAAAATTGAATAACAGTGTAGGAAATGTCTGCCAGGCCTTCTCGCTAATAAAGTCGGGAAGAAACAACTAAACCAAAGGTCGCAACCCAAGTGTTAAGAAGAGCCATTCTGTCAAGTTTAAACAAAAATCAAACCTCTTTGGGAGCCCCAACATTTTATGTCTATTTTATCATCGTGGCTGTAAATATGTCTCAGTATGTGCGAAGGTACTAGTATAGGCTAAAAATATAAATGAAAACACAGACTTTACTGCTTTACGTTTTAGTTCAGCTATAGCCGCTTTTCTCATAGGAAAACATTTCCTCAAAAGTACAATAGTTTCTTGTAAAATGCAAGGGCCAAGGACCAGAGAGATCAACTGAGACTCACTGATCTCATTATACAGTTTCTCTTTATGTATTTTCTCTTTTTCGTACTTGTTTTCGTACATGTTTAATTGCTTTGCAAAAATGTTAAATTAAGCAGTACTGAGAGTGAACTGGTACAGAAAGAGACTCTACTATGGTGGAGAAGTGAGAAACAATGAGGCACAAGGAGACAGAGAGAGAGGGAGAGAGAGAGAGAGAGAGAGAGAGAAAGAGAGACTAGGATGGTGTGGGTGTTCCTCCTCGGCTGGCCGAGACTTAACTCTGCTCTGTTGATGTGGCAGTGTGTGTGTGAGTTACAGAGACTCTACATGCGGCGCTTTGGGGCCTGTGCTCTCGTTAATAGTCCGACTGCATGTAACAGCTGTCTCCTCCCTCAGCTCTCCACACACAGGGCGAGCGAGAGAACAGGCAGAAGAAATGTCACCTGACGAGGAAGAAATGTTCCTCCAACTTTGTTTAAGGTTCGAGCGAGCTGAGCTTGATTGGACTCTGTGTTTGTGCCACCGGTCCTTATACGAAAGCGCCGAGCCGCCTTTGACAGCTCACCGTTCCTATGCCGCCTATGTATACAGGGCGATATATTTTTTTATTTCTCAGAAGTGAGGGAGAAAAGGTTAGAGACTTGTTCCTGGCTCGAAGGCGGGCAAGGACCGTCGTCCTCTAATTACTGCAGCTCGGCTGGCTGCCGGCGCTGGGTGACATGCAGGTTCCCCATAGGCTGTTACGAACAGATCAAAACATAAAAGCGATCAGTTATTGGAGTAGAAAGGAGCTCAGAGAACTCGTCCCAAAGTGACAGGGTGCTGCTCCGGCAGCAGGGTCAGAGAAATGGGAGGAAATACTGAAAGGCCTTAAAGCAATGGTTTGGTCAAAAATCAACTTCACACAATTCTCCTTTTTAGCCCAAACATAGATGGTTTGGTGTTTTCTTCTTTAGTTTTACTTTATAAGGCCAGATAACAAGCAGCCACCATTAACATACTTTGTGCCTAAATCATCACTCTCGCCTCAAGTCATGTTAAGTAAGCTCAAGCAGATTTGCTTATGCAGCTTCTGACACACTGTTAACTAGACAATTGGACAAAAGTACATTGTATGGCTAAACACAGTAGTAGCATCTTAAAGCCTAAATTTAGTCTTTCCAGTGCTTGATTTTCATAAATTACAGTATGTTATCAGTGTACACAGCATTTAAAACCACTTAGGAAAGTTTGAGATTCATAACTCAACATGATTCGAGGCGAGTGTGATGACAGATTAAAACAATCAGCTTTTCAAAATGTACCACTCACTCCCCAGCCCCTACAGTCTATATATGGAAAATATACTACAGAACAGCTTATTCTGAACATGAATATGTAAATTGCTTTTACATATACACTTAAAAATAGAAAACTTGGAATTACTGTTTATTTGCTGAATGTAACATTTGGGAAAATATGGCACTTTAAATTTTTTCCCAATATGTTAAATAAATGTAAAAAATAAAAGTTGTGCAATAAAATTTGCAGAGCAATGCCATATTTAAGTTCATTCTCTGTAGAGGATGTGTTAAGTTATTTTCTTAGAAAATCAATAAAACATATAATTTGACTGGAGGTGTTTAAAATTATTAACACGACTGTATCCATTTTTTCAGCCAACAGCAGATTAGCTTTACCTATTCATGTTGAAGTTGTAAGGGGTGATTCCGCCCAGAGCTTTTTGAAAGAGGCACAACACAGCGCAGCCAATCAGAGCATAAACCATTTACATATATCAGTGTTAAAGGCAAAGGAAGAAAAAATAGCCTGTTTAATACTAAGGGATAAAGAGAGATTGGACCACTCAAATATCATGAGTGGATCTTAGGAAAAATAAATAAATAGAAGAAAAATCGAGAACATGGGCCCCAACACGGTACACTCTATGCACACACTCTACATTTCAATAATGATATTGTCATCATTCACAAGCTTTGCTGTAGCACTAAAACCTGGCCTGTGAGCTGTACTGATTCCTGATTGGAGCTTTAAAGGAAAACAGTATAACTGTAATCTGTGTAGCGTCCACTGAACCAACTCATGTTTGATTAGAAGCCTTTCTCGCACCTCCATTCGACAGCATGTGTGCGTTTCGTTGGGCGGCCTGCGCTCAATGCCTTTCCCTCTGAGTGCACTGATTTCTTTTATTGGCCTCTCAGAGAGAACACACTTACAAATGCATTACAGGAACCAAAATGCTTACCAACTTGAAACAATCCATAATTATTGAGGTATTAAATTAATTCATTCTCTTGCACCAACAATTATGTGACGCTTCAAGAGATAATTTGGCATGTAATTCTATTCCGTCTGCGGCTCTCCACAGCATATAGTGCTTTTGACTTAACCCTTGATTTAACAGCGTTCAGCTGAAGAGCGGGTAAATACAGTGTTTAGCTGAGGGAGGATTATTAATTATCATGATCATCTGTGTGTATGTGTGTGCGTTTAGACTATAATGAAATGTGCTGTTGTGGGAGGGTGAGGGGTGCTAGAGTAAGGGGGGCAGTTTATGAATCGCTGGAGGAGCAATGAGACTCCTGCCCCCCTGGGGGGTGGTGGTGGAAAGGGATGAGGGGAAAAAGAGATAGAAAGGAAGGGAAATAGAAAAGGAGAAAGAAAGAAAGTCAAGATATAAAGAAAGAAAGAGGAATTTGTGCTGTGGAAAAGCCCTCACTGATTGTTGTAGGGTAAAGAACCAATGGCGGCATCAGAGGTTTAATTTAAAGTGTGTTTCTCACTAGGCTGCTCACAACACTTAATTAAACTCTCCTGTTTTGGCAATGACAAATGCTGCGGAGCAGGAGGATGGCGGCCGGGCTGACGGAGGGGCCGCCGTAATTTCTTTCATGTGTAGCGAGAGCCAGATTCAGGTCAGAAAGAAGAGAATTAAAGAACTAAACAAGATTTCTGCTGGCTGAGGGCCCTGTGACGGGCTTTTCTTTCACATGAATACTCTCTCTTCATTTGCCCTCGTTTGGCGGGAGTTTTGTCATAGATTTATGGGCGTTTGCGGCGACGCCGCCGTGTTTGCATAGAGCTCGCTCTGCTCCACTGTACTTCCCATTTTCGGCTCACATCAGAGGGGAAATTTCAGCCTGTCAAAGCGGCAAAAGTCACCACCATTTCTTAACTTACAAATCCTACAACACAATGAGCGACTGTCTTTGGTAATGTATGTCTGAAGAAATTCTTTTTTTTTTCTTTTTTGATAACATGCAAGTTTTGTTCCTGATGCAGGTACATTTGTCATCCGGTCCCCTAACAGTGAGTTTGGGGGCTGTGGGGCCCCATTCTCTGTAATCACACTCTGACTCCAATATGGGCTGAACATAAGCATGACAAACCTTTAATATAGTCTCGCCTTCTGTACTGTGCAATGCGTCATCTACTTTGTTGAGAGCAGAAACCCATTTACTATGACACAACAGCTTATTTGCTTTTAATGCGGCCGCAAATCCATCATTCTTGCATTCGGGGCGAGCGGTGTGAAGTTAGAGGCGGCTGCTGCGCCGTGGCCCAGGAGCACTCAAAGCCACTCAGCAACGCTGGGAAAATAGACATCCGGCCGAACCTGAGAACCTGCCACACCGTCGCAATCCAAACAGCGACGCATGCCTGCGAGGCAGGAGCAGCAGCCCGAGCGTTTCACTCAGTAATGCAATACTCACTTTAACTAACGCACTTCCTTCACTCTTTATGGACTTTTATGACTTGAGTCAATGATATCGGGGCAGGAACATGATTTTATTCCAGACGTGGCCATGTTGGAGTTTATTGTGAAACCTTACCAGGTTATGAATGAGTCGTGATTTCATGAGTCAGTGGCCATAGAAAAGCCAGCCACCCACAATGCATTTGCCAGGCATTTAAAACCGAGCCCCTGGGTCAGACAGCCATTTGCGGCCATTAGGCCATACGTAGTTAAAATCTTACATCGATTTATAGCCTGTTGTAAGTTGGACTGTAATACCATGACTACGAACATAGCAAACTTATACGATGCACGCAGGAATGAAACACATGGTAGAACATGATGGGGTAAGCATTTTAAATTTCAACAACGTATGATGACTGCGGGTGTGCTTTTCTTTGGAGAAAATGTGTCAGAGTCCCAACATGAACGCGTGTCTGAAATAAACTGATGGTGTCTCTGTCTCCTGAACAAGTCTGATCGCACTCTCAGCCCCGTAATTGTAGTAATGATGATATCATCAAGTGTTCCAGCATCTGAATGAAGTGATTTACAGCGTTTGATCTATGCCCAAGTCTCACCCCATTATCTCCAACCAGCTTTGTAATACCTCCTTTTGCCAACATGAGGCTGTGCAGTGGCATTCTAGCACATTAATTCATTGTGTTTGTAGAATAAGACATACACAGTGGTGACAAACAGTTTGAGGATCCTTTGGAATTACTTAATGTTTTTTGCATATATTGGTCATAAGATGTGATTTGTTCTTTATCCAAGTATTGACAAGCACAATGCGCTAAAGCTAAACACACAAACAGTTATAATCTGTCATGTCTTTGTTGTGCACAGCAATTAAACATTCTCTGTGCTGGTAGTCAACTCTGGATTCAATAACTGGTCAAACCTCCATTGGCAGCATCACGAAAGCACTTCTACACTGGACTTGCCTCAGCTCAACCTCTCTTAAAGTCATTCCACAGCATGTCTATTGGATTCAGGTCTGGGCTCTGATTGGGCTGCTCCAAAAGGCACATTTTCTGTTTTTGAAGCCAGTCTGTAGTAGATTTACTATGACTGATGGATGCCTAAACCGTTTAAGTTTACCAGCTTCATGAAAATTAACAATTATTTATCGTAGGTCTTCTGTGAGCTCTTTTTTTGCAAGGTATGATTCACATGAGCAGATGCTTCTTGTGGATATCAAACCCAAAGTGTTCAAGTAATTTTTATAATTCAAAGTAGCTCTATCAGACATGCCCAATCTCATTGCATTGATTGGACTCCAGGTTTGCTAACACGTGACTTCAGTCAGCTTTAGTTAACCTAAGGGGTCACAAACTTTTTCCAACCTAAACTGTGAATGTTTTAATGAAATATTCAATATAAACAAGAACAATACATTGTTTTTGTGGGTTGTTAGTTTTAACAGGTTGTGTTCGATCTTTATTGTAACCCTATTTTGAGACGACTTTGTACAAAAATGCAGATAATTCCAAAGGGTTCACATATTTTTTCTTACCACAGTAAAAAAACACACAAGAGCCTCGTTCTTCATCTTTTTTTGTCACATCTGTGAAGAAAAAAATAAACCATTCGAACAAGCCGACTATGCCAAAGAATCTGAAGTCAGAAGACTAGAAAGTCTGAAAAATAGAAAGGAAACCAGCATCTGTATATTTCTGTACATTGAGTAAAATGACAGTAGAAAGAGACAGAAATAAAGAGATAGAGATGGAGAGAGAGAGAGAGAGAGGGAGAGAGAAAGAAAGGCAGAGGCACCGGGATGGAGTTAACCGTGCAGCACTTTTGTGTGTTCACTAGCACAAGCCATTAATCATGAGTGCGCGCAGCGGCCATATTGTTCTGTGTAGCCGCTCTGCCTTCATTACAGAGGCCTAATTAAACAGCTCTGTGAACTGGAATCTGAGATTCCACCGCTACAGATTATCATTAATTATGGTGAAAGTGTTGGAGATGTTGGACTCAATTATCCCCGGCCCAGCCCTGGCAGGAAGTGATTCATGGCCCCCGGCCGGCCGCCTGATGCCGGGCCTGCGCTTATCACACCACTCCACTTTTGGGAAATTGGGCACTGCCAGCCAACAAACTAAGAATTATGTGCCGCTTTTTTCATTACAAACATGTTGGAGGGGCAAGGAGCAATTAAGTGGCGGGGGATGTTTCGCAGGGAAATGATGATGAGGGAAGAGAGGAGAATAGAAGTAGCTTATAGTGCTGTGGCTTGGTTTTGTGTCCATGTGAGCCTGCACATGCATGCATATTGTAAGTTGCCAGTTACTCATTTGAAGGTAACCTTCTTGATGAATCTGCAGTTATTGGCTGGTAGTTTGCATGACGATAATTAGGGCTGCCTATCAAAATATAATTATTTTATGGTAGTGACCAAAAAATTCCAAGAAATTTAAATAAGCAAGCTTGTTCCTATAAGCAAAATCTACACTGATGACTGGCTGTTGTTAAATGTTATCAGCGCCTCTGCAATCCATTGTGATTCATAAATATAAATGTGTTTTTTGAAAAAAGAAGCAAAATTTGGTGCAATACTCAGAAAGCCATAAAGAGATATTGTATATTGTAATGTAGTCTATATTTTTAATTCTGTGTCTGGTCTCCCCTACAGTAAGAAACAGTCATGTTTTTTCAAGGTTTACTATTATTCAGTTAAGTCAATTAAAACTGACTTAAGTAACTTTGGACTGATTACTCAATTAATTATCAAAATAATCTGTAGATATAAAAATCAATACTGACAGCCCTAGAGTAGTGTGTGCAATATATATCAGTGCAAAATAAACACAAATAAAGGAGGTGTTAATGAAAACATCCACAGATTACTTTTTCTCTGCTTTCACTCTCTTTGGTATTTGTATATATGAGCAGTTGTGTCATTTACGGCTGTGAAGTTGTCCTACTCTGTCACAGAGCACGGTCTGAAGGAATGGAGTGCTGGGTGTTTAGAGCTGTCACAGTGTGGAGGAGATTACTGTTGGGTTTATTGTAGGGGTCACAGGGCCCAGGAGCGGGTGGGAATTGTAAAGAAACAGAAGTTCTGACAGTAAGCTCAGGGCCAGAGGAGTTTACATCACTCCATATGCCACTGTGGGCAGCCGTTTTAATATATATGAAAATCACCCATCCTCCGTGTGGCCTGAAGAACAATGCAGTGGAGATTTTATATACAAATAAAGCCGATGCGACAAATGGTCACAAAGAGGAGGGAGGGGGGATTTGCAAGTATACGAAGAAAGATTTGTTTTGTGGTTTGTCTTAAAGTCTGAAGCTGAAAATTTGGTATTATGATAAAATGTTATTTTTTGTGTTTCTTTCCTAAAATTTGTATTTATTTATTTATTTGTTTATTTAGTTATGTAGTCTAGGTTATTGTCAACTTTTCTCCTCAATGAATACTACACTAAAATTACAGACACACAGAGAGAGAGAGAGAGAGAGAAGTTGGTGAGCCGGGGGGGGGGTATGTGTTTCCAATGAGAAAGTGAGAGTTAGAGAGAGGGAGTTAGAGAGTGAGAGAGTTAAAGAAATAGAGACAGAGAGAGAGAGAGAGAGAGAGAGTGGATGCATCTCTGCTGGAGAGCAGTGCAGCTCATTGTGAATGTAATACACTGCTCTCGAGTCATAGGTCAGCTGGCAATCTGAATTTTAAAAGGAATATGAATAATATTCTGTTTTATTTTGAAAATGAACTTTCTGCCCTCTATCATGGATCCAATATATGTCTTAATCTTGGGGGCTCTGCCTGCCAGGGGGTCCTGCGCAGGGCCTTTGACTTCGGCTCCTAATAAGGAAATGTGTGGTTTCTCATTTCATCACACGTTGTTATATGATCCCACAAACACACGTGCCCACATACACACTCTCAAACATACACACACACAAATATATGTTTACACTCACACTCAGGACAGACCTGCATCATAATGTGAGTGGTAAAGCATGAAAACAGTCTGCTGCCTTATTCATGCGATTAAAACGTCCTTCTCAGCTGAAATACAGTCCGTCTGTTCAGCTGACCTCGAAACCTTCTGAAACTAGAGAGAGATTATGGACTTCAACATGTTTATTCAAAAAAACTGAATCTTTTTTACAGCTGAACACAATGAAGTCTTTGTGAAAACACAATGGAAGAGTCTGAATGGAGGAAAACAACTGGAATTTAGGTGGTGGAAGATTATGCCCGTATATATGCAAAATCATTTTATTCTAGTGCAACCATCTATATATCATCTCTCTCTCTCTCTCTCTCTCTCTCTCTCTCTCTCTCTCTCTCTCTCTCTCTCTCTCTCTCTCTCTCTCTCACTCCCCTCCCCACCACCACCACCAAGATGCCTCAGGCAGTACATTATAGTGCTACCTTTGCTCTAGCTTTGAATGATGCTGTGTGACATTAAGGGCATTTTGTACCACAAAATGCAATATAGTTATTTTTGAGGCCCAAGTTCAACCAAGCCTTCTATGAAGCTTTCTATGCAAATTAGAGGCTTTTTAAATCTGTTAGCCCAACAGAGTAAAGGAAATTTTACCAAAAAAGTGGGACATAAATTATTGTTTTCAGAGTAACATAAAACAATACTGTCTATTGATCAGCTTATAATGATAGCCTGACTATTAGAGCAGAGGATGTCAGGGTATATATATATATACATACATACATACATCATCTAAACCGCTTATCCTTCTGGGTCGCGGTGGGGCGCTGGAGCCTATCCCAGCTGTCATTGGGCGGAAGGCAGGATACACCCTGGACAGGTCTATATATATATATATATATATATATATATATATATATATACATATATACATACACATACAAATAACCATCAGGCCAACAGATTTTTTGACTACAGCTGGATGACTACAAGATATGGTCACTTTCAATGGGCAATAATTTAGGCACATTTACATTGTCCTTTTTTTCTACATTTTTTTACACAAACGTTTGTGTAATGTCATAAAATACATATTTAAAAACTCACTAAAAAATCCTACCTACCTTATTTATTTGTAAAATGTTTTGTCTTTTTGTACCTCGGCCCACGGCAAAAGGTTTGGCACCCATGGTCTGAACAATAGACCTCTAAAGTCATGCAGTCAGCGTCATGCCACTATTAGGAACTCTGGGCCTAAGCAGATTTTCTCTATGAGATAAATGAATGCCATTTTGAAAATACCGCCACTGTACCCTGTGGTAAACGAAAATGTTCCAAAACGTCACAATATGAATAATGCTCTATGCATGTGCAATGAAGTAACACAACATGAAAGGAAGTTTACTTCCTGTTTCAACACTATTATATAATAACACCAGCTACTCAAAGTGTATATCACTACTGCCAAAGCAACTTAACTACCACATTTGACAAATTTTGCTGGTTTGTGTGAGGTGTTTTGGTGAGGTTGCCAGTCTTTTAATGTCAATTTAGTGGACAGCAGTGATGGCTTACATATAGCAATAGTCATATTTTAGTTTCTTTTTAGAAGATTTTTCTCAAATCTACTCAGACCCGGAGTGATGACACAATTGTCTATTGACCATCGTAAGCACACTACACACTACAGTTGCAGCAGTAGAGGTTAGGTTGAAAAATGCTCAAGCCATTAAAGAACAATCCATTGGAAGGTGGCAACGCTTCTAAGAGCCCTTGTGGCGCCTTTATTTTGAAGTGGGTAGGGAGTTCTCCTTTTACAATTGTGGTACAATTAGATCTGATACTTGAGAAGTAATTTCTGCTATTAAATTATTAGCACATAGCTCAGTAAACACTTGAATATCTCTGAATAACACTGGCAGTAAACTCCCTCTTCTCCCCTCGTCCCTTCCCCTCACCTCCCTTCTTGAAAAAAAACGAAAAAAACAGACACTTAGCTTTGACTGACACTAATTTTTACTACATGAAACGGAAGAAACCCTCTTATTTCCGAGCTTCTGTCTGTCAGCCGATTACAAAAGACAGACTGGGTCACGTCCGCGAGGTGCCACATCCGTTACTGTGTCAGATGGCTGCATTTGATATGACGCAGCGTTAGGAGCAGCGGCCTAAACACGCCAGCGCAGGGAGGGGAGAGCAGAGGAAATGAGAGGAGAAGAGAGGGGACCTGTCAAAGTCAGAGTGTTCATGCAACATCATTTCAGCGTCTGATTCGGGGCCTGTGATTCTGTCATGCTGCCGACCGCACCAGTCAACACAAATAAACGCTGAGCCGCCAGAGCCGTAATGGCAGAGAGAGATCCGGCCTAGCGGCGGCCATTACTTTTATTCCAACCCTTACACATGACATGATGTGAAAAACGAGCTGGCGTCTCGTCGAGTGCCTATTAGTGAGTGCTCTCTCTCTCTCTCTCTCTCTCTCTCTCTCTCTCTCTCTCTCTCCCTCTCTCTCTCTCCTTCCCTCCCTCCCTCTCTCACTCACTCATCTGCCTCCTCTCTACATGTGATGGCAGATGCTCCTGCCGAGTCATTCACTTTTATGGGCGTTTGACTGCCGCACATGCTTAAATACAGGGCTCGCCTTTCCTGGGAAAAAAAAAGAAAAAAAAAATGACGGCTGGTGCTCAAAGCTCCATTCCCCCACAGGCGGCAGCTTTCAGAAGCTTCTCCCTCGACCCGGGACTGCTGTCACTTTCCAATCTGGCTCCGGAGAAGACGCTGACATAGGCCCACAGTGAAATAATGTAGGAATTAACAAGAATGAGAAGCGAACGTAACATTATCAGTTGTCTAAAAGGCAATTCCTCACTTGGTATGCTATCTGTTTCAGCGACATGATGCTGGAATAAATTAGTTTGGGGAAAACAAGAACACCAAACCGCTTGAGTAATGGCTAGATGTGAAGACTGAAGAGCTTGGCTAGCAGGCTCTGAACAAGTAGGCTTATATGGGCTTCGTCCAGCATGACCAAAACAGTTTTTTACCAGTTTACCAGTTTCTATTTTTTTGCTGAAAAACCTTTGTATGGTCATCAGCTGGTAAACTTCATTCATGTCAGCTGTAATGAGTTGTCCAGTTTTTTAAGCCTTTTTTTTATCAATTTTCAACCTTCAGCCAATGGCCTGGTCCCGTTACCTAGGTTTTCAGCCATTTAGTGCCATAAAATGACACTTGGCCTGTCCTGGGTTCTTTATTTTTTGCACATTTGTCACACTTAGTTATTTCAGATCTTCAGGACAAAGACAACATAAGTAAACACAAAAAACAGTTTTTAAATGACCCATTCTTTTATTATGGGAAAAAGTTGTCCACTACCAATAGCTTTGCTGCTGAAGGGCCAGGGCCATTTGTCATAATTGGCAGAACCATGAATTCTGCTCTCTACCAGAAAATCCTGCTTGAGACTGCCAATTCATCAGTCCATGATCTGAACTGCAAGCACAACTGGGCTATGCAGCAGGACAATGATCCCAAACACAAGAGCAAGTCCACCTCTGAATGGCTCAAAAGCAAGACAGTTAAGGTTTTGCAGTGGCCTAGTCAAAGTCCTGACTTTAACCTCTATTGAGATATTGTGGCAGGACCTTAAACGAGTGGTTCATAATGAAAGGCCTTCAAATGTAGCTGAATTATTGAAATTCTGCAAAGAAGAGCGGACAGGAATTCCTCCACAGCATTTGGTTTCAGCTGTTGCTGCTAAAGGTGGTACACCCAGTTGTTAAGTTTGGGGGCATTTACTTTTTCACATGGGTGATATAGGTGCATAACTTTTTTCCTTCAATAAATGAAATGACCTTTTTAAAAACTGTTTTGTGTTCTGTGTGTTCATGTTTTCTTTGTTTTATGTCACATTTTGTATGAGAGTCTGAAAATATCTAGTTTGACAAATATGCAAAAATTGAGAAAATACTTTTTCACTGCACTCTACCTGCACCTCACTGAGGTTGAAAAAGCCAGCGCCATTGCAGTTCCATTTCACAATGCAATCCATTTTTCAGGTGTCTCGGGTCCATAAAATCTTTTTTTCACCTGTCTTTTCCTTCATCTATGTCGCTTTGTGAAATTAATTATGGATCACTGCTTTCACCTGGATTCTTCTGGTCAGTTTTTTAAAGCAAAATGGCCATCATCCCTAATGTTTCTTACACTACCTCTATGTCTAGAGGTGCATTCATAAAGACATTAGGTGTCCATCAAAAATGCAAAAATCTTTCTATTGATTAATGAACAGACATCAATCCATGAAAAGTGTGACCATTGTGCTCTGCTGTCCATTCAAAAAGTTCACTAAACAGGACATGCTGTGATATAACTATGTATTAGCCAATAGGAGATGGTCTGAAGTCTGGGCTTCAGTCAATCATGAGGGCAACATTGAGCAAAACAGAGGAGAAACTAACTGCTGCTGTTAGCTTAGATTCAGAACTATACAATCCAACTCTAAAGACCTATAAAGCTAACAGTTAGTTTGTTAACAGCACTTTGACTGTCTATTATGAAAAGCTAAAAATTGCAAAATGAAGCATAATTGTATATCATACTGATAAATATTAAAATGATTTTAGCAAATACAGTGTCCTAGATTAAGTTTAGCTTACCTTGTTAATAGTTTTGACGTGGAGCTGTGAGTGAAGTCTTTCACAGAGTGTAATCCAAAACTTTTTTTAGCTTCAGGGATGAAATAAAAACAGTACCATCCTTCAGATGATCAGGATAACGTGCGTCAGGCATTATATGTTCCTCGGTAACATCTTTCCACCATTTCTTAGTCCAATAATTTTGACAAATTTACTGCAATCGACATTCTCACTGCAGGTTTGTTTTGAGGAGCTTTGCTATTTCAGTTTCAGTTTTCACTTGTTGGTAGAAGTAGCAGTTAGAGAAGGATTCTGAGCAGTGATTGGCTGAGCATCATATCGATCATTATTTTGCAAATGGTCAAATACGGTCCAGAAGTTTATTTTAATTAGAATATAGTTGGTATTTAAGGAGGCTTGTAATGAAACTCTTCAATTTTAGTCACATTTTGGCATTTTTATTTTGTTTTTTGTTATGTTTTCATTCTTTAGCCTTTTTTTTCTGTGTTTGGTGATTAAGAAAATATAGGCATTACGCCCATCAGATGTAGTGCGCTTTGATGCTGTGTCTGGAAGGCTCCGCTGTGCTGCTAGTGCGTGTGTGAATGCCCTAACCTGCTAACATGGGGGGCAAAATGAAAAGCAAGACATTTCATGATGTTCATGCTATAAACTTGTCTTCAGTACACCAGCCTAAAAAGCACTTCAGTACAACAAAGCAAAGCGCTTTAGTGTGTTGTTTTGATGGATTCCATTGTAAAGGAGGATTAAAACAGTTATTTCTAATCTAATCTGAAAAGTCCAGCTCTCTCTCGGCACAGGTTTTAAAGCCTGTGAAGCTAACGGGACAGGCGTTTTAGCACATCACAGCCAGGCCTCCTCACCCACTCTGAATAATGGCCATTAAAACATACTCTCGGCTGGCGCTGAAGGGAAATCAATGCATCTCCCCTATCAGTGCTACGGTGTCACATTATAGTGGCTGGAATTGACACAGTCAATGAGCGAGTGTTTCCCCTCCGCAGCGTCGTACTCTATTGAATCTGACAGTTATCACAGATGCAGACTCGCAGCTGGGGGGTAAGAGGGGGCCGCTGGGAGCAATAGCAGTTGCTCCATTATTCTGATCTGGAATCTGTTACCGCCACCCAGATCCAGACCTTAACTCTTAAGAGACGCTGCAAAGGCTGACCTCAGATCAGGTCAGATTTCAGTGTGCTAGGTACAGAAAGCTACGCTGGACATTTTCACACTTTGCCGCAACCCCCCGGCGCTGTCACAAAGGAGTGAGGAAGAGATCAAATTCACAGTCTCTCAGCACTGTAGCACTGTCAGCACCTCTTAATAAACACCTGTCTATCAGAGAGAGTGCAGGGGTGAAATCCCAGGCCTGAGTGAGAGTCCTCAATGGAGAAAAGCTCTGTAGAGAATCAGTGATCAGCTGAAGTGCTGTTATAGGACATTATAATAATGGCAGTGTGATGACACAGGCAGAGCAACAGAGAGACAGTTCTGCTAAACAGCCTTCATTTATGTCCAGTGAAAAGCACAAGAGCCTTCAAGTACAAGTTAGATATTTCTGAGGAGATATAAGGTCTGTTTGCATAAGGAAGAGAAACTTCAAAAGGAAATAAGTGAAAAAAATAGGAGTATTTAAAAAATGATTAAAAGATACAAAGACATTTGGACTCCTAGCAACCGTGCAAGATCTTGTAAACCACCAGAACTGTCAACATCAGATAAACAGCACTTTAAGCTTTCATGTTTGAGAGAGAGGAGAAAATCAAGCTGCTTCAGATCTGAATCCACAGGTGTTTCTGTCCATCCTTTCACTGTAAGAAGACAGCCCAGCATCATGAGTCTGAAAGGCTGTATAGCTGTTAAGAAGCCATTAATGAGAAAAAGAAATAGACAAAAAGAAGAACATTTTAAAACCAAACAAAGAAGCTGCTTATGTTCTCAGAACAATGGACTGACCACCCCAGAGTCCAGACCTCAATGTTACTGAATGTGTTTGGGAATATTTGGATCATGAGAAGCAAAAAAAAACTTCTAAGACTGAACTTGGAGATGTAGAAAAGGAGGTGGAGGTGTGGAAAAAATATCCCTGCAGATTTCTTTGGATTTCTTTGGACTTCTTTTCTTTAGATTTCTCTGTTAAATTAGAAAAAAAGAAAATCTACTTTAACTGATTTACAAACTAATCCAAATATACCAAATTTGTAATAGCTAAGCAACATTCATCAGTCACCTTTCTCAATTAAACCTATTTACAATATTAATCATCCCTGAAAAGGGAAAAATCTACTTAAACTGATTTACACACTATGTTGGTTTTGTGTTCTACTCCATCCCCTAATGAAAAGGAGGAAATATAGCAGATTCCTGAGGGGTGCAAAATGTTCCCAGGATTTGAACAAAAACTCCCTGACTGGCCGTGCTCTGGACTCCATATCTGCACGAGGCTCTGTGAATAGCCTGGGTGATATATTTAGTGTCTTTAGTGCCTGCTGCCCAGAGTAGATAACTACACATGCCAACTATGCAGAAATCTGTGCAATTGGACAACTAATCTACTGAGGCAGAAGAAAGTCATGAGAAATGCAAGAGAATAGAAGTTTTTCTCTCCCTCTCTTTTTAAACACTCTCACCGGCCACTTTATTAGAAACTCTGTGAAGGTCCAAATTGCTGGTGTACAGTTTTAGCCCATCTGTTGCCATGCACAATTGTGTTAGCCTTTCATCATGGGGTCTTGTGGATATTTTTGGGTAGTGGACCCCCCCTCCTGAATCACTACTGTGCCTCTACCATGATGGTGTTTTTTTTTTCTGTACTGAGGATAGTCTGCATAGATTGCATGGCCTTATACAGGGTTTGTAGTGTAGGTGAACTCATACAGTAGATAGTGAGTGTAAGAAGATGTGAGATGTTAAAGTAAATATGAAAAAGTGTGTGCAAGTTTGTCCCATTTGTTCCAAGGCCCTTGTACTTTTAACTGTAAATAATCAAGTTCATTGACTGTATTGAGTTAATTGACAAACTGATGTATTGCATTAACATGGAATTCCCTGACTTTTCTAAATACTTGCATAATTCAGCTGTTGAGATGTAAACAACTTGTATTAAAATAAAGATTTTATGTGAAATGGTTAATTCTAAAGAAACTTACAGATCTCTTTACAGTGGTCAGAATGTCTAAATTGCAAAAATATCTAAAATATATAATGTTTTATTTTATTTGCTATTCGAATCGACCAGTTTTCTGATTTGTTATATGTAATGTTGATAATGGTAAAATAGTGGCAAATCTTTCATTTTTTCTTTCGGTACTATTTTATCTCACAATGCCCTGTGTGTACCTTTCCACTATGAATGGCTTTTAAAAATATTATGACAAAAATGTCATTAATCCGTATTCATAACCATTTAATGTAATAACTTTCGGTGAGGTCACTTTTAGAGGCATTGAATGCTTCAGACATCTGGTTCCAATCACCACCACTGTGAACAATTCTGCACGTTTTCTAGAATGGTGCATTTCATATCAAAGTACTTTGAGTGGCCGTTTACATCTTAACAATTTAATTACACAGAAATTTTGAAACAATTGGTGAAATTCTTCGATAACTGATTATTGTTTCACTAAAAAATCTGCAGAGTCTAGATCCAACCACAGTCTGCCACGCCTGCCCCAGCTATCATCTTGATAGGCCTTTGACTGGCTAGATCAGATAAATTAATGGAAGGTAATGGGGGGTTAAGGGACGCACGTTAGATGCTGGTTGGAACCAGACTCTGCAGGACAGTAGATCTCCAGGACCATTCTCTTCTTCATTTCAGTGTTTCATCATACAATAGAATCCTGTGCTCTGCCATACACAATCCGATGTCCATCTCCAGCGTTATCCGTCCTCCAGCACATGAAGCGAAGGAGGCCGAAAGTCCTGCAGGAGTGTCCTGGGCCGCCGTGCTCTGCGTACCCCCCGCCGTGGGATCACCCGGGCCGGCGCCTCCATCCTCCGCCTCAGCCCTCGGTTCAATCTAATCTGCGAGATGAAACGGTGAAGCTGGGGGGACGGGGTCCCCGAGCACAGCGCTCCAGCATGACACCAGGAGCACCAGCGGAGACGCAGGGGTTTGATCCTTCCATCACAGGAGAGACTGCCTCGCTCTTTTCTTCACCACTCTACTGATGGAGCCACTCTCATGAATGCTCCTCGACCCCTGCCCCCTCTTTCTTTCTTTGGCTCTCCTTTTCTGCTTATTCTCTTTCTCTCCTCTCTCACATTCCCTCCTTTGCTCTCTTTCACTCTTTATTCTCTCTCTCTCTCTCTCTCTCTCTATTTCTCTCTGTGTCTCACTATCTCTCTCTTACTTTCTCTCTCCTTCTTTTTATGCTCTATGTTTCACCTCTGTCAGTTTTCCTTGACTACACAAACACAGGGTCTCTATGGACCCCGTGCCATTAGAAACCCACCAGTGCAGTAAAGTAGACCTGCAGTCTCCAGTGAATTTTCTTATGAGGCATGTTTCTGTACAGGTCACTTCAAGTGCTGCAAGCCACACTCACTGAACACCATGTTTAGAGAGGCCTGCTACAGATGACATGCTCTCTCTATACTAAACCTTCAAAGGGCCCATATTCTTTCATTTCTAACATTAATCTGCTTTTATGTAACAAAAACAGCCACAATTAACTTTCATCTGACCAATTTCAAACTTTTTCTAGCCCTAAGAATCAAACAGGCGCATTTGTTAACTTGAACACTTTAACACTACTACAGTCATATGCAAAAGTTTTTTGATTTTGTAAGTGAAAATAAGTGAACACAGCCAGTACAGACAACAAACTTATGCACATTTTAATGTGCAATTACTGTTTATTTGCGGAAGTTAATGTATTGGGAAAAAATAAAACATAAAATGTGGCCTGTGCAAATGTTATAGCACATTTTATACATTTCCAATACGTCAAACTCAGCTAATAAATAGAAAATGTGGACTAAAAGTTATAGAAAAACTGCCAAATTTGAGTTTATTTCCTGAAGAGAATTATTTTCACTGTAGAATAAGCGTGCAGCAGCAGCAGCAACAACTAGAAGAAGCTGATTCACAGCAAGCATTTCATCTTTGTCTTATCATTCTGTTTGTGTTGATGTTGGCTGAAAAGCCACAACCCTTTGAGAAGAAACTGCATTAAAACAACTGCTCTGCTGCTACCTTCTGCTCCCGTGTCCTTCCTCTCCCATATCACATCCAGGGAACGTCACTACAATCAACATAACATGTAATTTCATACATTTGCATACAACTGTATATGTAAGTGACCTCTGTTCTAAATGACTGACCCCTTTCAGAAGCAGAAATGAGGCATGAAAAAAGTCCAGGCTAAAATCTACTGAACAAACTGTTAAGTTTGGAGTGAAATTCTCAGGGATGTTGGAGAACATAATTCCTCAGCCATACCTTTTATGTCTGGATCCTTGCAATGGTATGTTTGCTTCTTGACAGCCAAGCAGAGTACAACATTTAATCATTTTCCCCACATCATCTCTTCCAATAACTCTGGTACAGACTTTCTGCAGTGACAACACTCCTTATCACTTCAATGCAAATGGACAGGCTAAACTTCTATGAGTTGAATTTGTGGTGTAAAAGTATTCATGGTTGTGACATCACCATGGTTGTGTGATTATGTAATTCAAAATGAGCTGGTTCTGCAGACTAGGAGACTAGGACCGTGAAAGGTGTACCTTGAAACTTTTACAGTGTTTACAAAAACACATCAAACTCATTTATTTACAGAATGCAAGGAAATCTTGTTTCTCTTGATATGGGCCCCTTAAATTACGCATAACACCAGCATCTGTCAACTGCTTCTCTGATGGCTTTTGACAGCTTTGTCTTCAGCACTTCTCAGACATCTTGTGCTAATGTACAAACAAGCGTAGCATAAGTTGTTTGTTTTGCATTGTCTGTGGCATGTTTCATTTAAGAGAGAGCACTGCTGAGTCTTGTCAACAGCTGCCTGCGATATGATGAATTAGAATAATATGTTAATCAGTGGGGGTCTTCATAATGGTTTGTTTGTCTTTCTCTCAGCGTCAGTTTCCATCAAGAAAGCAACAGGACACCCCTCCAGGATCATTTTAGAGGCCAAATCACTTTATATGTTTGAAGATAAGAAGGTAAGTGTCACTAATTAAACAAAAAGAAAAAGTGAAAAATTGTGGTATTTAAATTAAACATGGATCAGTAGATGAAAAATATAGTATCTATAATATGTCTATACAGAGAAAATTGGACTCCTAACAACAAAACAAGAGGTGGTAGGCCACCAAAACTGTCCCCATCAGATAAACAAAGCTTTCATCTTTGAGAGATAGGAGAAAATCAAGCTCCACTCTTGCTTCAGATCTGAGGAAATCCACAGATGCTTCTGTCCATCTGTCCACTGTAAGAAGACAACTCAACACTGTAAAGAAGCTCTTACTGAGAAAATGAAACAGAGAAAAAGAGGAAATTTTGCAAATCAAACAAAGAAGTTGATGGTGCTCTCAGAACAATGGACTGACCACCCCAGAGTCCAGACGTCAACATCATTGAATGTGATTGGGATTATTTGCTCATGAGAAATGAAAAATACAACCAACTTCTACGACTGAACCTTGGAAGTGTGGAAAAATATCCCTGCAGATTTCTTTGAAACATTTAAAGCAAGACTCCTGAAAAGAATGGAACTAATAATGGCAAAGAGTGGATACAGTAAGTACTGCAAAACTTAATATTGTATTTAGCTGTTGAGGCCTCTGTGTAATTTGTTGTTAAATGGATTGTGGCATCTGCCAATTGCTCCAGTTCACAGAAGGGGTTCCCAAGGCATTGTATGCAGAGCTGCACCACACGCCCGGCCCTCCTCTGCCAAAAGGATGTTGAATGTTGTTGTTGTGTGGGCAATGTTGTTGTTTATTAGTTAAAAGTGTGTGTATGTGTTATTGTGTTATTTTGTGTTGGAGTGTGGGTTTAGTTAGTGTGGGTGGAGTGTCTACTATCAGTAACATGGCTTCAAGTTAGGTGTGCCTTGTCTGCTGGTTCAATTCTTGTAGCAGAAAACCTGCCATGACCTGTCACGTGTCTCCTTCTTCATTATGCTTCTGCTTTTTAACCATGAAGATGAAAAGTGAATAAATTGTACTTAATGGTCATTTTGACTGGACATGAAATAAATGAAGGGTGGCCTCTGATTTTGTACAGCACTGTTCATTTAATACCAAAAAAAGGAATAACATTTTAGTTGTTAAGGAGGAAAAAACTTCACAAAAGTGTTTGAGGTCCTTTCAAATGGAGTTGGAGAGATTTCAGAAACTCCAGAGGACACTGAAAAGGAGGTGTATGTGTGCATGTGTGTGTGTGTGTGTGTGTGTGTGTGTGTGTGTGTGTGTGTGTGTGTGTGTGTGCAGTAAGGTTCCACTGCAAACAATAGCTCTGAAGCCTGAGCCAATAAGACTTAAAGAACCTTTTAATTTCCCCAGCCACTTTGTTCAGTAGACCCAACCATTTGTCCAGCAAACTTACAAATGACTCCTTCATTCTTCAGTACTCTCACTGTGTTTTCTTAGTGCATGTGTGTGTGAGTGTGTGTGTGTGTTGGGTCAGTCTGAAAATGTAGAAGCTCTGTACTGGTCAGACAATACTGGAATTTTCAGCTTGTCCAACATGCTGAGTTTAATCATGTATCGAGTTGACATTAGTTTAATTTAAGGGTGTTTAATGAGAGTTGGAAAGTTAATTAAAAAATAGAAATGACCAAGGCAGTACTGTCCCCTGGAAACTGAGGGAAATGATTATGTAATAACTTACTGGGAACAGCAGAACAGCTTTCAACTGAAACAACCAAAAGGACAGAACAGTGCCAGTAAGGCATAAATGGCATGATGACATGAATTAATTGTATATACAACCCCATTTCCAAAAAAGTTGTTACACTGTACAGAATGTAAATAAAAATTTAATGCAATGATATGCAAATCATGTAAACCCTTTTTTTTAAAGGAAAATACTACAAAGACAATATATCAAATGTTGAAACTGAGAAATTGAATTGTTTTTTGAAAAAATATATGCCCATTTTGAATTTTATGCCAACAACACATTACAAAAAAAGTCAGGACAGGTTCACGTTTACCACTGCATTTCATCACCTCTTCTTTTAACAACACTCTGTAAGCATTTGGGAAGTGAGAAGACCAACTGCTGTAGTTTTGAAAGTAAAATGTTTCCTCATTCTTGTTTGATACAGGATTTCAGCTGCTCAACAGTTCAGGGTCTCCTTTGTCGTATTTTTGTTTAATAACGCAGCAAATGTTTTCAGTGGTGACAGGTCTGGAATACAGACCGTCCAGTTTAGCATCCGGACTCATTTAATACGGAGCAATGCTGTTGTAAAACATGTAGAAGGTGTTTTGACATTGTCTTGCTGAAATAAGCAAGGCCTTCCCTGAAAAAGGCGTCGTCTAGATGGCAGCATATGTTGCCAAAACATGTATATATCATATAGCATTAAAGGAGCCTTCACAGATGTGGCAGTCTTCCATGCCATGTGCACTTATGCACCCCTATACCATCACGAATACTCGCTTTTGAACTGGGCACTGATAACAAGCTGAGTGGTCTTTAGCCCGGAGGATGCAGTGTTCATGATTTTCAAAAAGAAATTTAAATGTTGATTTGTCAGACCACAGATTCTCTGAATCTTTTAATGTTATTATGTACTGTAGATGATGAAAAGCAAAAGTTCTTTGCCATTTTATGCTGAGAAACGCTATTCTTAAATGTTTGCACTATTTGTTCATGCAGTCTTTCACAGAATGGTGAACCCGTCCCCATCTTTACTTCTGAAAGACTCAGCCTCTCTGGGTTGCTTTTTTATACCCAATAATGTTACTGAACTGTTGCCAATCAACCACCAGGTGTTTTTTTACACATCTTTACCAGCATTTTGTTGCCCCCGTCCCAACTTTTTTGGAATGTGCTGTTGGCATCAAATTCTCAAAGTCTTTGTACCATTTTCAATGAAATATAGGGTTTTTATTTACATTTTGCACAGCATCCCAACTTTTTTGGAAATGTGGTTGTACATGCATATCACTGTAGTCAAAAGAAACCTTGTATCTCCAAAATGATAACTTTACAGGAAAAGAATAAAACCTACTTTACTTTTAATGGCAGTCAATGGAACCAGACTTTTTCCAAGTCATTTTAGGCCATTTCTTTTGATCCATTCATAATGACATTTACAAACAATGGGAAGAGATAAAATGATAAATGATATATAATGTTATGATCTTTTTAAACCCAAGGTGTTAATAGACAGACAAAGTCATCATTTATATTGGGAGGTGACTGTCCCAAACCCTAACTCTTACATTTTTACAATTTTTTGTGAAAATAATACTTAAAATATTCTGTATTTTTTCCAGCGTGTTTTTTAAAATCTTTTTTAAATAAAATACTATGGCATTGTGTGTGTGCAGCTGTTCAAAGCTGTGTTTATTAGTCATGTACTGGCTAGTATTTTTGGGTTCTCCTCAAAAATTAGCTAAGTTGTCACTCCTAGAACAGTCACTAATAAAACATTTAATAAAGTTTCAGTAGTATTTTGGCTGTTCGGTTAGTGACAAAATGGAATGTTTTATCATTTATTTTAATAAAATAAACATAATCAAAGTATAAGGTCATTCAAAGCAAAGGGATTATAATCTAAAGTCCATTTGGCTCAGCAGTAAGCGTGTCTGCCAGTAAAAAATAGTACGTAACATTAGAATAACTACAAATAAATATAAATACTGTGAAATGTAACAGGAATTTCTTGATTGTGTTGTGAATTGGCTTGGAGCATCAATATGCATCAGCTGGGGGTTCCTGAGGACCAGTTTGAGGACCGGTTTGAGAACCACTGGGTTAGAAGAGCAAAAGTCTGGTTTCGGACTTCACGTCAAAAATACCAGCCACAGCATGGATTTGTTCAAATCCACCACCAGCATCTCAGGATCTCAGTCAATGCTTCATTCATTTAACGAAGTCTTCACAGAGATAGACCAGGTTTTGTATGCTGATAACTACAAATATTACCGGGCTTCCTCAAAGAGAAGTTTGGAAATAGTTAAGCAAACATATTTATATATATAAAATCTACTTATGGCGTTAATATCATTTGTATTTACTCTTTAAGGTTTTCAGAATAACACTACTGGCTAGTTAATTAGCTTTTTAAATATAATTTTATCAGAGACCTAAAACTGCAGCACAGTACTATATTTTCATATCTGTATTTGTTGATGTTTATCTCCAGAAGCACTTTGTGTTTATTTTTGAATAGAGAATAGGCTGGTGTGGTCGAGCATGACTGTTTGAGTGAAACAATAAGTGAAGGAGACAGACGTAGGCATGGGGCCCACAGCAAATCCTTCACAATCTATTTCCACCAAAGCTCCTCTCCCCTCTGCCTGCGACCCCCCATCTGAGTGGGCCTGCACACCCACCGGGAGGCAGAGAGAGCGACCAAATCAGGCCGTCACTTCTACTAAAACGGCCCTGTGCAACCTGTAGAGCCTCAGCTACACCGAGCCGCTCTCACAGCTACACCTGCGTCAACTCTGTAATCCTACACCAGCCTCACATCACACGACCCAGCCACACACAGCTCCCACTCATCAGCCTGAGTGTGTGCGAGCAGTGTGTTCTGTGAGAGTGTGTGAGATGCTCGTGCTGCCAAAGAACAAGTGATTAGTGGAAAAAAAATGATGTGTAATGTGTTAATATACTGTACATATACAGTTGTGTGCAAAAGTTTAAACAACCCCAGTCAAAGTACTTGTTTTGTTGATGTGTCAAATTCAGCAAAAGAACACAGTAATTGTACGTTTAAGTGTGGCCTCTGGAGGAGATGTGTTAACTTATTTTTATTTAGAAAGCCAAAAAAAACATGAAATTAGCCCAGTGGTGCCTAGATTTTTGCATACAACTGTGGGTATACATTCACTATCCACTTTATTAGGTCCACCACTTGTATCTACACTCATTGTGCATTTTATTAGAACCACTTACTGTATATGTGCACTTTCTTGCACAATGACAGGCTATAGTCTATCTGTTCCTCTAAATACTTTGTAACCCCATTTGCCCTGTTTTTCAATGATACCCCACAAAACAGGTATTATTTGGGTGGTGGATCATTCTCAGCGCTGCAGTGACACTGACGTAGTGGTGGTGTGTTAGTGTGTTGCGCTGGTACGAGTGGATCAGACACAGCAGTGCTGCTGGAGTTTTTAAACAACTCAGTGTCACTGCTGGACTGCGAATAGTCCAACAACCAAAAATATCCAGCCAACAGTGTCCTGTGGGCAGCGTCCTGTGACCACTGATGACTAGAGGATGACCAATACAAACTGAACAGCAACAGATGAGCTATAATCTCTGACATTACATCTACAAGGTGGACCAACAAGAAAGGAGTGTGGTAAGTGGAGCTGATAAAATGGTTGACAAGTATAGATATCAAGTAGGTGTATATACACAATATCAACACTACACTAACATACTATAAAAGTACACTGTATATACAACACATATAAACTATATAAACTGCTAATTAACTAGCTGTTTTTTGGTTTGGTAAAGGCGACTTTGGTAACGTACCTTCATGGAGATTGTATTGGCCACGTCATCACCTCTGTTAATGAATGGTGCCGCATCACAGGGCCCTGGCCTTGATTCTATATTCTCTCAGCTGGTGACTGAGAGTGCTGTCTAACACATTAGTCCAAAGTCTGTCAAAGTCAAACCATTCAGTGACCCCCATGCTCTGTTAAAGGGGGAATTGTCATCTAGAAAGAGACTAGTCCAGTCAGGACAGAAATAACCTGAACCATATAAGCAAAATGCTTCCCACAGCATACTAGAGCCCCCAGACTCCCTCAGTGTGTGGATGAAGCATTCAGGTCTGTACCATTGTTTTGGTGTACGCTGCACATGCACTCGCCCACTTATGGAGATAAGTAATGACTCATCAGACCAGACCACTTGTTTCCACATCTCTGTAAACAGATGTTTTTTGCAACACTGATCTGTCAAATGTGCATTTATCTTTGTAATAATGGTTTTATGCACTGCAGCGATACTATAACATCTCTCTCAGTCTGATCATGTCCTGCATTGACATTCTCAGACATCTGGACTGGGTTGCATCAGTTTTGCATAAGTTTGTATTTAAGTTTATATGTAAAGTCCTTAGTGAGACCTTAGTTAACACTCATTAGTTTCAAACTATCCATTTACTAAATTCGTTTGCACCACAAATCTGTAAGTCAAACCTTACAACTTTCTAGTTCATACGTCACTTCAACATGATAACATGTTCAGAATCAGTCTACAAACCTGCCACCATGGAAAAGCGACGACAGCTTGTGCTCACTTTTTGCATTCCATGGAAAAAAATATCTACTATAGAAGAGAAAAATATGTACAGGTTGAACATTGTCTGTCTATTCTGTCACATTTCCTTAATTAATGTGTAGCTTTTTAAATGACAGCTCCTGGCTATTCGACACAACAGCAGCATCAGGTTAGACATTTCAGCAGCTGCTATATCTCACTGAACTGAAATGGATTTTGGCCTCATGCTTGCATTTAAAACTTGGGCGATGATTAGAGCTGTAAGTTAAATCACAGCATATAGCATTCAGTGTTTTTAGCATAGTTAACCAAAAAAGTATTTCATTTTGCCTTTTTTTGTGCTACCTATGAGATTTATGTTGGTTCCCACAACACTGTCCTTACAAAAAAGTCACGAGTTTCACATTTGAAAAAATGCAGTTTTTGCATTCTTCACATGTTAAAATGTGTTATCACATGTGGAAAAATATGTGATTACATGGGAAAATGTGTTCACTTCTAAAAAAAAATGTGATAAGGAGCAGAACTTGGTAAACACTTACCTCACAGCTAGCATACATTTTAACTCACGTACAGTTGATGCAGCTGGCCCCTGAGGAACAGGAACTTCTGTATTTCCTTACATGTGGCACTAATGCACAAGCATCCCAATGACTGAATGTGCACTATTTACTGATGTCTTTTACAAAGATCTAAATGCAGATACCTCTTTAGTCACTGAGTGCGTTTACATGCACTTAATAGTCTGATAACTGCAGAAAATCAGATTTTGCCAGTAATCCGATCAACAGGTTTACATGCACTTGAGTAATCAGATAATGTGAAACTCCGGGTTTACATAAGTCAGGCAGTAATCAGATTTCTGCTTTGCAACCAGCCAATAAACTCACAGAAGACGATGTGACGTAAACGTAATGTAAAACTCAAACTTCATGCCGTGGCTTTTTTTAAAACATTGCGCCACTTTGCCTGAAAATATGAACATACATCAGAAGATGAAGAATATTTCAATCTTTCATTTCGTGTTTAGTTTCAGCGCCTCTCCAAAAGTGTTTGCTGCCATCTCACGGAAACGCTGCTTGCTTAAATCTGGTACTGCCATCTATTCTTGCACATGCTCAGACTGAGAAATACAAAAGAAATCAGAGTAAGAGTTTACATGCACTGAGAAATCTGATTACTGAGCTAAAATCACGCTCTCTTGGATTTCTAGATCAGAGTATGGTGTTCACATGACCATTCGAATAATCAGATGACTGCAGAAATCCAATTATGATTGCATGTAAATGCACTCACTGTTCCTATTGAAACCCTACCCAGATGAGCAGCTCGTTATTGAGTGTCCCAATAATGAACCCTCTTTCAAAGTCTTTTCCTGTTGCCATCTTGATCCAAAATCGAGGTCAACCTCAAATTCTTACCTTTCCCATTATTCCTTAATATGCTGGGTTAGAAATTAGGATAAACCTGTAGAGAAAATGAGAAATACAGAGGAGAAAAAAACACATAACACAGGACCCGAACTATCATATTAATAAAGTCTGTTAGAGTCAAATAATATTCTTAATATAGTGCTCTCGCAATATGAGAGGGATGTGGAGAGCCGAGTGGCAATATCCACTCACGCTCTGGGTGTTTAGTGTTAATAGTCAAGCCTGCGCTCAAATAGAAGCTGACAAACAAACCAAAGACAAACATGCTCTCTCTCTCACTCTCTCTCTCTCTCTCTCTCTCTCTCTCTCTCTCAGATTAAGCTGTAGGAGTGTGAAGCTCTCTTTGCGTGGGTGAGACCAAAGCATAGAACAAACAGGGGCCCTGCTATGGCTTTGAAAATGATAACAGCCCCCGACAGAGACAGTAAGTGAGAGGGAGAAAAAAAATAGGCAGGCGGAGAAAGAAAACGAGCAAAAGCGAGCGAGAGAGTGAACTCTGTCTGTGATTGACACGTGGGCCCTGTCTGCTTTACCTTTTAATGAGTGCTCCCACCTTTCCACAGATCCGGCCCGGCTCAGGGAGGTAGAAGGGGCGGGCGACCCGCTTGTAGAAGCTTTCAATCATAAACTCTCCACATGGCTAGAAATACGGCGTAGCTTCTTCGGGGCCTGGCCGTTTGAAGGAAATGAGTGGATTCAGGATCAAGAGTCTTTCTGGAGGAATTTGAGTGTGTTTGAGGATTACGACTTCATCCACACTACAAAGCCAGCAGGGAGAATAAGAGAGGGAGAGACAGAGGCAGAGAGAGAGAGGCTTAGGCATACATCAGCTCTTAAGGATGATGATAAGAGTCAAGTTTTTCAGCAGTTTTGAGAGACAACACACTTCAAACCTACAAGCAGACTTCACTGTCCTGATCACGAGTTCAAAGGAACTTTATGAGAAATGGAAATGTTCGGTATTAAAGTTTACACAGAGGAGGCTCAATGCTCCAAGCTGTATTTCATCACACTACTCTTTCAACCGTTAAACTCTGTCTTTTTTCTTAAATGTTTCCACCAACATTCAGATCTTTTTGTTGTTTGGTTTGTTATTGTATTCTTTGTGTTCCTGGCCCAAAGATGATTCTTAAATGGTAGAGCGAGCATCACAATGAACACTTTCTCTACGTAAGATGATCTAAACACTGCTCATTGTCACTGTCCAAAGAAAAACATGTATCTCAGTTTTTGTTGATCATTAGTTTTCTGCATCATTTGACCTCAGTGGCTGGCCTTTACATCGTGTGAAAATTTCATGATGGATGGACCAATAGCATTGCTCTAAAATTCCTTGGAATAAAATATCTTCACATTGACTTGCATTTAAAGTAAAGAATGTTTTTGTCCTCTCCTGTAAAGTTACCATTTTGGAGATACTTGTTTTTCTTTGGACAGTGACATCATGCAAATGCTTTTGGGAAACTGAGCCCTGAAAGTCAAACACTCATCCTAGATTAGTCTCATAATGAGGATAAATGGAACCTCGGGTAGCGCTGCTTTCAAGGGTGTGTTCACATTTGTAGATCAGTTCCTTTGATCTGGAACAAAGCAGAAAATGGTGCATTATAATGTTTAAATTCTGGTGTGAACCAAAAGATGTAATCAAAAAATATTTGACAAAGAATTCCAAATGATTAAGCAGATTTTATGAAGTCTATTTGGCAACAAAAGCTGGGATAACATCCCACTTTCTGAATTGCTGTACTAAACTAAATCGAGCTCCTGGGTTTAATTAATGTTTAGTTTTGCCTGTCTTGTGATGTTCCAGAGCAAAAAACCCAAAATGTCAAGTGGATTAAATCACTGTAATTCATGGCCTGAAATGGCTAACCATTTTTGTAAACCATAGAAAACTTGCCATGTTCTTTTTAAAAGGAGTTTAATGCCTCTAGGTTACATCACAGATGTAATAGCCTAAGTATTATTTAAACTCCATTTATGGTGGAGTGGTATTTGCAGGATGTTGTAAGGCAAGGAAGTATCCAAAGAAACATATTTTAACAAAGATTTACCACTATGTTATCATAATCAACATCACATACATGTTTTAGATGGTGAAACATAATGGCTATATTTGTATTGTTTGACATCACAACCCCTGGTTCCTATCACCACTGCTGTGAAGAAATCATGGTAAGTAGTTATCTACAATGTACCATTCCTCATCAAACCACTCTGAATAACACTCTGGAGCCAATCTCAAGCATCAGCTAGAGGGCTGGCTGGAGAGCAGAGGAATTACATTCAGTGGAGTGATGGAGCTCCATCCTTTGGGATGAGTTGGAGTGATCCAGAACTATCATCTAACATCTGTACCTGACCTCACTAATGCTCTTGTGGCTGAATGCAATCAGATCTTCACAGCAATGTTCCAACAACTAGTGCAAAACCTTCCCAGAATAGTAGAGGCTGTTACTGCAGCAAAGCAGGACAAACTTCCTATTAACACCCCTGATTTCAGAAGAAATGCTGGAAAAGCAGGCGTCTACATACTTCTGGATATATTACATGTATATGTGTATATGAATGACCCTTCAATTTTCTTTCAGAAAGCTGTCAAAAACATTGTCAGTGTCCTGCCTGGATAAAGTACAGACACACACACAATCAATATCAGTGCAGCAGAAATGGAGTGTGTGTGTGGGCCAAAATGTCTCCCAGCTCTGATGAAGAGATCCCAGAACTCTGATCAACTCTCCTGGGAATTCTGGCTGTTGAAACATAAGCTCATACATGGCCTACATCATGTTGCACCCCATATGGAAAAGAAATATGTTGGAACAAAACCTTGTATCTCCAGAATGGTAACTTTAACCTAAAAACCTACTTTACTTTTAGTGTAAGTCAATGGAACCAGACTTTTTTCCAAGTAACTTTGGGTCGTTTCTTTTGGTCCATTTATGATGAAAATTATACACAATATAAAGGACAACAGGCATTTTCAAGTTACATCAAAAACTGAAAAACGAAAATGGAGATACAAGGTTTTGTTCAGACGGCATCGACGTGTAAAGTGTACATTGTAACACTTTGTTTTGATAGTCAACTGTAGATCCTTTGTAGGTACTCAGTCTGTCTTTTAACCAACATTTAAATCAATATCTATTAAATGCAACACTTCTCTTAATGATAATCAACACTTTGATTATCTACTAAGTATCTTCAGGAAGTGTGTTAATAATTTAAGTATCTGTAGATCATCTTTAAGGGATCATAAACACAAAGTGTGACCAAAAAAGGTGTTTGAAATATATCTCACATTTAAAAAATTAACTTGCCTGTATGTTTTTTTTTTTCCTTAGGGGACAATCAACTGCTAACCAAGTTACCTACTGATGTCATCACCTTTCAAAAGAAACTGATTCAAACATCCCTTTCTCAATTTAAGAGGCATTTTTTGGTTAAAGTGATAATCAGTGATATTTTGGACAACGTTATTAATAACTGAGATTGTAAAGAAGTGGAAATCTGTCCCTAATCATCTTATTATCAGCTGTGTTTGTGGTTGTTTACATCACTGTGTGGTATGTGTACAAGCGCGCGTGTGTGTGTGTGTGTGTGTGTGTGTGTGTATATGTGTAATTTTTACACTTTATAACATCTTACTCAGCAGAGGAAATAAAAACAGAGAGAGAGAGAAATAGAGGGGGGAAAGAGAGAGAAGGGAGAGAGGTGAGAGACTAAAGAGAGAGAGAAACAAAGGAATAGAGAGACAGAGGGAGAGACAATGAAGGGTGAGAAAGAGAAAAAGACAGAAAGACAGAGAGAAACAGAGAGAGAGAACTGAAATGGAGACAGAAATACACAGAGAAAGAGAGAGTGACAGAGAGGAAGAGAGACAGAGAGAGAGAGAGAGAGAGAGAGAGAGAGAGAGAGAGAGAGAGATAACATAAAAAAGAGACAGAAATATTCAGAGAGATATATAGAGAGAGAGACAGATAACATGAAAAGGAGACAGAAATACTCAGAGAGAGAGAGAGAAAGAGAGAGAGACAGAGAGAAAGAGAGACACAGAGAGAGAGAGAGATAACATAAAAAGGAGACAGAAATATTCAGAGAGATATTTAGAGAGAGAGACAGATAACATGAAAAGGAGACAGAAATACTCAGAGAGAGAGAGAGAAAGAGAGAGAGACAGAGAGAAAGAGAGACACAGAGAGAGAGACAGATAACATGAAAAGGAGACAGAAATACTCAGAGAGAGAGAGAAACAGACAGAGAGAAAGGGAGACAGAGAGAGACACAGAGAGAAAGAGAGAGAGAGAGACAGAGAGAGAGAGAGACAGAGAGAGAGGGAGAGAGAGAGAGAGAGAGAGAGAGAGAGAGAGAGAGAGAGAGAGAGATGGTGGCTCCTCTTTCAGACTGCGCTCTGTAGGGGACGGACTAACTATAGTCACATCAATGATTGGCACCCTGAGCCGGGCCGCCTCCTCTGGCTTTGAACGGGAAATAAATTAAACAACAAAGACCAGACTGACATTCACACGCCTGCAGAGTGTGTTTGCAGGACTGTAACACACTCTCACACTCACACAGTCACACACGCTCATAAATATAGACACGTCTTATTTAGGCTGTGAACAAAATGTCTTTATAACTGATTCAGACCCATACAGGACTAAAAAAGAGCAGCACAAAGAGGAATTACTGCACAGTAACGTTTCACTGAAAATCCTTTAACCCTTTTACACAGCAGTCTGAAAGTGCAATTCCCACCTGTTCTGGAGGTCCTCAGTTTCACACCCTGTGATAGTTTCTTGTTATTTTTTTCTTATTCTTTATTTCTATTTTCTTGTAATATGTATTTAATGGTAATGTGCATGATTTACTAATCCAGAAGCAAGTTGCATTTTCATCTTTGTACACTCTTAAAAAAAGAGGGTTCTTCAAGGGTTCTTTAGTAAAGAAATGGTTCTATATAGAACCATGAATGCTCAAAGAACCTTTTACGTGATTAAAGGGTTGTTTACATCACCAAAGAGTTCTTCAGATTGATGGGAAATGTGCTGTAGATGGTTCTATATAGACCCTTTTGAAAAAGGTTCTATATAGCTCCCAAAAAGGTTCTTCTATTGTTACAATGTCAAGCTTTTGGGTGGAATCTTTATAGAACCCTTTTCAAAACGTCCTATCTATAGCACGTTGTCACACATTTTCCATCAATTTGAAGAACCTTTTCATGATGCAAAGAACCCTTTAATCACGCAAAGCGTTCTTTGAGTGTTTATGGTTCGAGTTATTTTTTTACTAAAGAACCCTTGAAGAACCATCTATTCTAAGAGCTTCCACATTTATAAAATAGTTTTTCTTGTGTTTTTATGTATTGTGTCAGATTTGTGTGATTGGTATGAAGAAAGCTGCAGTTACTTTCCATTTTGTCTCAGCACAGCCCTCTTTGTGGAGAGATGTAACTTGTTTTCACAGCAGGAGGTTCTCATCCTCCCCTTTCACTCCTCATTGCTCACTAGCAGCTCAACACAGACTCACATTTCACACACAGAGAGGCAACAGTGCCCTACTTAATGTGATAAAGTTACTTTTTGGTTTTATTTGATTTGTTTTAATTTGTTTTGTTTTAAATTTTGTTTTAAAAATATCTAAGTTTATTTCCACCAGCAAACTGGCCACTAGAAGGTCTGCAGAAAGAAGTTAAAGCAACATGTCACTGCTGTCAGAACAAAACCTTGTATGTCCATTTTTGTCATTTTTCCATTTTTGACATAATTTGAAAATACCTGTTGCCCTTTATACTGTGTGTAAATTCATAATGAATGGGCCAAAAAAAATGTCCCAGAATGACTTGAAAAAATTCTGGTTCCATTGACTTACATTAAAAGTGAGGTATGTTTTTTCCTTGTACCGTTTTGGAGATGCAAGGTTTTGTTCCAACAGCAGCAAATTAAGAGCATTGTAACAAAATCAATGTGACAGTGTGACAGTATTCATCAAGCTGTTGGTACATTACTAAAATAGATTAGAAAAATTAACAAATAAAAGACAGAGAGAGAGAGAGAGAGAGAGAGAGAGAGAGAGAGAGAGAGAGAGAGACCCTGCACTGCCCTGGTTTCCTTTAGGGAGGACCTCTATACAGGATCAATACAGGGGTGAGAGCGTGTTGCGGGTGAACGCTGAGGCTGTGCTAAATGATTTTGTGCCACTGCTGACAGGCAGGTGAGGGCTGAGAGGAGCAGAGGAAGGCCTGTTTAATAGCTGTGGGAGAAAATGATCCCAAACCCAGGAGAGAGAGCTTCATCAAACAGACCACAACAATCTCTGTGTCTCTCTCTCTCTCTCTCTCTCTCACACACACACATACACACACACACACACACACATACACACATACACAGTTCTCCGGTAATACACACAGTACTATAGTGAACAGGTTTGAGTCTCTCATCCCTAATTTGACCATTTTGTCCCCATTATGAGGCACTTCAGACGAGCTGCGGACCTGTGGAGCAAAATAATACAGCTAAACTCACACACTCACACACAGGTGTGGACTACTTAAGGAATGAAAAGTTTCAAAAGGTCAAGTATTAATCAAACTCATTACTGAGAGAGAGAGAGAGAGAGAGAGAGAGAGAGAGAGAGAGCATCCTTCTAGCCACTTACAGCTGCTTTAGCTTCTCTCTCTCTCTCCTCTGTTTTCTCTGCTAAGTGTCTGAAGGAACGTACAGTCATGGTGGATGAGCAGGAACACAAATACACCTAAATACAGAAAATAATATATGATAAATGAAGCTCTTCTAAACTGGTTCAGTTGTGAATGTAGCTCTGCTGTAGAAATCAAAAGGTGGATCGGGTTTATTTTAGTAAGCAGAGCAGAGTGTAGCTTTTGGTCTGTTGATGTGGCCTCAGTGCTGTAGAGAACAGCACACACACACACACACACAGAGAGAGAGAGAGAGAGAGAGAGAGAGAGAGAGAGAGAGGGAGGGAGGGAGAGAGAGATTTAAAAAGAGGAAAGAGTAAATACAGAAGACAGAGAGGGAAGGGAAAGACCACAGATAGACAGATAGAGGAGAAAAATTAAGGAGGAAAACAGATGTAGTTTGAAAGAAAGAAAAAAAGAAAGAAAGAAAGAAAGAAAAGGATATGGAAGAAAAAATAGGGAATTCTAATACAAATAGCTGATAATTGTATGTTGAAAGAAAGAGAGAGAAAGACAGGAACAGATGTAGAAAGAAAGAAATAAGGGAAGAAAAGGGAAGATGAAAAATAAGGAACTCTAATACAAATAACTGACAACTATATGTTAAGAGCACAGTTTGAAGAAAAATGAGGAAAGTAGAAGCACAAAGAAAAAAGAAAGAAAGAAAGAAGAAAGAGAGAGAGAGTAAGAGAGACAGAGAGGGGGAAGAGACAGAAAATAGAGTGGGAGAGAGTGGTGGGGAAAGAGAAAAAGAGGGAGAGAGAGCAAGAGAGGAAGAGAAAATACAGAAAATACAGTGGGAGAGACAGTGATGGGAAAAGAGACAGAGAGAGAGAGAGATCAGAGAGACAGATATTGGAGAAAAAACTAAAGAAGAACAAAAAGAAAGAAACAAAGAAAGAAAGAATCTCACTTCATCATTGCAATTAATGGTTTTTTTTGTTGATAATGATTAGAGGACGAGCAGAATATCCTCAGTCTGACTCCAGTCAGAGAAGACAGTGTTATTTAATATTAATTTAGTCACATTAGAGAGAATATTATTTTAAATGATCTTCTTTTGGATTTATATAATGAGTGGTTTCCACTGCAGGTTGCTAGGTGATACACTCCAGTGATAGAATGAGTGAATGAGTGAATGATAATAGATGACTCTTAGATGTTTTCACTATTAGTACTAAGTATTGCTATGTGTATGCATGTAAAGGAAAAGTCTTTGCTTCATTCAGGCCATTTCTAAACCCTTTCTGGAGACTTTTATTCTTTTTTGGAATATCTTACTTACATTAATCTTAGATCATTTCAAAATTCAGTCAGTCATTACCTTTACAAATTAAAAGACATTACCTTTAAACTGTAGTGATGTGAAGAGGAAAGACACAGAGTGACAGACAGTTCATTAATACAATATCCACTGGAAGCACTGAAACCAGAAAGCATGTAGAGATGTATGAGAAACAGGAGGCTGAAGAGTGCTCTATAGGACAGGCACAGGTGGGAACAGACATTTAGAATAAAAGAAGCACAGATGATAAACGAAGTGATGTTTTATTAGCCATTTCCAGAGCATATGCTGAGAAAGAGAAAGAGTATTTTAGTCCTGAGAGGCTGTAAAGACAGTCTTACTCTCATTACCACAGCACACTGACAGACTTAAACAGCCTGGTAAAACTGGACTGTGGTGACCGTGTGTTTATGTGAGATTAAACTGATTACCTCCTAAATACAAAGTAACCTTCTCTTACACTGCAGTGCAGCAGCCTCACTGTTACAAGTGCAGATTTTTAATTGTTGATCCTTGCAAATCACATCTGCTGCCAAGAATTACATTTATTTGCACTAGTATGTAAGTATGTGTGACAAATGTTCTCCAGCTAATTCCACATTTGGACACCCGAGTCAAAGTTTTTGTTGATTTTTTATTTGTTTGTTTTTTTTAATTACTGTTTATTTGGTCAATTTACATTATTACATTAATACAAAGAACATGACAACAAAAGTGCAAATGTGCAAAAGTTATAGCACGTTATCTTTGACATGTTTTATTTTTTCCTATATGTTTATCTCAGCAAATGAATGGAAATTGTGCACCAATGTTTGCAAAAAATTGCTGCTCTTTAGAATCAGAAAAAACTATTAAATAGTAATTACCAAAATTTATTTTGATTGATTATCATTTATGGCTGCATTTAGACTTGAAACAAATCATTTTGTAACTCCCTGGAAGATTGGATCTATAAGGGTTAAATCATGTTAAGAGTAAACATTTAGAAAAGAAATTACTCTTTAAAAATTTGAGAGCTTTTTAAAATCTAATGTAACGCAAAAGCCAAAAATGCTCATTTAAATGTAAAAAACAGCTGTACTGAAGTGCAGGACGGATGAGGACGAACAGATGAGCTGTAGACGGGTGGAGGAAAAGGAGGGATGGACAGAGAGATACGGTGAGCGTATTGTAAGAGGCTGGAAAAGTGCACTGTGTTGCACATTATATACATGTCAGTTAAGAGCAGAGGGAGACTGACACAGTGTCAAATCTGTGTGACAGAATTAGGTGAGCACTGGTGAAGAGGCCAGCGCGCGTAGAGAGAGAGAGAGACACGCTTAAGGCTGAGTCACACACACACACCCACACACACACACACACACACACACACACATTCCTTCTCTTTCACTCGTTCAAACAAACCAATAAGTCAAGCATGTACGCTTACCATACCTGCCTGCATGCATACATAAAAATAATACACCACCTTCACCTCAGAGTACAGAGAAATGATTTCACAAGGATTTTCCTTACAATATGAATAAGCTATTAATCCACAAATTCATTTTATTTTAGAAATTAAAGAGGAATTCTTCAGAAATCTTAAATAATTCTGCATAAGTCAGTGGTTGAGATGTAAACAAAGTCATTCAGAGTGGTTTGATGTGAAATGGTTCATTTGTAGAGAGACTTACAGACTCTGTATTCTTTACAGTGGTGGTGATGGGAACCAGGGCTCACAATGTCTACAACACAGATACAGACATTTTATATACTGGATATATAAACTATCAGTCACCTACATGTGTCTTCTGAGCTTTTATATCTAGTGCTGATGATGGTAAAATAGTGGTAAATCTGATAAACTGTGTTTTATTTGGGTCTATTTTGCCTTACGACACCCTGCAGGCGCCTCTTCGCCATTAATGTATTTTAAAATCAATTTTAGGCCAAAAAGACCTTATCGCAAAACTATTGTATAACAATGGCTCAGGCATCAGACAGGGCGCTTTTAGAGGCGTTAAACTCATCAGACGTCTGGTTCCTATCACCACCACTGTAAAGAGTCAGTAAGTATCTCTGCAATGAACCATTTCAACATCAAACCACTCTGAATGACTGAAATCTTAACAATTTAACTATATCATTCATCACATGATTAAATAATTATATTCATATTTTGAGAAATACATGTAGTCTCCCTTTAAATTAGAATAAATGCACATTGACAAGCAATATCATGTATATTTCTAAATTTCACATTTGCATCAGTGTAACACTGCAAGAACTGGATATTCTTTCTGTCACTGCCCCATCGCTAGGCCATTGCAAAAAAACGTAGTATATGTATTTTTTTCAACTTTCAAAATGCGTACAGTAATTCCATTTGACTAAACGTTGTTGCAGCATAATTTTAATTACAACCCTTAATTTCTGTTTTTCTGGTTGTTATCGAAAATGAAATACAGTCTAACAAACTGTAACTGTATGTATTTCATAGCAGTGTTCTAGTTTCAAATTGCCCCTCAAGCACCAGTGCTGGCACCATGTACATAAATTAAGATCAAATAAGCCATAACTCACCTCTCTCCTCTTGCTCTTCGGTGGGCCTGCCAAGTGTGGAGAGTGCGGGAGTTTTACAGGGATGAAAATGGGAATTTTCTCTGTGTTTGAGTTTAGTGAGGTTAGTGTGACATCTTGTGGACAGAGAACCTCCATTTTCCTGTAGCATCTTAAAGAGGAATTCTGCCAATTTATTAAAAAATGTCTATGTAATTCAGCCATTACTGAGATGTAAACAAAGTCGTTCAGAGTGGTTTGATATTAAATGGTGCATTTTAGAGAAACATACAGTGGTGGTGATACTTATGGGGAAAAAAACAAAACATATAAAAGTATTAAATAGGCCGTAAATTTTACACAGGCCACATTTTAAGTTCCCAAATGTGTTAAATTCAGCAAATAAACAGTAATAATGCATTAAAATGTGCAGAAGTGTGATCACTTTAGATGATGTGTTTATTATTCCCACTTAGACAATCAACAAAAAATTGACCCAACCCTTTGCATATGACTGTAACCATTTTATTTGCTATCCACAATGACCAGAGAGCCTATACATGTCTTCCGAGTTTTAATATGCAATACTGATAATGGTAAAATAGCACTACATCTAAAAAAGAAAAAGAAAAAAAAAGAAAAAAGTTTTGGGACTGTTTTGCCTTACAGCACCGTGCATGTAGCTCTGCGCTGTGAATAGATTTTTCACTATCTATACTGCTATAAAACAGTGTCTCAGGTATAAGGCAGCGGGTTTATAAGCATTTTCTGTGAGGGAGCTTTAGAGGCAACTGCTTCAGACGTCACCACCACTGTGAACAACTCTGACTCTCTAGAAAAGAGAACTTCATATCAAACCACTCTCAATGACTTTGTTTACATCTTGTTTACAATTTAATTATGCGGGAACTTTCAAAAATTGGTGGGATTCCCTTTCTATTACTATGCCAGAGTCTTTGAAGACTCTTTCATCTGGTTACAAAAAGATTTGAACTAAAACTATGAACAATGTTTCTCTTTAATAAAATATAATCTGAGATTTTGACTTTTGAAGAAAAAACAGAATCTACTTTTAAAGGAAGTGTTGTATATTTTAAAAATCTAGCTGTCAGAGTTTTAATGTTTGTGGTGTTTTTTGTGACCTAAACACCTCTAAAATACAGTATTAGGTCTTCACGGGGCATAGAACAGGACAGCGACATTGCTTTAGGCTCTTTTAATACACCCCTACTGTACTATTACAGTGTTCTTCAACAGTTGTGCTACAGCCATTATGAGAAATAGGAAAAAAAATATGTAATCTACACATAATCTAGGATTATTTTACGGATTTGCTCAATTAAATGCGGTGGGTAGTGATCTGTTTTTATATGGCATCGTTTTTTACTTTCCTCCCTCACAGCTGGCATACAGGCTAATGATGGAAATATAAGATAACTTATTAATTATTTTGTTTTCATCATATTTTTGTTTAATATGTTAAAGCATTCACTATCTATCTATAAACAGTCTTATCCTCGAATGGCTGGTGTAGGTCAGTCAGTGAAGGTGATCAGACTCAGCTCAGAAGGCTGTTGAGAACTTATCAATTATGTAAAATAACTAGGAAACGATACTCATCAGAGTTATTCTCAAAACCTGCTCATGCACACTGGCCCTTCATGGTTAGGACTGCCTAACTCTGATCTGTTGTGTGTGAATGCCCCCTACTGGCCTCCTACAGACTAGCAACCCGCATCATAAATCCTTTAAAAGGGAACTCCACCAACTTTTCAGAATTTCTTCATAAATAAATGATTAAAACGTAAACAAAGGGATTCAGAGTGGTTTGGTGTGAAATGCTCCATTTTAGAGAAACTTACCAAGTAAGTTCACGGTGGTCTTGATATGAACCAGGTACCGGACGTCTTGAGCGTTTAATGTCTATAAAATTTACATCTTGGAAAGTTCTTACATGAAACGGTTATGAATACACTGCCTGGTGTCTGAGACACTACTTTATGATAGTTATGAGTGAAGGTTTTGGCCTAAAATGTATTTTTTAAAGCCATTCATTTTCCTAAAAAACTAGAAATGTCTTTGGGGACTATTTTGCTTTTTAAAGTAGACTTTATTAAAGATTTCAAATACATAGTATCAAACAATCAATACAAAATTACATAAACACCAACTTATACACTTCCAGGATACAACACGTCTATGTAAAATACAATTATAAACATACTTACTATTGATTTAGAAGAGAGAATTATAAATCTAGAAGAGTCCAGGGATATTTTGATTTGTTTCTACAGTCCATGGTTTGCAGTCATTTCAATTCACATATTATCTGTTTAATAACAACTTCCGCAGTGATTCAACGCTGTTGGGTAACCATTTTAGGTCTTGTTTTCTATATTTTACAATTAGTAACACAAACAGTTAACCAATAAAAAAAAAATCCTCAAAAACTCCATAAAAGTTAAAGTCTTAATATTTATATCAAACTTTACACCTAGTACTTTCAGTCTTTTCCATATGTCCACAGATCTTTCATAGTGAATTAACAAATGTTCAGTGGTCTCATCTTCACTGCAATCAGCAGTTGGACATATGTTTTAAGTATCAAACATTTTTTCTTGCCTTCCCTTTCTTTTTCCCCCAACTTCTAGCGTCACTAACCCACACTGCACCTCTCTTTATTGCCTGTGCTACTATTTACAAAAAGCTATTTAAGCTTTAAAACAATGCTTATTGCACCAAGACCCCCTAAATTCCATCCATCCATCATCTAAACCGCTTATACCCCCTAAATTGTTAGATTTAAATAAAGTTTCCCTTTTAGTGACTTCGCTTGAAGTGTCCCAGATAAATCACACACACATTTTATTCAGTCTCATAACACGTTTATCATTGGGAGGAAAAATTGTGGCTAAAAAGAACAATTTTGATGAAAGTTTTAATAATTTGGATCTTGGTTTTATAATTTGGTGTTTTCCATTGTTCAAGCTCTGTTTTGGTCTCTTCCTCTTTATTATTCCAGTTAGGCTCAGTTATTTCTTGTAATCAAGAGCGCTGGGACTAGCAGTGCTGCATTAATGCCAAACACATTCAGTCCTCTTGTTGTGATGTCAGCAGTCATCAGCACTTCTTAAATGTTTGAAACACGTTTCGACTAGAAGAGTTGCAAAATGTGCCCATAGTGTTACCAAAAACTTGCAGGTCCTTTTTCTTACCTAACTGAAGAGTAGCAGAGAGAAAATTCTTCAGAAGAAGGCAATGTATCACATGTTTCACAACACTTTTATCCAACATGCTTGGGTTAATGAACAAAGGAGATATTATAATGGATACATCTAAACATCTACACTCTCAAACAAGATGGTTTTTCAAGGGTTCTTCAGTAAAGAAAATGGTTCTACATAGAACCATGAACACTGACAGAACCCTTTGCATGATTAAAGGGTTTCTTACATCATTAAGCGTTCTTCAGATTGATGAAGAATATGTTGTGGATGGTTGTATGTAGCACCAAAAAGTGTTCTTCTATTGTTACTATGTGAAGCCTGTAACAATAGAAGAAAGCTTTTTGGGTGCTATATAGAAATCTTTTCAAAAAAGTTCTATATAGAATCATAAAAAACACATTCTACATCAATCTGAAGAACAATTTAACGATGCAAAGAATCTTTTAATCATGCAAAGTTTATTTAAGTATTTTAAGTGTGTAGATATGAAACAGTTAAACACATATTATTCAGTAAAAATACATATTCACACAGAACACACTGGGCTTATGAGGCAAGTCGTCTGCATAAATGGGCCAGTGAGTGCAAGTACAAGCTAGATGTTTCTAATGAATTCGTCGGTGTATATACAGTTGTATGCAAAAGTCTGAACACCCCTGTCCAAATTACATATTTTGTTAATTTTCCTAGTGAAAATAAGTCACATTCTTTACCGGGAACATACTTAAATTTCCTGCAAGTTTTAGTGCACATTTTCTATGTATTTGCCAAGTTTAACGTATTGGAAAAAATAAAACATAAAATATGAAATGTCAGCAAAACATCAAGGTTGACCAGGGAAGCTTAAATTTTCCAGGGGAGCTGAACGACTGTATAACGAAAAAAAAATGCTTTTTGAGTTAGTTTGAGAAGAGCTTCATCACTACAGGTGTAACAATTTCAGCCCAAGGATGTGCTGATTTTTCGCTTTTGTGCAAATCGTTCAGCCATCACAGCAGCTTAGGTAATGAATTACAAAGATCACTTTGCAATTCTAATAACTGGACAAAAGAGATGGATAATAATCAGAATCAAGCTTTATTGGCCAGGTATGCTTACACATATAAGGAATTTGGTTTTGGTTACAGGAGCTCACAGTTCACAGTATCAGACAAACATTGACATGTAGTAAATAAAATAACATAAAATATGCATTCCTACCACACGCTCGGCCCATCACTCACACAAACTCACACACACACACACACACACACACACACACAGTCATACCTGTGAACTTTGCATTGTGCATTGTGTAAGGTGCCAAGGGCAGCAGCAGTTAAAGGGTGTATAGTGGCAAAGAAAATGGATGAGTGGGGTAACAGTCAGATAAGTGGGGTAATAAGGCAGGTAAGTGAAGTGCTAGAAGAAGAAACGCTGGTCTGTGTTGAGTGTGATGCTATATACCAATATATTTAAGAAGTGCATTTGGAACATTTGTGCATGTGTAATATTTAACTGTTCAAGAGAATGATGGCTTGTGGGAAGAAGCTTCTCTGTAGCCTGGATATCCTGGAACAGGTGATGTCCAGGGTGGGACAAGTCAGCGGAGATTTTCTCTGTACGCTTCCTGGTTCTTGAAGCATGCAGTTCCAGCAGTGTGGGCAGCTTAACACCAGTTATCTTCTCTGCAGACCTGATGATGCACTGCAGTCAATGGAGGTCATGCTTGGTGGCTGAGCTACCCCACACTGTGATGGACGTGGTGATGACAGACTCTATGATGGCTGTGTAGAACTGCACCATCAGCTCCTGTGGCAGGTTGAACTTCCTCAGCTGACGCAGTCTTGGTGATGGAGCTGATGTTGCTGTCCCACTTCAGGTCCCTGGTGATTGTTGTGCCCAGGAACTTGCAGGACTCCACTGCCATCACAGTTCTGTCCAGGATGGTGAGTGCTGGCAGGGTTGGAGGGCTCCTCCTGAAGTCCACTGTCATCTCCACTGTTTTCGCTGTATTCAGTACCAGGTTGCTATGGCCGCTCCAGAGGACCAGCTGATCAGATCAGGAATCAATTCATTTAAATTCAGCTGACCTTTATCATTGTACAAGTACCACAAAAAAACAAAACCCTGTCTCAAGCTTGTCTTCAGTGTAACATATATTGTAAACACAACAGTACGAAGTGTAGGAGGGGGAATAAGACTAAAGAGCATGACAGTGACAAACACAGCAAGGCAATGCGCCACACTGCAGTACTAGACAGAGGAATGCAGATTATAATGCGTGTCAAATAGAAGATTAATTGAGCTTGCAAAGTGATCTTAATTCCACACATTCAGACTGTTGTAGGAAATTACTGTGAATTAATGTTACACTGATGACATACACAACATTATGTGGCATTTAACCATGCAGTTCTTTGCCAATAGAGGGCAGTAAAAGCGCACTGAAAAATAAAATTGCCATCTAGTTCATTCCACCTTCTGGTGATCATATGGATGGAGCTTCTCCAGAATATCCTGTCTTCCGTTTGGGTCTTTAGGCTTCTGAATGGCTGGTACATGATTCCTCTGATTGTATCCATCCATCTTGAGGCAGGTCATCCTCTTCCTCTTTTACCTTTAACTCTTCCAAGTATAATGGTCTTTTTTCAATAAATTGGTTCTTCTCACAATATGTCCATTAATAAGAGCTTCAGTTTGGGGATCTGGGATTTGAGTGGGAGGTGAGGCTTGATTTGCTCCATTTGTTTGGTTATGTTTGCCATTCAAGGTTCTCTCAAAAGTCTTCGCCAACACCAAAGTTGAAAGGCGTCAATATTTTTCTTTTCTTGCTTGTTTTTTGTCCAGCTTTCACATCCATAAAGAGCCACAGAGAGGACCAGGTCTAGACAAATCTGATCTTTCTTTGTAGAGACAAATCGCTGCATTTGAAGATCTTTTCAAGCTCCTTCATTCTTGTTCTGCCGAATGCCAGTCTATGTCGTGTTTCTTGAGTGATCGATCCTCTGTTGTTGATCTGAGTAGGTAAAATCTGTCCACCGCTTCCACATTTTCTCCATCAGTGGTTAGCGGTCTTTCCTGTCATCTAAAACTCATTTTTCACTCTGTTTTTTAATGTTTCATATAAGGCCCTTCAGATCTTCTTTCTGCTATGAGTGTTGAATCATCTGCATTTCGAAGATCATTAATGTTTTTCCACCAATCCTGAATTCTTGATCATCTTCCTCCAGTCCTGCTTCTCTCAACATATGCTCTGCATCCAGGATGAACAGGTATGGTAATGTGCAGCCTTGTCTCCTTTTGCCAATGTGAAACTAGTCTGTTTGTCCATTTTCTGTCTTGACCATGTCTCGTTGATCAGCATAGACAGTGTGTAAATGCATTCAGTCGTCTGAAAAAGAGGCATAAAATGTGATTTGAATTAGTCTTTTTTGTCTAAGTGACATACTAAAAATCACTTCTGGGCCGCTGTGTATGCATGTATGATCCATACATTGGACAGACTTTAGTAAATTAACTTAGGAAGGAAAGGGCTGTGTAGGAATGTAATTTGCTGGGCACACTGTAGCACGGTTTGTGTGCTTCTTCACAATGTTACTCTAGGAGAATAGTTTGGTGAAAAACCTAATTTACAAACATTTCCTCTTACCCTCAGACAAGATTTGGTGTCTAATTTTTTGCCTTTTTAGCTCAGAACTATAGCCATGAAGCCAACTTTGCTAACAAACACTAGAACTCAACAGTCACCCAAATAGCCCAAATTGTTTCTGTAAAAATGCATTATCAAAAATTCTCCCATTCAAACTGCTCTCAGGTCTTCATTAAGGTCACACAGACTTGTTGATGTGGTTTAGAGTACAGTATGACTGTACTCCAAACCATAAAAACGAACACAACTGCAGTCAGCCACTTTAGACAAAGCAATCTGTATTCACAAACCACCGCAGTAGGAGTGCTGATCCAGAAACAGTATTTGTAAAAATGAGCATCAACAGTATGGAGAAATCTGATCCAAGATCAATCCTGATTCATGAATACCAATCCTAGTGCTGTCTAAAGTGTCTGCCTGCAGTTTTATTCATTTATATTGTCCAAAGTAAGTCACACTGGGTCTACTACATTGGCAAGTTTTAGTGTTTGTTGGCAATGATGGTCTCGTGCTCCCAATTCCAAACTGCAGGATCAAAATTTGGACTCCACACATGTCTTGGCTGATTACATCGGTGTGGAAAATTGGGTAAATATGATTTTTCACCGAACTATTTGACCTCTGATTAGATTCCCACCTTTGGGGGCCACGTCATGGTCCCTGAACCCAGGAGCATTTTACCCCAGTGGTCCTTAGACAGGTCTTTCATTCCTTTACTTTTACTCATTACTATTGCTCACCCTCTGCCTCATATTATTTACTATAAACTGATCAGGCACAACATTATGACCACCTCCTTGTTTCTACGCTCATTGTCCATTTTAGCAGCTCCACTTACTATAATAGGAGCACTTTGTAGTTCTACAATTACAGACTGTAGTCCATTTGTTTCTTTGCATACTTTGTTAGCCCCCTGTTTTTCAGTGGTCAGGACCCCCTTGGACCCTCACAGAGCAGGTATTATTTGGGTGGTGGATCATTCTCACCACTGCAGTAACACTGACGTGGTGGTGGTGTGCTAGTGTGTTGTGCTGGTACGAGTGGATCAGACACAGCAGTGCTGCTGGAGTTTTTAAACACCTCAGTATTGCTGCTGGACTAAGAATAGTCCACCAACCAAAAATGTCCAGCCAACAGTGTCCTGTGGGCAGCGTCCTGTAACCACTTATGAAGGACTAGAGGATGACCAACACAAACTGTGCAGCAGCAGATGAGCTATTGTCTCTGACTTTACATCTACAAGGTGGACTGACAAGGTAGGAGTGTCTAATAGAGTGGACAATGAGTGGACACAGTGTTCAAAAACTCCAGCTGCACTGCTGTGTCTGATCCACTCGTACCAGCAGAACACACACCACCAGTGTTACTGCAGTGCTGAGAATGATCCACCACCCAAATAGTACCTGCTCTGTGAGGGTCCATGGGGGTCCTGACCACTGAAGAACAGGGTAAAAGGGGGGCTAACAAAGTATGCAGAGAAACAGATGGACTACAGTCTGTAATTGTAGAACTACACAGTGCACCTATATAGTAAGTGGAGCTGATAAAATGGACAATGAGTGTAGAAACAAGGAGGTGGTCATAATGTTATGCCTGATCGGTGTAGACTGCAGTTTGATCTTGTCATTTATGTTGTAATTTATATACACAAATTGTGCACATACATAAACATACACAATATCTAAAGAAAGTAGAATCTAAAATTTGAAAGAATGTCTGCTTTTGAGTGACCAAGTGATTCAAGATATGGAGTGTATTTTAGAAGGAGAGGTACTGTATTTGAACTAGAGAGAAGCTAATTTCCTTGCGTCATCTGTCTGAGTCAACTGAATATAAACTATTCCAGAAACAGAGCCATAACGCTCATTATATTTATGCTTTCAAGCTATTTATTGTGTTTCACATATATTGTAGCAGTGCTGCCTATCTCTGCTCCTGGAGACCAACACACCCTGCAGAGTTTAGTTCTAACTCGGATCTACCACGCCTAACCACCTTATCAAAAAGGCAGGTAACATATGGACGTCAGAGGGAGGGAGGCTGAAAATGAACTTTGTATAAAGGCTGGACAGCCCTGTTAGGTTATTTGAATCAAAACATATTTTATGTTAGATTCTATTCTGTTAAACAAGCGCAGTCAGAACACATCTTTTTAAAACTGTAAACAAAAAAAGGCTTTCAGCATACAGATGCTCATTTTTACGGCCCTGTGAAAACAGAATTTCCCTCACTTTTTTAAAATAAGACTTTGATACAGTATATAAACTTTGCTAAAGTATCAAAATATACCCTAAACTCCCCAGTCTATACTGTCCATAGAAGTAAATTGAGCTGCAAAACCAGCCTGTCGTGCATTCATTGTTTCTGTTGTGTCATGAAAACCAACACATTTACATCCGTCGGCCTCTTCGGCCTACAGCAATTTAACTCCGCCCAACTCATGCAAGGAGCTTTTCAGCTGTGATTACTTCTTGGCTGAAATACAGATACTGATACTGAACAGCCAATCGGAACAGAGCTCATTTACATATAATAGTCTTAAAGGCACAGTAACAAGCAAAGTCTGTTTAATTCTAGGGGACAATCAGAGGTTGGTAAAAAGGAATTATGTCTGTTTTTGGTGCTTAATCCCACAAGACGCTATAAGTGGACATTAGGGGGAAAAACTAAATTGCAAAAACAGTGTGGGATATGGGATATGGGCCCTTAAATAAAGGTTTTCATGCGCACACTGAGGAAGACGAGATGCTCTTATTTTGAAAGCGTATATGTGCTGTCGTTTGCTGCAGACCATGACACCTATTTCAAACACTGATTCATTTTACACGTGTACTGACAGAATAGAAATTCGGCCTTATCCGTAATTTCTCTCTTCTTATTTTTTATTTTTTTTATATTTGTTAAGTCAATACATGTTGTTTGATTTGTTTGATTAACACACACACACACACACACACACACACACATATGTGTGTGTGTGTGTGTGTGTGTGTAGCTAGATGTGACCTCCCCTCATGAGTTCAGTGTTGTGCATGTGTGTTTCTCTTGCTGTGGTTTTAATAAGGAGCACTTCTCACAGCGGATCACAGCCACATTAGTGTCTTGCGTCATGAGCTATACACGTATTGTGGTGTCAGTGTAGAAAGAGATGTGGGAGAGGCCGTCCTGTTTGTTATGGGACGTGCTCTGTATTTACACCAACAGAAAAGGCACATAGAAAACACCACCGGGGAGCAGGTAGGTGATACCACGCCTCTAAAGTACAGTTCAGCTCGGTCTCTGACTTGGGTCTGTCTCACCCATCACCCACTCTCTCTCTGTACAAACCCCCACACACACGCATACATACATATTTATGTGTTTGTGTGTATGTACATATCCACATATGTATTCACATGTTCATACGTATATCTATCTATCTATCTATCTATCTATTCAATATTATACACACACACACATATATATATATATATGTGTGTGTGTGTGTGTACACATACATAGTTATTTTTTACATGTATTTATCTATATATGTATAAATAACTGCATGTACATACATACATCCATATATAGTGTTTTTATACATGTATATATATATATGTATATATATATATATATATATATATATATATATATATATACATACACACACACACATATATAATATATATATACATGCAGAGAGAGAGAGAGAGAGAAAGAGAGAGAGAGAGAGCGAGAGAGAGAGAGAGATATATTCAAAGAAACTACCAATAAATAAAAATATAAATTGAGAACAAACAGTCTCTTTTAGTTGTATGGCTGGTGTCCAGGGAATGGATTAGGAATAGGTGCCAATAGTGATTTACCACAAAAATCCCTTTTAGTCTAGGTTTAGCTTAATCTGCCTGTGGGAAAGTGTCCACGTGTGTTTTTTTTAATGCAACACTGAGGCGGTTCAGAAGCTTTTATTTTGAAGGCGTGTTCGTGCTGCTCGCTGTGTTGAGCTCGTGCTTTCCTCACAGCTCGCTGTGACCTCTGACAGAGCGCGCGGCGCTGGAGCTGCAGGTTGGTTTTACCGCAGCGGCGGAGACATGAGCGCTTCTGCGGGCTCGACACGGCTGGATTCCCGCAGCTCTGGGACCTCCAGTGTCGTTTCACCGGTCTGAGGGTTTTGATTCAGGACCACTGGGTATCAGCAGCACCGCAGAGCGGCATGTTGGAGAAGTCAGAGATGTTAGGAAGCTCCGGCGGTCCTCTGACCGGGCTGATGCTATTTGCATAGCCAAGCGCTGCTGGCTGACCGGACTTTGGATTTAACTTCGGGTGGTCTGGAGTGTCGAAGCAGCGCTGCATGAACCTCGGATACTTCACTGAAGCTCACACACCAACCAGCGTGTTTTATTTGACCTGGTATGTATAATTAGCCTCCTTTCTCAAGCTGTAAGCCAGAATGTCAGCTTACTACTAGCACGGGCTGCTACTTTGCCCACCAAGCTGAAGTCAGCATCTTATTCGCCTGCTTCGTGTCCGAATTTCCCCGTTCCACCTTAAACGGTGCAGCAGTTACATTCTGTTGCACCATTTAAGGTGGAACGGGACAATTCGAACAAGAGCCTCGCGAACAGGAAACCAACTTTATCTGTACTTCTTCTCTCCTGTTATTTGACAAAATGCATGTGGACGAAGCGTGTGCTAGTCTTGCAAGAAACAGCAACAAAAACAGTGATCTGAGGTGTTAATGCATGTTGGCTATGTTAGCTAACATACATACTGATGATTCATCATCTGTGTTGAATACAGTTTTCATTGTGCACTTAATTTAGCAGGTAAAGATGTTCAGTTTGCGTTTGGGTACTGCTCAGTTTGTTTAGCAAGTCTGTCCATATGTAAAGATCTGATTGGTTTATACTGTTATGAGTGTTTCCAAATGATGCTGTTTATTCAGATTCATGAAAAAACATGCATACTTTTCAGACTTTCTGTTTTTAGTGTTCAGTTGAATTCAATAATGTTGCTTCAGCACTTGAACTGCATTTCTGTTGCTTCCACTCTCACCTTGGACCTTGGAGCTTCAAAACATTTAGTTTTAAACCTATAGGACCCCCACGCCTCCCTGCCTCCCCCCAAAAAAAGCCCGTAGGAAATGCTAGGCCCTGTGCTGATAGCTGTTGGGTGCACTAGCAGTCCCACTACAGTACTACAGGAAATTCAGCGCTGGTGTAATTTAGTTCAAGTTGTTTTTTGGTAGCTATTTTTACTTCTACACTCTTAAAAAAAGACAGTGATTCAGTGGTTCTTTAGTAAGAAATTGGTTCATGATATTCATGATACAGTGAACGCTTTAATCATGCAGAGGGTTCTTCGAATGTTCATGGTTCTATAAAGAAACCATTTCCTTACTAAAGAACCCTTGAAACACCACTTTCTAAAAGTGTGCTTGATTTGCTGTTTCAGTGAAGTAACAAGGTACATGGTTTGTGCTACTCTGTATGGGATTCTTCTTCTGGGTTTTTCAAAGTCCAATCAAAAAGCTTTAGCTTCATTTGGCATAAATTGGCTTTGCCAGCTGGTACTGATGGGTTGTGTGTCATATTATTCACAGAACAGAGCATTTGCTTGATATTTTGTCCAAAACAAGTAGCCAGTTAATTTCTCTATAGGCATCACTTTCAGACTGAAATATGCTCAGTGTTTACCATACCAGCCTGTAGTTATGTGTGGGTTAAAGCAGTGATTTGTGCTGCCTTATCTGCTGTTATATAATCCTGAGGTTCATATTGAAATTGATTGACTCAGTATTTGCCTGTGGGCGTGTCCTTTCCCTGCTGATCGTTTTGTCAGACTATTTAGAAACACCACTCCTAATGCTTTTACTAATGTTTTTGCAAGCCACAGTGTCCAGCTTCTATAGATAAATGGCATTCAAAGTAGGGTTTTCATTAGTTTGTTTAGTTGGCAGAGGCATCGCTTTTGCTGTTGGTACATGTTTCAAACACTTGCTGATGTACCATGTTATGACATTAGTTTGGTTTGAGCTCCTTTGAGATTTTTGCTCTCAGACCCAAACATGCGCTTCAGAACCTAATATATAAAAAGTTTGTATCCAGTAGCCCAGAAGTATTCACTTTAGATCTCAAAGGCCTGCACCACATCAGTCGACTAAATACTCTAATCTAAAGTAGAGCAGAGGTATTTCCTTGGGTATTTTAAAGAGTTTTAAAATTCCTTAAAAATTAACTTCAATTACAGAGTTATTTGATACCAGAGTATTCAAACTTATCAGCATCTGTGAGAAAAGGGTGCTTTTTCTGAAATCTGCTTAGCCGATTGGCTGCCCAAAGGACATTGTGTACACATATTATTAATGTCAGTGTGTCTTGGTTCATCTGCAGTCTGTTGTGGCTGGTAAATATGTGACGCCCCACACTAATTTCTGGTGTAATTTGAAGAAGAAGGTATCAAAAAGGATCATCGATATCTGCATCGAACGCAAGATGTCGTTATTGGTATCAGTATTGAAACCAATATCCAGTCCCTCTGTATAATACAGGCCTGTATTAAAGTACAAGCCTGAATTGACCATATTTGATGATTTGCTATCTTGCTTCTTGTTGTCGATATTCAGTAGCTCCTAACTGATGACTGACACAGTTTGAGCTCAAATAAACGTTACTCACTGCTGCCCTCTGAAGATGATATTAACCCCTTAAAAAGCTGTGAGCCTGCCGGCAGGCCCAAAGTACGATTGCACGCTTCTGTCACCTAAGAATTGCCCCGTTAGTTTGCTGTGAAGTCCCTGTAGCTACTGAATAGTAAACCATTCGTATGTAATAAGCCTGGATTGTTACGGGGTTAACAAACATCATATAAACAAGCATTGCTCACCACTGCCCTCTAAAGGTGTTATTGAAGCTGCGCTATGTGAACCTTTTTTTTAATTGAAAGAAGTAGCATTACTGAGTAAGAAGGAAAAAGCGTGCTAAATTATGGTGTGTGTGTGCGCGCTGCTGCAGGTCACCTTGCAGAGTCTGAAATAATAATTTTAATGAGACATGATATCAAAGAAGATATGATGATGGTAGTAATCATTACAGATAGTTACAGATACTTCCATTCTCAAATAATTGCCTGATAGGCTTAGTACTACCTGGTGACTAGGGCTGGGCAATTAATCGAAAAGTAATCTAAACTAACATTCAGAACCTCTGACTGATGTAACCTTGCCCATGTCAGTTATTTCGATTTTTTTTTTTAATTCTGCTAATCCTTTCGCCACTCTGTGTCTTCATGTACTGTCCCTTTAAAAACGTTCTACCGCACCTGTAGTCAACATGACTCCGCCACATCCGCTCTGCGACATGGAAGCTAGGGCTACGTTCACACAGCAGGTAAAAGTGGCCCAAATCTGATTTTCTCATCAAATCCGATTTTTTTTTTAGTTTGGCTGTTATTTTTCACATTATCTTTTAAATGTGATCTGTATGCGACATCAGCCTGAACAGATCAGCTCCTAAACTGACCCACATGCGCAAAAGAGCAGCGCGTCACATTGCTTCACATGGCTCATCCAGAGGTAAACAATCATGACTGCCAACGAACACCAGTCGCTCCTGGAGGGTTCAGTTTTATCTTCACCAGCATCACAGGAGAGATCGTGAAGCTTTACTGACTGACAGCTGGGCTTGTCATTCATAATGTGTTCGAGTTCGCCGCAAAAAGGGCGCGGTCACTTCTTTGGTTTGTGTCCTCTGATTCTTCAAACTGTGCTTTCAGACTTTTAACTGTTCTTTGACGCAGCAGCCTCGCTCTCCTGCAGCCATGTTCGGCCATTTCTTTCAAAATCTCTTCAAACACGGAGGGTTTTTGGATAAGTCTCTTCATTTTTGTACAGAAATATCACCCCAAATGTTTATAAGGTCTCAGCAGTGTGAAATTATGACGAATGTCGAGATGGATTAAAGTAAAAGCCACATGAATTCCGATCTGGCTGTTGAGAGGATTTACGTTAAGATATGCAGAGCATATTTACAGTACAAACCTCGTCAGTGAACTATGAGGGCAAAAAAACTAAATAAAATAATCATTCAGTAATTGTAATTGAGGCAAAATATTCAATTAATCATGATATTGATTTGAGGTCATATTGCTCAGCACTACTGGTGACCCATAAGACCCATTGGCCTGAATATTATGACAGAATTTGAAGCTGAAGAAATGTGAACTTCAGCAGTAGAGCAGACCGCACTGCACATTAGATTTAAAGGTTACAACAAAGTATACAAACAAAACATATTCCTCAAATGTCCCACACGGTTTCACTGCAAGTCCTCCACCTCAGCCCTTTAGTTCAAGCAGGCGGACTTGTATAAAGGAGCTCATGTTGTTTTCCGTTCTACATTAGTACGAGGGCTCTTAGAAAGCAGGCGCTGCTTTAATATTTAATGCTCCTCTCAACTAATGCAGAGCGTTTAGTGGAAAAGTTGAAAATGTTCTGCAGGGTGAATGTAGAAGGAGAGTCAGCTGTTTGTAATGTGCTGCCCCCAGAATGAAGCTCAATCTTCCCAGAATTCCATCTGTTTACTTTTTAAAGCCAAAAGACTTGGGGAGTGAGGAATCAGAATCTGAGAAAAAGAAGTCGATCTCACGCAATAACTGCATGCCATCTGTTCATCTCGGACATTTGCTTGTTCTTTTTCTTTTCAGCCTACAATCACACGCTCTCTGTTCCTCTCACAGCTGTTTAATTTCAGAGTTAAAGTTAAGTATCTCTCCCTTGTAAGGGTGGGTGATGTGGCAATAAAAGAAAAGATCACAATACTTGAAGATGTTTTGTGATATGATATTTATCATGATATGCTAACAGCAGTGTCACTGCCATTTAAAAAGAGGTATGAAAAACAATTTTGGACAATTCTAACAAAATAATCTTTTTTGTACAATATATGCAGCTGTTCAGTATTCTGCACATGCTGATGATACGTGATATTATGAGAAAAGCATATTGTGATGTAATTTGTTACAATAATATTTACATGTCAACATTTAAAGAGTTTTACAGCTAGAAGAATAAATAACATTAAGCCAGTTTTATTAGTGACCGTCTAGCTGAGGTGAATGTCCTGCTGGACTCTTCAGCTGTCCTTTCATCTTCCCATGGTTACCTACCGAGACGCTGTCTATTTTTGGCAGCATTCATATTTATGGGTCCAGAACCTTGGCTGCAGCTAATCCCCACAGTACCATCTGTAACGCTTCCCAGGATCTGCTCTGTGTTGTTTTTGGATGTGAAGTTGGTAACAATCGATCTAACATGTTGTCCAGTCATGTGAGGAACCTGTGGAAGTAAGTCCATTTTCAGGCTTGGAGGCCTTATTTCGGCAGACTTCCTTGCTCTAAAACACCTAGTAATCCTGACGATTAGTTGCACAATATGTCAGTGATGGTATCACAGTATCAATATTGATTATATCATTTGTTGAAAAATGGGGAAATTGTATTTTTCTTATTGGCCCAATAATTACAGCAAATTATTTGGCATCATTTAGGTTTGTGCCATTTAACAGACACTCGTATCCAGTGCTGGGATGGTTGGATTATTGATTATGATTATCTTCTGCAGAATTATTGCAATGAACGATATCAAGAAGATCCAAATTCAGTTATGAATGATGGTAGTATAATTGACATATGATTTCCAACTAAGCCATCTTATAATAGTACTTAATCATTCGTAATGTTAAACATATTCTGCACAGACAGCATTTAACCCTGTTAACATTAAGTGGTTCTCCACGTTTGTTTGGTTGGAAGCTAAAATATTGCCAAACTGGCACATTTGCACCCTTCTTCTGGACACGCTCGTCCATTTTACTGGATGTTAATGTACCAGACCTCAAATCTACATATAATCTTACCAGTTGACGTTCAAAGTTTGTGTGTAGTTTGTATTGGTGTTAGTTGGTGATGTTGTTTAGCCCATAATTAAGTACAATTTTGTTTGTATAAATATTTTAACTATTGATATGTTGAAAGTACACTTATTTACATAACATCAGCACTTATTTAAATTATCACAACCTTTGATAATACCAATTATTGATCCATGTCACCACTAGTGTTGGGCCTTTCCTTTCTTTTCAACTCAGTCAAGTGTATAGCCTAGTGGATAACACCACACACAGAACAGAGGAGGTTCAATTCTCTGTCCAGGCAGAAACACTGTTGCTATAGTAATAAGAGTACACACATTGCTGTACTAATAAAAGTGTTTTTGCAAGACTCCCAGTGTTCACATGCTGTTGTGAATGGCTCTAGATAAGAGTATCTGCTAAATAATGTGAAATATGTATGTAAAACAGTGTAACAGTTCACAATAACTCACAAAAATGTCAGAATTGGTTTTGTACAATGAATGAATGATCATCTCTTGAGATTTAACCTGTTTTACACATTTATAGTATTTTCACAATGCAAAAATGTAAGTAAAATATCAGTTATTTTGCCTGTATCTGCCACAGAAAGGTGTGAAAGTCACCATGAAATCAAAATAGACCTCTTCTACCTTCTTGTGCCTGGTCTTAATAAGCATGATTCACCATACCATTCTATCCAAATGACTAAATTCCTGTTATTCTGTAATCTTTAATCAAAGTATAATAACTTCTGCTCACCTCTGAAATGTCTTCGGAGGTTTGATTACATCACAGTATTAACTAATATCATGTTTAACCTCCACCCTCCCACCACCCCCAAAAGGCTAGCCCAGAAACCCTCCGTGATACAGAGGGTTTCTGTAATACATCATGTTATAGTGTTATGATTTCTAAATCACATTGACAGTAAGAAAATCCCTTTTGCAGCATCACTAATTATTAACATCAGTTGAGTATGTTGGAGCAGGGAAATCGCTGAACTGTGCTGGAGTGAAGCTCTCCAGGACCAGAGCTGTACGCCACCCCTGATACAACAAAAGGTCGCAGGTTCAAAACCCAGGTCTGACTGGGTTCCTATCTGTGCCCTTGGGCAAGGCACTTTACCCCCCACTTCCCCAGGCAGCACTGCTTCGCTGGTGAAGCTATGCTGCTCCCAGACTGGGCAGAGTTAGGCAGCAAAATGGCACAAAAGACAAATTTTCATTTTAGTACAGCAAATATTAGGGGTGCAACGATATGCATCTTTCATGATACAATGCGTATTGTTGTTTTTGTCTCACAATATTGTTTATAAACAGAATTAGAAAAGAAATGCTAACAACGTTCACTATTATTTACTTCTTTATTATTATTTTTTAAATTCTGTGTGGAGAAGTTTAATTTTAATTGGTTTTTTTTACGTTATCTGTGTACATAAATCTGTGTACATGAAAACTCATCACCATTTGTCATTTTGAATGATGAATATGCCTTTCATGTGATTTTAAAGGGTGACTCATGTTTTCTCCCCATCCCAGAGACATTTGGGTGAGTCTTCACAAAAGAGTTGTGTGCAATGTCCTTGCACTGTCTCCCTCATTACTCCACTCGACTGGGAAACCAGTGTTGTCGAACAGGAGATAAATGCGAAGAAAGCTTTGCCTTTTCCAGCTTAAGCTTGCCGTTTCAAACAGCTTGGCGTTTCATACAGCCAAGCTGAAGTTACCTTCTTATTTAAATTCACCTCAGGCATCAGGCTGTAAGTGCAAAAAATGTAAGTTGTTAGGCTGTAAGTGTAAATTTAGGTAAAAACCTGGCAATTGAGACACTAACGTCAGATTCTTTCAAGGTTGAACAGTTTTTTCCAGGTCCAAGTGCAGGTCCTGTGCAACAGAGTTTTTCACATTCATGGTTAATTTTTTGGGAATATCATTGTGTTAAAAAGAACAGTAGAACAGTTCCAGTTATCACATTTAATATAAAATCTAATTGTATTCAATACACAGTGTGTATCATCTTATGACCCCCATATGGAATAGAAAATAATACTAATATGCCTATGGTGAAGTCCCTGACACATACATATGTATGAAGTATAGCATTCAACTTTATCCAACAGTATTCCTGCTTGAGTTGTCTTAACTGTGTCATCGTAACTAAGACTGCATCAGAATGTTCAGTGTTTTGCATGGCTCACGGGATCAACCTCCCTATCCCCTTTTTTATCCTCCTGCCGTCACGCCTGTGCCCACTGGGACACTCATGCCAGAAGGCCCTCTGCTGTAATTAGCTCTTTATGGATTATCTATACTGATTGTCCTCTCTGTTACCCGGGTCAGTCTCTCTCAGTCAGCAGGGAGATTATTTAAAGCAGCCACCACAAATACTCTGGAAATTGAGGATGGGTGATATTTAGGGCAGTTTGCTAAACAGGCAGGTCTATATAAAGGTTGGGAGATACTGTGATTTCAGAGTTGGTTTTTTTTTTTTTTAAATAAATAACATCCCTGTGCACAATAATAGTATTCATATTCAAGAAAGATGTGGTGGGCAATATGGCAAGATGCAATATCACGATACTTCAGAAAATGTTTTAGGATACACAATATGTCACAATATTTGTTTTTTTCTGACATCTGAAAAGTTAGAACAGACAAAATAGTGCCACATTTTAAAAATACAATCAAAAACTGTGAATCCTATTACTTGCAGTAAATCCAAACAGGATTAATTGTGCTCTCTTTTTAATCAAACATACAGTTAGGAAGTGGTTTTTAAGTACTGACGATCTTGATATGCTGAGAAAAGCATGCTGTGGCATGTGATGTAATTTATCATGATAATTAAGCAATAGAACACAAGAGGGAGTGTGTTATCACGAAATAACATCACGGCTGTGATTTGGTCGCCGGCACGAGCCGAAGGTTATTCACGATAACACATGACTGTTCTGTTGCTTTTATACAACAGTTAAATAAATAAAGTGAGAAATTAATAAACTGGGCTGTGAACGTGGCATTTAATATGTTTTAATGTTCGCAGTTCCTTCCGCCAAATTATAGTTCCTTAACAAGCAGCTTGTTGCTATGAGTAACGAACTCCGCTCACTTGCTGCTCAGTCTGCTGTAAGCCTCGCCTTGTGAAGAACGGACTGAGCCATAAAACTACTGCATTATCAAGTTTAGCTCAGTTTTGTCAATTTTTGCTAGATCAGTATTAATGTTGTTTTGTTCCAGCCAGTCTGTAAAGCATCTTACAGCCCGTTTTGTTTGGCGAATGGTATTCGGTTCATTTCTGGCTAATTCCAGGTTGTTTAGGTGTTCTTTTGTCACAGCTGCCGACTGAAAAGCTGCTCAGTGGTGATGATGGTTTGGGAATTTAGTGTAGTCTCATCTTCAGAGTCTGACCAAATCGGCTGTCGGTCAAATGTGATCTTAAAAGTATCCATTTTCTGTTTGTGGCAAAGTAATAAGTAAAAACATTCAAATGGTTTGAGCGTCTCCTATGGCTGTCAAAGTCATTGCTTAGCAACGGTGTCTTAGTGGAGTGATAGTGTTTGTGAAAAAACTGTGCTGTTATGGCGAAAAATCAGCACAGTTAGAACTCTTCTCAACCAATCAGCTTGCGTGGCCGGAACTAACTGTTGTATAACAATAAATACTGTCATATTGCCCAACTCAGATTTTGTAATTTGACCAAACTGTGTCATAGATGTTTCCTGCAGTGCCAGCTGATGACCAAACAGAACTTTCTCCACTGTGTGAAAACCAACCATTTCCTTAACAATGAATCTTCTGCCATTTCAAACTCTCATGTTTGCTTCTCAGAAACATTGATATTGGCTGTTGTATCTGAGTCTAACTCGGTTTCATTCACACTGTTAACCATGCACTCACAATTTAGGCACTTTTCCACCCATGGCAGTAGCAGTAGCTTTCTGGAGGTGTGGTGGTGAATAGATTTCCCACGCAGCGCTAGTGTTAACGGTAAACACAAACAGTAGCAACAATGGAGGAGCATAAAGTTCTGATTTCCCTTTTACTGCATTTGGTTTTATATATATAGTCACAGCGATTCTGGCTAGTTAGTGGTTTTAAAGAATAGCAATCAGCTGACTCGAGTGAGGAAGCGTGACAGTTGTGTAACCAGTGCATTTGACCAGTGAATGGTCTTTGCTATTTCTACCTCCACTCACATGTCTTGTTTGGTGCACTAGGTACTTTGGGACAGAAGGGTAGCTAAATTCAGAACAGGTACTTAGGCACTGACAAAATGCATGATCATGGCTTTGTTACTGTACTATGTTGCTTGAGGGAAAAGCAAGTGCCAAAGTGACAATCAGGTGACTATAACCATTGTTCTCCTAGTTTTGATTGTATTGTCTGTTTTAAATCTGGCACAATTGAAGCTTTTCCTATTTTAAACCTTATCATACTTTAGAAAAACTGAATATCATGAATTGTGATATTTTTGCCATATTGCCCACTCCTATTGTGACATAAAACTAACCTTGAGACTGTTGACAATGCAACCACAATATCTCCACATTGCCTGTTTATAATCTACATTTTCTGAATGGTGGTCATTTAAATGGCAGCTTAGAACTTTTGTTCAGCATGCTTGTAGCTTTGTTAAAATATTGTGTTAAACGAATGTAAAAAAGAGGAATTACATGATAGGGGCATCTCTAATCATTATGTTTCTTGATTTGCTAGATGCTGCTTTCCTTGACCATATGGTGTCCACAGATTGGACAACTTGCTTGTTTTGGCTTATATTCCAAACATTAGCCAGTGAAAAAATATGCCAACCAGTTTTTTCTAGGTCCAGATCCATGTAGGTCAGCTTGCTGTAGTTTAATTTTAATTGTTTTTTTGCATTATCTGTGTACATACATGAAAACTCATCACCATTTGTCGTTTTGAATGATGAATATGCCTTTCATGTGATTTTAAAGAGTTTTTCATTTTGGAACAGAGGAGTGGGGTCTACTGATAGAAGATTAATTCCTCCTCTCCCCCAAACACAGTACAGCAGCAGCTTATGATCATAATTGTTATATGTCAGTCAGAACTGAGATAACATTACCACAACTTTAAAGAAGAGCCATGTTCCATGAGCGAAATTTGGTTTCATTTTCGTATAAAAAAAAGTTTGAAAAAATATCATTATTAGAATCCAGAATGATCCAACTTTTATTTAATTTTTTGTCTGAAATTGGTTTCATTGATTTCTGTAGACTGTCTACGAGAGCTTAGTGGCCGTCTACAAATTTCATTGAAAATATCGATCATTGGGGTCCAAGCACAGTGCTTCATTGTACAGTGCTTCATTGTACAGTGCTTCATTGTACAGTGTACACCTGCCAAGTCAAAACATGTAGATATACTGAGACTGGAGTCACAGAGTGCACCAGAATCTCATGTTAAAATCATTAACATTTTTTCCTAGGAGCGATGCCAACGGACCCACTACCAGGGGTTTGCTTTTTTCAGAGGTTTCTTGCTCTGACTGCTTGCACTGAAACCTAGCCAGGTGCTTTGTGACCTTACGTGTGTGCAGTCATACAGTGGTCCTGTGACTTTCTGGCATGTGACTATGCGCCTCACATGACTGGAGCTGGCGTAAAAGCCTGCCGTGTCGACAATAATGGTAGTGGTTATATCCATATGGGTTAACGTGAAGGTGGTTACTGATGGTGAATCTGCAGCGTCATGTCTTTTTTTTCTTCCTGTCATCTTCCTTTTTAAGTCTGAGCTCAGCAGCCTGAAGGGAAAGCCGCTCGCTGACCATTTCCTTTCCGCGGCACACTCTGAGAGCACTTCATGTAATTGACGGATAGTTGACTGACTGCAGTCTGAGCGTGCAAGTAATTAGCCTGAAAGACGAAGGGAACCTTCTTTCTATAGTCAGTGATAAAAGAAGGGAAAAGAGAGATGCTTTTAGTGGCACATCACTGGAGATGTATATTAGTATGGATGGGCGTTGATACTGGGCCAATATTAGCAGAAAATGCTAGATCTGATATTGGGGGGAAAAAGTAATGAATTTGATGCAATCCTATAAGAAATCTGTCAGTGTCACTGCAGTGCTGAGAATAATCCACCACCTACATTATACCTGCTCTGTGGTGATCCTGTGGGGGGTCCTTTGAAGGGTAACAGGGTAAAATGGGGCTAAAAAAGTATGCAGAGAAACAGATGGACTGCAGTCTGTAATTGTAGAACTACAAAGTGCACCTGTATGGAACGTGTAGCTGATAAAATGAGTGTGTATATGAGGAGGTGTCCTTAATGAAATGGCCGCTTTGTTTATTTACCGTGTTTCTGGACATGTCTAACATCAGCTAGAGTGGTTAGCCTAGTTGGCAATAAAGCTGTGCTACATCTACATCTGTAATATAAAATACTTACTCACAAATATATGCAAAACTGGAATATTTTACATCGAATTGTTATTCTGTATATTTTTTCTGCCTTCCTGTGCTGAATAATTGTGATTTCAGGATTCAAATACTGGCACCTTGAATGGTTAACAGAGTCCTGGAGTACCAGTGCTCACGCCTAGTAAATACTGTCCCATTGCCCAGAGCTACAAAGACATGTCAGACCACTAATGGACAAGATCCCCCCATCTTTATTGTTTCTCTCATTTGTTCTCCATTCTTTCTGTATGGCTCGCTAGCTCTTAAACAAATACAACATTCATCAAATCACTTGGATTTCAGCAGTAACTTTTTTTTTTTTCCTCAGTACCTGCTGCTGTTGTTTTGGTCCATTAGAGATGCTAAGCTCAGTTTTCGTAGCTAGAGTGAGTTAAAAGTGATTTTCTTGGCTTGGCTTAAAGTGGGATTTTCAAAATTTCGGCATAATTAAGTGATTATGGTGTAAACAAAGTCATTCGGGTTTGATGTGAACCTGAAATGGTTAAGAATATGTGTTGCCTGATGCCTAAAACATCGTCTTAAGATTTAAGAAGTTTCATAACTTCATGTGCGTTGATGTGGCTACTGCTGGGGAATTGACCATTATTTTAGGGATATGTTTTTCTCCTCAAAAGCGCAGCTGCAAAGGGTGTGTTAATCACGACTGGACTTCAAATGGGATTTATCCTTTATACTAAATGATCTGAATGAATAAATCATATGACTTTACCAAACATTTTACAAGCATTTTATATCTGAGAAACTCAGCAAACTAGCAAAGTGAGTTATATCTGCTTACGAAAGCTAACACTGTTTGCTATTTGAACTCCTGATCTAATCATTTGAACTTTGTGCTATTTTGGACGATGAGTGGACATTACACTGTGAGTCATTGGTTAGGTAGCTAACAGGATCACTTTAAGGTTGCCTTTAGTTGAACCCAGAGTAACTGTGTACAATTCAACTTAGTCCTGTCTTAAAGAGGCTCAACTAGAAATCAAATTTACACAGTCACCTTGCACCTTGCAATGCTGACTTCTCTAAGGATCACAGTTGGAGAATTACAGTGAACCCACAACAGCCCTTTGTTGAGATTTGAGTGCTTGGCTACTTGAATAGACTGTCCTTGGGCTGGGCACTTTGTTCACAGACCTGCCCAGGGGATGTGATATTAGACCACTTTTTGATTAGGGCAATTGTAGACAAAATCAATTGCCCTTGTGACTCAGTTTGTGCTTTGGTCTAGTTTGACTATGGCAGAGCTCTTCCTCATTGCAAGGAGGCTTCTTCTTATTAAACTTTAACCTGTCTACCACTGCGTAAAACAAGTAACGCCTTACGAAACTGTGTGCTACCAGTTCTCTCTGCTTTCCAAAGTGATGAGAAAACCACAAGGCTTTCACATAGGTGTAACAGTGCAGTAATGAAAAAATGATGCATGTAATCTAGGCAGTTTGTCACACTCAAGTAGAAATGTTTCAGAGTACTTTTTATCTTAAAAATTAATTGGTTGTTTTATATGGAGTAATACGATACAAGGGAATTAAAGCACATGACTGACAGGTCAAGCCTTTACAAATTTCTGCTGATGAATTCTACTTACTAGCTTTTAATTTGTTACATTAATAAATTCTTCAGTGTAGTACACTGTGAATCAGCACTGTTCTTGATCTGTTGGTTTATGTTGACCATAAAAGCAGCTGGTATGCGGTACATAAACACTTTTTTTCTTAGAAGGCAAACTCTCAGTTCCTATAAGCTCTTTGCTCATGTCCGTATAGGGCTAGCTCTGTAGGCTGCACACATAGGATGTAGAACTGGCTTGGTGTTGTGAGGGGGAGGATATATTTGGCAGTCCGTGAGCTGTACATATGGACCTTGTGCCAGTGGGTGTCATTAGGCTTAATGTTTGCTCCCTCGCCATGTTATAGACCTTCTTAATGGATCAGTGAGAACAGATCTGAATGGTTCAGTGTCTGCTGGCATATGTTGTCATATTACATGCAAAATCTATAGAGCAAAAATAAAACGATGGAAAAGGAAAATGGTTTTCAGGCTGATATGCTCATTTTTTCACAGGAGAGAAACATTTTGCATAGCATTATGGCTTTATTTGTATGCTATACCTAAAAACCTGTACTATACTTATAAACAATATGTTTTTTGTTTTACTTCACTTAAATTATGAACTATGAGTGGGGTTGGTTATTCAAATATACAGATATCTGCACCTCTCTTAGTATTAGTTTAATTGGTTTCGTATTCAAAAAAGACATGGAATAATTTGGAATATATAGTAGTTTGGAATATAATAAGAAAGGAATTATGTACTAGGGATGAACGATCGGATTCATCCAAGGTTGGAATCAGATTTTTACTTCAAACATGCGACTGGCAGCCCCCCAGTTTATTTTTATTTTGGCAGGTCTGTGCTTTTGTATAAGAGCCAGTGCCCTGGCTCTGTATTTGAATTGTACAAATATAGCAAATATGCTACTTACACCAAAATACAGTAGCATAATTAAGCATGACTCTTTGTGCTAAATAGTCTGTTGCCTCTGACTATGTAGCAGTTTAATTCATGTTATTTATTTGATTTTTTTAATATAAAGTGTTAAAGTACCAGTTTGGCCAAATAAAGAGCAAATAATGTTATTTATGTTGCATCTGTGGATAATAGAAAGTACTTAAAATGTGCTCTTATGTTTCATGCTTTCATTTTGCCACACACATTGTGAGCATCAGGTTCCATATCCATTTGCCAATTTGGCCGTAAAGAAAGTGGAATCGGAATTAGACATAAAACTTCCTGATGGATGCGTCATTATTATTATTATTATCTTATTTTTTTGTAAAGTTTTTGGTTAAAAATTGAATCACAGTGAGTGGCAGGACATAAGCAGCTGATATTGTGTGTTACGTCAAGCAAATTGAAGTCTAAGTGGAGCTATAAAAATATTTCAAACAAGAAGTTATACAAGTTACTCTTCTGAAGTTCATTTTTTCTTGCTGAAAGTCAAACACTTCATTTAAAAACTATGGATTTTCAAATAGTAGACATGATTAAAATACTCATCCCTATAATGAACCTATGAGATGTAGAACAGTTATTATTACTGAGTCCTGTTTGATTCAGACTCCTGGCCATATGGATAGTGGTTCTCCAGAATATCCTGCCTTCTGTTTGGGTCTTTAGCTTCTGAATAGCTGGTCCATGATTCCTCTGATTATATCCATCCATCTTGTTGCTGCTTGTCCTCTTCCTCTTTTACTTTCAACACTTCCAAGCATAAAGGTCTTTTCCAATGAATTGGTTCTTCAGAATTTGTCCAAAATAGCTTAGTATATTTGATATGCGTTGTGTTTGATATGTTTGGATGTGAACTTTATCTCTTTTTATATATTTTTGGAACACACAGCTTTTCTCATTGTAGGACAGTGTGGCCTTGGAGCGTGACTGTGGTCTTAGTCTCCCCTGCATGATTCCACTCATGACTCAGACGGCTAGTGCTAACGGGGAGCTGCTGCTCACACTGCTCGGCCCTCTCTCCAGGAGCAGGTTGCTCATAACCTCTGATATTATTTCAGGTTATTTCCCTGGAACTATTTATTTTCCGAGTTCAGCGTCTCCGCATCCAAACTTGGCGCCAGGTGGGAATGCTGTAACTGGCTGTAATGTGATTAGAATAAAAGCTCTTCCATCCTCTGATGGATATCTCAGGACTGGGGGTTTCTGGACTTGTTTTGGCAGGCGTTTCTTTGTGTTCAGCACTTTTGCAAAAGCAGGTCCAGTTTATGAGCTGATGGTCTCGTGATGGTTCTACAGTTCAAGGTGGTCCATTGTAAGTAAAGTGCTGAAAGTTGGTGTGGTTCAGCACTTCCTCTGTGTTTCTGCAGAGGAAGGTGAAAGGGGCACAGAGTCAGCAGCTCGCTGTGTGGGAAAGGCTAACTAAGTAACTTTTGTGCTGTCTGAAATGCTAAGATGTGGAGTTCTCATTTACTTTTACATTAATATTCACACACTAATGTGATGTGTTTTTATTTTCTTAGCTGTTTTTTGTTTTTCACTCTGTCCTCTAAGGCAGGACAGTAAGTCATTGTCTCAGTATTTCTTATCAGTGTTTTATATGGTACCAGCAGTTATTTCATTCTCTGAAGGGTATCTCTGTAAACCTCAGGATGGGGCTTTTTGGTCTGCTGCAGAAGAACCGGATAGGAATCTTGGCATGCTTTATTTCTCCAGGCCCAGAGAGGTGTGTGCGTGCGTGCGTGTGCGTGCGTGTGCGTGCGTGTGAGTGCGTGTGCGTGCGTGTGCGTGCGTGTGTGTGCGCGTGTGTGGACGTACAGATCAGGTTCTCGTTGTGTCTGTGAGCAAAGTGGGAGCTTCAGTATTGAGTTGCTGCAGAGGGCCAGTGATGAAGGAGGAAGAGCATCACTCTGAAGATTTCATTGATTAGATCAGATATCTGTCATCGTGACATCATGATAAAGTGATGAAAAACTGCAACAGTGTGCGTCGTGGAAATGTGACAGAGCATTGCCACTGATCTATAGCTCACTCCAGTTCATGTTTAATAATAAGCTGTGCAACAACATAAGTTCAGTCCTCATTTTTCTTCTTTTGAATTACTGTGCTAGAGTGCACTGTATTCTTACTGCACCTTATTCACTGTTTCTCTTTGTAGTACCTGGGTTTTTGTTGGATGGTATCATCTCAAATCTAACACTAATGTTTTGCAGTAGACAGAAATTAAATTTACAAATCTTGCGATTTGAAATTTGCACTTTTTCAAATTACGAAATTACACACACACTCCTTGTTTATATTTTTTGTATAGCCTGAGTGTGTGTGGGTAGGAGGTTGTTGGTTTGTCCCAGGTCATCGAAGACCTCTGTGTTTGTACACATGTACAGTCATTCTCAAAAGTTTGGGTGCACTCTGATCAAATGACATGTTTTGTTGATTTTTTGAGTGAAAATAACTAAACACATTCTCTACAGAGAACACACTTCTGCACATTTTAACACAGAAAAAAATATAAAATGTGGCCTGAAGTTTTTTTTTTTTTTAAGAACATTTTTTATATTTAATTTTTTTGATACAATAAATAGACATTGTGCTCTACAGTTGTCAGGAAAAATGCCATATTTAAATGTGAATTCCACCGATTTTTCAAAATGTCTGCATAATTAAATGCTTAAGATGTAAACGAAGTCATTCAGTGTGGTCTCATGTGAAATGTTCTGTTCTAGAGAAACTTACAGGCGCAGAATTGCTCACAGTGGTGGTGATGGGAACTGTTATCTGCCTTTAAAAGCTCTCTTACACAAAGTTATTACACAAAATGGTTACAAATAGGCTGCCTGATGCCTGTGACATTGTTTTCCGAAGGTTTTAGATAAAATATGGCCTGAAACAGCTGTTTTTTTTTTTTGGTTTTTTTTGTTTTTTTTTGATGCATTTGTGGCAGGGAGGTACATGCATCGTGTTGCAAGCAAAGAAGTACCTAGTAGAAAACTTATTTTTTTAGATTTAACATAATTTTACCTTTAATTTTTACATTAAATGAACAGTGTTGTAGACACTGCAGCCACTGGTTCCTGTCAAGAAATCTGAGCTGGTAAGTTTCTCTAGAAGGGAACATTTCACATCAAACCACTCTGAATGACTTTTTTTATATCTTATCAAGTGACTTATGCAGAAATTTGGAAAAGTGGTGCAAAACATATAATTTGTGTGTGTATGTGTGTGCGTTCGTATTCATAACTCAAGTTCTTTCTGCAGCTTTTAGTTTAGCACTGACCTGCACAGCATGCGGTGTGTTGCAGGGCCACAGACTTTGCTCTCCTAACTGTGTACTACGTGCTCCCCTGTCCCTCGTTTGGCCGTGCATCAGAATGGCTTTTCCCCCCTTGTCCTTCAGCTGCTACATCTGAGCTCTGCCTTCATCAGGGCCAGCTATCTGTGCTATTTTCACCATGATGAGCACATTGAAATCAGCAGGGAGAAGAAAAATGGAATCAGCACTGAGGGAGGGGGTGAGAGAGTGACTGAGAGAGAGAGTAAGAGGGACTGCTTTACTAGAGCTCGTGGCCCGACCGGGGTTCAATAATTCATGGCCGAGTGGATGCCGATGCCACGGCTGACCTTGAAAGATTTCCACCCTCAGTTGTAATGGGTCGATGCTGGTGAGCTAGGCTAGATTACTTGCTTTTGCGTTTCTGTGTACAAAGAGATCCGAGGTAAACATCACATTTTTGTCTCAAGAAGTAAAAGTCTGTATGACTTTACTGATTGGAATTGAAGGGAAGTAGCACAATGACAGTTTTGTATGAAACCAGTCCTTTGGGCGGAATTTAGTGCACGTTCAATAATGCTTCCAGTGATTGCAGTGTTAATTGAAAAAAGCACTTAGTCTCCAAAGTGAGATTGCTCTTTAAAGCTGGAATGTGCTGAATGCATTGCAGCATTAGTGGGTGTTCAGACGACACCTTTTTAAATGTGAAACGGGATGCAGGATGTTTTATTGACAAATATGTAAACGCATGACAAAGATATGAGAGACTGTGACTGACACAAGCACTGAACATTTCAAAATTGGCATATATAATAAGTAGAAAACTCTTTTTTCATGTTTATGTTGCAATCTTGGTGTCGTGTTGTGCAGCTCCAGTGTTTGAAAACAGCCAAATATAGAGGAGTGACTGATTTTAAAAAAGCTGTTCTCGATATTGGTTGATAGCTGAGGTGACATGATGCCTTTTTGTGTTGCTCATGAGAAAAGTTGACTGTAGTAGTGGGTGGTAGAGTCACAAATTTGTATTACAGTATGATCAAAATGTTTGACTGTTTCAGTATATTTGTAAGTAAGTGTATTTTTGTAGATTAACAGTGGCTTATTTTTTGGGGTGTCCCTTCATTTTTTAATAAGAACCATTTTTCAACACCAGACAGACAGACAGACAGACAGACAGACCTGTGTCCATATTGGATAGCGACATAGAGAAACCATACTGACACTAGCCCAGCGGGCCACAGATGCCTGAATATATCTACTGCACCATTTAAGGTGGAACAGGAACATTGAATAAGAAGCCAACTTCAGCTTTCTCATATTTCTCAGGGTATTTATGCATTCTATATAGTCATACCTCTGACCATCACATACGGCTGGAATTTGGAAAATATTACAGTCGTTCACACTTCAGAACCAGCTGGTCCACGACACCAAACACGGCCTCACTGTTTATTTAATATTAACTTTTAAACTGATGGACAGATTACCCATATTACTTTATTTTATTTATCAATACGTTAGCTGTTAGCATCCATAGTAGAAAGCTCGATAAAAGCCCGCTACAAAGAAAACTTGGTAAAGGCCTTGTTTTTGCCTTGCAGTAAAATGCCTTACACTGATTAAATTTAGCTTTATCAAGCTGATCCAACTAAACAAGCAACATATACATTTCACAAGATGTGTTAAACTAAAACTGCAGGAAGGTGGATATTCCAGAGTCATGTTGGAGGTAGTGGGGTGGAGACGTCCTTGGTAATTTTCCTGTTTTGCCTGTATTCAGTTTAGCCCTAAGAAATAAGAAGTATGACTGAATGCAGTCTGTTACTGTGATTACCAGTGGTACCGGTCCAAAACAGTGTTTGTATCTGAACATAATATATAATGAAGTAGTTCACCTGATAACAGTAGCCATGTGGCCTAAGGTTGATATAAGAACGAGTAGCTAGCTAAGTATCGTGATGGAATTACGGTTCTTTTTCAGTGGTTGAAGGTAATGTTTTGTTCTTTCATGGAAAGCTAAGTCAGGTGTTCATATCGTTGCTGTTGGAACAAAAACTTCTATATCCAAAACCTTCCAACCTTTTATACCCAAAAACATTCATAACTGTTGGGAAGTTGAGCCATTTCTTGTGGTCCATTCAATGTGAAATTTTTACAACAAATGAGAAAAATGGACATACAAGGTTTTGTCCTGACGGCAATGATATGTAGTATATGACTCCTTTATCCTTTGTTTAAGTGAATGCTACCAGACTCTACTTCTTTTTAAACTTTCAGCTATCACTGTCCTTTTTCTTTCACTATCTGCTCACGTATGTACAACACTGTATGTACAAGTGCATTGCTGCCCTCTACAGGTTAAGTTATTAACTCACTGTAGGTTGGATGCTGCTTTGACAACATAAACAAGAAATTGTCAGCGGAAATAAGTTTTATGGTCAACATTGTCAGATAATTGTTATTGGTGTCAGCTGATAGATTTCAGTTTCAGTATGGGAAAAGAAGAAGTGTCATCATGCCACATGTGATGCGTAACTCTGATATGTTAAGCAAAATAAGGGTGTGGTTCCTCTACTTATAGTCGATCATCTGTCAGTTTTCCTCCAAGCTGAACCGGAACACTGACCTCAGTAATTACCACCGGCCTCTTGGGTGCAGTTGACAGCTCTGATCAATCACACTGAGCCTGGTCCTGATAACAGGGCTGTGTGTTCCTGGTAAGGGCTGGGCAAATGTTGGTAGTGGTCAGGAATGGGCAGCTGGGCAGTTCACTGTTGTTATACACCTGACTTAATTACTTGGCTAATTACCAAGTTCTTGAGTCGCTGTTTTAGAAAAGGGAGGATGCTGAAAAACTGCAGGCTATCATGCACCAGTAGCACACTTTATCATAATAAACATTCACCCTTAATTAAAGATATTGACATTGTTATATTTACCAAAAGATGTGTGGATATGGAGTAGAATAAGCTTTTTATGCTGCAGATTTATAAGTCTGTGATTGTAGTATTACCTCCTCCAGTCAGCTTTCAAGTTTCAGTTGTAAGACAAAGTTACTTTTGCACTAATAAGCTGAACATTAAGCAATCATGTGCATTGCACACTAGAACCTGAATTAAAATCATGTACCTGTCTAAGTGTTTCTGCTGTAGTGATACAGGGGGCCAATCTAACCCAACTGAACCAGGAGACCAGATTGGACTTTAGAACACATTCCTGTGGAAGTGGAAATCAATGAGGGAGCAAACGTGGCATCTGTCAAAAAGCCAGTGACTTGTTTATGGCTGTGAGTCATGCTAAGGCAGCTCTGTGTGTGTATGTGTGTTTGTGTTTATGTATTCCTATATGTGCTAGGACCCGTTATCTTCACTTGCACATTTTGTATGTGATGACTGTCTTATGAGGTCCTTAAAAGGTCATTTATTTGACTTTATTGGGCCTAAAAGAGTCCAAACCTTGTTACTGAATCAGTGTATCTTTGTCACAGAATCAATGTTAGGCTCCACATGTAATAATACATAACATTTGTGGTGAGTCTTTGAGGGAGCTGAACACAGAGCGTGGGTCGATGAGTCCTGCCAGTCTGCTGAGTGAGGAGATGAAAACCTGCTGTTGTATCATTGATTCTCTTTGCTTAGGAACACACACACACAAGGTGTAGCTCTACTCTACTTCTGGGCTGAACGTTTTGAGGGAAGATATCTAATTGTGATTTTTCTGATCCATATTGTAACTGCGCCACCATGCCGCCCTGTCGCCTCACAGCAAGAATGGCCTGGGTTCGATTCCCGGCCGGGCGACCAGGGTCATTTCTGTGTGGAGTTTGCCTGTTCTCCCCGTGTCTGCGTGGGTTTCCTCCGGGTACTCCGGTTTCCTCCCACAGTCCAAAAACATGCAGTCAGGCTGATTGGACTTGCTAAATTGCCCCTAGGTGTGAGTGTGTGTGTGACTGTGTATGTCTGTCTGTCTGCCCTGCGATGGACTGGCGACCTGTCTAGGGTGTATCCTGCCTTCCGCCCAATGACAGCTGGGATAGGCTCCAGCACCCCACCGCGACCCAGAAGGATAAGCGGTTTAGATGATGTATGTGTGTATGTATGTATATTGTAACTGCAATTTAAATTGCGAATATTTTCTATACATTAAGGTCCAAGCTTGTTATTTTGGCCTAAAAGACCTTGAATATACACTTTTCTGAATGCTGAACGTTGTATACCAGACTGCCAGCTAGTTGTGGTTGTATTTAGGGATGTTTCATTGAATTGTGAGTGTCTGTATTTTCTTTGTCTTCCTGTGATGGAATGGACTCCATATAGTGATTTTCAGCATTCAGTTTTCCAGAATACTGGCACCTCGAACAGTTAACTGAGTACTGGAGTACCTGTGCACATCTCTAGTTATATTTTCATGTACACAGCACATGGCTACTTTTGATTGATCTGACTCGCCTACAGGCAGTTCACAAGCTCTGTGTCATTTCCCAGCTTAAAACTTCATTCAAAACCTTGTTGTTGATAATATACCCTATTATCAAATTGCAGCTTTTGAAAATTGCAGTCTTTTAACTTGTGATTTTGATATGAAAACCTTTAATCTTTCAGCTTAGAGCTGTGGTCAAAAGGGTTAGGAACCTCTAAATATTTTGTGAATTTCCTAATACTAGTCTAATACACCTGACTCTGCTGAGCCAGTTGACGACAGTATTGTGAAAAGTCAAAGTCAGCTTTATTGTCATTTCTTCCCATCACAGATGTGTTGAGAGAGGAAAAAAATGTTTCTCTAGGACTCTAGAATCACCAACAGATTTCTTCTATATGCCAGAAACACTCCATCCACACCTTTAACATGCACAGAAGTAATTATTTGTACCGTAAGTTTTGTTTTCTTTTAGCATGTTTTCTTTGGTGTTTTCTTTTAATGTGTAGTCCTTGTTTTGGCTTTGGAACGTTCTGTAGCAGCGCAAGGCACCACTTTTTCAAACGGTGGTTGTGCTTGTGAAACAAACTAAACTGTGCTGCCACATGTATATTTTGACTTTGTGATTGTGTCAAAGTTAATAAAAACAACAAAAAAGTGTAAATAGTTGTTTTTAACATAAGAATAATAGGCTTCAATGACAGTAATCTAGAGCAGAGGTAGGGATCTCAAGTCCTGGAGGGCCAGATTCTTGCACAGTTTGGCAGTTTTCCTATGCAGGTACACCTGATTCAGCTCATCAGTAATCACCATGTTTAGTTGGTGTGCTAAAGCAGGAAAATCAGCAAACTGTTTGGACTTTGACTGATCTAAGGTCTGACTTCCCAAACTAAGTTATAGCCATGTTATTTTAACAAGAAGCGATTTACAGGCTGTTAACGTGATTTATTAAACCATCGCAAGACGGAGTTTCTGAGCAGAAACCTATTTTCTCCGGTTTAAACAGGCTTCTGTGTGGTGGTACTACATTATCTGTCTTACTGAAATGGCTTATTGGCAAAGGAGTCACCAGCATCGATTAAGAGGATTCACAGTTTAGTTAGCAAAAGCATCTCAGTCGGTATTCGCAGCTTTTTTTTCTGAAAACATGTGTCTAGCTTGCCTGCCTCTACGAATCCCCACCCTCCAGAATTACTGTCAATTGACGATGGTTACCGGGTGCAATAGGATGATAAAGTACAGCTGAGTGGAATGGCAAAAATGCAGTATCTCAATACTTCAAGAAGTTTTTCACAATATATGATTTGTCGCAATATATTTTTTTTCTGGCATCTGGTAAGTTGGAACAAAGTAGCGCCACATTTAAAAGTACTGTGCTGCACTAAATCCAATAAAACACTTCCTGTGTTTTTACATAGTTAAGATATCCATGATATACTCAGAAAAGCTTATTGTGACATTTTGTCACGTAATTCATCACAATAACGATAAATATTGTCATGTTGGTCAGCGCTATGATAGTATTGCATGCGATTTCACAAGCCTAGACTCAGCTCGGCTACTTATCAGCCCCTTAATGAGCTGAGTCAGGCATGTTGGAGCAGGATAAACACAAGTGAGCAGAGCATGGAGTCTCCAGGAGTGGGAGTGGGAACGGGAACCACTACCCCAGAGAGACTGATCTGTTCTGTTCTAACTCTCTTAGAATTAAGTGAATGAAGACTTCAGTTGATATGATGTATTATTAGTAGTATATTATGTTAGGGCTGAAACATAATCGATTACTGTAAGGCTGACTCAAATAATCTGGAAACAACTAGTTTTCAGGTACTCCTTTGAAAAAATCATTGAATATTAGAAATTTGTAAAATGCTGTTCATGCCGGACTTAGTTCTATTGCTTATTCATCAAATAACTGACTAATCAAACCATTCTGCTGTTTCCCTCACTTTATCCCTGGCTGACTTTACACCTGGCATTAACACGCATCACTTGCATATCATGAGGTACAGGTGTCCAGTGCGTCTCAGAGACACGTTGTAAGCCAATAAAGGACCACCTTAACCACCTGCATCATCACAGCAGAGATGAAAGCAGCTGCTTTGTCATTGTTATCTCTTTATTTGTCTCCTATCCCATTTATTTTTAAGTTGAATTAGCAGTACATGCAGTCTAAATATTGCAGCCTGTGCTTTTACACCGACAAGGTATATTTTTGTCTAACAAACACCGGGAGAGACTGACATAGTAAATGTGCACGAAACCCTTCCCCCTGACACGAAACCGGATCATAAACGGAACTGGTGACACCACTTGTGATCAGATCATTTGTGACAGAAGTTAATACCGGATATGAACATGGCCATTCAGAATTCCATCAGTGCAACAACTTCTTTTATGATGCAAAGAAACAACAGAAGCCATATTGCTAGAAATGTGCATTCCTGCTAGTTTTGATATTCGCATATCTATGAAATTCATGAATAACTATTAACCACAGGGAAGGAAAAAAAATGAAAGAAAGAAAAAAAACAGACTTTGGCCAACTTGTGCACTGGTGTTACACAAAATATAGAAATATGCAGATGAATATGTTTTATTATTCAAATACTTGGCATTTTGACAGAGAAATATATTGTCATTGTTTCTTGATCTAGCTAAAATCAGCTAGTTAGCCTAGTTATTGATATAGCTGCGCTATCTCTCCCTTCTGAGTCACATCCTTAACAATGCAGCCTTCAGACTCAAGTTCAGGCACTTATGTTTTGGAATAGTAAAGTATAACACAACACACTTTTTCACAAATACAAGCAAAAACATCATATTTCACTGAATTATTAGCCTAAATGTTTTTTGTCTTTCTGCGGTGAAACGTAATGAATTCCCGAATAGTGATTTCAGTACTTGAATGGTTAACTAAGTACTTGAGTACCTGTGCACATTCCTACATATCTCCCTCTTCGTTATAGAAGTCTTATTTTTAAGTAAACAATGAATCGACTTTTCGACTCAGTTCATCTTAATGCAGCGTCATGTAAGAATGTTGGTTCTAATACAAAACAGCTTAGGCTAAGTATGGGTGTCAGAATCTTGTGCTGATTCATAAACACCAGACTTATTGTACAATAATAAACAATCTGTCACAACATATATTTACCTCCTTTACAGGCACTCCTCTCATTCCTAAGACCTTACATAGTCTTGTTAGCACATGTCTGAGTCATGCTGTGTTTCCTTTTGATGAATGAAGAGAAGTATTTTACAAGCCCTGCTTCTTACAGCCTTGCTTTCTTGTAGCCTTGTAACCTTTGTAACAACACAAAACCTCCTTTAGTTTTTCAAAAGCGTTTCTTTTTTCGCTTCGTTTTTTTACAGACGGAGTGAAATCTCCCACAGGAAAAAGATCCATTGCTGTAATGGACTTCTTTTGTAGTTAGTCTCAGCACTCTCTGCTCTCTCTTTTCCTTATGGTATTTATCAGTCAACTGTAGATCTGTGTGGTGGATGATAGGCAATAAATGTCAGGGTCTTCAGTTCTTTGCAGTGTACAGAAAGCTATTGTTTGCTTATGTAAATACTAGGTTGTCAAGAGTGATTTACGCTTGGTGTCCCACAGGGATCTACACTGTGCCCGCCACTGTTCTTTCTTTACAGCTCTTCCCTGTGAGATTTAGGCATGCTCGTTATTGCCATGACTTGCATAGCAGTGTTTATCAGTGCCTCGTCAAGGCCCAGTTTGAAAACTGTTGAGCATATGTTTCCTGGAATTTGAAAAGACCTCTTCGTTTGGGACTGAGGTTCTGCAAAGTTTATTTTATCTGCAATTAGAGGCGATGTCCCAGTAGTTTTTGGTAGGGTGGTGTGGTTAAAGTTTGTGTATTTTGTGTGCCACACATAGATGTCAAATCTTTAACAAAATATATTAATATTGGTGTCTCATTTTTTTGATACAGCGAAAAATAAGAGTGGCTAAAAATTTGCCCTGTGTTAACATTTAATATTTCCATTTTTAGTTTATTAGAGCACTCAACATTATAAAAGTACAATATTTGAAAGAACAGTTGTGCCTTATAGTGTCCCAATCAAATACTCTGGCCACAAGCTAATATGTTAGGCCCCATCTAACATACTAGCCACAATCCAACATGCTAATCACAATACTGTGATGTGATGCAATACGATATGCTGCGATACAAATTGATGCAATACATTGTGTTGTATTGTTCCATCCCCAGCTGTTCCATGCGATTGTAGACGCCATTGGGAAAGAATGGCTCAGTTGGCTTCCTTTCGTGAGGAGATTTCTTTTGCTGAACCTTTTAAGGACGTTGACGTACGTCACTGCCACGTTGTCAACTTATGAATGTGTTGAATGTTGACAACAGGAATTTGTCATCACTCAAGTATGCGGCTACTTCATAACTTCACTTGCGTTCGGTTGATTGTGCTGAGACACAGTGTGTTCTGATGAGTGAAGTGTAGTAAACAGGAAGTCATGGCTTGTGTCCCAGTACTGCGACAGGGCTGACGTTCAGAGGAAAGTGGCCCTTGGAAAGTTAGCGCATTGTTCTCTGAGCTTCATTAGCCAAAGCCACAAATAGCCAACAATGGAAGTGGCGTCTAACAAGCTGCAAAAGTATTTGTATATACAGAGAGTGGAAAGCTGGGTGGGGTGCTTGTAGACAATAGCCGATTTATTTATTTCTTTAATTTGTCTTTCCTTGGCTTTCTATTTGTGTAATTAGAACCTTTAATTATGGATCACAAACATCTTCCTGTACACGTCTTACAGGAAAGTCGACTGCTTGCATTCTGGGAAGTAATTTCAGGGTGCACAGTATGTATGAAATAAGAATCTGTCCTTTATTGCTACGTATAGCACTGGACGATTTATCTTCTGTATTGGTATACCAGTTTTGATGTCACACAACAGTATGGTTTTTTTAGTATTAGCAGTATTGATTGCGTTCCTGCAGAACCATAAAAAGCCTTTTGAAAACTGAAAGTTTTAAAATATTTAAAGTCATAAAAAAATCTTATTTTTAACTATTATTTTACTTTTAGAGGTATTAAATTCTTTAGTTGAAGTTGAAGAGTTGGTGTTTAGAATGAACTTCAAAATGACCTTCCAGACAAAACTGTCCAGCCGACAGTGATGCTGTGGTCATAAACTGACCAATAATGAGGAAGTACAGGACAGTATAACTGATAATAAACTCAAACACTGAAAAGACCACACGTGGATTGTGTAGTCTCAAAGCATATATCCATGTTTGCTATTCAACTTATCTGTTAATAATAAGTAAAGAATAAAATAGATATTAATATGTGCCATATTTGGGGTTGTGTGTTGGAAATGATTATTTTTTAATTATTTGTATTATTTTTTTTACCTTCATAAGGTCTTAAAAAGGTGAAGAAACAAGAATTGAAAAAGTCAGAAAAAAAAATTGAATGTAACTTTACAAATTGTGCTGGAACCCTGTGACAATGGGAATTATATCCATGATAACATTCAAAACAGAGCAGTCTCCCAGTAGAAACACACTGTGTGTAATTTTAAGGGTAGAAAACAACAAATCAATCAGCTTAAAACACACTATCAGGTTTGTAGAACACCATTAATGGCCTGACACATTATTCATTATTATTTCATTTGAAGAGGGTTCTATGGTCTGATGAGAGCATAACAAATCAGATTAATATCACAAACCCACCACCCCCTTCTGAAGCAGGTCCTGGAAAGCTTGTGGACAAAGGGTAGAACAAATGCAGCAAAATGCAGGGAAATCCTGGAGGAAAACCTCATGCAGTCTTGAAGAAACCCTAGCCACGGGACAAGATTTGTCTTCCAGTACAACAATGACCCCAGCCAGAGCTGCACAAGAATGGCTTAAAACAACAGAGTCCAGTTCTCGGTCCAGTAGAGAGTGGCTGGACTTGAAAAAGGCTATTTGCTCAGGAGCCCTATGTAGACTGACAGAGCTTGAGTAGTTTTGCAAGGTAGAATTGCAGTGTTCAAATGTGCAAAGCTGATAGGGACCTTCCCCACAGACTCAAGGCTGGTTTTGCTTGTGGTTCAATGTTCTATGATTAAAATACATGAGAACTTTTAAGGGGGTGAATATTCTGAGCATGTTTGGGACTTCATTGCAATATTGTGGGTATCATCTTCAGCTCTATTTTTTTTAAAGCTACTGTAATGTGTAAAGCCATTCTAAAGCAGTCTGGCTTGTGTAGTAGAAAAGTCTGAATGAAGTTACTGGATCGTTGGCATTTGTTAAGATGTAAAGAAGGATACGCAGATGCTCAAATGCTCGAAACTGGTGCATTTTTATGGTGTTTGCTATACAAAGCACAGATTCACTGATCTTTTATGTTCTGGGAAGAAAAAAAGACTCAAGAAAACAGTGAGTTTGAGGAAAAGCATCTGTCACAAAGGCTGTTATGTTAAATGCAGTATTTGCAACATTTCACTGAGCTAATATTGTGTTTTCGCTCTGCTTCTCCACAGACGCAGGCCTCTGAGAGGGTGGGTGACATTAGTGAAGTAGGGGTCTGTTTTGGTGTTGTGGTTTTCGCTGGGAGCATAGGCGTGTCTAGCCCCTTTTTAGGGGTTCTCAAGAGTCTCATTGCTCTGATCGTAGAATCGCCCCTGGCTGGGAGTCATGCCTTTCATGAGCGAGTCTCTTATGTGGATGTTGTTGCTGCCTTGCAACTTCCTTCACTGCCTTTCTTCTAATGCCCCCTGCATAAGTTAGCTCTTTCATACCACACTGATGTAAGCAAATGTGTGTTGTTATTTATTAGGGATGTGCTATTCATGATTTTTTTGCAGCCAATTTCAATTCTGATTAATTTACAGCCAAACTGGTCAGTGGGCAGTTTTCTTGCCCGTTTTTATTAAACTTATGTTTTTTTTTTAAACCCGATGCTCACACTGTGTGAGCAAAGTGAACACATGAAACACATTTGCACATTTCCAGTACTTTCTGTTAACCGAAGTTGCAATATAAATAACATTATATGCTCTTTAATGGTCCAAACTGTTTAATTTCAATTTGTAAATAAAAAAACAACATAAACAACTTTTTAAATGGAAAAAAAACCTCAATAAATAATCTGAATCAAGTAAAAAGCTACATTAAAAGTAAGCGGCCACTGGCTGTTTAGCACGAGTTTTATAAAATCCTATGACATTTTGATACATAGTCATGACAAAAATTAGGACACCCCATGAAAACTTTTTTGTCTTTTTTTAAAAATATGGACATTTGATCTTAATCAGCTTCAAATGATTAGAGGACTGTTTGAGAGGATTTTGGAGGATCCTGCCTTATTCAAACCTCACACATTTAGTTTGTTTTTCTTTTGATTGTCGAAGTGAGTGTTATCACCATGGTGAGATCCAAAGAGCTCTCTGAGGCCTTCCGGACGAAGGTTGTAGATACATATCAGTCTGGGAAAGGATTTAAAAAGATCTCGGAACAATTAGAAATCTGCCATTCCACCATCCGGAAAATAGTGGAGAACGTTTAAAACAACTGCCAGCATGGCCAAGTCAGGCCGTCCTAGCAAGTTCAGCCCAGGAGATGACTGCAAGATGCGTAAAGAAGTCTCCAACAATCCTAAAATGTCCTCACAGGACCTACAGGTAGCTCTTGGCACAGTTAATATCAAAGTACCTGCATCTACCATCAGAAAGAGACTGCACAAGTTTGATTTTCATGGGAAGTCTGAAAGTAGAAAAGGTTTACTAGAGAACACCTAGACAAAGACCAGGACAGTTAACTGAGTTCTCGAGTCCCCGTCCTGGGCACGTTCCTGTAGTTTAAAGTTATCATGAAATTGCAACACAGGTCGGACAAAATCAAAGTAATAAATTGGCTGATTGCCGGTCATGTTTTTGCGGCAAAAATCTGCAGTTTCCTGTAGATTGGCCATCGGTTAATCTTTTAAACCAGCTTATGGTATATGACTGAAAGCTGCATGGAAAAAAATGTGCTGAGCATTTAGAAAACAATGCTATCTTTTTGTAGGAAGCCACACTTCTGGCTCAAGGAATGAACGGGCTCTGAGTAGATCAGATAACCGGTGGATATATAATAGGATTTCCCAACTGATCTGCCTTCATTCACTCTGCTGTGTGCCTGTTTGGCATGTGAGATCCCTTAGAGGCTCAGCTTGGCCTGCAAGCCGTAGCTCTCAAATCAGCTTTAGTTTTCCGCATTACCTGATCTGATTTGTGTTTAAATATGCTCTTGGCTTGGGCTCTTGTGTTGAGGTGCCTGGTTAGTGCACTATATGTCCAGAAGTGTCCAGACATTCCCTCTAATTTGTGAATTTAGCTACTTTAAGGTACACCCATTACTGACACAGGTGTTCAACTGTGCACATACAGCTTGTGTAATCCACATAGAAAAGCATTGCCAGTAGAATGAGATACTTTGGAGCAGCCACTCGAGCCTAAGGTCGCTCTGTCCACAGCTACTGGACTGTGGAGCGGTGGAAGTGCATTTCTGGAGTGATGGAGCTCCATCCATTATCTGTGGGATGAGCTGGAGTCGTGTTTGTGATCGAGAACTAATCATCTAACATTAGTAGCTGATCTGACTAGTGCTCCTGTGGCTGAATTCAGTCAGATCCTTGCAGGAGTCTTCCAACATCTAGTGTAAAACCTTCTAAGAAGAGTAGAGGCTGTTACTGCAACAAAAGGGGGACAAACTCTCTTTAAATGTTTTTGATTTCAGAAGAAATGCTGGGCAAGCAGGTGTCTACAAACTTTTGGACATGTAATGTGTATGAATGGGTTTTGGTCAGAAATATGTAGTTGGATGTAGTGTTGACAGCACTAACAACTGGATTAGGTATCAATCCATTGTTGAATTAAAGGTGTGGAAATAACTCTGGTTACTCAGCACAAATGAAGATGATTAATCTCACTTCATCTTTTTGCTGGTCCAATTTAACTCTCACACCAAGAAGAGTGTATTTGTGAAACCACATCTCTTTCCCAAACATCCACTGCAGTTTCACTCTCTATTCACTGCCTTGCTGTGTCTCGATGCTTCAGCTTTAAGGAAAAGATCAGATATGTGAAAAATTGGGTATGACTGCTCGTCTCAAAGCAGGCGATTTTTCTTGCTCCTTTGGCATGCTCCTTATCCAGTGCCCAGCGCAGGCTGCTGTTGCTTTTCAAAAGTGAATTGTTTTTTATACTGAGCCAAGCCAACACAGCCATTTAGCATCTTTCCTGCCAAATAGTTGACATTTTTAGAACACTGTATAGCATCACTGCAGCCTCCTTACTTTAATTCAGTGTTTTGAAAGCAGCTGCCAGCAATCCATTAAGCAAGCTCTTAAATGAAGTTTACTCCTTCTTATACTGCAGCGCCAGATCATTCCTGCTTAGGTATTAGCAAAGCGTGTCCTTGTTCAAGCTCTCGTCTCCTACTCCTTTCTTTGTTATGTATTAAATCGCTACTTTATGCTGACTAACGGGAGGCAGGGTAGAAAATAGCAGAGCCCTCCAAGAGTGGATGACTCATGTTGGATGACTCTGTTGCCTTTAAAATGAAAATCACTGCTTTGAAACCAGGGGAATAGTGCACTCCACAACGGAGCTCTTATGCTTAAAGGGTACAGGGGCCTCTTATGTCGATTTTTTTTTTTACAAAGTGCTAATATGCTAATGTAAGTGTTCTCTGATTCAGTACAATTCAGTACTCAGTAGAGTTTGAGGCTCAATGTTGTAGCTAGCAGATGTGACTGATCTGCACTCGATACTGCTTCATATTCAGAGCTGTGAATAGGTCTGAAATGATTAGTTGACATAGTCAACTAGATGTTTTTTTATTGTTGTGACGTTTGCTTATAAAAGCACCATATTGTTCATATGTGAGTTAATTCTGACATATGTCAACATACTCTTCACACTGGGGTAATGTGGCTTCAGAGGCTTAATATAGTGCATGGGACGATATTTAATGTATTTGAAAATGCCTTCAGTCATCATAAAATCACAAACACACCAGCTGTTCGTGCCAGCCAGGAATATTTAACGCAGCCAGTGATGTATCAGCTGTCGCTCAGGCAGATATGCACCATATTTTGTCAGTGTTTACAGTCATGTAAAAATGGGAAATAGCTAAATGTTTAGCATCTATAATTGAGAAAATGGGAAAGGTGATAAATTGAAAAATAAAAATAGCCAATAGACTTTAATAAATAATTAAAACCTTCCTTTTTTAACTCTATAATTTCTGCTGTTTGTCATTTTTGGGATTCCATAGTGTGGTAGTACAGGAATGTTGGCTGAGAAAGGAAGGTAACAGTAATGTAAATATTTGGGACGATGTATTATTCAGATTCAGGTTTTTTGTGCCAGTATTTTAATTTATTTCCAATTTATTACCAATAGATTGCTACCTATGTTGGCCAGGACCTGAGTTTCTTTTCTGGTTATATAAAGGTAATAAATAAATAACCGATTATAGAATTAATCGTTAGCTGCAGCTCCACATATAACATAGCACAGCATAATCTGAACAGTGTAATTTTATATACCTTCTAGATCAATATAATTTTTAAAAATTGAGCAATTCAAAGAAGGATCTTGGTGTGCGAATGTCTCCAACATGATACATTAGCTTCTGCTGAATATTTGTTATATGTAGCTACTGCAAAACATGAGTGCCTTAACAGAGCACTGCAATCGGCTCAGTACGCAGTATCGGCTGATAAGTTGAATTAGTTGTACTGAAAGTTGGATTAGTTGTAGTGATGAGAGTAAATGTTGTAGAGGTTAAGAAGGCAAACAAACTGACTCTTTATTAAAGAAAGGATGTTTTAAGCAAGCTCTAAGACAATCAAACTGGGAAGCAGGGACGATAAATGGTGGTAGCACATCCCCCTCCACCCTGTTTATAAACAGCACAGTAGATGCACAGTTTGGTATCACACAATTATGTAATACACCGATCAGGCATAACATTATGAATCCTTGTTTCTACACTCATTGCCCATTTTATCAGCTCCACTTACTATATAGGTGCACTTTGTAGTTCTACAATTACAGACTGTAGTCCATCTGTTTCTGTGCATACTTTGTTAGCCCTCTTTTATCCTGTTCTTCAGTGGTCGGGACCCCCATGGACCCTCACAGAGCAGGTACTATTTGGGTGGTGGATCATTCTCAGCACTGCAGTAACACTGATGTGTGTGTTGCACTGGTCTGAGTGGATCAGACACAGCAGTGCTGCTGGAGTTTTTAAACACCTTAGTGTCACTGCTGGACTGAGAATAGTCCACCAACCAAAAATATCCAGCCAACAGTGTCCTGTGGGCAGTGTCCTGTGACCACTGCTGAAGGACTAGAGGATGACCAACACAAACTAAGCAGCAGCAGATGAGCTATCGTCTCTGACTGTACATCTACAAGGTGGACTGACAAGGTAGGAGTGTCTAATAGAGTGGACAGTGAGTGGACACAGTGTTTAAAAACTCCAGCAGCACTGCTGTGTCTGATCTACTCAGACCAGCACAACACACACCACCAGTGTTACTGCAGTGCTGAGAATGATCCACCACCCAAATAGTACCTGCTCTGTGAGGGTCCATGGGGGTCCTGACCACTGAAGAACAGGGTAAAAGGGGGCTAACAAAGTATGCAGAGAAACAGATGGACTACAGTCTGTAATTGTAGAACTACAAAGTGCTCCTATATAGTAAGTAACAAGGAGGTGGTCATAATGTTATGCCTGATCGGCGTATATGTGACAGGTAGTATTTTCACATTTTTGGAATTTGTGTCAGGGTGTGCATGCTTATGTATGCGAGTTGTTCCTCAGATTGTGTGGGTCCTTTCTGAAATTTGTCTTGTCCTGCTCTTTGTAAAGTGATAGAATCTGCTGTTTCACAGAAAAACCAAAATAATGCAGATAATCTATATAGCCATCCCACTATGACACCCACTCCATAAGATGAAACCGGTTTCCCACTCTGGTCCTGTTTTGAGGGTGATGTAACTTTAGTTTGAGCAGAAGTACAGCACTGCAGAAACAGCATGTGCTGTACATTTTAGTGGCTCTGTATCTGTAAAGATCTTATTCTGCAAATTAAGGAAGTTTGGTTTCTTCTGATCTGCCTCTTTTATTTTTGTGGATGTTTTATTTATAGATTTGCCATTCAAAATTCACACATGCAAGTAGAGAATAAGTTCATATATCGTCGCTGTTCAATGAAAAACATGTATCTCCATTTTTTGCGATTTTTACTTTTCTGCATCATTTGAGTTCAGCAGCTGTCCTTTACATTGTGTGAAAATTTAATGATGATTGGACCAAATGAAATGGTCCAAAATTGCTTAGAACAAAAACATATTTTTCATTAACTTACATTGAAAGTAAGGAACGTTTTTGCCCTGTCCTGTAAAGTTACTATTTTGGATGTTTTTCATTGGACAGCGACGATATGTATTTATTTAGTTATTTGTTTGACTGTTGTTGAGTTGCACCTATGTGGACTAGTTCTTATCACACTACATTGCCTTGATTTGTATTCCAAATCTGATTACAGCAGAGGGGCAAACAGGCCACCTTGCTAGTTGTGCAAAGCAGCTTTAATTCTATTCTGCATCTCTGTAGCAACTCTGACATTCTTAGTGAAGGCAGAGGGTGATCAGATGGATTGCAAGAGAAATACAGAATCCAAAGACATTGCAGATGACATGATGTTCTTTGTGGTTTTACTGAAAAGTGAAAAGTGTCACGGATCAGTTCTACTGCACATAAACCCCTTTTTATAGCGGGTGTAGTGTGTTGTGTCAACACATTGTGCTTAAATGCATTTTCATCTGCATTGACCATTACATCCGAGGAGGAATCATCTTTGTTTACTAAATACTGTACAAAGCTTTCGAGGACACACTAAATACCAGCATGAATGCCAGAGACTGTTCGAAATCAGCACTTCAGCGAGTCCAGTTCTCAGTCAGGTTTTGAATCATATGTAAAGCAGAAACTGCAATAGCACTTAGACTTAATCTCCTTCGCCTACTCTAATCATCCTGTTGTCTTTTCCCAGGTGACCAGTCTGCAGATGTGCGTCTACATGGAGACCCGACCTCTTTACCCAGTGACCGTCTGAGCATCGGGAGAGAGTGAGGTAAGATCTCATGAGTTTGATATCTGAAACGTAACTGACTGCTCACCAGGCCTGACTGACAGTGGAATGTGAAAATCACTCTCTCTGTTATGTGGTCTGCAGATGAATGAGCATACACAGAGCGAATGTGTGCTGCTTTAGGTGTATGTGTGTGTGCGGTTGAGGCCGTAAGGTGGACAGTAGGGAGGAGATTGATTGCTGCATTGATCAGAAGTTTGTGTAATGTGGCTCAGTGAATGCCAGGAAGAGTCTCTGCACACTCACACTCCTGTAACTAAACAAATATCTGTAGAGCTTTTTGATTGTTTAACCTGGTTTTGGGTTGTAAACGATGGGAACAGAGGTGGTCAAATTTTGAGAGGTTGGGTTCCAGGGCTGTATGTAAAATTTTTGAGCGCTGGTACTGTTTTGAGGGTGTTGTATAAAATCTTTAGCACTATGATTAAAAACTACATGAAACGCTTATGCTAAAAAGTCTACATGTCAATAAGTGAAACAAATAGTACATTTTTGTAACCTGTGGAAAAAAAAACACGGTTAACTCTCTAAAATCGACGGTGTCATATACAACATCAAAGGGCATCGTAGATAAAAGAAAAAAATATTTCAGAAACACTGCATGTGAGAGAGATACTTTTTGCCTGGAAGGGAAGCATTGCTCTGGTGACATGTCAGGAGCACAGCCTCTGATTGGTCGATGAGTCAGGAGCACAGCCTCTGATTGGTCGACAGACTCGACCCAAGGTATTAATGGATGGCTAACACCCCTGCTAACAACAACAATAAAACTCTTTTCAACACAGAAATGCATAAATAATCACAGAAGACATTCAGTGTTTCATTTGTCATTATGGATTTATTTTACAAAGTCTCCAAAAAGATAGAGCAGTTCAAGGCTGGTTACAAAGCATCTGAAAGGGATACAATTGCAGCAGAGCCCTTATTGAAACAGCAAAACTCTGGCCTTCTGGGGAAAAGATGAAAGTAAGTCTGTAGCATGCAGCATTCCCAAGATGTTTATTCTTATGTATGATGGCCCATATTTATCAAACATCTCAGATTAATAATGCTGGTCCGATGTCAGTCAGTTCATTCTTTTTACATATCATGAATAGGACTCCATGGACTGATGAGGCCTGATCTTAGATTCTTCAGCGTTCTTACACTGGGTTGCCTGATAAATATGGGCCGATGTCCTTTGATGTCGCATATGACGTCGTCAACCTCAGAGGGTTAAGCAGTGTGTAAAAGATTTGTATTTTAATTCTCAGTTTGAGAAAATGTACAGATAATTCAGGTTCCCTACAAGGGGACACAGTTTTTTTCTGCATCGAGCAAGAGGAAACCCACACCAACTGTAATGCATGTATGGGTGGAGTCATAGGTTTCAAAGCGAGGAATAAAATGGTTCAGTGTTATTTAATGGTTTTGAAATTAAAAAGCTTAATCTAAAAAAAAAACATAAAAATAGTATATAGGCTAAAGATAGCAAAGGCAGCAGAGGGCACCTCGGCCTTCCAAACCAGAGATATGTTTCGGAGGGCTTATTTTTTTCCTGCAGACAAACTGTAAAATCTTAAGTCTTTGCTGACTTTACCTATGACATTACAGCCTCAAACTAAACAACTTTTGGGCATTTTGTTCATCGTGAGGCCCTTTGATTACAAGTATTTGGATTTGTTCTCTGTTGTTCGTATCACCTGACGAATTACAGCTACCATAAACACAAGAACTTAACCTGTGGCACAGGTCGCACTGTGCTGAGCAGATGACTTAGGCAGTGGAGAAATTTCGTCCACAATAATAATCACAGCAGTTGTACTCTATTTAAAAGAAGATGTACACACATGCACACATGAATGTCTAGGTCTATGGTCCTTTTTGTATTCACACAAGATTAATTTGTCTAAGCACATGTGGCAATAGTATTGCATTGTACAGCCCTGGGTGCTTACATAATGCAAAACCAGATCAATTATGCAAAAAATACAGCCCCACTGAGTCACAGGTTTACCTTTAGTTCAGCCTAACAAATTAAAATGCAAGAAGTTATGACAAATAAAAATGCCTAATATAAGTGAATTTATACAGTGAATTGAGATCTGTATTATTTAAATCACTTTATATACACAGGACATTTTATTCTGAGCACACTAACTGCTGCTAGGTCTATTTTCTACTATCAGTATTATCAGGTGAAATGACTGTAACACACTTGTTTCTCAGTTAAATGGTTTTGAACAGTTTGCTTAGGTTCTTAAGGCTTTTGCATAGTACTGTACATAGACAACTAATCATTGCTACTGAGGATAACCCACCCTATTGAGAGTCATTTCACATTCCCCACACCCCACTGTCCACTGCTGACTGTTTAGTCTGTAGTGTCCTGAGCTCAATTGTGTAGTGTTTGTATAGTTTACTGTCTGTATTTATTGGATTCACTGTCGGTTTGTACTGTTGTCGGCTGCAGTTTTGTGTTAAATATAGCACCGTATTCTGGAAAAACAATAGTTTGTCCCTTATTACGTGTCTAAGGTAAGAAGGAATAACAAAGTTGATTTTGACTGAAATTCTCCACTGACCCTAATTTATTACTTAGGCATGGATGAAATAATTAAAGTAGCAAAACTAAAAAAAAAAAACAGAGAAGTGATATACATAGAAAGCCTCTGCAGCATGTTGGCTTCATCATCAGTATCAGTTAGCAAACATTTCAAAGTCATTTTTAGACATTTTAAGCAGTTACCGGTTTTTACAACTCAACCAGCACTACACCAGTGGTTGGTGTAGTGTAGTGGGTAACACCTCTGTCTTCTACGTTGTAGACTGGAGTTCAATCCCCTCTGCCTGAGCAAACACCCTATACTATACCAATAAGAGTCCTTGGGCAAGACTCCTAACACTACCATCATCTACCTGTGTAAAATGATCAAATTGTAAGTCACTCTGGATAAGAGCGTCTGCCAAATACCATAAATGTCAAATGTCAGTGTAAACCAGCGTCACTGTAGATGGTTAACTAGTGAACCATCAGATCAGAGGAGTTTGTAGAAAACTCTATGAAAGAGCAATATCCAAAAATGAAGAAGAATTAAGGGACCTAAAGGCTTTGGTGAACACATTAACATCTTGGATTACTGGTCACTGCTGTACAGTAATCTTTAAACTGTAATAAGCAAATGTTTCCATTCAAATCACCATATTACTCATCATAAAATCTGCTGGAAAGCAAACATATGGAAATAAAGTAAAAAATAACAGATAATCAGTTGAGTTCATTGTGCTGGGAGGTGTTCAGTGGTTCTGTGCACATATGTGTTCTTTTAGAGACACAGTGTGAGCATCTGATGATGTCCCAATGTTTTCAGGGTTACAAACATAACAGTTCAAAGCAGTTCATGCACATCACATTAACTGGGGCCTCTCTTTCTATATTCAGACTGTTTAGTTATGTGCATATCTGCCCTGCTGTTGTGAGAGCCTGAGGGCTAATTGATTTTATTTTGGATCATATTCTGATTTGTTAAGAGCAGGAAAATGTCATCCATTCCAGAAAAAGATGCCCTTTGGTGCTGTTGCAGTTCAGCAAATTTTTCCCTTTTGATTGCAGCATAGAAATTTACAGTAGGCATGCATATTGATATTTGTCAGATAATTCTAAAATAAATTGACTTTGAACATTTGCTTAAGTCTGATTGATAGTGTGACTATTTGTTGTATTCTGGAAAAGCTGACCATTTACACTGGATTATTATGCTAAAATGTCTGCAGTTTCTTCATTTCACTGCATTTGTAACCCTCTACAAATAAGAAGTATGTTTCTACTTAATTCTGTTCCAATTAGATTTAGTCCCAATTTCTGCATTTTATAAATGGGTGTTGGGGATGACTTGCCATATTGACCAGAGGTATTTTTAGATGTTTTATTTGATAATTCTTTCAAAAAATGGGAACCGAGAGATAAATATTGCAATTACAAATAAATTGCAAATGCAATCAGGTATTGTGAGTTTCTATATACATATAGTTTTTGTCAAGTTATGTGGCATAAGATTTGATCTCCAGTTTTGAATTCTGGCTATTAATTTTATTAAAACTTAATTCTTGATGTTATACACCCTTCTAGTGTCTGAATATTTGAAAACTTTGAAGTTGCTGAGGACCAGCATATTAGAATCATTATATACATTTACAGCATTTGACTGACACTCTTATCCAAAGTGACCTACAAACTGATCATTTTACACAGGTAGGCGAAGGTAGAGTTCGGAGTCTTGCCCAAGGACTCTTGGTGGTGTAGGGTGCTTGCCCAGAGGGGATTGAACCCCAGTCTGCAGCATAGAAGGCAGAGGTATTACCCACTACACTGTACCAACCGTGCCTATACCTGGAAATTTATTTTATTCCTCTTGTCATTGTCAAATATTTAACTTGAAGTGATGAGCCACATGAACTACACTTAGTCTGCATTTCTGTTTTGCCATTAATGAAGACCCACTGCCCTCCAGTTTAGCACAACTGAATCATTCAGTTTCTTCTTTAACTGGTTGGTTGTTTTATCTGCACTGAATACCAACATGGTTTGGCTTGTTATCTGAGTGAATCTGTTTGGATGGTGTATCTGCGTCTGTGTGTGCTATGACCAGTGAGGTCCTCTCTGTTTGTCCTTTAAGACTGCAGCAGTTGCCATGACAATTTGCCAAAAAGCCTGGAGACAGTATTTGAGCAGATCCACCAAAAGAGCTTCATAAAGGAGGAGGCTGATGGCCTCGTCTGCACAGAGCAGTTCAGGAACAGTTATTTATCATCAGGAAAAAACACAAACCTGTGGGTGAGCCAGTGACGCTAATACAAACAAGCACATTTATTTAGGAGTCCCTGTAATAAAAAAAATGACTTTAAATTCTCAAGATTATGCTGAAACTCTTTGCAAGAGTGTTTGTTTTTGCCATCACAGCAATTAGGCGACAGATTTGATTAGTTGCCAGTAGTGTTGATTATAGAGAAAAGTCAGCATATCATTTACTTAGAATCAAGTATGATATTACTAAGATACATGTGGTTATTCTGACAAATTGCAGAATGCTACGAAAAGCCTAAGGGGCAATATTGTTTCTTCTTGCTGTGAAAAGAGTGTGATTTGCAACACTGCTGTCCCAACTTTCTATTTTACTTGCCTTGGGCAGTTGTTACTGTGGAGCTACTACTTCCTAAGCAGTACTTAAACAGTGCTTTCACACTGTTCTGACCTCAGTGGTCTAGACATAAACCTAATACAGAGAGGCCACACATAAACACCATTAACACATCTCTGTTTTAGAGTGCCTGTCTGTTGCAACAGTGCTGTTCTTATCTGGCTAAGGACAAAAGGCTCTCATGCTGGGTTTGCATACAGAAAACTTTTCTCACGTCTGCATTGCTGGTCAGTCATTTGAATGGAGGAGACAAAAACAGCCAGAAAAGAGAAACACAGCCAGCTGAGATGATAAGCACAGTATGCTCGGCTCTGAAAGTCATTTGAATAACGTTGCCTTCAATAATCACTGATGGCATTTGTGCAGGTCGACGCCAGTCCTCTGTTTTATAGGCTGGATGTTGTCTGGAGGTGATGTGTCCAGGTTTAGGTGAATGATTAATAGAGCCGGTTTATGATTAATGGTTTAAGCTGTGCGTTGTTTAGACTGAATGTGATACTTTGGGCTGCTGCTGCTCCTCCCTTCAGATTAATGGGAGAGTGGGAGGGTGTGTGTGTGTGTGTGGGAGGGTGTGTTGTATACACGTGTAATTAGCTCATAGCAGATGCATCATTAACGATCTGTTTGGACTTTGGAATCTCTCATTTCTTTCTTTCTTTCTTTTTCTTTTTCTTTTTCTTTCTCTTTCTTTTTCCTTTCTTTCTCTTTCTTTCATTCTTTCTTTTTCGTTTTCTTTATTTATTTATTTATTTTTCTTTCTCTTTCTTTCTCTCTCTTTCTTTTTTCTTTCTTTCTTTCTTTATTTTTCTTTCTCTTTCTTTCTTTTTCTTTCTCTCTCTTTCTTTCTTTTTCCTTCTTTCTTTCTCTTTCTTTCTCTCTTTTTTCTTTCTTTTTCTTTCTTTCTTTCTTTCTTTCTTTATTTTTCTTTCTCTTTCTTTATTTTTCTTTCTCTTTCTTTCTTTCTTTCTTTCTTTCTTTCTTTTTCTTTTTCTTTCTTCCTTTCTTTCTTTCTTTCTCTTTTTCTTTCTTTCTTTCTCTTTCTTTCTTTCTTTCTCTTTCTTTCCTTCCTTCCTTTCTCTTTTTCTCTCTTTCCTTTCTCTCTCCTTTCCATATTGCTTTTTTATCTCTTTCGTTCTCTTTCATTCTCTCTCTCTTTCATTCTCTCTTTCTCTCTCATGGAACTCATACACAGAGGGGATCAATCGCTGTCACGTGTCTCTGTTCAAATGTTTACTCTTCTCCCTCTGTGGTGTCTCAAAAAAGAACAACAGTGCAACTGAAGAAGAAATACTGGATCAATCTGACCACCTTTATCTCTCTTCTTTTTCTCTCTGTCCCTGTTTGGGCTGATGTTAAGGCACAGTGTTGTAAAAGGTTAAACTGATCTCAGAAAAGCTTGGCTCAGAGCTGTGGAATAAATGAGGATCTCAGTTTAACAGCGCTGATGTGTATCTGAGGCAAAGGTTAAAGGCAGTAAGAGTTTATGGGCTGCTTCTGTGGGAGGGGTCAGAGCAGGTAACGTCAGCTCCGCCACTGTTTATTCCCTCAATAACACACTCATCATTCATCACTCCCACCCAAGACTGTCTCTCTCTTTCTCACACACACACACACACACACACACACACACACACACACACACACAGCACTGTTTCAGTAAACCTTTTCTGTGAAGGTGTGTTGTTGCATTTTATAGAGGGTAAATGAACCAGAGAGAGTGAGTGATTAGGGGGCGACATAAAACTGGGCTAATAAACAAAGTCCAGTCCTAAAATCTGATTGATCCATGATGAAAGCCATATATACACACATTTGTCTTCACACGTTAACTGAATTCTGTAGTAATGCTCCAAGTTATTAAACACCATTATGCTGTTCATGGTCATTTTTAGACCATTTTGTAAACATAAACTACACAGATGCCATAGTAGCCTCTAGAGCAAGATTTTGTGGTTTAAAGGATAGTGAATCGCTCTTTTAATGACATCTTGAAGGTAGAAGAAACTTTTGAATAACTACTAATTTCTTGAGGGTGGGTTACTTGAAATGCTAAGAGCAGCAACGACAAAAGCAAAACGCTCCCATTGTAATCAACGAAGCTGTCTACACCAGCTGTGAGCGGCTAAGTGTGATGCAGTGTGATTCGATGCGATCACTCAAAATAGATGAGGAGTAATCATTAACCATCCATTAATTGGGAAAAGGAAGAATCCTTATGACCCTTCCAGTAAATATTATGTCAACAGCTAGGAACCATTTTTAAGGGCGTTGCTTCATGTCATGCCTTACAACACCACTTAACTATAGTAAATTCACTGTAGATCAAATTAAAGCCTCTGCTCCTCATTTTTATGCCATCCATTGACTCCGGCTGATTCCAAAATCTGTAGACTGACCAGCATAGATAGACCCACCTAGTAACTGAATGGGGGGAAAAGCTTTATATTTAGTGTTTGCTGCTCTTCTTCTTATTTTTATTATCATTATTTTTGCACTATTGCATGATTACATTTTTAATTTTGCTTTTTAATTAAACGGAATTGAAATACTACAAGACATAAAATATTAATGATTATTATTTTCATAAGTTGCTATAAAAGGCTAAATCTTGCCCAATCTGGCAATGCTGATCAGTTTGCTGAGACTGTTTTGAACAGCAGTCAGTGGCGCAGAAGAACAGAGGAAACAGAATCGTTTTAAAAATCATCTTGAATGTTTGTGAACTGGGAGTGATGAAGGTTTTAAGCCTCTCAAAACCGCTGTGTACCAGAACTTGCACTAAACTCAGCCGGTTACTGCTCTGTAAAACTAGTTAGCCAGCACATTTATTCTCAGTAATAGTATCAAATTTAAATCAAAGTTTCTAAAATATATTGAATATTACTGAATATTTGTTTTGCAGCCCTGGCTGTTGTAAAGTCTGAGCAGTGTGTATGTTGCAGCAGTGTGGTGTTGTGAAGGCTGAGCAGTGTGTATGTTGCAGCAGTGTGGTGTTGTAAAGTCTGAGCAGTGTGTATGTTGCAGCATTGTGGTGTTGTAAAGTCTGAGCAGTGTGTATGTTGCAGCATTGTGGTGTTGTAAAGTCTGAGCAGTGTGTATGTTGCAGCAGTGTGGTGTTGTGAAGGCTGAGCAGTGTGTATGTTGCAGCAGTGTGGTGTTGTGAAGGCTGAGCAGTGTGTATGTTGCAGCAGTGTGGTGTTGTAAAGTCTGAGCAGTGTGTATGTTGCAGCAGTGTGGTGTTGTAAAGGCTGAGCAGTGTGTGTTCCCTGTGGTGTCTCTGTAGTGATGGTGCTTCTTATGTAACTCAGGACACGACCGGGAAAAAGCCAGCTGCACTTCTGTCTCCCACACTCACGCACACACCTATGCCCTGGAAGGACCTTTGTAAGCACATTTTAGCATCAAGTTAGCTGCTGCTGACTTGCTGCCCACACTGGATGATGACACTATGATGTATGTCCAAAAGTTTATTTTACATCTGCTCATCCAGCGTTTGTTCTGAAATTAAGGGTATTAATAGGGGGTTTGTCCTCCTTTGCTGCAGTAACACAATCTGCTCTTCTGGGAGGGCTTTACACTAGATGTTGGAACATTGCTGTGAGGATTTGATTGCATTCAATCACAAGAGCATTAGTGAGGTCAGGTACCGATGTTGGATGATCAGTTCTGATCACAATTGCCACTCAAGCTCATCCCGAAGGTATTACTGTTCCACAGCTCCACAGTCCAATGCTGGGAGGACTGCATACCCCTCTGGCTGACACTTGGCATTGGGCATGGTGACCTTGGGCTCATGTACACATTGTCGGTACAGTAAAACTGCTAATGGCTAATTAAATCAGTTATGGGTTCCTTGGTTGTTCATGTTACTCTGATAACTGTGGCAATTCCAGAGCTAATACATGCAAATGAGCACTGCCCTTACAGGGGACGTGTGCATGTATCATACTTAAAACCCGTCCACAGTGCTTGGGCACCTTGGCCAATTTGGTGACTCTAGATTGGGCTTATGGCGCACCCTGCGTGGCCACATCATATTTGAATGTCTGCTTGTTTTCCATATTAATGTGGACAAGGTCCCAGTCTTGTGTATAAGCATGCACAAAGCTTTTTAGTGATATTGTAGAGGCGGCATTGTTGGCTTTAAGATGTTCCACTGAAACTGTTGCTCCATTTCTGTAGCTCAGCCTCCAGCAAGGAGAAAGCTTAGACACAAGTGAAGCTAAGTGAAGCTACAGTGGTAAGCTAAAGTTTGGGCACCTTTGATCAAATTTTTCCTTTCTTTTGTGGCTTTTACTGTCCTGTTGTGGCTCCACTGCAGAATTAGATTTTTATGTAAAAATAAAATAATCCCCCTTTGCAGTAAAATAAAGTTCTGCTGATCGTTATAACAATTTTAGCAATAAATGGTCTTAAACGTTGGAGTTAATGTATAACTGCTAATTCACCAACCTTGGACCCTGAAGGTTTGCGTGCAGACTGCTGGTCACCATAGGAACGCAGACAACAATCTTGCCTAGCTAGTAGATAACGAAACGGCAAAGAGAAAGATTTAATATGAACATCGATAATTTGGAGACAAATGGACTTATTTGCATTTATAATCACTCCGGCTCGCTTCCTGATACGTTTAATCTGCAACGGGAAACTGTCAAACACTAAAAAGTCGCAAAGCTGAAGTCAGCTTCTCATTCTAATTTTCCCGTTCCACTTGAGCTTAAAGCAGAGCAAAGTAAGTCTGCGTTTTCGTTTATATTATATTTATTAATCTATACTACTACATTAGCACATACTGAGACATATTTACAGCCAAGATGGAAAAATGGACATATAATGTTGTGGCTCCCAAGGTGGTTAACATTTGGGTTGCCAAACCTTGACTTAGAAAAAAAAAAACATTTAATTGGGGTGCATATTACTGTACAGCTACACTGAAAGACTGGCAGTGTGTTTATATCTCATATTAGCCGCAAACAGAGGCAAAACTCAATAATGCTGCATTCATAGCAGTCAGAACTGGGTTCTGATTTAATGGGTAAAAATGCACTTGAACTCGTAATTCCCACTCAGAAAGTCAACGTTTAAGAGCTCTGACTTCTCTAAGTTGCAGTTTTGTGATGTCACTTCAATGTGCAGTTTAAGCTTTTAAAGCAAACTTCAGAGTTTCTATTTGTGTGTGATACTATTTGTGAATGATTCTGCTAATTACTTGAGGATATGCGTAATTAGAATTAGTCCTGTGTGAGATGCACACCACCTTTTCATTTTTGGCAATATTTTAATGATGATTTGCCAAACAAATGCTTGCTGTGAACGTCAGTTTTTTTGTCTGAACTCCACCAGTTAATAGCTCCATGAATGCTTTGATGGAAATATGATGCTTAGAGTTGTGAAACTAAAACATGATTTCTCTCTTTCTCTAGGATGCTGGGGGAGGGGAGAGGAGCAGTGGAGGAATGGCTTTCAGAATTCAAGGTGAGTTGTTTTTCCAGCCTTCAGTTTCATCCATCCATTCACTCCACGCCTCCTGTTCAGCTGTATTGGCCATGATTAAAGGAATACTTCAGTGTTCACCCTAATCCCTGTCTGCTGCTTCTGTAGCACATGGTCGAATGCCATAGACAATAATTTTGATGCATTTCCTTGTAATTAGATAGAGAACAGAAAACCTGTTGACTCAAGTCACCCTTACAGCAGAAGAAGATGCTGAAACAGCTTCCCATTGGCTTCTCTTATCAGCATGTTTTGAGTTGACATCAAGGAAAATCCTTGTCTGTGGATATAAATCTTGATTGCCTTTTCCACTTTTTTCCAGTGTGTAATGTAGATCATGTATATTCTATTCGCTCTTTTCCTGCCACTTATTTATTATGCGGAAGACAGTACGTGGCTGCGGTGCGGTGCTGCAGGCCTTGAGAAATTAATAACAGAGTCACCCAGGCATTCCATGAACTGAAGCCTACGCTGTGCTTAGAGTGTGCATTCAAGTGCTGTTCTCAGCGTTTTGTGTGTGTGACTGTACACATCATGGTGACTCATGCTGCTTCTGAAATGAGTGGAACACGGAGAACAAACATCCCAGAACGTCACTCATCTTTCACAGAATAGTACTCCGTGTGCAGTGCTGTCAGTCTGAATGGAGTAGTAAAAATGAATATGCTTTTGTGGTTGTGAGAGACAATTCATAGTGATCTACAAAGACAGATTCACAAACAAACCATCTCAAATGGTCTAAAAAGCCTGACTGCTCTTTCTGTGCATGGAAAACAAAATTAAAAACAATAGCATTTGGTCCAAAAATGTGTTATTGGGTCTTGTTGCAAATAAAGGATGGTGCTGATTATATTAACCTTCTCCTGCAAACCCACTATTAGCCATTCCACCAGCAGAATGGAAATCGACTCAGATTTCTTTCAGTAACCACATCAAATAAACATTTTCCCTATAGCTCTGTTATCAGATTAACTAGGACAGATTACCTTGGTTCTCTGTGTATGAGATGTGACACTATGTTGAGCTGCTAGTGAGCAACTTGGGGTGAAAGGGGAGGGTGAGCACCCCCTGCTGTGAAAACAATTCACACCTCTCAACAAAGACGGCCAAGCTGAAATAAAACAGACAGGACCGCTGCAGCTTTCTTCATATCGAACAACTGACACAATAAAAATAGCATTTAAACACAATAAAAACACTTTTGTAAATGTTGACTTTCTTCTTCAACTACGAAGGCAAAAATCCAGTTTACTTCCAGTTTAACAAATCATGCACATTATCACCAAAATATATTCCATCCATGGTATTAAATAAAATGTATAGTGCAAAACTGAGGGACCTCTAAAACAGCTGGAAGTTTTTATACCTTTTTTATACCATTTTATACCTGCTGTGAAAAGAGGTTAAAGGAGAATCCCTCCAGTTTTCAAAATGTTGTGCATAATTCAGTCGTTAAGATGCAAACAAAGTCATTCAGAGTGGTTTGATGTGAGTGAAGCCATTTCAGAAAAAATGAGCCAGACGTCTAAAAGCTCCCTCACAGAAAGTTATTACATGCAGTGTTTATGAATTTGTTGCCTGATGCACGAGACATTATATGTTTTTAAATCAATTCATAGCATAAAACTGCTATTTAGAATCTTGAAAAATCTGTGAAATTGCTCTTTTTACCTTTTCCATCTCTCTCTCTCTCTCTCTCTCTCTCTCTCTCTCTCTCTCAGACGTTACCTGAGTCTCAGTTCTCCAGCTATGCGAGCACTCTCTATCAGAAGAAGAATCTGGTGCCAGCCCTCTACAGAGTCATCCAGGACCCCAACAGTGAGGTAAGCATGGGGAGGGTGGATGGTCCTGTAGGGCACTGCATATTACTATTTTTTTTTTCATCAGTCACTTTGGGCTTCATTTTCTTGGCCAAAGGAATAACTACCTCGTTTGTCTCATTGTGTCAATCCATGTTCACTAATTGTAAAGCTTTTCACTGTTAGAGCTTCATCCAACAATAACAAGTAGATAAAATGCACTTTCACAGTATATAATGTGCATCATAACACTCATTTTTTCTCAGGATACCTAACAACCTATGAAATGGGCACAGTTTCCCAAAACAGAATAGTGTGACATTATAAAAGGTCCGTGAAAAATAAGTTTAAAAACTGAGTATTTTTTTTGTGTGGTTTGTATTCTAAAAAAGTGGACTGTCCTACGGTTCACTCTTAGTTTCAGATCAGCATATCTGCGTACATGCAGGAAAGAGAAAGCATGACACATAAACCATGAAGTGGACAGAAGCAGCAGCAGTGGTAGGAGTGGACATTGAATATGCCGAAACCATATTCAATCCCTGCAGCCTGTGGGCAGTATATGACCTGTTGGGTCAGTTTCAGCAATTCAGCAAATGAATTTGGTTCAAGAGGTGAATTTAATTCATTTGAGAAATACGCTTAAAAATGTATTGCATTTTGCAATAACTAAGTTAAAGGGAGTCAGGAATAACCCTGTCAATCACCCACAGAAACCGTAAAAGGACTTCCAGGACTTTTATTAGCAAGCTAAAATGCAAAATCAGACTGTTCACTCAGACTCTGCATTACCACAAAGCAGAACTCTCAGTGGCACTTTATAATCTAGTTTCACCTTTCAGCTTTTTCTACTCACCGAAATACTTTCACTCTGATTTGTCTGAGGGTAATTTTGTGCTATTAGTGAATGAGAGAACTACTTTGGCTTTATTACTCAAATCTCTGTTCTCTGTCTGTCTCTCACTCTGTCTCTGTCTCTCAGGTAAATAGTGCTCTACAGATATAAATATCGCAAGTCAGAATATTATTAGTGCAGCTAATATAGACAAACCTGAAGAAACTTATGGGGCTTATTTCAAAAACTGCTTATTTTTCGTCCCAAGTTAAGATCTGACTTTATGGTTCATAATTCATATTACAGAAGTAAATCTAATCTTAATTTGAACTGTCATGTCTGTTACCAAGCAACTGACAATATGCGCACAGCTAAAAAGTAAACACGTAAGCAATATAACATTAAAAATGTAAGTTAGTTAGCTAGACAGCTACCATTGAGAGAAAAAAAAGTCAAAAGTAATGTGTGATGAACTGGAAGTTTGAAAAGGTTAAGAATGTTGTGACCGCGCCTCCCCACCGACAGGACGTCCCAGCTTCCCAGTTTCAGTTAAATAAGCCTCACTAATGTTGTTATTCTTCCTAATAAACATCCACACGTTCAGTTGAGTCGCACAGTGAGTCTCGTCATTATTCACCGCCATAATTGTAATATTTTTGAGTTTTTATCAGCATCAACACACTGAGAAGGAACAGTTCATCGTATCTGTAGTGACCAGGACTTTTAAACCACAGAGTTGGGGGAAAAAAATCACTCACAAGTGAAATCACAGTTTGCAATATGAATAAATGTAACATCATTATGCTAATTTTAGGCTACATTCACATTACCCGGTTGAAGTGGCACATATCCAATTTTTTGCCCTAATGTGACTGTTTTCAGGGCTGTGTGGACAAGCAAATCTGATCTTTTCAAATCCGACCTGGGCTATTTTCATTTCTGGTCCTAGATCGGATACGTATCCGATTCGTGGCCATGCAACCTTGATGAGAACGCTCAGGTCGGAATTCATGTGCTTTTTTTCCCCACTGTTCCCCAGCAGCACCGAACAGTTAAAGCCTGTAAATGGTAAAAAAGCAACACATCTCACATTTTTCACCTTCGTCTTGCTCTAATAATGAGCAGCTGAAAGCTGATCACAGTTAATTATCTTTGCAGCGAAGCTCGTGCTGCGCGTTAGTTTATTTGCTGATGATGCACGTGATTCATTCACGTGATGTTACCGAGTAGGATGTGCGGATGTGGGTCATTTCAGGACGCCGGTTTGTTCACATTAATGACAGATTTGACTCACTTACCTAAACGAGTGTGAAGCATCGTGTCAAAGAGATCGGATTTGAGCAAAAAATCAGATTTAAGCAATGAGGCTTGTAATGTGAACGTAGCCTTAGTGAACTGATTATACTGCCTGTCACAGTTGCCTAAAGATAATACATTCTCCTTTCAATAGAACAGCTAATGGTAGAAACGGCAGGTTAAAACAGACTTTAGGACACTGCGGGGGCTGCCCTACAGTTACAACAGCGTTTTGGCAAGTTCGGATGTCTCTCTCTCTCTCTCTCTCTCTCTCTCTCTCTCTCTCTCTCTCTCTCTCTCTCTCTCTGTCTCATACACTGTGTCTCTCTCTCTGTGTCTCACAGCATTACAAATTACAGCATTACATCACTGATATAGCAATACTGATGATGGGACAGAACATTCAGACAGATGGAAAGAGAAGGGAAGGTAGAGGCAGACTGTGCTTCGGTGATGTGATGTAGCAGAAACCATAGTTCTGGTCACAGGCAACTGAATTTGTCTAGATATGGAGGAGCAACGTAAGCAGGAAGGATGGGCGCTGCGCTCTGGCTTGTTGCGCCAAGTTGTGCCTGACTATTAATTAGCAGACTGATATTTGCTATTTTATACTTAAGGCTGTTATGCACAAAATGTGGCTTGAATAAATTTCACCAAAATGAGAATTATTCTGACCCAGTATTTTCTGCATCGAAACCATAATCGTCTGTGGCAAAAAGACTTTTTTGCTTTGCACAAAACAATCAAACAGTGACACTGGGTAACCGACTGGGTTTCCCAAAAGCAGCTTTTGTGAAAGCGAAAGGAGAATGGAGCTGAAATTTTGAGTGTTTTCACAGAAAGTTTGATGTCCATAATGCAATTTGAGCTGCGTTTGGAGATGAAGCTCCACACATGACGAAACAGAGGATCATCTAATCCTTTTAACATTTGTCAAGAGATGAGAGTTAGCCAATCCGATCCGCTTGCTCGTCACCATGCCATTGCCGTGGACAGTATTTGAGCGGTCGAGTGAGTTTGACTGCAAAGGTTTGCAAAAATCAAGCAAAGATGCACTTCTGCTGTCCAGAAATCGTGTTGGGTGTCACTGGATACATGTGGTCAGATTAAATTTAATGATGTCTTGTCTTGTCAATTCCAGCATCTTGCTGGTGTGTAAAGGTCTTAATTAAATAAACCAGAAACAAAACTAGTTTACAAGCATATCTAGCTAAATTACTTGTTATCAAAATGACGTTCACTTCACTGCTGACAGCAAGATGCTGGAATTGACAAGACAAAGAGTTTACACTTTATTTAACTGTCTGCTATGCACTGTCTGTCTCTGCTGAAGCACTAATCTAATCTTCTGCATTGTGCTGTTATAGACATCTTCACTCACTCGTTCTCAAGTGACAAAAAGACAGTTTCTTTTAGGCAAGGTTGATGGAAATACATAATATGATTTTTCATTTAAAATGTTATCCTCATCAAAGTTGCATAAAAAAAGTGCAGATGTAACAGTTTTTAATGACTTAAACACGACTCTGACTCTGACACACATCTGATTCATGAATCTTTTGGTGACACGGAAACAGAGATTTTAGCGCAAATGATTAATCAACTTCAGTTCATAAAATCAAGTGCCAGCATAGGAGTACCTCATTTACATATCATTTACAGCGAGTGCACTGCTCCCCCCCCACTGACCAAATTAATAGTGTTAACATTGCCACAAATGGAAAGAATAAAATAAATAAATAAACAAAACTTTTTTTTTTTTTAAGACAGTAGAATGATGTGATTGTGTAGTGTGATTATTTTAAAATAACATACTGAAACGCTGAATTATCGCAGTATATGAGATGCTTCTGCACTAGCTGTGTTTTGTATTGTTTATTTTCCGAGTGGTAGATCCAAAATAAGCACATCCACTTTTGTACTGGTTTGCACACGTTTTAGTATTAATGTTATTTTCCTTTTTTAAGATGTTAAAGTTAAACTATTACGCTCAACATGCTTTCCAACCAGACGCAAGTTTGATCGTACAAATACGCCAAAGATGAAACTGATAAATAATAAAGCTCTCAGTGAAATTTGCGTACGCTCCTTTTACGATCAGATTTCACCGTACGCAACTTTGATAAAAAAAGGGCCATTGTGTGTGTTTGTGTGTGTGAGTGATTGGAGCAGATGACAGTGTGGGTGTGTTAAATCAGACAGAGTCTATGGAAATGTTGGCCAGCAGAGCCTTCTCACTCATTCTTCATCCCTTGCTCCCCTCCTCCACCCCTCGTCTGGAGAAATGCATCAGCATCTCTGTCCGCACGCAGACAGAAGGCAGACTGCACCATTAATATTCCACACACTGAGAGAATAGCGCCTTAAGCCATGCTCCGGAAGGGACTGACTCCACACGCCTGCATCACTAATACCATTTTGCAGATTTCTCTTTAAGGCAGGATTGTTGCCAGCAGTGCTTTTATACAGTGAGGATGTGCTGATATGAAATGGGGTGATAATTATGATGGCATACCCCATTAGTGAATTTTTTTTTTGGGGTAACATACAATTTCTTAATAAGACTAGAAGCCAATGGAGGAACATACTGTAACTCTTAATAACAGAAAATGTTACATTTGTTTCATTGTTTTCTTAAAGGAATACAGTGTTTTTCAACCCAGTCTGTATCTATTACTATTTGATGTTTCCATGCACATAGTAAAAGAACAGAAAGAATTTTGACTCTAGGCACATTCACATCAGAAGCCAAAGGGCAGATGCTGTAATACCTTCTAATAAGCCTCTATTATAAGTGTGTTTGTCTTGTTTTCTAAGTAGAAGTAAATTCTTGTCTGTGATAATCGATAATCTGTTATTATGTAAATAATAAGTATTCGGTTAGTCACTGGTTGTAGAAAAGGATTATTGACTCCTAGCTGCAGCAGTGATCCAGTGACATCACCAATAATGCTATGAATAGTATCAGCAGTTCATTTCTTGACAGTAAATGAGTAACCACAATACAGTGGTCATCCCACTTTAAGAAACCGTGCTGCATTTAAGAAACCATAATTGTGCTCATACTGTTTCAGAACCATTTTTTAAATGTGGCACTACTGATTTGCTGGTGCTTTTTCTGTTTGTTTGCAAACCTGAGTAAAAATAAATGTGATACTAGGGATTGCGAAAATGTCTTTCATGCATTTTTGTTTTCTGAAAATTTTTGTTGGTTGATATGTCAAACATCTCCATGTGCAATGAAATTTGTTGTTCAGTAATGTTACATTTTAGAGGCCTGATGACTGAACGTCACTCTGGCCTTGAAGTTGCAGAACTTGCTCTTTGTGTAATTTTGTGGTGTGTTATCTGTTTCAGCTGTTAGGTTTTCACTGGTACACATAATGCTCATATTGTGTGATATGATTGGAACTGATTAATGCTCCATGATTGGTCCATGATGCAGAGGCTGACTGTGGAAATTAGTTTTTTCCCTATTTTTATTTGCTTTCAGCTCTTAGAGCCCGTGTGCCATCAGCTGTTCGAACTGTACCGGAACTCAGACGACCGTCTGCGGCGCTTCACCCTGCAGTTCCTACCCGAGCTGGTTTGGATGTACTTGCGTTTGACGGCCAGCAGGAACCGCCAGAGCAACGGCTGCATAGAGGCACTGCTGCTGGGCATCTACAATCTGGTAAGTGGAAAGAGAAGGATGGATGAGTGAATGAGTGAATGGGTGGATGGATGAGCGAGTAGGAATGGGTGGGTGGGTGGATGGATGGATGGATGGATGAGTGGATAGTGGACAGGTGAGTAGGAAAGGAGGTATCGGTGGATGGCTAAATGGATGGATGAGGGGTTGAAGAAAATAAGATTTGAAAGAAGGAATTTGCCAGATGGCTAGCAAGAATGTGGGAAAATGGATGAGGAGGAGGAGGCTGGGTGGAGAATGAGGGAGGAAAAGGGGAATGGATGGTTGCTTGGAAATATGAAGGAATGGGTTTTAAAGTCCCTGTCCATTTTCATATTTTTTCATCATTTTCTTCTTCATCTATGATTATCCAATTTTTGTGGTGTTTTACTGTGAACTGGCAGAGAAAGAATGATGTTGATTATTGAAGTGACTTTTTCCTGCTGTTTTGTTCTGTTAGATTTGAGTTGGGCAGGGCTAAATTTGGCACAGATGACGTCAAATATATATATATATATATAATTTGTTCAAAAACATGAGAAATAAAGTGATACTTATTGTGTATGTAAAGAGATTGTGGAAAAACAAATCATGTATTTTTGCAATATTAGCCCACCCCCTCCCCAGTCCAATAGACTTTCGTGCCCAACATAGATATATCATAAACTGGATATTTTATATATTTCCTGGAAGAGGGTTGGATGTGCCTGTAGTAGATAATTTAAACAAAGTCAATATGTATTTGTGTGAAACCGCGACTCATTATGATGGGTAGGGCAGCATCAGCACTGTCGAATAAGTGCTATTTAACAGAGTGTTATGGATGGGGAGTTATGAGGAAAACACTGTGTGGTTTGGTACTCACCGCAGGAGCTGACTGTGCTGATTAGCGTTAGCAGGATAACGTGCACGCTGTGATAACCCACAGGGCAGCATGCAGTGACTCACACCAAGACATGAGAGACTCATGACAGAGGTCATACTAAACACACACACAGACAAATGCACACCCATATCTTATTATACATAGATCTTAGAAATTATATGCACACAGTGATATACCATATATATCTACCTAAATACATATAATTACCATTTTTAGCCAGCTGTCATAAGTAGTCAGAAAAACACGCACACTAAACACAGTTTGTGTACATACTCAAATGATGCTTTGATGACATGCTTTTCTTTTATGTTTCAGGAGATTGTGGACAAAGAAGGAAACAGCAAGCTGTTGTCATTCACGATTCCTTCACTGTCCAAACCTTCTGTTTATCATGAGGTAAGGATGCCTGTGTGTGTCGGTAAAAGACCAGTCAAAAGTTTGGATTTGCCTGATTGAATTTTTTTTTAATCTTCGAAACATTCTGATTTAAAAGCTTACGCTTAAATCCTCGAAATTTGTTTTCAAGATAAATAAACTGTGAAGTCGATGGCTATATCAGAATTTATTTTGAAAACAAAAGTAAACAAAAAAACTGTCTTCTTAAAGGGCTTTTATTCGGACAGTGAAAATGTGAAAATGTGAAATGTAATTTATTCATGCTCTGTATTGTTTTTTGCCAGTTTTCCCAGGCGAAATGAACTCACTCCACCCATTACTTTTGTCTTTGATGTTGACATGGTAACAACAAAGATGACAGATCTGCTGTGTCCCAGAATCTAGACCTTTTTGACAGACATCAGAAAGATTACCTTCTGCTTTGTCACATGTAGTGCTAGCATCTCAGACTGTGCTACGGACATCAGAGCTTATATGCGAAAGCATTGAACGTGCTCCTGATGTTTCTAATGGGTATAGTTTTGATGCAAAAAAAGTCTGAATATTTTGCAATTTTGTCTTTTATTTGCGCCACGTACTGTGTCTTTTGGTGTTAACACATGGTCACCAGCCTTCCTCCTGGAGGTCTACCTTCCTGCAGGGTATACCTCCAACTCAAAACTAACACAACTCATTCAGTTACTCAAGGACTTCTCAAGGCTTACTGCCTTCAGATGGGATGGATTAGGACTGGCTGAAGCCTGCAGGTAGATGGTTCTCCAGGAGCTCTGCCCTCATGTATCCTACATTTTGTGCTTCTTTGTTTATCCTCTCACCTGCTAGTCAGCACTCACAGATGCATTTCTGCTTACACAATTGTACGCGGATATAGAAAACACATTTGATCCAATCGTAATCCAATGGCAGTGCATCCTGGCTGTGTTTACAGCTGGCTTTTCAAGTGAACTGAACGTGATGTGATCACTGAAAATGAACATTAATGCAAGGTGTAGACAGGTTCTGACTCTGCTGAACTGACTGCTAGGTGCTGCAGAGTCTATACAGGTGTTTTTTCCAGTTATGCTCCACACAACCTGCTCTCACTAATTAGCTTCCCTTCCCTAGAAAGGAGTGAAGCTCGTTAGTGAAATGAGGTGATGCTGTGCAGTCGTGGTGTAAATACGGTGCCTCATGAAAATATTCAACCCCCTTAACAGTCTGGATTACAAATACACATATTTTTCTAAATGTTGTGCTCTAACACTGCGTTTTCAAAGCCAAACTACACTTTGTCCAAAATGTATACAGGCACCCTTCTGTTTAGTGTATTCACTTCCTTTAAGGTGCACCCACAGCTTGAGTGACAGGAGTGTCCAATCTTATCCACAAGGGCCGGTGTGGCTGCAGATTTTCCCTCAAAACAAGCTGGAGCACACCTGATTCCCCTTGTTTAATCAATTTGTTTCAGTCTTCAAACTGCTGATCAGGTGACCTCCTGCTTTGTTTGGAATGAAAACCTGCAGCTATACTGGCGCTTTGTGGATAAGATTGGACACCCCTGCTGTATAATGTCCTTAGAAAAGCACACCCAGAAGAATGGGATGCTCTGGAGCAGCCACACATGCATTACGCTGTGGAGCAGTGGAATTGCATTCTCTGGAGTGGTGGAGCTCCATCCATTTGATCCAAAACTAATCATCCAAAATCAGTGCCTGACCTCACTAATGCTCTTTTGAATGAATGCAATCAAATCCTCACAGCAGTCTTCCAACATCTAGTGTAAAGCCTTCCCAGAAGAGCAGAGGCTGTTACTGCAGCTAAGTGGGACAAACTCCCTATTAATACCTTTGATTTCAGAAGAAACGTTGTATTAATAGGTGTCTGCAAGCTTTCGGGCATATATATCAAAGAATATAAAGACACATTACTTCTTTAGTGCAGTGACTTTTGCTGTCTGTTTTCATAACAGCAGGGGGCTCTTCAGGCCTTTGTCACATTTGCAGTTGGAGTGTGAGTGTGAGTGGGCGTTTGGCTGTGGCTGCTCTGAGCACCTGCCGCTTCTAAGATGTGCCTTTTATTTTCAGTGTTAGAAAGATTGTAGAAATAGTGCAGCCTTTTTAACCTAACCTACATGTGCCTCATGTAACATACAGTCAGCATGCCACAGACAGTAGGATAAAAAATAGGGATGCACAACTAATATTTGATGCCATATTGTACTCTGGAAGAACAGAATATTTAGGTTGGGTAACTGTGCTAAAATGCATTTTTTCCCCAAAGGGATTTAGTCCCAAATGTTTATTTATCGGCCTCTGTATCGGCATCAGCAGACACGTAAATGAAAATATAAGATATAGACCTCTGGGTTCGTGCATCATTCTTTAGCTGGCGACATGCCCTTATTAGCAACTCTCAGTTTAAGCTGAATTTCTGGCAAAAATGAGTGGGATTTTTGAAAATTGCTGCTACCACTCTCCATGGAACACAGAAAGGTTGCAAACCCAATACAAATCTTTTTACATACATTTTTCTACTGAATGTCTTTGGATCCTCTGAATTATGAGGCTGATAAGGAGTTGAAATTAGCTCACTGGACAAAAAAATTGTCACCTGTGACTGAATCGCACCTAATAGCTTGTAATACCTCCACAAGCATGAATAACAGCTGCGAGTTGATTTGGCATGGACTGGACAGGTTTCTGAATGTAGACAACATCGGTGTTCAGCCACTCTTGCATCTGCGCAGTTCGGTCAGATTTCATGGACGCCTTCCCTGGCAACTTACTCGTTGTTCCAGGTAGTCCCACGGATTTTCACGGATCTGAGGATTTTGGGGACCAGTCCAGATGTATGAATGCTCCTAAATGTTCTTCAGCCCATCAGTCACATTTGCAGCCCTGTGAGCGTGCCACTACTCTTCTTGAGCAAAAGGCCAAACCTGGTTGTCCAATTTACATTGTCAAATTTACTGTCACCTCAACCAAAGGACCCATTTCCGTGTAAACACCCCCAGAACATCACAGAGCCTCCAGCTTAAACTACACCTTGCATGCAGTCCTTATTGAAGGCTTCCTGAGGTCTACAATGAACACAGTGCCCAGCATCATTCACATACAGGCAGAAATGAGATTCATCTGACCAGATGTTTCCAGTCATGAACAGTCCAATTTTTGTGTCTTTTCGCCTTGTGACTAGGCACCTTTTCGAGCAGAAGTGAGCAAAGGCCTCTTGCATGCCACTCTGCTCCATATAGTCATGGTGTGCAGCTCTCTGCGGAGTGTTCTCTGCAATTCTAGAAGCCTGGAAGCAAAGCGTTTTTTGTTCACAAGCCGGCAGTCTCTGTCCATCAGTTTCATCTTTCAGCTACAATCGTGATGAGAATTTCATGTTGACTGGGATTTTTGCCACTGCTGGTAGACCTGTATGACCGTACGCTTCGATACCTCTGCAAATTCAGCTACTTCCTTCACACTGTGGCCCAAATTCAATCACTCCTTTATGCCGATCATTAACATCTGCTTTGCGACCCATTTTCCACACATCGAACGAGACATTCACTGCACTGTACCATCTCTTCTCAATCTAAGAATCCCGTCGCACACCCTGCAGGTATTTACAGCCCGATCATCCTTGTGCAACACCATCTGCAGGAGCTTGAAGTTACTACCACCTTAAACACGCAAGGTGACTCATTATGTGTCCTTATGAACATTGCTATATACATGCTAATGCACTCCTGCGCACTGAAATAATGTTGCATGAAAGCAGGTCTACTGTTAAACTTAAACACTATTATATAACAACACCAGATACTTCTAATGCACTTTACTACCACACTTGACAAAGCTTGCTGGTTCGTTTGGGGTATTTTAGTGAATTTGCTTGTTTTATGATGTCAGTTCAGTGCGCAGCATTGTTAGCTCGCATGTAAAGTTCATATTTTAGATCCTTAACGACCTCGTAATTCAGGGGATCCAGTAACATTTAGAGGAAAAAGGATGTTGGATAAAACATATTGAGTTTGGGGCCATTGTTAACAACAACAAAAAATCCCATTCATTTTTGCTGTAGAGCAATAAAGCACAGACTCAGGAGATTCAACACGAATTTAGTGGTCTTTTGGTATCGGCCCACAATTCTCATATTGATGCATCTCTAAGAAAAATCTTGAATCAACACATTTATAACAAAAGCCAGTGACCTGGTTTTCTACTTAGTACAGGCCAACATTGAAATGATTGTCTGTGGTAATCAGCTGTATGCTACAAATGTGACAGATAGAGATTAGATTGAAAAATGCTGAGTATTCTTTTGAATGTGAGCAGTGCTGTGATGTTGAGTTGACCAGAAATCTCATCATGGCTCCTAGAATGATCCATGATTGTCACAGACATCAGGATTTGAGGATTAGACGGTGTAGCCTGAGCACTCAAAAGCGAAATCTCGTGTAAAGATTTTCTGAGTTGTGATGCATTCCCTTCATTCCCTGCCTTAAGCACAGTTATTGGAGCATCACAACAGCCATATGCTTACTTTAGAACATTCATTTCAGTGTGGCTTTTCAGAGGTTGTAGTGTTTTACTGCACTGCCACATCTCAGATAGTTTCTCCATTTATTCACTACCATTCAGTCTTGCTCCTCCCACTATATGTCTGTAGCTATCTCTTTCTGCTTGTTTTTTCTTGCTCTCCTGACAGTCAGCTGTGTTGAAAATGTCTTAAATGTTATCTCAGCATTTCCCCCTCTAAGCCTCCCTAACAAGATTTCTCTGATCATAAGCAGAATCATCTCTGCCCTCACCCAGATAACTGTGTGATCCTATGAATTTGTATGTTGTTTTTATGAGAGCTGGTTAGGTCACTGCTGGCTCTGCTCACTGTGGGTTATTTATATTTTAGTTGTCCTGTTGGCTTTAGTAAATTATCTGCTTGTGAACTAGAAGTACAGGAGAAGTACAGGTTCTAATGGCTCTAAGTTGTGTAGCAAGGCAAGATTTTACCCTTGCTTTCACTGTCCGTGTCCGTGAACTCGTTTAAACTGTCTGTAAATGTTTGCCTTGTTAGTTCATGTTACTTGTCATATTAAGCACTATTGATCATATCATTTCAAAGACAAAATCCTTGTTTTCCTGTAATCTTCGTCAACATGCACCGGCAGGCAGAAAAAATAATATTAACTAATGTTTCACGTCCCACTCCTACCAAACCCGTCTATCATTAAAGAAGAATTCCACCAGTTTTTTAGAAGGTTTGCATATTAAATTCAATCATTGAGGTGTAAACAAAATAATTGAGTGGTTTGATGTGAAATTTGTCATTTTGGAGAAGCTTGCAGAGTCAGAATTAGTCAAAACAGTGGCTATAGGAACCAGACGTATTTAATGCCAATAAAAGCTACAAGTTTTTACATGAAGGTGGTTACAGATGCATTGCCTGATGCCTGAGATGCCTTTAATGCTAGTTTTGAGATAGGAATTTTGCCTGAAACCTGTTTTTTAAAATCGTTTTTATGGTGCAGAGGTACATGCTGAGTGTTGTCCAGTGGCTGAGTGAGGCAAAATATTAATCTGTATGTGCCTTATGTCACTTTATTGTTAAATTCAGGGACCTTCTTATATTTGTATTATTTTTTATTATTCTATTTTTCTACAATTAGTGTTTATTTTTTATGATTAGTGTTTAGTGTTTATTTAGTGTCTATTTAATTCACACATTTCCTGTCTACTGTCTATTTATTGTTATTGCTACACCATGGGTCCTGATAGTAATGCAATTTCAATACTCTGTATGTCCTGTACATATTGTAGTATTTACAATAAAGCTGACTTGACTTGTCTAATCCTGATCGTTTTTCGGCTGTTATCGGCTGGTACTGATATGATTCTGATATCATTCTGCATTATTAATATATTCCTTAAAAACATAAATGCCATTCAGCTTGTTTTGTCCGCTTTAGCTATGGAATGAGGAAATGAACTGGCTTATTATTTATATGATATTACACTGAAAAACTATCTCTTGAGCTGGAGTCAGTCTTGTTCAGCAGCTGCAGACAGCTGTATAGCCCCCTGTGGTTACAGTGTCTACAGGCTAGTGGCTATATATGACTAATTTATTGAAAGTAATTACAAGCATGAGAGCCTCCACTCCCTGCACTGTCAAAGAAGGTTAATTCAGGGGGAAAGTGTGTGTGAGAACAATAGCAATTCCTCTGCTATTGAGGCTCCTCACGTCATACTGCTTATCTGGCGTGCATGCAGTGGGTATGGTGTTAGCCCACATTCTGTTCTCCTATTGCAGTCACCTCTCTCTGTCTCTCTGTAGTCATAGCAATACAGCAGTGCGGAGCTCCTCACTGGTACTTCAGCAGAATAACCAAGTCTGGTTAATCTACTGCACTTTTTCTGAATGACAGGCACGCCACTCCATAATCAGGAAAAAAATTATTCGAATGTTCGTTTTATTTTACACAGCATATTCAGTGAGTATTAAGACTTAATTCATGTATAAGGCTTCATTTGTGCTGGATCTACCACCTCCCAGACTGGATCCGTGTCCTAGTTTGGTCTAGTTTTGTCTTTGATTCCACACCTCATTTCACATATGGAAAGTCTTTCAATATGCTCACTATAAGAGATTTTATTCCTAAAAGTGATTTTAAATGATGAATGATCATTCCATTCATCACTACATTTTTTTTTGCGTAATATAATGGACAACTGCCTTGTTCAAATGTTGTAGAAAAATAAAAAGCAACAGAATTGGAGATTGTTTTGTACAGTGTTTGGGGAAACCCCACATACTAAAGCACATTTTTACTTAAGAATCTCACGAACGTGCTCATGAAATCCAATGTTACCAGGAGACCTGCTGCTTTGTATGGCCACTTTAAACATTAACAGTTCTACATGTCAGAAGCTGGTCCTGCAAGAATTTTGTCAACTATTCTCATTACACCAAATTTATACATTAAAGGGCCATATTTGCATTTTTCTTTATGTCCATGTATGACATTTATGTGGTTTTATGCACCAAAAACAGTCAGAATTCATTTTTAACATTACCATTTTCTGACCTCTCCTACCCCTTAGAATTAAACAGGCTGTTGTTATCGCTGTGCTTGATATACAGTATAGTGCAAAATATAGACCAGGGGTCGGCTACTCTTTTACTGCCCTGTTGCGGCTCCACAGCAGAATTAGACTTTTAGGTAAAAATAAAATAATCCTCCTTTGAAGTAAAGTAAAGCTTTGTCTATCGTTTTAGCACAGCTTTAACAACAAATGGTTATAAACGCTGGAATTAATGTATAACTGCTAATTCAACAACCTTTAACCCAGAAGATTGGCATGCAGACTGCTGGTCACATAGCGACACAGACAGTCTTTCCTAGCTAGTAGCTTATGAAAAGGCAAAGAGAAAGATCTAAGTCAAACAATGCTAATTTATAGACGAACTGTCAAACATTAAAAAGTTGTGATGCTAAAATCAGCTTCTCATTCTCCAGCTTCTTGTTCGAATTGTCCCGTTTCACCTTAAAAGGTGCAGCAGTTAGCTATATTCTGGCCCTTCAGGCACCATTTAAGGTGGAATGGGAAAACTCGAATGAGAAGCTGACTTCAGCCTTGTAAAAAGTCAGATGTTGAGACAATTTACAAGGATCTGCTGTATTTTTGCGAGAAAAGCGGCTATAGCTGAGCTAAAGCTTAAAGCATAGCAAAGTAAGTCTGCGTTCTTGTTGATATTTTTAATCCTATTCTGGCGCATCAGCATATACTGAGACATATTTACAGCCAAGATGGTAAAATGGACATAAAATACTGTGGCTCCAAGGTGGTTTGATTTTTGTAGAAAGGACAAAATGGCTGTTCTTAGCATTTTGCCGACCCCTGGTATAGAGTTATATGCAGTACTGTGGTAAAGTTTCAGGCACTTAATTAAATTGTTAAAAACTTAGATTTGCTGATAAAACAACATAGAATGAATGCAAGCAGATAGTTTTAAATGAACCACTGATTAGCCAAACCAGCTATTGGATGATAACTACAAACTATAATGGGCTGCTATGAGGAGAGTTAAATGAACACATTCATTAAAAAATTACTACCTATTGTATTGATGTCGCTTGCATGTTTTCTAATATATAAGTGTTTTCTGAGCAAAAAAACGCCTACTGTCCAGTTAAATGCCTCTTGTATACAAATACCCTGGTGCACTGTACTGTATGTAAGTGGCTGCTCTTTATTGTGTCTCATTTAAAAGCAGTCCATGCTGAACATGCGGATATATGCAGATGCACTGATTTGACTGATTCATGACATCACATAAACATTTAATTCAAAACAGGCTGCACTGACAAAAGGCAGTAGGCACGGCTGCAGCATTTGAAGATACTCTGTTTCGGCAAGAGAAAAATGTCCTTTTTTTTTGTTCGTTTTGTTTTTTGTTTTAAATTCTGTATTGTCTGTTTGTCCTCAGCCCTCCAGTCTTGGTTCCATGGCTCTAACAGAGGGAGCTCTGTGTCAGCATGATCTGATCAGAGTGGTGTACAGTGGCCTGCATCCTCAGAGAGAGACTTTCACTGCACAGAACAGGTACCTCACACACACACATTCAGCAATGCCTTTGGTTGCTTCTATACGGACACACATGCACACAGCACCCCAAAGCACCTGCTCCTCATAAATATCACAGATTGATCAGTGTGACGTGTTTCTGAGAGCAGGCTGAAGGCCTCTGAGGTGCAGCCCTGCACCCTCTCAAATTAATGAGCTTCTCCTCTGCAACAGCCTGTTACTGCACTCACTAAAGCACCTTGGCCTGGCCTGCTTCTCTCTTTTATTTCCTTTGTTTCTTCTATTAAAATTACATTTCAGGTAGTTGATCATAATAAATACTGAAGCTAAAAAGGCCTTGTTAAAACGTTTTTACTGAACATTGGAAATCTTCATGTTAGAGTGATGCCGTTTACAGTTCACTATATTTGTGGCACCATCTCACTTAAGAATCCAGACTTGTGCATAATGAAGTGTAATTAAAAGAAGCGAGAGTTCTTTTTCTTACAGGACATACAAATGGACTAATTGATTGTCTTGAAAAGAAACTCTACTGAATGTGTTGTTGTAACATGCAGATTGCCTAACTTTATGGAACAATTCATTTCATAACCTTTGCTAAATATCTTCTTTTAGGACCTTTATTTACTTCATTTGTCATGAATTATCTGCACAAGTACAGTAGCTTACCTAACCAATGTAGATGAAGCACAAATTCATTGATTTTTATATTTCCTATAATTGTGTGAAGTTATGTCTAGTCTACTGTTAAGCACTTTGGATAATTCACATTAATTAAAATCAACTATAACAGCTCTAATTTTTAATTTACATTTCTTTTTTATTTTAACTTTTGCACTTGCCTCCACCTAGCATTCAATCTTACTTCAGATTTCCATTAAGTATTGAATGTATGAGGAGCCTCTAAAGAGTTCTCAGATTGTTCCTGCTCCCTACCCTAAACCTTTTTGCGACTCTCAGACAGTTGTATGTGTTCATAATGAACTTCAGGACCTCTGCTACATACATTCACTCTTCGCATGCATGAGTGATAATTGTGGCCTGCAGCAGTGTGGTAATCGATACTGGCTTGTCTGGGACCAGCAGAGGATCCAGAAAGGGAGAGTCTGTGGACAGAACAGACACCAAAGCTATTTGAATCCTGTTGAAGATCATGGCTAGAGTCAGGTTACATTGTGCCATCATGATGCATAATTCAGTGATGGCTTACACTTCATGATAGCTTGCATATTTCATGTAGTTGCAATACAGTTTTTCCTATATTGAGACAGAATACATTACATTTAGTTACATTTTTCTATAGTGTAATCTACCAACCTCACAAATCTACTATATATATATGTGTGTGTGTTAGTGGTTTATATTAGTGGTTTGTGTTTGTGTTTTTATGAGCAAATAGATACTGCCCTTTTATTTATTAAATTTCCAGTGAAAATGGCTGTTAAGTAAAAGTTTCAGAGATTTTTGTGATACAGGATATTCCACTTGCATAATGAAGGAGGAAAGTCAAAGAAATGTAAGTGGAACAATAGGACTTTCCAGACCTGAAGTTTAAAAAAATGACTAAAATATGTGTGTGTATTAGGGGTGGGAATCTTTAGGCACCTCACGATTTGATTCGATTACGATTCAGAGGGCTGCGATGCGATTATAAAACGATTATCGATGCATCTCAATGCATCTTTTTTCTCTATACAGGATTTCTATCTTCCTACTGTCTGAGGACTTGGTAGTTTTAAAGCAAAGTATTTGTAATGATCCATAATGTAAATTTTCGAGACTGGACGCTGAATCTCGGCTCCAAAGTGTGCAGCATAGCGCGAAAGCCCTGGTTCTCAACGACTGAGAACAGACAGTAGACAGCAGGTCACATAGCACCGAAGTCTGGCCTCACCAGTTGCGAACGAAAAAACAGAGATTAATACGAACATTTGGAGGACTATTCGCATTAATAAGCAGCGCGGTTGGTTAAATCTGCAATGAGAGACTATCTTTCTCTAAAAAGTTGCGAAAATGCGAAAGAAGCTGGCGAATGAGAAGCGACTTCAGCTTCGTAAAACAGCCGGATGCTGAGACATTTTACAAGAAACTCTTCAAGTTTTGAAGAAGTTTTCTGGCGGAGATGGAAGGAAAACGGCTGTAGCTGAAGCTTAAAGCAAAGCGAAGTAAATCTGCGCTCTCGTTTATATTTTTAGCCCATACTAGGACATTATAACATACTGAAACATACTGGACATTAAATGTTGTGGCTCCCAAGGTGGTTTGACTTTGTTGAAAGGCAAATTGGCTCTTGTGTTGTGATTCCTGACCTAACCTGGCTGTAACGCAGAGGGAGCCGGTCGGATTTCTCGCTCATCCAGTTGTGTTTTTGTTATGTGCTTTTGCGTTTATGTCCTTTTGCGTTCCGTCAACATTACGGTATAAATTAAAAATTTAGAAAATCTTTGAAATTTATGCATCGATTCAGAATCGTTCACGTCCGCATCGCGATGCATCTAAGAATCGAGTTTTTCCTGCACCCCTAGTGTGTGTGTGTGTGTGTGTGTATATATATATATATATATATTAGCACTTAAAGCTTTCATCTTTGAGAGAGAGGAGACAGTCAAGCTCCACTCTTGCTTCAGATCTGAAAAAATCCACAGGTGTTTCTGTCCATCCTTCCATTGTAAGAAGACAACTCAGCGCTATGGGTCTGAAAGGATGTGTAGCAGTAAAGGAGCCCTTACTGAGAAAAGGAAACAGACAAAAAAATGCAAATCAAACAAATAAGCTTCTGGAGTTCTCAGAACAATGGATTGATCACCCCAGAGTCCGGACCTCAACATCACTGAATGTGTTTGGGATTACTTTAATCATGAGATGCAGAAAATGCAACAAAGTTCTAAGACTGAACTTGGGAGGTGTGGAAAAAAAAAAAAAAATTTCTCACTGCTCAGCACCAAGAGAAGTTCCAGTGCAAAAGTAGCCATAACTAAGATCACTGCATTTAAGCCAGGATCAGCAAAGCTGTAGCTAATGACTGCTGTCCTGTCCTGCTGAGTGTGTTTCCTCTGTGTTTTCAGGTTTGAGGTGCTGTGTTTCCTGATGCTGTGTTACAACTCAGCTGTGGTATACATGCCCCCTTCTTCCTACCAGGCTGTGTGCCGCATGAGCTCACGGTAAGGAGCTGATTAGAAATACTAGAGTTACAAAATAACCATTATGTTCAAAACTGTTCAGTAAATAATGGGGACATAAAGTTAAAAAAGATGAGAGGTACACTAAAGGGCAAAAGTATGGAAACAGTGATTATTATTATTATTATTATTATTATTTTATTTTTATTATTTTTCAAATTTACAAGTGAATTTGCCAGCAGCCAGCACACTGGTTTACTGTCAGCTAGTGTAACCAAATAAAGCACATTTTCTGGAATATTCCATTGCGTACCAGTGCTGTACTCTTTTTCTAGTGTATTATATGGTAACAGCCTTCACAGTCATTACGTTGAACAGTTTAATTATTTACAAAATCCTATACAAATCACCTGATTCAGTAAATCAAGCTTTCAGAAACGTGTCCCTGTGAGATTTGGGTGGATCTAATCAGAGCTGCAATAAAACAGTGCAGAAGAATCAACAGGAGCTGGACTAATCCAGAATCAGTTAGTTGCATGATACTGCGGCATAAATATAGTCAGACCGTTTTGCTGTATATTAATTTACTGTAACATATTACTCTCTGTTTTGTCTTTAAAAAAAAGACAAAAGGGTTGGGGTGGGCAGGTTACAAAAAAAAAAAAAATCTGATTGCATTTACAGTGCGCACGGAACAAGAACTGTAAACTGAATAATAATCTGTTTCACCATGGCAGGTTATTTGGCGGTTATTTGGTAACATCACATTACCTGCCCTGCCTGCTAAAACCTGGTGAAAATAGCCAACATAAGCGTTGTTCTTTGTCAAAAGCTGACAAAAAGCTGGTTAGCTGTGGTAAATTGTGTATTTACAGCCTATAAATTGATTTTTGTTAAAATAATAAAACAGCTAAACCATGTCAAGTAGCCTAAAGGCTACTATTACTGTAGCTGTGAGTTCTTTTTTTACCCTTTTAATAACTGTAATCACAATATGAATGTCTTTTAAGCCCCGGTTCATGTTTTCATGAGGGAAACATTTTCATGCCTGAAGGCTGCTGCCCGGCTTTATCAGTTTAACCAGCATGACAATGGAAGGAAAAAAGTTCTGCCTCACACTACTGCAGAATGCTGTAATGCCAGGCAACATATCAGGGATATCAGGACATGTTCTAACAGTATTAAAAGAAAACTTGTTAAAGAAAAACAGTTTGTGAGACACATATTAAGACTTTTTGTGCATCATAAAGCCACAGACAGTTTCCAGACATTTAAATAGTCCAACTTGATTGACAGTCAGTTGACACACAACTTGTAAGACTGACATTCATTACGTCACACAGCAAAATAAACATGCATGAGCACTAACAAAAACATGTTTGTTTTTATAAATTCTCAGGATGCAGGGTCTTGTACATTAGGGGTGAGAATTGCTGCAGGCCTCATGATATGATGTTATCACAATACAATTCTATTGCAATATTTAATGATTTGTTAAATTTTAAGTATTGGGAAATGACAGTATGGCAATATATTGCAGTTTATTACTTCTAACTGCAAATTATTCCTTTAAATAAAAACAATGTTTTATTAAATGAGTTTTTACACTTTGTTCATCTCACGCCAGTCTTTTTATTGAAGCTAATCAGTGTTGTGAATTAGACAAATCAACATTAAAAAAAAGTCCTTATATTTACATATTTAGTAGATGCTTTTATTTGTAAAGTAGACAAACATTAAAAACTGGCTTTATCTGTTTATACATGTTTAACAAATGCTTTCATCCAGCCAGTTTAAATTTACATTTCTGGCATTAGGCAGATGCTCCTATCCTGAGCGACTTACAGTTTGCCCCAGTAGGAACGTTTATAACAAAAACTTCACTGACAGGAAACTTGGTCACACCAGAATGAAATGCATCTTGGTAATCTATTTGTCTAAAAGTGCGCTGAATAATGTTAACACACAGACACAAACTTTCTGTCAGCTGTGATGAAGTACCTCATTAGCGCTCAGCAGGTTTTTAGACGCTGAAGATGCTGTGTGTGTCACTGTTTCATCCATTACCCTTCTGGCTTTTACTCTTGTGTCTTCTGTGTGTGTATTATGTGTTACTACCACGTGTTAGTTGTGTGTATGAGTATTGTTCCTCAGGGTGTCTGTGTGTATTAACAGTGCTGTGTCTGTTTTAGGCTGTGTGTCTGTGGGTTTCCGCGGCAGCAGCAGAAGATGTGGCGGGAGCCGTGTAACCGTGTAGTGCTGGACGCTGAGTTCATGGTGCAGATGCTCACAGCCGTCTATCACGCCATGTAAGTGTTACACTGCACTCATTTGTCTTTATAAGGCAAATTAATTTTATGCCTGTTTACATGTTTATTTATAAAAGTTTAAGTATATATTTTGCAATGTCCCCTAATAAGTTGTTTTCAATAGTCAGCAAGGTCACAGCATGTATGGAACTTATTCAGGTCTGTTGGAAAAGCATCCCAGGTGGCTCCTCTTGAAGCTGCTTGAGGCAGTGTGCAAAGCTAACTCAAGGCAAACAGGGGACTACTGTGAACAGGTTTTTATTTGTTCAACCCTTTTTTTGTCAGTGCATAGTTCTATAGGTTCATTTCATAGCTTTAATGTGTTCTGTAATATCCTAAAATGTGGAGAATATAAGAAATACCTTTTATTAGTAGGTGTGGCCAAGATTTTAATGGTACAGTTATGCACACTGCAGTTTGACTGTAGCTTTTTCATACAGAGATATAGTGCAGAGAGACACCTTCACTGGATCCTTCACATAAATATCCCAAGTAGTCTCTGTCTCTAGATCAGTTTCTATGAGTAGCAGTACTTACGTAGAATCATTGCCTGCACTGCCCAGACTGTAATATTCAAGCCACATTATGAACACCCAAACTTATCCAGGATGTATATATGTTTAACTTTTTTTTTTGTATATATGTTTAACATTATGACCACCTCCTTGTTTCTACACTCATTGTCCATTTTATCAGCTCCACTTACTATATAGGTGCACTTTGTAGTTCTACAATTACAGACTGTAGTCCATCTGTTTCTCTGCATACTTTGTTAGTCCCCTTTTACCCTGTTCTTCAGTGGTCAGGAGGTGTGTGTTTTGTGTGTGGTGGTGTGTTGTGCTGGTCTGAGCAGATCAGACACAGCAGTGCTGCTGAGTTTTAAAAAACGGCTTGACTGAGAGTCCACCAACCAAAAATATCCAGCCAACAGCGGCCTGTGGGCAGCATCCTGTGACCACTGATGAAGGACTGGAGGATGACCAACACAAATTGTGCAGCAGCAGATGAGCTATCGTCTCTGACTTTACATCTACAAGGTGGACTGACAAGGTAGGAGTGTCTAATAGAGTGGACAGTGAGTGGACACAGTGTTTAAAAACACCAGCTGCACTGCTGTGTCTGATCCACTCAGACCAGCACACTAACACACCACCATCACGTCAGTGTTGCTGCAGGCCTGAGAATGATCCACCACCCAAATAGTACCTGCTCTGTGAGGGTCCATAGGGGTCCTGACCACTGAAGAACAGGGTAAAAGGGGGCTAAGAAAGTATGCAGAGAAACAGATGGACTACAGTCTGTAATTGTAGAACAACAAAGTGCACCTATATAGTAAGTGGAGCTGATAAAAGGGACAGTGAGTGTAGAAACAAGGAGGTGGTCATAATGTTATGCCTGATCGGTGTATCTCTATGGTGTATGTACTAATATTGCCTTTTATAAAACTTATTTAAAAATAAAACCAATATATTATCAACTAAAATAATCTCTGCTTTGATAGAAAATTCTCTTAATACACAGCATGTACAGTAAAAGAAAGAAAGAAATCTATATTTCACCAGGATAGGGTCATTGAGCGGTCACTCTGGTTTGAGGCTGCATGGTGCTTAGGGGAAGATGGGAGAATCCAATGACATATTGTGTCTCCATGTGACACAGTATGTCACTGGATATAGGACACACAAGCAGTGTTTTCGGAAATCGAACAGAGACGACGCAGTATGTGCATATATACATGAAGACAATAACTAAAACCAGTCGCGACAGGGTGGAACCAGATGAGGAACCAGGCTGTCCGTGCTGCTCTGACATGCTTAGTGTCTCTCTCCCCCTGTCTTCAGCCCTCGATTAGCATGGCCTTCATTCCATTATCTAGGCCCCAGGGGAGCAGCCGATTTCATTTAATCTGTAGGCAGTCACTGCTAAATGTGTTAGAGATGATAATGAAGTCTCTGCTCTGATTGGTCTGATATGAGAGAGTGTGACCACACTTTCATTGTTTTCATTGGAAAATGATGACCCTTAAAGATCAGAAATGCTCAGCCTTCTTTTTTCCACAGCCAACAAACCGTTATACGTTGCAACATCTCTTTGTGTTTAGTTATTTTGCACTTGTAGCTCTTTAAAATAAGCAGAGAAATTCTGTTGCACAAACCACATTTGTGCTTATAATTAGAAGAGGATTCATTGTTGTTGTTGTGTGCAGTGTCTTGTTTTAGAAGTGCAAACCCAACCCTGATGCAGAATGTAGATGTGCTAATGTTATGTAACTATGTAATTAGGCATATAATTACATTTATGTGTGTGTTTGCGCCTGTGTATGTGTGTAAATATATGTGTGTATATATATATATATATATATATATATATATATATATATATATATATATATATATATATATACAGGGTAAAGGTTAAACAGCCTATTATTTTGGGCCATAAAACTGCACAGTTTAGCATTTGAGCCTTCCATAGCAGGGGAACACTATTCTGTGTAATATTATGTTCCTCTAGTGCTGGAGTTTGTTGCCTTTTCTGCAGATACTACTCTGCTTTTTAATAGCTCATTTCTCTTCTCTATTTTCCTAGAGTATGCTAGCCTCAGCTTAAAGAAGGTTCTGGAAATCCTGGTGCATTCCATAACTAGTACTGATTGCAGAGAGACACTGTCAAACATGAGAGCATCTTCATGAGGCGACAGAGTGTTTTTAACATCGTATTGCCATGAGACACTGAGAGGACGCAATAAAAGAGCAAAGAACAGTAGCACCTCCAACTGCGTTGTCACTTCAAATCAAAATGAAACGTGTATCATGCTGTCTCCAGAGTGTGCCTGTAACACAAACTTCAGATCAAAGAGTGTGATTTAGGTTCTCCTGGTTCCTCTTTGGGTGAGGGGGAATACTCGCATTGTCACACACTGTGTGGCTGTCCTGGTTGTCGACTGTAGATGAAAGATGACTGAGCATCTCTGAGCTTTAAGGGATAAACAGATGTCTGCCTGACTACAGCACATGACAAACAGCAGGGATCTTTAAGGCGGTTTTCAGCAGGGAAAGAAAAAGAAATGCCTGCTGTAGGAGGAGAATCATGATGTTTACAAATTACTTTTTTTTTTTCTTAACCCACTTTATCCTTCATTTAATCTGTGCTGACTGCTGCATGTTCATCTGTGTGCTGAAGCAGTAATTTCAGGGTTTGTTAGCCCTCACTGGAAGGCTTCTGATCATTACCTAATTTAGCTAACATAAATTAAGCTTGCTGGCATTAGACACATAATGTGTGTGTGTGTGTGTGTTTTCTTCCAGTTATAATGGAGAGTGGGACCTAGGGAGAGAAGCACTGGATGATATTTTGTACAGAGCCCAGCTGGAGCTCTATTCTGAGCCGCTACTGGTGAGATACTACAGCACGTTACACTGACTAATGAAAATGTGCACACATTTTCCACAGTTCTACTTTTCGTAACCTCATACCCAGCAATTTCTATATAAACAGCCCATATGGTAGGCCTGTCACAATCATGAACTGTCATATGTACGCAGCTGTTAACAGACAAGCCTAAAGCAGCCAAGCAAGACTAGCTATGTTTACTTAGTAGCTAACACTGGTTGTCGAAATTATACACTGCACTGTTGCGCACATTCTCTCACAAATATCTGTCATTACAGAGAATGATTTGCAGAGTCAAGAAAAGGTATTTTTTTAATTGAGAGTGAGAATACAAGAAGAAAACCCCATTTTATCATACGTGCTAAAAACTTCAAAATTACCTACAAAACTACTTAAATAAACAGTTCTCAGGACTGCCCTCTAAACATGTTAGAGCACCAGGTTAGAACTTCTGTTTTTACCAGTACTATGATGTGTCTTTATGAATTCATTGACTACTTTCTTTTAACCCATCACACACAATTCACATTTTGCTTGTTGCAGCATAAGACAACTGTGAACTGTAAGAGCTGTTTTTTATCGTCGCTATCCGAAGAAAACCAAGTATCTCCAAAATAGTAACTTTACAGGAGAAGGCAAAACACTCTTACCTTTCAATATAAATCAGTGTAAAGAGATTTTATTTCAAGTGATTATAGAGCATTTCTATTGGTCCATGCATCATGAATTTTTTTACACAACGTAAAGGACACAATTACACAACATAAAGGACAGCTGGAAAAAATGGAGATACATGGTTTTCTTTGGACAGCGACTACATATAAATATATATATTTTGCGTATTTGACACACTTTAATGTTTCAGATCAAACTGCTTTTAATATTAGACCGTGGTAACCCACATAAACATAAAATGTTGTTTTTAAATGATGATTTCATTTATTGAAGGAAAAATGCTGTTCAGTCCTGCCTGGCCCTGTGTGAAAAAGTAATTCCCTCCTTTAGCTACTAAATCAACCAGTTCATCAAATTCAATTGACTACTGGGTTCAATTTCACTATCCACACTCAGGCGTGATTACTGCCTGACCAGTTGAGCCTAAACATCACTTAAATAGAACCTGAAGCAGACTAGAAGGTCTCATAAAACAGCACATGATGCCAAGTTCTAAAGAGATTCAGATACAGTTGTGAAGCAAAGTCACTGAAAGCTACCAGTCTGGAAAGGGTTATGAAGCCATTGCTAAGGCCCTAGGACTCAGTGAACCACAGTGAGAGCCATTATCCACAAATGAAGAAAATGTGGAACAGTGGTGAACCTTCCCAGGAGTGGTCAGACTATCAAAATTTCACCAAGAGCGCATCGACGACTCATCCAGGAGGTCTCAAAAGAACCCAGCCGAACATCTAAAGAACTGCAGGCCTCACTTGCCTCAGTTAAGGTCAGTGTACAGAATTCCACAATAAGAAAGACAGTGGACAAAAAAGACATCCATAGGAGAGTTGTAGGATGCAAATCACTCCTGACCAAGAACACAAAGGCTCATCACGCATTTGCCAAAAAACATCTATATGACCAAGACTTTGGGATTATGTCCTGTGGGCTGATGAGTTAAAGGTGGAACTTTTTGGAAGACATGGGTCCCGTTACATCTGGCGTAAAGCTAACATCGCATTCCAGCATAAGAATATCATACCAACACTCAAACGTGGTGGTGGTAGTGTGATGGTCCAGGGCTGCTTCGCTTTTGCAGCACCTGGATGATTTTTCATAATTGATGGAACCATGAATTCTGCTCTGTGTCACAAAATCCTGAAGGAGAATATCTGCCTGTCAGTTTGTGACCTAAAGCTCAAGTGCAGTTGGGATATACAGCAGGACAATGATTCAAAACACACAAGCAAGTCTGCCTCTGAATGGCTCAAAAGAAACAAAATTAAGGTTTTGGAGTGACCAAGTCAAAGTCTCACTTGAGTCCCATTGAGACACTGAGGCACGACCTTAAACAGTCAGTTCATGCTCAAAAACCCTCCAATGTAGCCAAATTAAAACAATTCTGGAAAGAAGAGTCAGCCAAAATCCTTCCACAGTGATCTAAAAGACTCATCACAAGTTATTGCAAGCATTTGATTGCAGTTGTTACTGCCAAGGGTGGCACAACTAGTGATTAGGTTTAGGGGGCAATTGCTTTTTCACATGGGTGATATAGGTTTTGAAAACATTTTTATCTTCAATAAATGGTATAATCATTTAAAAACTGCATGTTTACTCGTGTTGTCTATCTTATATTAAAATTAGATGGATGATCTGAAACATTTAAATCTGACAAATTAACGAAAGAAATCTACTTTTTCACAGCACTGTATATATACTCACTGAGCACTTTATTAGGAACACCCCTTATATGTACACTCATTGTCCATTTTAGCAGCTCCACTTACCATATAGGAGCACTTCGTAGTTCTACAATTACAGACTGTAGTCCATCTGTTTACATACTTTGTTATCTCACCTTTACCATGTTCAACAATGGCTCAGATCCCCACAGGACCACCACAGAGCAGGTATTATTTGGGTAGTGGATCATTCTCAGCTCTGCAGGGACACTGATGTGGTGGTGGCGTGTTAGCGTGTGTTGCACTGGTAAGAGTGGATCAGACACAGCAGTGCTGCTGGAGTTTTTAAACACTGTCCACTCTATTAGACACACTCACCTTGTTGGTCTACCATGTAGATGTGAAGTCAGAGACAGTAGCTTTGTATCTCCAAAATGGTTATTTTTCAGGAAAAGGAGTAACATAAATAACTTTTTTTAAGTTAATGTAACATGTTTTCAAGTCATTTTGGGCCATTTCTAATGGTCTACTGGTCATGAAATTGTCTCACAATATAAAGGGCAAGTGACATTATTTTAAATGTATTTTAAATATTTAAAAAAAAAATCTTTTTTTTTTTTTTTAGTTTCAAGAGATTTTATCCTCAATTTATATTAAAACTGTGGTTACAGATTATTGTTTTTCCTATACTGAGCAGTCTTTGCCTGTATGCTTCATGGCTTCTCTCCATATTCCTCTTCCTCAGTTGGGGAACGCGATGAAGAACTCATTGCCAGACAGTGCTCCCGATGGCACTCGTGGAAAGAAGGTCCTGCAGGTAGAGGTGACGCCCACCATAAGCAGAATCTGCCGCTCAGCTGTCACAGCAGCGTCCATCCGCAGACTCCGCTGGAAGAGAGAAGGTAAGGGACCCTTGGAACTGAGATAGAAACAGCTCCCTCTACTGTTCACACAGTCAATTAGTTTAGGCATGGTTGGGGATAGTCCTGTCTCAGTGATTCAATTTCAGCTCCGCCAGCTCTGTTAACAAGCTGAAAGATAACTGATATTTGATGCTGACTGGTATATTTTTAAGCAAAACTCTCAAATCTGGTTCAACTTTGATTTGATTTGGAAATTTAACTCCTCTTCTGAATTAATACCAAACTGACTGCATTGGCCCAAGGCCTGTTTCATACCATATTCTGATTAGGATTCATCATCACCAGTCATACTCTTAGAAGCCTGGTACATATATAGTCATGTGAAGAAATAACTACACCCCATGAAATGTTTCTTTTTTTTTGACACATATAGACATATCACTATTTGGTCTTTAGTTAAACAGTATGTATAGATAAATGTTATGTAATAGAACAAAAACAATGGCAATTTGATTTTGCAGTAACTTATTAAAAAAAAGTCATATTTGCATATTTGTCTGTTAAAAAGTAAGTACACCTTTGGCAGAAACAACTTTGTCGGTGATTCCTATAATTGTCAGTTTGTGACATCTACTGGGAGAAATTTTTGCCCATTCCTCAATGCAGAATTCTTTCATCTGTGCAATGTTTAAGGGGTTTCTTACATATACATCCTGTTTCAAAGCTCCCCCACAGCATTTCCATGGGCTTCAGATCTGGACTTTCACTAGGCCATTCCATAACCCTGCATTTCTTAGTTTTTAGCCAATTATTAGTAGATTTACTTCTGTGTTTAGCGGCACCTCAACATTCTGGTCTTCTGGAGTACAATAAATACATCATCAAATATCTGTTTGGAACATTGACTCAACCCTGTCAGTCTGATCCCGATATTATTTTTTAAGCAAATATCTGCCTATACTGATATAGATCTGATATCACTGTGCTTCCCTACAGGTATGCAACAAAACCTTTGATTTCACCTGTTTGTTCTGTATAGAGACCAAGAGAGTCTGTACAACTCTCAGACATAGAGGATCTTTTTCCTGTTCTAAAACCAGTCTAATTTTTCATCATCTGTCAAAAACAATGTTAACAGTTTTGTGTTGTTTTTTAATGTAAAATTGTTATGTCTTTCCTTTTACTGTTGTCTTTTCTTTATTTTCTTCTTTGAGTCTTATGTCATCTGTTGATGTACAGTACTGTAAAACTGCGCAGACAAATTCTTCACTGTCGAGTGCTTCATGATGGAGTATAACAGGACCCACACTAAGGAGCACATTTCCACCCTGTTGTGTTGAATCACAGATTGTTTTGACTTCTCAACTGAAGCAGAGTTCAACCTCACCATCCAATCTGGTCGCCACACCCCCAAGGACCTGGCAGACAATCCTGTGCGAGGAGGGAGGGGCATACTCACAGTCACAAATGAGGGTAGGCGTTTGGGGGGAGGCGGGAGAGGAGACTTCAAACGGAGGAGGGGCTTTCCTTCATTTGCTCCAGTAATGTTCCTGCTTTTTTGGGTACCCTGACTTTCCCAGACGCTGCTAGCTCTCCAGTTGCTTGCTCGGAACTAAATATTAACAAATCCCAACGTCTTGCTGAACTTCGAACGCCATACAAGTGTGCTGGGTACATGCATGAAATCCCAAATAAACTAAACAACCTTCGACCTCTTTGCGTCTTGTGTCAGCCCTCTTTGGGTGCTGCCCATATGTCACCAACTGAGCGTGCTCAATGAGATAGATTAGCCATAGGTAAAATGCTTAAGAGCACTGATTAGATTTGTTGCAAGTCATAGCTTCTCCTTCAAGGAGTTACCTGGACCCATCTGTGTTTTGGGACAACATGCCCTCTCCTGGAACTGGCTTTAAGAGTCCTCTTCATCACAGCTGTTGGCAGGCTGTTTGAAGAGGATTTTTCCTGGAGTACAGTGTAACTAAACATATGGACATCACATCCATTGCCTCTAGTGATGCAAACAACATCTGCTTAAATTGCAGTACTGATAAAAAGTGTTTTAGGTTACGGATCAGTGTTACAAGGTAGTTATGCCATAAATGTTCAGAAGGCTAGCGTCAAATAAAAGTTATTTGTGCAAGTTAGGATGATTCATGCTAACTGAGCCTATAGACTTTCATTCATTGCTAAGCAGGTTAATGTTTGAGGTTGTGGCATCCCTTTTAGGTTAGGGTTAACATTATGATTATACTGTCCATTAACAACTATTTAAGGTCATAACACCAACGTTAGCTTACACTGGATTTCACTGTCATAAGAAAACTTTGAAATTTGCTTGGTTTTAGGTGTCATTTTAAAATGTTTTTTCTTAAACCATTTTAAAATGACACCTGTCCTTTTCATTATGTGAACATTTCATGATAAATTCAGGGAATAGTGATGTTAAAGGGGCATTCTGGTTTAAAAACGAGTTTAATGTTATTTGTCGTTTTACAGTAATTTGTAGTACAGCACTATTTCCCTTGTTTTGACAGAATTCACTATTTTATACTGTTTCCTCGTTTTCGTTTATCAGTCTTCTCTCACTACAGTACAATTAAGGAGCTCTGTGGTGGCAACCAATTCTGACTGCTAGGCTAGCTGATCTACAGGACAGTAAATGCAAGCAAGCATTACTGCAGCTCTTATCTTGGTTGTGGAACATAATCGTAAAGAAAACAGTTATTTATATTGTTATTTATCACAAAACAGGATACCAGAGGTTTTAACCTTTAGAGAAAATGTGCCAAACGTATCTAGGTAGGCAGCTAATTTGCAGATGTTACCTTTTACCTTGTTGTAATTCTGATCTGATCTGTTCTATTTGAGTACCCCAGTCTCTCCATTATAGTAATGATACGAAGACATTTAATGCAGTTATATGGTTTCAATAAGATATCCAGCAGATTCCTAGCAGTAATGTTAGCTTCTGCATTCACCAGCTAACAAAAATAAAACAAAAAAAACAAAAATAAATCAAACAGGCCGCCTTCAAAATCCACCCCAAAACCCAGAGTTTTTTTTAGACGTTCCTTCCACCTTCAAGATACATAATCAGAAGGCGTTCCTTAGTCTTTAAATAGAACAGTCTCACTCTAGAGACTGTCCTTCGCTGTGAGATGCGAAAAGCTGTAAGCAGATGGTTCCATTTTTCATTTTGGCTTTGACAGTTTCACGTTAGAGGTTTTTTCATGACAGTGATCACTTATTACTTCTTCTGATAAAAGGAGAGTTGCATGTATCTGTGCAGTTTTGAAAACACTAGGAGCAAGCTCAGTTAGTGAGAACGAGTCTTTCCCCTGACCATTCGGCCTTCATGCCTTGCCTCTAAGCATGCGCATGCTGAGGCAGATTTAAACAGCAGGCACAAGCTTCAGATCAAGCCCCCAGAGGATCAACCCCCAAGAGGCGGATCTGCCAGTGCTCCAATCCATGTTCAGCTCCAGCACCTCTTAGCCTCCTTGTCCTGTAGCCGCAGCTGCGAACCAGATGCTCTCCGGTTTGGCTGAAAAATGTTCAAAAATATACTGGCTTGTGGATACTTACGGAACCCTGATGTTTGAGCTTGGTTTAGTCTTCATGTTTGTTCATATATTGAGTCTATAGTCTTGCAGCAAATCGTACACCATCGTGATGTACCTCAGAATTTATGTACATCACAATTTATGTACAGATAATCCACACAGCACTTGATTGAAAAGTTCCTCGACGAATCAGCTGCAGTCCAAGTCAGGAGAGTTAAAGGAGAGCACACGTGCTGGTGGTCTCAACATCTGCATGTCTTCCTTTAGTCTTTTACTTTTGTCTTACTCTCTTTCTCTCCTTTGGCCTTTTCTCCCTCTTTCTTTTGGAACGCTGTCCACCTGTGGAGAACAGAAACCTACAGACCCAGATTTTGCCTGCCTAATGCTGCATGCTACTTCTCTCTGTCTCGTCTGTCTTTCTCTGTCATATTTCTGTTGAATGTTTAACAGTCTTTTTTCACTCAATTCATGTCCTTCTATTCTCTTGCTGTCCTAGCATTCTGGATGGCCACTAAGCGGATCTCCATTGTGTTTTTTGTTGTCATGTGTTTTTGTTGGTGTCATAAAAGGACTTCATATGTTCAGACTCATCTTAAGCAGAATGGTTTCATTCATCAGTGGTAATTTGATTTCTCAGACATGCTATTTTTATTTCCATCTCTTAATCTTAAAGGTGAACTCCACTGATTTTTTTCACCATTTCTGCATAATCCAGTCATTGAGATATAAACAAAGCTATTTAGAGTGGTTTGAAATGGTGCACTGTATAGTAAAGTACAGACTCAAATATAATAAACACCACAAATAAAGCTATTTTATTTGCTGTACAGAATGACCTGTGAAACTACACATCTTAGTTTTTATATGTAAAGTTGATAATGGCAAAACAGTGTTAACTACCAAAATGAGAAAATGTTTAGGTACTGTTTTGCCTTACAGTGCCCTGCATGTATTTTGCTGCCCTGCATTCATTTTAAAAACACGTTTTAGGCTAAAAACTTTCTCTCAAAACTATCATTAAACCAAGGCTCAGGCAGCAGGCGGTAACTTTCTGTGAGGGAACTCTTAGAGGTTTTAATCACTTCAGATTTAATCAAATTGCTCTGTTTGCATCTTAACAATTTAATTATGGGAAGATTTAGAAAAAACTAATAGTTAGGTTACAAATCCCTAGTAATTACAGTAAAACAAAGCTCTTATTGTAGGTTTTTCCTGAGGTTCTAAAGCCGCAGTCTCAGTTGAATGCAAAACATGTGTAAGGATACTGATATTGATTTATGTACTGCTATCAGACAGTTTGTGATGAATGCTCTCCAGTGTCCTCACGCCTAGTATGATTCAAATGTCAAGGTTAGCCCAGGTGAAGTGGCTGTAATTGCAATAGGACTTCAGGGTGAACAGCTGATGGAAAAGCATGAACACGCCTCAGACATCATCATGAGTGCTGGCGGACTGAGAGAGAGAAACGGGCCTATTTTTAACTCCACTTCAATCTCATTTAGTTCAAAGCGTCAGGGCAGTGCTCATCTATTGAGAGGCTTTGTTTTTTGTTTGATGGTGTTGGTAGGTAAGCTCTATCCACAGCTGAATTACAAAGTGGATTTGAAAAATGACGCATATAAAACTCATTCAGTAATGATGAATCATTTATAATTTGTAACATATGAATTTACCAGAGGGCATTCATGTGGATTAGATATAAGCCCTATTTGAGCTGGATTAGTTTTACCTGTGGAGGTACTATAATTTAATGGATTAGCAATGAGATCCATGATTTTAATCCAAAATTAATTTGCAGTGTCCATAGTTTTTGCAAGTCTGACAGTAATAATTCTAGAGTGAATGAACTGTAATGCATATATAAAAATATTTAGCATAATATTTTCTTGTTAAAAAACAGGATTTTCAATTAGTCACGCTTAGACGCGTATGTTTTTTGGCATTAACTGATTTAAAGAAAGTCATGCATAATGTATTATTGAATAACTCAACTTCTTTTGTTAACTGCAAACACGTTTCTGAGTTCCTGCCGATGTGGTTTCATTGCTGTTTCTTCTCTTCAAATGGAGCAAACAAAAGCTCTGTTGTGTGGAAAAACTTCAGACTGTTAAACGTGTGAATGAAATGCACGAATCAGTGGTGTGTTGACTAAAATGTCTGTCAGGTCGGGCTTGTGGTAATTTGGAAAAATTACACACTTTATCCTGCATTATTTAGACAATCAAATCCCTTACAGAACCTGCCTAGTACAACTAACCCAGCTCCAATAGTGCTTTATACTACACCCTATTATTATGCTCTTTTGACACTTATAAAGCCAGAAATGTTTCTCTCTTTCTCTCTCTCTCTCTCTCACTCACTCACTCACTCTCTCTCTCTCTCTCTCTCTCACTCTCACTCACTCACTCACTCACTCACTCACTCACTCACTCACTCTCTCTCTCTCTCTCTCTCTCTCTCTCTCTCTCTCTCTCTCTCTGTCTCTGTCTCTCTCTCACTCACTCACTCACTCACTCACTCACTTACTCAATCTCTCTCTCTCTCTCTCTCTCTCTCTCTCTCTCTCTCTCTCTCTCTCTCTCTCTCTCTCTCTCTCAGACGCAGATGGCATGAGTGGAGGCGAGGAGTCCTTCAACCTAAATGACCCTGATGAAGGCTTCTCATCGGGCGCATCCAACAGCAGCCAGCCCAGTGGGGGCAGGCCTGTGGGCAGCAGCGGGGGGGGCCGTGCCAGCAGCCAGAAGAGCTCCAAGAAGAGCAGCATTAGCCGCACGTCCAGGGAGAGGGAGCGAGAAGCCTCAGTAGAGAAACATAAAGAGCCACTCGTTGATGCCCAGCCTACTCAGAGGAGACAGCAATTGAGGCCACAGTCACCCCCACCCACCATCACTCTGGACGCTATTGAACTGAACCCCATTAAAAAGCCGCAGATCTTCTCCATGGGGGGGACCGTGCTGACTCGGACTGCTAGCGCCTCGTCCAGCATGCACGCGAGACTCAGCAGGTCCCGAGACGGAGCAGGAGCCGGAGCACTGGACCTTGAGGAAGGGGCAGCCTTGACTGGACGGTTAGGCTCCGGTGGGGGGTCCCACCGGCACTCCAACCTCAGCCTAAAGGAGGAGCACCTGGTGCGGCCGGAGGAGGGTAAAGAGCTGCTGTCTCCTGGAACCCCTCTAACCAAGCAGTCCCGTTCACCCAGTTTCAACATGCAGATCATATCACAGGTGTAGCCCTCCTGGCTGCCCGCCTCGTCACCATCTTTTTGCCTTCGTCTCGTTTCCTTCAGTCCTTTTTTGTGGGGTTTTTTTTAGAGCCATGTTGAATGGTTCTGGTGTTGTCAGGGATGTGGGTTAACCCCTTAAAGGATTACACTGTTTTTTTAAAATAATTTCTATTTGCCAGCATGACCCACTGAAGTACCTGCCCATTGTTCTTAGTTGATTATTGTCTATGGTAATAGACTGTACACTGCAGATGCTGCAAATAGAGATTAGGTTGAAAAACGCTGCAGTATTCCTTTAAACTCCATGCTTATTATCCTCTTAAACCCTTAGGACCTGTATGTGGGCCCACATTTCAGTTCCTTCCTCTCAGAACAACATAACATACATAAGTTTTATGGCAGTTACTGAATCATTCATAGCAGTTATCAGTAAACAAACCTCCCGTCTAAGCGTTGGCCCTGTCATCGGGATATTGCGAGTCTGATCCCTGGTGATGCTACAGCCTCTGTGGCCAGGAATCCACGAGAGCACACTTGGTCACGCTCTCTGGGTGGGTAGGATGTCTCACTCGCGCTGTCATCCAGCGCGATGCTAGCCAGCGCAGGCGGCTGTAAGCTGATGTAAAAGAACTGGCGGTTACGCTGTCCTCCAAGCACATTCAGCTGTCAAATGACGTTGCGTTAGCGGCAGTTCGAAAACATGTCTTTGAGGAAGACTGTGATAGCTTTCGCTCTCCTAGCACTGGTGTATCATGTAATTGGGGAAGTCCTAACTAGTATGTGGAATTGGATATGTCTAAATTGGGTAGAAAATTGAATTGAAAATTGCTAATAAATAATAATAAAGACTAATAAGCCTAGAGTTTAAGTGGTTATTCAGTTATTAATCTTAATGCTGGTTATTTCTGGCGTTCTCAGTAGGATACCACAAAAATGAAAAGAGTACAGAGCATCCTCTGGACATTTTCCACCTTAAATAATTAGACGTCACTGTTTAAACTCTCCACTGACAGCAGTGCTTTTTTGCTGGTAATGCAGTTTCCATGGCAACATTTCCATGGCTGCATTCTACCGTCAGTCATGTACTGCTATTTGGCATGGAAAGATTTTTGCGTGTAACTGCAGCATAAGGCTTATTTTTCATTTAATTCTATGAATTAATCAGCAACTGCTATGAAACTACCATGTAGCATATGTAGTTATGATGGTGAGGAAATGGAAGTTTTCACCTGCTGACAGAAGTTCATGGGGTTAACTCCACTGTGTCTTTCTTTATTTTTCTTTCTCTCTCTTTTCTGTCTCTCTGTTTTACCCCTTCCTTCTCTCTCTCAGACCAAACCAAGCATTCCACTTGAGGCAGACCAACACATGACAGGATGTTGTGGATTTGGATGTAGTGCCTGGTCTGCACTGGTCAAGGGACCAGAGTCCAGCATCTCCACTGTGAGGCTATAAACCCATCACCCAGTCATCTACACCTGGTCAGACATTGGGAGTAAAACTGATTGGCTGTGGAGTGGCGTTTACAATCCTGCCTTAAGCATTCACTATAACATAATATGCTAACTAATTTACACTGAATGACCAAAAATGGGAAATGATTAGCCTGAATGCCACCCTCTCTGTGGTAGAGTTGTCATAGTCTTAAATAAAATCATTACAGTAGTTTTTCAACCAGTTTAAAAAAAAGTTTATTAGATAATTTGCAGTGGAGATGGTGGCCAGACATTCTGGCTGAACGGTTAAGTCAAATAAGCTATGTGGTGAGCAGTGGAGACCAGGCATGTTATTTTGGGAATTCAGAGATTAGTTTACTCACATAATCTATATTTCAAAAGAAGTTAGAAATAAAGCAATAAGGTTTGGGTTGTTCACCTGACAAGATTCTAAACAATCGCTGCAGTGTCTCGATATGCATTCCTGCTGAACCCTCGGGTCATGTGCAATCTCTATCAAGACGTTCTTTATTGTAAACTGTTAATAGTTTGTTTTTGTTTTTTTTTCCTCTTTTTTAAATCATTTTACGTGCTAAGTTCCGTCCCAAAGACTGGGCTTTATTTAAAATTTAGTATGTTTTCAATCTATAAACATGGAGACACTGAATTTAGAAAATCAATTGTAGTTTTTATTGTTATCTTCGACCTTGATTTTAATTGAATGATTTATATTGTTTGAGAATTTACAGTTTGACCTCTTTTATTTGTTTTTAATCAACAGTTTAATCAGAAAATGTATTTTGTTGATTTATAGTTGTTTTAGCATTCTCTGTCTCAGATAGATCTTCAGACAAAAAGAGGCCAAGAAACTTGAGGATGTTGCCAACGTGTATCTGCTGAGGATCTGAAGCTAAGGAGGATAAAAGGAAAACCTTGCTGACATGACTGACTTCACATGTACACTGAGAAAGCCTCAACAGCTCAGTACATCTGAGTGGTCAAACATTTCTTCTTATGACCTTATATCTTAAAAGAGTCTTGTGGCGAACCTTCAAGCGTGTGATTCTGGTGTGCTATAATCAACATTCTCTAGTTAAAGATACATGATGCTGTAATATCCCTTATTGTCTAGTAATGCCATCAGAAGTCACAGTTTATGTCTGTATGAGTCTGGTTTGGTGTGAGCTCGTACTGTGTTTGTGTTGAGCTGTTAACAGGACTCTGTGTGCTGCTGTATTGCGTCTGTAATGAGGAAATCGGACAAGGATCCACATTTCATTTGTTCTACCTCGTCTTCTTTCCATCGACCATTCATACACTAGACTTGTACACAGTCACTCTTCCAAATACCCACATACAAATCAGTCGTATTATAGAAATGTAGTCATGGTTCTACTATCCAGTAGCATTTCATGAGAGGCCATGAGTGCTTAAGGAATATCCATTAATAGTTTACACATTCAGACCTTGTCAGCCTTGTTGCTATTGTGGTATATTTGTGGTGCATTTAAGTAGAAAGTACATCATCTTGTGAGACAAATGGTGACTCAAAAGCTGACTACAGCTGTGGTGGCAACCATTTCTTATGACCTTATGTCTTCAAGATTCTAGCAGAAGACCTTCAGATGTGATTCTGGTGTGCTACTCCATTTTCATAGAGGAGAATGGTCTAAGCTAGTGACCATAATCATAAGAGTGTAGGCAATAGTTCTAAGTATGATTTTTCACGTGAGGTCAAACAGAACTTTTCTTGTTGATACTGTGATTTTTAGATGTTCTAAGCTGGCTGGCTGTTGATGTTGCCCCACAAATGGTTAGTTTGAATGTTGGTAACCAGTTTTCATCACACTGAGCCTATGATTCCTTGTGATTCCTCTTGTCTTGTGCCAATATCCAATTAAGAACAACTCTGGATTATCAACTCTTTGCTTTACCAACTATATTTAGGATAAGAGAAGATTTAATCTATTTGGATAAATGTGTGTCCAATAACATTTCTTAATCATGTCTCCTCCAGCTACAGTTATGTCCTTTTTCCACATTTTTTCTGCTGTAACTAGCTGCTATGATGATCTCGATTGTGTGTGAACATGTACCTATTGTGTATGCTATAAACGTGGTGTGTGGATCCGCATATGTACATCATTCCTGTAGGCATTGCTCCTTATATATGTGTGTAGGGTGTAACATCACTCTGCAATAGTCCTTAGCTGTTGTATTTTTGGTTCTGTGGGTTATTGAGGTGGGGTGAGTTTCCTTGAAGTGTCGTAGCACAAAAAGCTTGTGATAAACCAAGCACTGGATAGGCTTAAGATGATTTTAACTCTACAGTGGCAAACTAGGTCCTTAATTTTTTAACTATGCTCATGCTGTGTCAGCAGTAAGGTAAAATGGAGCTCGGAATAGTATGTATGCTGAGGTGAGACTTGCTGTAAGGTTAAAAACCTGTTTCTCTGTGAATAGGAGGTCTGCTGGTTCATGCACTCCCTGCTGGATTGTTTTGTGGTCTGGACTTCTAGTTGGACAGCAACTGGCACATTTGTGAATGCTGCACAGTTCTATAACTTGGGCTTTTGCCAGTAGACAGATTAGTTTCATCTACTGAAGTGTTTTATCTGTAAATGACTGATGGCTACTGCTGGTAATATGGTGGACTTGCACCACCGTTGTTCCTGGTCCCGACCCGCTCTGACCAAACCAACCAACCAGAGAGAGAAGTGTGTTCACTCTTTCCTCTGGTTTCTTTTTGACTACACTGCATTTGGTAAGTTTAGGCCTTGTTTTCGTACGATGCACTTTATCCAGTCCTTGGTGTCATTGGTGGCTGATGTGTATATGCGTGTGTGTCTGTGTATGTGTGAGAAAAAATCTTGCTGGATGGTGCAACAGATGCGAATGCCAAGTCCGACTACAGCCTACTCAGCAATCATTGCAGTGGAACGCATGCTGTTCTGCTCAGCAATGACTGTAATGGAGCACATACAGTTCATTTTCCTCACAAGCCAAATACTCTGTACTGGAACAGGCCTCAAAGTGTTAAAATCTGCTGTAACTTTTTTTTTCCTTCTCCAAGACACAACAGTTGTTAGTTTGCCCAGTTTCAGTACAAATTGATTCTATGCAATGTTTTTGTGTTTGTTTTCTGTTTTTCCTCCTCTCATAGTGAATTAAAACTAAGATCATTTGGTAACTGGCGGATTGTTCATCTCAGATTGCTGTTCTGCTTGTCCTCCTCAGGTTTTTCAGTGAGGAACTGCATTAGAGTTGCTGCTGTTTTACGCAAATGGTTTTCAAATCAGGTGTAGGATCAGAGGTGATAAGCATTTCTTTATGGTAGTCTATATGCCATTGTGTCTGTGTAAGAGAATATAAAAGCCTCACCATGGTGAGTGATGACTGACTCAGATGGACCTTCTCAAGGTTGTGGGACTCTTCAATGTGAGACGTGCCTGAGGTCTTAAGGATTCCTCAAACAAAGGCATACTGTTATGCAAGCCTACAGAGTACATGGAAAGAGTGTGAAAAAGGTTAAAGACAGAAAAAGAGCTGTAACAAAGCAATTTCAGAAGTGAAACACTGTACCATTGATGATGTAAATGAAAAGATTATTTTAAATCCTTGTAAATAAAACTGTACAAAAGAGTGAAACAAGAAGATAAGTTACTATCACTGCGATGCAGAAAGAATCTGTATATTGGTGAATAAATCTTGTGCTGTAACTGATTTGTGTCTGTGACTTTATTCACTCAGTCTCAGATTTATTACTGGCTCTGGTTGCATTCATAGTGCGGTTACCTAAGAATGACCATTTGCAAAAATGTAGAATTGAATAACTGTATACAATTTGATTCCTTGTGTGCCACAACACTGCATATTTCCATGCTTCCTGGTTAACTGAACCACATGTTGGTGTAGGAAACTGTTCCTGAAGTTTCCTAACTGTAATTGGTACACAGCCTTCACATTATGCATTAAAAACTTCTTAGCAGAGAATTGCTTCTCAAAACGTCATTTTGAAATATGTACAAGAGATGTAGAAAGTCTACATTAAAGTGACCACATCTTTGAATTCAGTGACATGATGCAGGCTAAATAGTAAGTGAAATCATCCTGGCGGTTTACTTCGCTGTATTTCAAATATGTAACTTGTCTATGCACAAAACACTGTTCACTGGCCCATATCTGCAAGGAAGTTCCTTCAAATATTCTAATAATCCTTTCATTCATGATCTCCATACGCGTGGACAGTTGAAATGGGGTCATGTTCATGGTAAATTGGATGTTGGCGACCTACAACCCATTTAATACATTAGCCCATTACTTCAGTCACTGTAAGATTAATTGTTCTCATGCATTACTTTTTCCCCTGGAGTTCTTCCGACCCTCTCAGTGCAAAAAGTTGCTCCTTACTTTACACTAAAAATCTCAGAACGCTTTACCGGAGAGAGCTGCTCTTCGCGCGCGCCGCGTTTTAAATATTCAAATCAAACCGAACTCTGAGGGTTAAAACGGTTAACAGTGCGCATGTTGTGGTATTGGGATACTTTAGTTTGCTATCAATTCGTGTTGTAGTTTTGAGTGTGCAAGAACCTTTTGTGCAAGTTTACGTTCAACTAAGCTAGCTAACTGTGGAAAACAACCAACTGGTGGCTGCCAACGTGTTAGCGAACTAGCTAACGCTCGTTAACGCCGGTGTCTTACCGTGTGTTCGCTGTCTAGGTAAGTTGGTCAGCTATTTTCCTTATTAGCCATATTCTCATTCTTCTATTCAGTACGGAGCCCAGTAGGGGTCACTAACGAGAAAAAAATCTGTCCCCGCAGTTTAGTAATCCGTACTCTCGGTTTAGAATCTGTGCCCACGGATTTGTAAACTGTACTTTTGATTAGCAAAATTGTACCGACGGATTTGTAAACTGTGTAAAGCACAGGCTGCCTTCCACAGCTACGGTACAGGCCACATTTATGAGATATTTTGAGAAACTGGAGAATTTTGTGACATTTCTGAAACAGGTCAGGTAATTGGACGACGCAACCGTGTCGACCTTTCATGATGAAAAGATAAATGTAAGCAAGCAAAGTTAACGTGACATAAAGCAGACATTACTAGAAAGAAGGTGGGATATTGTGCTGTAGGTTTCACATATGCCGTTTTCAACGGCTTTCGCATTTCATTAAATCACAGTTTAACCTTACTGCTTAATTGGAGTGTTTTGTAGAACTGTATTATGTGAATGCACTTGTTTAAAACGATAATAATCTCGTTTTTGCCTATATTATCCCACCAAGCGGCCAGCGACGACTGAATGGAGTTTCAGCCCGGAGAGCACAATGCATGTTGAAAGGAATAACATTAAACCCTGACTAAGCAAGAATTGCTGGCTATTTATAGCCCAGTAAACAATCGACGTTGAAATCAGGTGCATGAGCGTCATTTCAGTACAGTGCAGTTTACAAATCCAGTACAGTACAGTTTTGCTACCCGAGAGTACTGTACACTGATTAACGTAACAGCTAGTTATATAACGTTAGTTAGTCGCATTCACCTTAAAATGCATGTTTGTTCCATTTAACTATAATACTCGTTTAAGCTGTTCAAGCTCACGTTTAAGGTTTGTGATTAGTATAGGAGCATTTTTCAGCTTATCAGTGTATCGACGACATGGGCTGGCCCGAATCATTTGAATGCTCAATTTTTTGTTCATTAGCTACATTTGTATTAGTTTCTCTATTTAGTTTTTGTAAACTTTGCCTTTTTTCAAGCCACAAAAATTGCAGCCTAAACTATCAACAAATACCTTTAGATAGAACAGTATTTTTTAAATATGGAAAATGTAACAAATAAATAAAATGGTAGCTTGATTATTTGAATGCATCACTGTCACCTCGCCTCAGAGTAAAACATACTTCACTTTTCACTCTGTTTTCGAAATTGAAAGAACAGAGATGCCAGAGAACCACATTTGGGGAAGACTTTAAATTATTGGATGATATAAGCAAAAATGCTCAGTGCTAAATTTGCGACAAGAGGTTGGTATAACTACCATAGAGGCACAAGAAGTTATGAAGGTATACGCCATCTTAAATACGTAAGTATAATCTAAGTACTGCTTGGTAGGCTACATGACTTAAACAACAACTCATTTCAGTTAATTTGGTTTTACGTATTTACATTATTAATACACTATTATTACGTCTTTGTATTGAGATATATTGGGATTGTATGGAATATATTTTGAACCGCAGTAATGAAATATGTTGATTTATGAAACATAAATATTATTATTTCTAAAAGTGATTTTGAAAACAAGATCTAAGGTACTCGTTTTGAAATACCAACCAATGTTTGAGGCCAGCTCTAGTAGATTTTATATATTAAATGCAGTAAACTGATATCATTGTAATAGCAAACGTAAAACACTCAAGTGTCATTTTATCAGTATGACTTGAATTGTAGTCTGCAGCTAACAGCTGCCCCAAATGATATTGTCAGTAAAATGGACACAATATTGTATTATATAAAAAAACCCCTGCAGTACAGTGTGCAGAAATACTGCAGTTTTACTGTGTCCATTTTACAGCTGACAGTTTTAACCAGGTTTACTCATGTTTGTGTTCATATACAGGTAACTTCGGAAATTCTATTTCATTTTCTGTTGCCCTGTTTAGAATTGCCATGGTGTGCAAAACCAAACCAGAGTACCACATACTGCCGACACCTGCCTACTACCACAGTAAGTTTTTTGCGAAACATTCTACAACATTACAGCAGTGGTTAATATTTCAATAAATACCTTGACAAATATTCTTCTGTTAATTATTTAATTATACTTAGTTGCTACTTTATTTGGTACACTTGTACCTACACTGGACATGGACAAGTATGTCTATACACCTATCTACTACATGACCACCCAATCTGCCTGCCCGCTAAAGCGCCTCAATTAAAACCTGCCTAAAATGTTTCAGTCCCTTTGTATCTTGTGCCAACATGTAATAGTTCATTCACAAATAAAACATAAATAAGAAAAAAATCTCATACCACAGCTTTTTAAAAACCTTTCAAATGTGTAGTTTAATGATGGAAAAAATGGCAGCATGTTAATCTGCTTTTAATAATTTTGTGTGTTTTATAGAATCATTGTGATATAGTATTGACCTGATTTTAGAAGTTAAATAACTATTAGTATATCTATAGTATATATAGCATAATTATTATTTACTTCTTATACAGACTGTAACGAGTTCTTAAGGAATAATCTGTTCTTTTGTTTGTAGGGTGAAAATTTTGTCTCCTTCTGACGTCTTCATCCCAAGTTATCTGGAATGTATGGTCTTAAACAGATGCCACTATTCTATAAAGAGAGTGTAAGTCCAGGGGAAAAAAGAGAGAAAGTGTTGTACATAGTTCTGAATACAACCTTTTTGAAAAGGGTCCTAAATAGCACCGAAAAAGGGGCCTTCTGTTGTTACAGGCTTGACACTAATAATAGCAGAACCCTCTTTTTATGTGTGTACTATATGGTTAAATAAAACCTTTGGTATCTTTGTGGAATCTCTTTGAGAAGCTTGACAGTGTGTTGCTTTATTTAGAACGAGCTGTAATCTGTTGGTTTGCTTCCCAGACTGAGCAGCCCTCGAGATTGGCTTCACTAAAATTAATCTCGTTGAACTTCATAAATAAAATGTCCCTGCAGTTCGTGTATAAAGATAGCGCTAGTGCTTTCCAAAGCCCTTATAATCGTTGTCTATAAATTTTAATGAGTGCCAAGGGTTTTTATGAATCAAAAGCACTTCATCATCTTTAAATGTGGTTAATTGAGGGATGCCATGTGGTGTTTGAGATGTTTATTATTAGGATCTCAGCAAGAGAAACTGAATATAAGTTCTGTTTCTTCACATACAGAGCAAACCTAGTTTGTAGAGTCTTGGTTTCTGTCCAAGATTGACAGCTCAGGTACGTACAGTATTTTCAGGAGTATTTTATCATTGGCAGATCATTGGTGCTTTGCTGTGATGTCACAGGAGACACTCTGGTGTCATGTGTTGCTTTGAACAGCAGAGGGCAGTGCTCCAACACACCGCACTAGCTGCTGCAGAACGCTGGCAGAGAGGCTTACAGTGCATCCTGAGACGTAAGTGCAACTCATCTTCATCTTCCCTATTCCTTCCTTCCTTCATGCTCATGCCCCGTGTTAAACAGCTTCTCTGTGTTTCAGTGCATGCATGCATGCTCTCGTCATTGTAAAGCCTCTCAGTGAGGTGCGGTAGTGGTATCTCCATCTTTCCCCCTGTGTGAATAGTGAAGTCTTGTGGATTCGCTCTCCTCTGCTCCTCCCACTCACTCTTTCCTAGGCCTGAGCTCCATCCTCACATCTCGCTCGCTCGGCCAGAGAGTGGTGCTGTTTCCATGGCGACGAACCCCACAGGACTAACTGCAGTCCAGCTTTGGTTTCAGAGGAGGAGTAAGGGGAGCACATAGTTGGCATGATGTATAGATTGCTATGGATCGATTTCAGTCTTTTTATTGAGTCTTGCTCTTTTTAGTCATGTGCTTTTGTTAAAACCACAGAAACATTCACTGAAAATTGGACGGCTGGTTTAAATGTTTTGTGACCTGATTGTAATCTGGCCCAACTGCTATTCGAGGAGCAAGCACAGTACTTGCTAGATTTACTTTTGAAATTAGCAAAGCTTGATCTTCACTAGTAAACTTGTTCTTGTTCCCTGAGTATGTCAGCAAAACTGTGGATTATTTTGACTGTTGCTCTAACACAGCGGTTGAGCTGTGTTCATATTTGTAGTTTGACTCTTGCCCCAGACCAAGACTATACATAGTTGCATTTTTAGAAAGTTAGCATTCACAAATATTTGACATTGATCCAAAATCATATGGACATAAATATTACACATTTGGTGACTTTCTGAATCATGCTGTTCTCAAGCCCAACTGAATGTGTGAAATTTATGTATGTCCTGTGAAATTCTACAGCAGTCTTGAGATGCCCTAAATTATCACCATTTACCGCAACGCAAAGTGGGGTGAAATCACTATAACATAGGGGTGGGCGATATGGCAAAAATATCATATCACGATACCTTAAAAACATTTTCACAGTACATGATAAGTATCACGGTATGTTCACACACAGACACAGTGCACCAGTAATGCCACATTTTAAAACATATGGTACATATTGTTCAGTGTTTTAAATCCAGTCTATCAGGACAATCAGGACTAATTATGCTCTCTTTCTAGTGAAACATGCACTTGGTCAATGTTCTTTAAGGATGGATAATACCACAATATGCATTTTGTTATTGTTTATCACAATAACAAAACGTATTACTACAACGATAAAATATCATCTTAATGCCCACCCCACTATAAGATACAGCCTGAAGTGGTGTACTGTTTTTATAAAATGACAGAAACTTGGTGCATTAACATGTAATACAGTTGAAGTATGCAATCAAATGTGTGTATCATGTAGTTTATAATGCCTTCGAGTGTACCTCAGCTTTGAAACAGTCCATTCTGTAATTTCCAATTCAGAGCTCATGAAGACACGATAAGACATGTCCCTGTGTCAAAACAGCATCAGAAATTTGTCTTTTGCATGTGCCAGAGAAGGTCTCTTGCAGAAAGGAGATGACAGTTTGTTCTGTGTTTAGCCTGTTTTTATGTCTTTGGTATATTTTGCCTTCAAACTTCAAATGAGTTTGTTTGAAAATGCTCCTCAGGGGGTCTTGGTCAATGTATTTGGTCTGCACCAGGAATCACATGGCAGCATTCTCACTTGTCCTAACAAACTGCACTAAAGGAGCAGTTGCAGTTGAGTTGGTTTTAATTCAACCGAATTTTCAAGTGTTACCATGCCCTCAGAGTTAAGATAGTACTCCAAAGCCAGGATTGAGAAACAGTGCACTACTGTATAGTATACAGTGTAGTAAAGTGTACACTATTAAAGTGTATTTTTTAAAGCTTGCAGTCATAGGTAGTGTCCAGCAGATGGCAGTCTGTATTATTCAAGAGTTGATTGAAGTATAGTTTTGTACACTTTCACTCTTATGTGTTCTTTGTTTTTGTCATAGTGATTGTGTATTAACTTTTTTAAGCTTCAGTGCTGCATACAAAGGGGTCTGACATTTTTGCATAAGTCATAAGCATAACTAAACGCTGCATTCTGCGTTCTATTTTATACCACTTCGCCACAGAGCACATTTGAATAGGTGCTGAATTACCACAAAGAGTCAAGGTGAAAAAAAAAAAGCAGACATATGTTGCTAGTGACACTATGGGCTTCCAGTCTAGCTGCTATCTTTGACATATGAATCAGAGCTTCTTTCCAAACTCCACCTCCAGGCCCTGTGTCACACTCTCTGGAGTTTGCAATTGGCCACAAGTGCCAAGGGACAAATTATGGGGTGTGACAGGCTGGGCTGGTGCATCCACGCTGTCCAAAAACCGTGACCTATCAGGGCGCAGCTGTCATTGGGTGGCTTAGGGGGCTGCTCTGTCACCTCGGCATGGGCCCTGACTGCTGAGGGACGAAGCTATGATTGGGAGAGCTTAACTTGCAGGGCAAAGGGGGGAAGAAAGACAAGGCAACTGTGGGCACAGCGGAACTACGCGCCTGCAGAGCTGAACACCCAGAGAACACGGCACCAGAAAGGCACACCTACGAACCGGGCAGTCGCTTTCCACCGCTAAGACCTGCAGGATCTGACCAGGGAGGGTGTAAAGCACAGGCCAAACTTCCAAAAGGCCATACTGGAAGCTGCTAATGCAACGTGATCCTGTGGGACTTGCTCTAAAAATATCAGCCGTCAGGAATACATGGACTCACTGTGGTTGCTTAATTGGCCAAAGATTAAACATATTATTTTCTTCTACGCTAATTAGACTTGTTCAAGGATGTGAGAACTATATTCCAAAATTCTTGGTTGCAAACATTCTGAAGGTAATCCCTGTATGTATTGATGACCTTCACTTGCCTCAGGGCTTTCTAGAAAGTGTTTCTTATTTATATGGAGTTGGCGATTTCGTATGCCGCTTGAAGCTCTTTAAATATCTAAGGAGACATTTTGAATCTGAGTTGCAGTCAACAAGCTGCTATCACTGAAGCCTTGGTTGGAGCTGTTTTTGCATGATTTCCAGTAAAGCCTGCACTTACTACACCAGAATAGTTAATTATGAAATGGACAGTTAAAACTGAAATTGAGTCAGAAAGTGTAATTTTACTATAAAGTCAAACTGTTTATGCAGCTGACCCTGTGCAGAAGTTTGTGCATAAAGTCCAGCGTCTCTCTACTGAGTCATGAGGAAGTCTGAGGTGCAGATGACCCTAAAGAAGGGCGCAGAAGATGGATCTGGAGGGGTTGCACCTCCGAGCCCACGGATACCGTCAAAACGGGCTAAAGTCAATCCCGATCAGCTGGTGCCTGACCCGAGTTCTGTTTACCCTACACCAACACCCCCTGTCTTCATCCGGAAGATGAGGAACGCCGCCGTAGGTACTGGCTGTGACATCCGTCTGAAGGTAGCTGTGGCTGGGGACCCACAGCCCTCACTGTACTGGTACCACAACGATGAGCTCCTCAGCATGGATAACCAGGAGTATGGAGGCCTGTGGATCCGAGACTGCAAACCCACTGATGCAGGCCTCTACACCTGTATTGCTACCAACTACCTAGGAGAGGCTAAGAGCAGCGCGGTCCTCGCAGTCTTGGATCTGGGAGAAGGTAACCTGGGATAACTTTCATCAGTCTCCTGGTTGATAGCTTTTGTAATAAGCAACCTACATCCTTTTTGGGACCATTGTGTCTCTCGCTCTTTGGTGAATTCAAATGCATGGTTAAATATGCCCTGAAATGTATTTTCTAATCAGATTTTAATATATAACTTAATAAACTTGGGAGAATTTCCCCGGTAGGGATACAATGTGCTCTTTAATGAAGTTCATGCTGTTAATTGTTACATATTGTGCTGGGAGAAAAGAGGGGAAAAGGTTAGTGCTCTCACTTTAATGGCACAGAGTGACAATGATTCAGTGCAAATGAGATAATTGGGCAGCTTGTCCCCTCAGATGTGTGTGCCTCACAAAATGGTGGATCGTCCAAACAAGTTAAGTAAAATGGAGCTCCCTGGATCCCCTTTTCTAGTTGTCTAGTTGTGTGTGTGTGTGTGTGTGTGTGGGGATCAGTTTGGTGGCAGTGTGGGATAGGGAGTGATGGTAGCAGCTGGAAAGCTGAATGAAACTGCTCCCAAAGTGCTCCCAAACTGTCCCAAAGTGGAGCTGTAAAATTACAGGGGAGAGTGGCTAACTCCCTGCTCTGTGATGTATTGGAGGGTTGAATAACCCAAGCCAGTTAACTCAAGCCTTGGTTCAAAAGCCTGAACGTGTCATGTGTGTGTTTATTACCTGCTGCTTTGAATGTCCAGTTGCCAATGCTAGTTTAACCTGTTAAACTCTAAGGAACTGTCAGTGGGTGTGGCAGGTCTCTTTCATACTGCATACATAATTTAACAGTTTCATATCATACTGGGTAATTTGTATTAATTACTAGATTATACGTTTTAGGATTAAAAAGCTAATTACAAGCCTAGAGTTAACATGTAAAGCCACATGTACTTCCTAATATTAAAGCTTGTTAAGTCTGGCTCATCAGTATTTAATTGTTAAATCGAGTGTGCTGGTGGTAGAATTCACCTGGGAGCTTCCAGGAGAAATCTTTTTTTTGTTTTTAGTGCATTTGTGTGTTACACATGGTGTAACATTAGAGCACAAAGCTACTTATATATTAATGGTTTTAAATAACACGATTTGGTATTGTGCAAGAGGCACCTAAGACTTTTGCACAGTAGTGTGTGTGTGTGTGTGTGCATGTGCCTGCATAAATATGTGTGTATTATATATATGATGTTGATTCATTATTGCTTGATCACTGGGAAACTGAAACAAGTTAATTGTGCAGCACCATTTTGTGTGATTCGTTCTTCTTTCCATTACTTGTCCTTGTTGGTAGAAGAGCAACAACCTTGGTCATTCTGCTATACTGTGTACCGGCAGAGTTACCATATCACTCACACCATCTTCACTGTCAAACTGTCAGCAGAATGGCTGTGTTTTACAGACTGCTCCTGTCTGGGTCCTTTAGGGTCAGTACATCAGTAGAAATAGTTTACAGAGCATTACATTTTGATTTAGCTCTGTCACACTTTCACCTTTCTTTGTGTGATGAAAACACATTTTTCTTCCTTTTTCGGTGTGAACTTGATCAGTTTCATTTGCACTGCTTTGCATTACACTGTAGATGTCTGTGAAAGTCCATTTGTGGTTCAGTTGATGTACAGGTGGTCATCAGGAATTGTTTGTGAGTGTTGCTATCTCCTATGTGAAGCCCTGTGTGGTGTAAGTAACGTAGTGTCTGTTTCTGTATTGCAAGGGTCTCTGCCAAAAAGCGGTCCTGCATGCGTCAGTGCTTTCCAGCCTCAACCCCACACACCTGTTCCGTCACTCATGGCTGCTTCTCTCTCTCTCTCTCTCTCTCTCTCTCTCTCTCTCTCTCTCTCTCTCTTTCTCTCTCTTGCTCTCTCTCTCTTTCTCTCTCTCCTTCTCTCTTTCTCTCTGTCTGTCTCTTACTCTCATTCCTCTCTGTCTCTTCTTGCATTCTTTTTCTTAACCACTGTTTCTCTCTCTCACTTTGTCTATGTTCCCTGTCCTCCACTATACGTTGCCTACATCTCTCCTTCTTGGTCTCTCTCTTTCTCGCCCATCTCTGTCCCCCCAGCAGGTTATTTCTGTCTCTGGAATGTGCCAGGTCTCAGATTTTTGTGATGTTAATAGGCCACTGACTCTCCAGTTGCACAGGAAGACATCACACCTATATATAGTCTCTTGGTGTGTGGGTTCTAACTAGACCTTATCCAACCAACCCTGGTCTGAATGAGTGACTAGAGCAGGGTTTTGTGTGTGCTTTGCCATTAAACCGTTCTGTCAATACAAGTGTGGTAAAAAATAGCATGCTTTGGAATAGAGCTGTCTTGGCTGTAGTGGCATAGTGCTACTGGATCATGGCATTTAAGAAATAAGCATCATGAATTTTTAGACTTTCCGAAGGAGATTTTTTGAAGTGTTTGCTCAAATGGGTAACTGATGACACAGTCTTAATGATTTTTTTTATGATTGTTGATTAACCTTTTATTGAACTTTACCTTTAACAATATAAGTCACAGCACATACAATCATGCTTATAGACCAGGGTTGCACAACTCTGGTCCTGGAGGGCCAGTGTCCAGCACAGTTTGGTAATGTCACTGCTCAAGCACACCTAATTACACTCATCTGTTAATTGTCAGGGTTAGTGGGTGTGCTTGTGCAGGGGAACCACCAAACTGTGCTGGATACCGGCCCTCCAGGACCAGAGTTGTGTGTTCCTGTTATAGACATTCATGCACCCAAAAAAAACACACACACATACCCTTGTTGATGTCTCTTAGTTTTCAATGGGTTTAGTTCTTTCAGAAATGGAAAAAACATTTGTACTCCCATTATCACTTAACTTCATTATGGAATAATCAAGAAATTTTCCCAATTTACTAGGACTGTTGTGATGTCTTTGGCCAATAACAATATCAATAACTTCTGTTTTCGAATAAATAAAGAATGCTTTACATTACTTTTTGTAGATCTTTTAAATTATTGGGTAGACACTCTTACCTAAGTCTTCCACAACAGTAATGAACAAACGTTGACCATTGGCGAAGTTACTGGTGCGTTCTCTTGCCCACATATTGCCATTGTGGCATTCTTTTGCACAGTAAAATTTAGGGTATGATCCTGCAGCTCCTAGTCCCTGTCTTAGAGGCCCCACCTCCGCACATATTTGTTTTTATCTAGTACACCTAATTTAACTTGCCCTCATATGCTGGGTCAGGTGTGTTAGAGTAGAGAAAGCACAAGAAATGTGCAAAATATGGGGTCCTCATCTATGGTTTAATATACTTGTCATTTGCCTTGACCAGATCACATGGTGTAATTTACTGTTGCTGTAATCACTCTCACTCTGAACCAAACAGTTTATATTAATGCTGAGCATAATCAGGTTTCTCCTTTCCCAGGCAAGGTTAACACTGGCAAGGTTCTTCCACCCTGACAGGGGGATTTACTGTTTTGAAAGAGCTGTATCAGCAAGACCTAGAAGGGTAATATGAGGGTGATATAGCCTTGTGTCTTTTAAATTAGCTGGCTCATGTTTCCTTTTTATTGTTCATTAATTTATGCATGTACAGGCAGTGCACCACTGATCACACTGCACCATAAACATGTTATGAGCTACACTCAGAAAAGTGTATCAGCGGCTGACCGTGGAAAAATGTGTAGACAGTGTAAAATTCAAGATGATGTTAATTGTTAAGTGTTAATTTGATGTATAGTCTGTGTAGTCAGTATGTTAACATCAGTATTAATCAGTATGTTTGGTAAATTTGGTCTGGGGAATGCACAAGCATTTCTGTGTTGTTCACAGATAACTTAGCTTTCACTAAATGGTCATCCTCTAATGTACAGAGGTTATGAATATAAAGAGTGATCATTGATTGAGGGTTTGAGGATTAGACTTTTTATTGATTAATACATTTTAAAGTTTGGAATCACTTGTCATTAATAATAATTGCTGTATTTTATACGATAATAACTTTTATAGTGTAGAAATAGTTTTTTTGGAGCTTATTAAAAGTTACATTTTTAATTGATAATATACTATAATTATTTATTTACTGTACCAATCAGTAGTATCAAGTATCAATACCTTGAGATTTGATCACCACTTTTTAATTACGAAGCATTGTGGATGTACAATTTGTTGTAACGTCATTCTCCATGTTATACAGATTTACCAAACATAAAATCATTTATGGCTCTGTTCATTATTCTGGACACATCTAAAGGGTCAGTTTTTTATAGCTTCCTACAAAATTGTTAAAGCCTATAAAATTGTAAAGTAGTAGTATAATCTTCCACAAAATGTTTTTATATTAAACAAATAACAGTGACTGAATTTTCAGAACAGTAGTGTAGGTCATGTTTTGATACATTTTGGCGAGTCCTTTGACATCCGCGACCTGTTTATCTCACGTCTGTTCTTGGCACTAATGTGTTTATTTATTATATGATGTGCACAGTTCTCACTGAGACATACAGAAGGTTTAGTTTACTGAAAGATTAGAAACAGATTAACTTGAGAAATTTAATTTTCTTCGTTCTTGTTTGTTTATTTTGTGAGACCTATTAATTTCACAAAATAATAAAATAAAATAAAAAAAAATGTACAGAGGAATTAGATTCATGAAACCCTTGGAGTTAAGCAATTACATCTGGTTTAGGTGTATGATGTTAGTAAAATGCTGTATTACAAATGGAAAACCCTTGATTCCACCATAGTTAATCCTACCTGGAATTGAATTTTTGCCCTTAAGCACAGCTTGGTAGAACTTTACCTAATGAAATGGTCAAATTTAGATGGGGTGACAGATACAGAAAAAGCTTGCCATGTGTGAGTAGACTGTAACACTTCATTTTACTGTTAATTCTTTTGGGTAAAATAATGGTGAGTTCCAAGGCAGTTACATTACATGGTGAGTTAAATTACGTCAGAATGCCCAGCAGGTTCTAGCTAAAAACTAGATATGTGTGAAGTACAAACTCAAAAGTACTGCATAATTTTTTGGGGTAAATTGATAGTAAATAACCAGACAGCCAAACTAAATTACACTGCAATGCCATTTGTTTAAGCAGGAAAATAAATCAGAAAAATTACTTGCCTGTTTGAACATGTGCCAGACAGTTTCAGCAAGTGAAGAATAAAATCTGTTTAAAACTGTCGATGCTATGTATCTTTTTCATGTTTCCCAAAACTTCTGCTTTTGGTTAGATGTTGGTCACTTTCTGTGCATTACAGCCTCATCATTTATCATCAACAACAACATTGCTTTTAAATACCCCCATTCTTATGTGGGAGAGTAAAATCATCTTTTTCTGCATATCTCACACTCACACATCTCATACGCACACACACACATGCACACACACACATGCACACAGAAAATCTATCAGTGAATGAGCTACTTACACCATAACTATGCAGAGAGCTGTAGCCTCTTCGGTCAATCATTCTGTCAATCAATATTTAAGTGTCTTTGCTAGGAGATGCTACACATAAAGGAAATTAATCAATAAAAAGGGAAAGAAAGGATCCAGTGCAGTGAACTCAATTGAGTTAGAGCAGTATCATTTTTCTCATTCGATACTGTAATGTTTGCATAGCACTTTAGATGATATGACCCTTCCTTCATGCCGAATGTCTGTGGTAAGACCCATAAGTGCTTTTCCAATCAGGAGGTGGTGGCACGCAGTATTTCTCGTACATCCGTTTCCTCACACGCCATAAGATAGATTTCCCAGTCCATAGACTTGCTTATATTAGCACTTTAATGGTAATTCCCCCAGAGTTTAATTTCCTTAAAAGCATCTTGTTTACTGTGTGTTTCAGATGTGCTCCTTTGGCGTTTTACATGCAGACCAAACAAGCAAGCGGTGTATGCTAAACCCTGCTTTCTCTGAAAGCCTTCCAGGCGTTTGCTTTATTCAGATAAAATTGCTCACACCCGCTTTCTGTTTAGCGCAGTCTCATCTACACACTTTCTCTGTTGTGCATCTAAGTTGAAAACATCAGGCACATTTCATTGCTATTTAAGCCAAATAAATGAAAATATAAAACAGCACGCCACTTTTAAAGTCATGTGAAAGGTGATAACCAGATTGTTCTTTCAGTTAGAGCTTTTGTAGATGAATGTAGCTCATGGATTCACTGCACAGCCTCAGATTTGTAGAATCATGAACTTTTTTATTAATCTTACTGCCCTGGGTCATTTACATTAAAGTCAACATGAAATCAAAGTTGATCTTTTTGTACAATATTAAGCTTGTGTCCTATCAAGCACACTCATTGTACCATATCGTTTAAGTGAAATAATGTAACAATTTTTGCCCTCTTTTGAAAACATCTGCGTTTTGATTTCATCGTTGTGCACCACTGAGCGGGGAAAAATAATATTAACCAGTAATATCATGTTTTACATCCCCCTGCCACTAACCCCACCTGTCATCAAGTGAAAATGCTGAGCTAGCTCAAATAACGTCTCTGATGCCTTTCACTCCAAAATACATCATGATACAGAAGGAAAATTGGTTTTGATTTTCAGTTCACATTGACTTGAAGAATTAAGGGAAAATTCTGCTAGCTTTTCAAAATTTCTACATAATTCAATGGTCGAGATGTAAACAAGTTCATTCAGAGTGGTTTGATGTGAAGTGGTTCAAATACAGCCATTTTATTTACTATCCCAAACCAACAGTGATCCTACACATGTCGTCAGAGTTTTTCTATGTAATGTTGATGGCAAAATGGTAAAATAGTGATAAATCTGAAAAAGCAAGTTTTCTTTTTGGACTATTTTGCCTTACAATGTCCTGCATGCACCTTTTCCCTATGAATGGCTTTAAAAATACCTTTTAGGGCATAACCTTTTCAAAACTGTAACACAACTTTGTCTTGGACATCAGGCAGCATATTCATAACTATTTCATGTAATAACTTTCTGTGATGTAGCTTTCAGAGGCATTAAATGTTTTGTACGTCTTGTTTCTGTCACCACCACTGTGAACAGTTCTGACTTGCTAGTTTCTCTGAGTGACTTTGTTTACATCTCAACCATTGAATTATGCAGAAATTTTGAAGTCAGTGGAATTTTCATTTAAAATACACATTTTTGTACATTTTCTTTCAGTGTTCAATAGAAAGTCTTCATAAATTGACTGAAAACTTTCAGAGATGTTCCATCCATTGCTGTATGAACAAAATTGAAATGTGTGCTATAGATGCTTTGTTTTAAATATGGAACTACTGAGTAATTCAAGGCAGAAGATGATTATTTGCCGTATGTGTACTAGTCATATGAATGTGTATGATATGGCCCTAGAAATAGAATGTTTGACTGTGTTTGGCTGTAGGAGCAGTAAAGAGTGTGGGGGGGCTGAAACTGCAGAAACAATGGTAAGGGCTGAAAAAAAAGATAAAGAGAGCTGAAGAGCATATCTATCTGAAAGCTCTGTGTGGTTAGCTTGAGAGTTGCAGGACCTGGCAGTGCTGAATCCAGAGTTGTATTTTTCCACTGGTCTCTGTTCTAAAATGATGAAACTAGAGCTGGTGTATGGAGCAAAATTCATTTGAGAAGTACTAAGAGAAATCGTACATGGGTCCCCTAGACCAAGACAATGAAAGGTAGGCTTTCTTAATTTGTTTATTCTCAGATTCTTTCTTGTCTTTTGTCTTTGACTTTTTTCTATCTATTTTTTCACTTTGACTGGCTTCTCATTGTTCTTTGGTAATTAGTTTCAATTAAAAGCTGAATGAGACTGATGTCAGTGGCAGTGATGTGGTGATGGTGCTTTTTGTGCCAGTACTCCAAGATCTGACTTTAAATTGTGGCCATCATGAGGGGCGAGCTCACGAGGCTTAAACCCTGAACGTTAGCCCTGATTAATTTGTCTAGCCTTCCATTCTATTGCACCAACCCAAACATGTGACACATTTCATTATATGGTTAGGACGTCACCCCCCCAACCCCCCAAAGCAAACATTTGTTATTTAGCCCCTCGGTGGTTCAAATACCAAACCACTAGAAACTTTCACTTTACAAGTAGCCTTTGTTTGCCTGATTACCACTGCTGTGACCAAGCTAATCTCGACTGGTGCCTCTGCGGAATCTGCAGTGTTGCATTAGCACCAAAACGGTAGCAGCTAACGGGTGTGTACATTCATATTGTGTTGATACATGTTAAACCCACACTGGTTTTAACAACACTTTCGGCAGATTGAGCACTGACAATTAAACATATTCTTTACTCTGCATGTTCAATTTTTTACATTCATCAGTTTAAACCCTAGTTCTGAATATTACTGGACAACCTGTTAACTATCTGCTAAGCTGCTTGTTAACAAAACCACATTTTGATGTGTAGTATGTGTAACATGGTTTCTGCAAGGTTTTTTCTTTGTGTACACAGAATTTGTAACATAAATATATTCTCTACTGTTCTCTGACTTTTTGGATATCGGAGTAAATGAATAAATAAGTAAGAAAACTAAGATGAGGTTGGATATCCTCATATACAAATAACTTTGTGTATCACTAGACATAACCAGGTTTTTAAATATAAAGAAATAAGTTGGCCTCTGGTTTTGGCTGTTGTTAAACATAGACTAAAATGTTTCTTTTCTGTTATTGCCAACATTTACATGGGGGATGGGGTTTGTTAAAACAGATTTAATTCCCATGTACATGCAAACATGGTGAAGCCCAGTCTTTTGTCTAGAGAAACCTCCCAAATGGGAAGACTGCAGATGGGAATTATCTTTGCTAAACAGAGGCTATTTTTGCAGCTTTGTTGTGAAATATGAAAAGTTTCTGGCCTCCTAGTTTCTGGCCCTTGTTATTACATAGTTCAGCATGTTTGGTAAAGTCTTGGATTATAATCGTTACCTTACTAATTTAACTAGACATAAAATGTTTTAGCACTGCATTGAACTTGTTTTCAGTGCAGTTAGTCCTCATTAAAATGTTCTGAGCAACTGTAGTACAGGGACTCATGTCAGTTGGAATACTATCATTGCAAATGAAGGAGAGCTGCTTGTTTACGGTTTTATCTTTAGTTTGTGCAGAGAGCTGTTGGCTGACTGACAGCTGGCAGCACCAATTCATTTAACATGACTTTTTTACTCATGTTCAATCCTTGCTAGCAAAACATTGCAACATTTTTTGGTGGCTGTAGGCATCCAATTGTGACGGAGATATGTAAATAGCAGCTTAAATAGATTTCTTTTTTATGTAGTACAGTTATGTGGACTGCAGAGCCTATTCTAGATCAGTATTTGTAGTTTTAAATGCTTGTAGAAATTATAAGAAATTATACTGTTGTGGAACGGCCTCATGTAAACATTTGACATAACTTTAAGTTCTGCAGCAGTGATATTTTAAAGGTTTTTGAGTATTTCTTAGAATTAAGTTGTCTTTAAATGATCTTAAGATCACTTCTCTTAGCTAAGCTCTTAACTGTTGACAGTTTTGATGCGATTGATTTACAGCGATGGCTGTATTTTTTCCATGATGAGAGCTGAAATACTTTAGGATGAATATTTTAAAAAAAGTGCAATTTTAAATGTTCTTCCTTCCCTCTGAAAGCAATTTAGTGATTATACAAGCTTTCAGTGACTGCGTTCAAGTATTTAGGTTATGTCTTTATATTTCTACTGTAGTGAGGACCAAATTCCTTCATGTACATGTATGAGAAAAAGAGATATGTTGCATTTTACATTTGAATGGTTCTCTTTAGGAAATATGGCGGTTGAAAGAAATAGTGCCTTGTGTTTTAAAAAAAATTGCTGAAGATTATATTGGTCACAATTACAGTAATATGTGTTGCACTACCTAACAAACAACTCTAAAAATTAGTGTGTGCTTGCTCGTGTTTAAATCATGAATATCTCCATCCAAATGCATCCTATCATCCAGGTCTGTCACGTTTGTCGAAAATCATAACTTTTTATTTATTTATTTATTTATTTTTTACTTTACCTCTGTGAATTGGCAATAATTAGTTGGCAGTTTCAGTGGAAATCCAGGTATCTGTGGGTCATTTTAAAGAAACATTTAGCCACAAGAGGGGCCTGTTGGCGCTCAGGTGTAAGTGTGAAAGTATATATTAAATAAAGTTTTGTTTAACTAGGTCTCCACACATTCAAAAAACATTTTCTTTACTAAAGAACCCTTGAAGAACTATCTTTTTTAAGAATGTAGGCTGAGGGCTAACAGGCTACTCCAGTACTAATCAGAGATAGTTGCTAACATTGTCACAGACAACGACTACCAAACAGAGGGGAGAACATACCATTACTGACCATAAACAAACAAAACAACTATTTATTTTATTATTTACGTAGTTTTACCTTTTATGGGGTTATTTGCAAACAAATAACAGGTTTTTAGCAGCTTAGTAATTCTGAACGTGATGTATGTATCCTTTCTAAACTGAATGACTTCAGGGGCAAAAGGCAAAATGCTTTCTAAAGTGAAGTAACCCAGCGATCTGCTTCATATGGCAAGTCAGCACGCCAAACGCAGAAGCTTTGTAGCACAGTAAGCTAATAATCACCTATTTGTAAGGTAGTGAAGGGGCGTGGCTAAGCAGCTACACAGCTACTGCAGCAACCAGCACTTTTAATGCTTCTAATGATGGTGGGATATCACTGGTGAGGAGATTTTATGCCAAATCGTTCTCAGAGATACATGAGAATACTTACGCTTGTGCTTACGTACCTTTTTTTGGCAACCATCTTGCGAGTCGTGACCCTTAGGGTGAATATCACTAGTTTCTTATTTCTTATATTATTCTCTAGTGACTTATGACATGAATTTCTTATGAGCACTGTGTTCTTTCGAGGTCACTTGAACATTTATGTGCCTGCCTGGTGGATGTAGGAGAAATGACATTGACTTGGAAATCTGTTGTTTGCTGCAGTCATTTATCTTCACACTTCATATTTATGCAAAATAATGTTGATTTAAAAATATGTAATTGAAATTCTAATATATTTGAAAATTTGACAAAGAAGGGGAAAATTTGAATTTTATTTCTGATTCCACCTGACCACTCTACTATATAACACATATAACATACAATCAAAAATAATTTCAAAATTATTGGTAGATTAATTGATTCCTAATCAACAGTGACAGCCCTGCTGTCATCATTGCTTAGCAGCATCTAGTCAGCTATCCCGTAATGCAGCAGTACAACAGAAACACAGAAACAGAGACCTCAGTCTCATAGTGTCACACAACGGAAATGTGGATTGTGGAGAGTGTTATTTGCTATATGAGTGTCTGTATAGTGGCTGTTTTATGCAGGCATTTATTTTTATATATAATATAATTGGATAATTGTTTAAACTGTGGTAATTGTGTTGTCTGGGTGGACCTCTGACCAAGCTAACACCCTTGTTAATGCTCGCTGTGTTCTTTGTTTCCTTTGTTTAAAAAAAGGTCCATTTTCCCAAAAGGCTCATGCTGTTAAGATCACTTTAAAAAAAGAATGCCCAAAGTGGTGTACTCTCTGTACTCGTATGATGATTGCTGTATTTTCACGCTTCTCAAAAACTCACCCAAGCAGTTATAAACCTGAAAAAGCTTCAGTAACGAGTTTTCAACGTACAACAGTGGAATCTGAACAGAAGGAAGTGCTGCAGGCTCAACTCTGTTTTATACTAGCTGTGATTGCGCAGGTGTGGTCCTGTCAGGTCAGGTTCATCTGTTATTCGTAACCACCAGGATGAGTGCAGACTGATAAAACTTAACCAGTGGAGCTGAAGACATGAACAAGTACTGGTGCTGACGCAGTGTCAAGGGCACATCCGCATGGAATGAAGAGTTAGGGCCAAGGAATGCTATAGCAAGCTCTCCAAATAATTATCTAGTTCCACAGATTCTCTTTGTGAAATTGCAGCGTGACAGATTTAGCAGTGGGTTTTGATCTGTGCTCAATGGCATCATATGCATTAAATTAGAAATCTCTGGATGCTGTCATAGTTTCCATGGGCCAATGTGAACCGCAAGCCTGTCTCACCTACATGGCTTCTGTGGTATTCTTTCAGTCTCATCATGTCCTCTGTGTGTGTGTAGGGTCACAGTGAAAGTGGGACTTCCCCTGACGGAGCTGCAGTTGTTGCTGCCGTTCAGTGTGCAAGTAAACAGGCTATGCAGTGTGTCTGTTTCAGTGCGCTTTTCTAGACCACCTCACATGTAGACCGCCAATGAAGTCATGTGCTGCAGACGATTCCTAATTTAAGCCAGTGAGATGTAGATATCACCAACATCCACTCAATCAGCAGCATCAGCGGTCCCACTTTTTTTTTTTAAACATGTCAGTCTGTCTGTTCAAGAGGGGGGCTGACAAATTAGCTGTGAATACTAAAGATAGAGCACTGATTTAGTTACTCCTGCAATGATGACACTGTGCTTTCAGAATGATTTGCTGAAGTCCAGTGGTTAAGTCTGTCAACTAGTGAGTTGTGGGTTGGATCCAGGTGGATTGTGCGGGATATGGACCCTGTGATGGTGGGCTGCATGCTCTTAGCTTCCTGTCCACTGAGGACCTCCATTGAAGTTGAAGCCAGATGCCATCAGAAGAATGGGAATGAAAAAGAATAGGTCTTTACTTAGCCAGTATGCTAACATCATGTTTTATGTTTTCCTCCATATGACATATGCAATTCAGTTCATGACAGGCTTCATAATTAGCTAACCACACTGGCGCAAAACTAGGGGGCTGGACTGTGGGGAGGGCATTATGTGAGAAAACTTTGGCTGGTTGTGGGATGGCTGATTAAAAAAAAAAAGTGCATAGCTTATGTTACTAATGACAGGTTTTGAGTATGGAAGTATATCAGTATTAAAATTAAAATTAAAATGTAATATGCAAAATGGCAGGGTAATCCTGAGTTTGAATTTTAATTTCCCACTCATACATTCATGTTTGGGTTCAAAATTCAAATTCAAATTCAATAATTCCATTTATATTTGCTGTTTGGTATATTACAATTATACCAATGCCTTTTCCATAAAATCTCCATCACCAGTGATACCACGTTGCAAGCTAAACCACAGTGGCAGTGGCAGCATGAGTGAAATATTGTGTCACGCGTACACCAAGTTTTGGATGAAAAAAACTTTAATATTTTGTGATCGTTGTCTCTCTGCACTACAAAGCATCCACATTTGCAGCAGTGGCATCAAAGAAACAGTCTGCCTCCACTTACCTCTAATGAGAACCTAATTCTGCCTTTTAGCGCCATAAAGTGTACATTTAATTCAGAACACTTCAGTTGAAGAGCTGCCAGATGTTTGCAAATATTCCTATGCATTTTAAAATAGATTGTATAGATGAAAAGTGTTTAGTATAAGATCATTTGTTGAGTTAGCATAATAATTATTAATAGTGATGCACAGAAATGAAAATTCTTAGCCAAAACCAACACTAATTTAAGGACACGCTCAGTCAAAAACCAAAACCAAAAAAAGCTGACAATAAATAAAAACAGTTTACATACACTCTTAAAAAATAAAATGGATGCATTGATCTTTTAAATCATACTCGCTGATGCAGTATGTGTACTACACTATATGCCACAAAATCCAGCATCCTCAACAATGGAGAACAGTTGGTCCAAGACAATGAATTCCTCTATTTTTTTGTTATACTTATGTGAATTTTTAGTCATTTCGCAAAACTGTGATTACAGTTACTGTTGGTATGCTGGCAGGAATTTTCATTTTTGTTTTTGTTGTTGTTTTGCTGTGTTCTGCATATCAAGTAAGATGTCGTTTGATAACAGATCTATAGTGGAAATGTTTTGGGTGTATGCCCTCTTGATACTCAGCGTGAACAGAGATTATAAATCACTTGTCTGATGTCCCTTGTAGAAACTGTAAATTTGTTCCACACAACTGACATTTTCACTCTGCTGCTGTTCAACCTGTTTGAACGTGTCTGCGCTAACCAGTGCAGGATAGTGAAGGGAGCATACAGTGTTTTTCTCTATTCTCTACACATTATTTGTCAGATTCTTTACCATTAAAATTATTTGTGAAGTCTTAGATTTTGACATTTTGTCTGAGGCCTATTTGATCTTAAATGAAAGTGCAATGTTTCATCATTTTCAGTGATTGAAATTTCTGTGCATCGCTAGTTATTAAACGTCCTTCTTTCTGCTCAATTATCATCACATGCTTCATTATTGAGGTATTTTGCTAAAATATTTATGCTGTCATGCAGATCAGACTAAGAATTTCGGTTTCAGTTGGATCACTGAAAGTAATGCACAGTGTACTTTGTTTGCCTAGTTTTATGTTTGCATTGCTGTATGTAGACTGTACCCTCACAAGATTGGTCCCTCGGCCTTGTCAAACCAAATTTGTGCCTCTACCTAACCATATGATTCAGTTGTGTTAAATCAGAGAAGACACAATATAATATAGTGCAAGGGGCTTCATGCTGATAGAGGCTGCTAATGCAGCTTTGCTATGAAATATTAAGTTTCTGATAAAACTGCATAGTTCATGAAGTATGATTACAGCTGGGTTTGGTATCACCAGCTTAGTTGTTATATAATTTGTTTTATATGTTTCAGCACCGTATTGGGCCCTTTATTCAGTATAACTTGAAAAAAAACTAAAGTGACAAAAAAAAAAAACGTGACATGTTAGCAAAACAGACCTTGTTTTGGTGGCATAAAGGTTCTTGGAGTCCTGTCTAAAGAGAACTGCAGTTGTGCCCTTGAATGTGACATTCATCCTCAGGTTACTTCAGGGGTACAACCCTTGTCATTCCAGGTTTACTGGCCATTATGATCTCAATGCATTTTCCCCTTTAAAAAATGGATGTTCCAGCTTCACAGTTACATTTTGACCTTGACTTCACTTCAAAATGGCTCAGCTTTGAGTTGTAGAGATCTGATAAACAGGCACTAAGCATGGCCATTGTTTTGCTGGGTCTGTTAGAGTGTCTGTAAAACAGAACGGACTCCTGAGGGAAAGTACTGGTGTTATCAGCTATTGCACACACGGTCCCTGTAATGACGTTACGAGCAAAACTTTGCACTCTAATATCCACACACTTTCTAAACCAATGACTGTATCTCTTGTTTTGGTAATACTCCGTGACTCGTTAAGTTGAAGCCTGCATTCTGTCTGGGACGTGTTTAGATTGGCCACATATTAAAGCCTTACTTGGGAATCATGACAGCTGGCTAGTTTTTGATACTGCAATAGCAAAGGCTTTCAAATAGCGCCCACTCAAGCATATGGTTATATATTTGCTGAGCTAGTCCCGAAGCATCTCGCTGTGGTACTGTTTGAGTATTATCTGTGAACTGCATGGAAAATGTGCCTCGTTTCAAAGGGCTTGTTTATTCTGATATGCTACAACATGTTGGGAGACAACAAAGAATGTTTTAGAATGTGCTTTTTAATATCTAATTTTAGAGAAACTACATGGCACATTAGAAATTAGAATTAAAGAGGCTTTATTTTAAAGATCCAGGTAACCTAAAACTAAATGTTTTCTTTCTAATTAGGTTAATTGTGCACTTGTGTGCAAACGATATACATGTACAAAGAGTGTGCCCTATGAATGTCTACTACATGTCCAATGTATTTAGCCAAATTTCTCCCATTTCGATGGAAACTGGGCAGTCCTAATGTTGGGTAATTCTTGCATAACCCTCACCAACCACAAACTGATGTGGTTTGTCCCACCCACACAGCTTTAACAAATTGTGTTCCCCCATGGTCTCTCTCTTTTCGACTCTGAGAAATGAGAAATTTGGTGGGTGAAAGCTAACCTAGCAAGCATAACAGAAGTGTCAAGCTAGCTCATCTGTCTGTTTGCCTCTTTGTTTGTTCGTCCACCTGGCCATGCCAGCTGTCCCTGGATGCACATCCAGCGGTAAAAGTGAATTATAACCTTCCTTTCTTTAAGACGTCACCACATAAAAGCTAGATAATGTTTCTAGTGAGTCATGAACACAGCAGAGCAGTCTACAACACCACCTGCATATGTAGAGCCCATTTCACTAATTTATCCCTAATCACACTATTATGTTTAGTTCTGCTATCAGAGGCATGTCAGTCAACTGTGCTCATTAGAATATTAGGACCACGCCCAGAAAGTTCTCAAATAGGTCTGATCAGCATTTTTAGGCACTGTTTTGCTGTATTTCTTTCTTGCTTTTTTCCCATTCACTCTGTGTTGGATATTTAATATAACACTCAATTCTGGTATCATACAAACATTTTTAATATTTTACTCTGTGTTCCCTAGGAGGGTTTTTTTAATTTGCATGGAAGTATGAAAATATTAGCACATTCAAATGTGTTTTTGACTATTGGCAGCACTCATACTCTTTTTTTTCTTTTTCTTTTTATTTTGTACTTATTCCTCTTCAGGGCTGGATTCTTGGAAATTTCCATGCATGTTCATTTTCACCTCTCTATACACAGTGCTGATTGGATCTCATGTTGCCAAGGCAACACCCACACCCAACTTGATTAGTATTACCCATCACACACAGACATACACACACACACACACACACACACACACACACACATCTTCATGCTGGTCGCGTTACATGTTTTCTTTCTTTACCTGAGCACCTCTGTGGATCAGCTCTAATATCTCTCCAGATATGAGCTTCTCAGGATTTATTTTGTGCAGTGTGTTCTGTTGATGTCACTAGGTAAAAAAAAATCTCATCTGTGAAAAAAAATCCTATGAACATCCTGAAATCTTCAGCATGTGGTAAAGCAAGTTGGATAAGTGGTCAGATGTCATTCCATTTTGAACTGTAATTAATAGTACCTCTAGTTCACAATCTGTGCTGTTTGACCTACTTTTAAATGGCTGCAGGACTGATGTACAATATTCTTAGCATTGTGTTGTGAAAACAGCTGTGCACCTCATCTAAATCTGTGTGATGTCTGCTGAACCAGGCTGTAGGCACTGATGGATGTGGCATAGCGGATTTTAGTGAACTGTGATGTGCATCCCGGCTGCCTGGAGGGATCCTTGGTTTTCAAGCATGAAAGACAGGCCCGAACAAACATCCACAACTGATGATTTCTGTCCAAGTATTTTAGAACTAATACCTCAGTTAGCGTGTTCTAAAACGAAATTAATTATTAACATTAGGGATGCATCAATACAGGAATTCTGGGCCAATGCCAATATCCAATGCCGATGTGAATTTATGTAAATGTAGAAATTAGGACTAATTATACCTGGATTGGCATTGTGGACAAATGTGACACTTCTTTATAGAAGGTTACAAAAGCAGTTAAGTGAATAAAATGCAGACATTTTAGCACAGTCGCCCAGTATCGCACATCTGTTGTCAAGTGTCTGTTAGACATATGATGCTAAAATCTTTATGCATCCCTTATTAAGATAATTCCGCTTCTGAGGCTGTATTAAAGAAATAGCCAAACTCTGAAATATTATCTTCTTATTCACCATGACAACTTGAGTTAGGACTGAATTTAGAAATAGCTGTTACAGAATAAAAGTTCCTAACTTTATGAATTTAACTCCAGTCAAAGATTAGTATTGCAGAAACATCCTAACTAGACGAAATTTCCTGAGAACTGTCCTAACTTTAGTACAACCACAGTGGTGTCCTAACGCCTGTTGTAACCATCCATTTTTGCCATTTTTGGGCAACTGTGACAGGCATCATAGTTCAGTACTAGCATAACGACTTTGCGTTTATATTGCAAAATGGTGGTTACACATATGAGATGATTTTTATAATAGTATTTTCTAACTCTGCATTTTAAAATTCAGACATGATCTCCACCATCCCCTCTTATAACCTTTGTAAGTTAAAGTTGATGAAAACTCACCAAGTAAAACATTACAGTGATGTCTGTGAACAATGAGGAAGCGGAGTTGAGTGTATGGCTGTTATTAGGAGGAATAATGTTAGCGCAGCACGCATTCTGGCTAAAGCTTTGTGAAATGGAAATTAAAACCGGGGATGGGGGGGCGTTGACGCTCTGATAAACAGCAGTGTTTTGTCACAATATTCGTAACTTCCAGTTTTCTGTGCTTTTGGATTGTTTTTACATTGATAATGTTATCTGTCTAGCTAACTAGCTTACCTTAACATTTTGGTTTTGATATCTTGATTACATGTTTACGTTTCAGATGTGCAGGTCGGTTGCTTGGTAACAGACATGACAGTTGATTATCAACTTTGATTAAGTAGTTTAAGATTTCCTAACCTAAGATAAAGTGTTGTGAGATGAGAAGAAAATCCTAAATTAACACAAGATTTGCTTCTGTAATACGAATTTGTTCTTGACTTGAGACAAAAGATAGGAAGCTTCTGTAGCACGGCCCCTGAATCTTAAGGCTTGAGACTAAAGGGGATTCCAGACAACTCACCACCAAAAATGTGGAGGTGGTGGTGATGATTATTATCACGATGATGACGATGTAGACGAAACAAAAATCAGCCGTCATGGGGATACTAGCTATATAATCTGCTCTGTATATGTGTGTGTGTGTGTGTGTGTGTGAGAGAGAGAGAGAGAGAGAGAGAATAAGCAAGCAGAGTGAGACAGAGAGCTAAAACAGACTACAATTCCTGCTCATAATTTCATTATCACTGTCCTGTTTTGTCTGCTCATGTGGCAAAGATCTGACAGGACTTCTCTTGTTGGATGATCAGAAAGCAGCGAGGAGCAGCCAGCTGCTCTCTCAGCAGAAGAGGAGGCTTTTAAAAGCTCACTTTCACTGCATTAACGCCGCCTGCAGAGCCAGCCAGGCCCACAAGCTTCTCAGTGTCATCATATTTCAGGCGGGGATAAGAGGGGAAAAAATACTGGAAATATAGGCAGAAACTGAAATAATTTTCAGTCAGCCTGTATCTGTAGCTTTGTAAATGCATCTGTAATTAACTTCCATAGTTAATTTAATGATACAGTCAGGTCTGAAGTACGTCACCATAACCTATTCTCGTATATATCAATAAAATAGGGATAACGTTTAAAAACTAGAGATAAAAATCAGTTGCTGAAACAGTAATGGCAGTTCTACAATCCAGTCACAACAAACATTGCTCTTTGGTGCACTTCCAAAACATTGAGAACATCGCTATTTATCCATATCACTGTGCTCTTGTGTTCAGATGCTTCTAAAGACCTTATTAAGTGGAAGCGGCAATGTAATGGTGGAGCTAAAACTCTGCAGGAAGACAATTAGCCAGGAGCAGGATAAATGCCCCATTCACTAAAATATGAATAACGGTACTAATATAACGGTCTGTGGCAACTTGAACAGCCCCCAAAACCCCCTTTAAAAATCCCTTTAAAATGAACTATTTTCATCTCTTCATATTAACAGAGGTTGAATTGTTGTCTGAGGGCCTTGAGGACAATGTTCTCCTGCAGCAACCGCTAGACATCACACTGTGCAAAGTACATCGCTGGAGCCTGACAGAAGCTGAGAGTGTATGTGTGTGTGTGAGAAAGAGAAAGAGAGAGAAAGAAGGAAAGGGAGGGAGAGAGAGAGAGAGTGACAGAAAAAAAAGGTGATAACCAACTTGAGGAGATAAAAGAAATCAAAAAATAGGGTTTTTTAGTAGTTGGAAATGAATAGCAGGAGCAGTTGTATAAAAGATAAAAAGATGCAAGAAGGAACGCATCAAGACAACATTCAAGGACGAGCAGGAGAGAAATGAAGTATAGGCATTAAAGTAGTGAGAAGTAACAGTGAAAATTAGACATTACTTGGACAATTTTGAAAGAAGGCAAGACTTTGTTTTCAGACAGCTGATCTGGCAGTGTACACCAAAGATGATGTCTGTTTGCCAGTCACAAATCATCATTTGGATTAGTCTGGTAAACACACAAGCCATTGAATGCGGCATTCTCAACTCAGGGTATCATTTTTTCTGTCTAGCTTGCTTTGCTTCCCTCGCGGAGTGTATTAAGTGAGTATGTAGTCAGTCAGTGACATTGGCAGCAAGAGGCAGAGCAGACGTCCTTGGTGAATCTCTTAGCTATGCTCAAAACACATTTAGTTTAGTTTGAATTTAATCTGATGTTTGTGTCCTTAGTTCTGTATTTGAAATACATAACTAAGAATGGAAGCTCATAACCACCACTTATCATTGTGCAAATTGCCCAAGCCATTACATTTATTTTAAACCATACTGAATTGAGTAATCTTAGATAGATTTGCTTGTGTGGTTTCTCACAGAGTGTGACTCACTGTTATCTGTATAAATGGACAGGACTGTATAGAATTCAGGATTCCAGATGACTGCCACTACTGTTTTGAACAATATTTTTGTCATCTGTTACAATATGCCATAGCAAAAGCTTTAAGGATTGTTATAAGCATTTCTTTCGTGGTTACTTCTCTCCCCACTGCCTTTGCTCTTACTACCTAAGCCATCTGGCCCATTTTACTGTGAGGAGTGATTAAGCAAAATTTCCTTCATTTTTGCATCATTTTTCTTTTTTCTGTCAGAACACATCAAGACCACAAGAGCTTAGTGTAGTATGGGAGGCGTCAGCAGGGAGAAGGAAAGCTGTGCACTGAAGCAAGTGCTGCATTGAAACTTGGGGCATTCAGCATGAGATTTAAATGTTTCCTTTGTTTTCTCTGCTGTGCTGTATTAATCTGTCAAATTGAGTGGCAAGTACCCTCTAATTTATCATAATGGGTGTCTGCAGACTGGCTTGAGTTTCCCTCAGTGCTAGTTTTTCATCTCAGTGCTGCTAAACCCCAAACAGTACGTTGTTGTAATTTCCCTGTTTCTGAGCTTGAGTAGCAGCTCTTTGAATTGGTGACAAGTGATTCTCTATTGGCTATTTACTGGCAGATGTGCACTGAATACAGAGTGATATTAGTTAAGCTGACTGCCATTTAAGTTGCCTCCTCTGATGATGCTCTGTATTTGTGTGTGTCCATGTAGTTGTGTGGAGTGAAACTGCATAGTTGTGTGTGTGCATGTGCAGGCTGTGTATATGTGGTGTAGGTGTGTATGTGCTGTGTGTGCTGTGTGTGTGTGTGTGTGTTGAGACTCCATTTGATGATGATTCATGATTCTTTAAGAAATGATTCAGTGCATCATGAAATCTTGAAGTCAGCGTGAATTGGAAATTATGCCTTCCGTACTATGACGCATTTCCAAGGGTCTCTGAGCTAGCTGAGCATTTCACTCGATGAGAGGTGGGAGTGGAAGAAAGGGTGTGTGAAAATGATATTATTGGGGATGCATCAGTATCAATTTTTTCAGGCCAAAAACAAGTACAAGTACATATTTTACACATTTTAGTACTTGCTAATACGGAGTCTGATACCATGATGAATTATCTATTAAGAAATAAGTAGTTGTTAGTGTAAATAAGTGCATCGTATCTTAATTACCTGAATAATTAAATCATTAAAATTTGAAATCTTGTTCCTTGGTGATTCACACTCTATGTTTGAATAGATCATCGTGTACAGACAAAGCCTACAATTTATATACTCGCACTGTAGGAAAACGCTTGGTCTATGAACAATTTCCAATAAAGCTGTTTCATTCAAAACAACACACTGTGTGAGTACTGAGAAAACACGCTGAAAAACTGCTACAGCAACTTGGCTAACTGTGCGCTGAAATATACACAGTAGGACAATGCGGTCTCCATACAGCCTATTTTAGAAAGACAGTTTTAAAAAATCACCGTATTAACCTTTAGGGAACTCCTGGTGGGAATATGCCAATGCAGAATGTTTAAAGTGACCACTGACTTTGCGTCTCAACGCCACGGATTCAGAAACACTTCAGCAGAGCCGTGAGCAGAGCCACGTTCACTGCCAACTTAAGTTGTTTGTTCATTACCTTTAAAAACCTTTATTTACATTTCATTGTCAACCATAATTTTGATTTGGTTTTAATCAAAATGTTCCTTTTTTATTTTTTAACAAATAGTTTTACATATTGATATATATCCCTTTTTCTATGGACTTCCCAAAGATGCTGAGAGACCGATGAGCGGTAACGTGCCAGATAGGGAGACAGAGATATATGAAATATATGAGATAATTGTATACTCACCAAAGCACAGTGCTGCACACAGATATGTAGCAAAAAGTGTAGATACCTTGCATGCTTTATGGAAGCTGGGTGACTTGTGTACAGCTGTAGTTAGCCAAGGAGGTAACATCACAGTTAGCAAGCTGTCTAGCTCATCTAAAACAAACAGTAAAGCTCTAAAACAGATAATAAAACAGTCTCCTGAGTGACTTTCACACTCCTTTTTATGTGTTTATTTATAGCTTGTGGGGAAGAAATGTTTAAAGGAACAAACTCAGGATAAATTAGCGTTTCTTCCATTTTCTATATAGAACAAATCACTGCTTTATATATATTTATGAGCATTTCACACACACACACACACACACCTATATGTGTGTGTGTGTGTGTGTGTGTGTGTGTGTGTGTGGAGTAAAATTAAAGGGACACTGCTGTCACAGGCTCTCAGGCATAGGAGCCTCTACTTGACCACAGACCCTTACCCTTAGCTGCTCACACAAGCCTGGATTAGACACCCACAGAGTTAGTGTGCTTACACACGCACACACACACACACGCAACAAACACTGAGTCACATATACTGAGTCGTTCTCACACACTGACACACAGAGTGATATTGAGTCACACACACATTCCCTCTCTTCATCTCTCTCTTCCAGTCACAACACACACACACACACACACACACATACCTAGCATGCCAGCACTCTGATGTATGTGCCTTGGCCTTGTTAAATGAAGCCATTTTGGTTATTACACTATGCTTGTAGCACCACAGTGATTGCACTGCATTTCTCTGGGTGGCTCCCTGGGGAGAGGGGATGGAGGCCCTGCTGAACCCTGAGCTCTGGAGTGGTAGGCAAGCAACTGCTCAGAGCCTGACTGGGAGGCACAGTTGATGGACTATGACTCTCTCCTCCCTGCCAGTGTTTTAAGCACCTCTGTAATCAATCCTGTGGTCTCACTGCATCTGAGGACCACCAACATTATGATGAGGAAGTCTCTGGAGACCTATTAGAGCTACCAGTGGTGCTGTTTCTTTCTTTATGAAAGAAACAGCACCATGCTGCTTTTTCCCAATACTGGCACATTTTGTACAGTATTTTGAGTATTTTGAATATCAGCTAATACCAGTATGATATTGCTTTTCGTTAGATATTAAGACGTTAGACTACTAAGCTATTGTTAATTACTGCTGTTATCACTACTGTTGCTTTACATTATGTTCAGTTACGAGCACTTCTTTGATATTTACAAGCTAGATTTGTCACAGAGTCAGTTTTCTTTTTGTGTCAGATGCTGCGTTTATTGCTTGTATCAACCCAATGTTCAGACTAGGCTTTGGATTGGTGCCATCTCTAGTTTATGATGGTTTGCTCAGTATGTGGACCCAGCACTAAAAAATGAGTCATCCTCCAAACAGACTGGATTGGGAGACAATCACACTGCAGTTTGGCCCCTCTCTCTCTCTCTCTCTCTCTCTCTCTCTCTCTCTCTCTCTCTCTCTCCCTCTCCCTCTCTGTCTCTGTATCTCCTTCCCTCTATCTCTCCCTCTCTCTTTAATTCTGTTTCTCTCTATTTAATCAGCAGACACATAAGACCAGGGACACTTAGCTCATGGCAATTCCATTAGGAATGGCATTTTTCCTCAGCCTGTTTACCAGAGCAAATTTTTAGTGCAGTGTCTTCTCTGTGGTGCAACAGCACTGCCAGGATGAAGACTGCATAACAACAACTGTTCAGTGGTATTTAAAATGTTCAATAATAATTCTAATACGACTACTACTACTACTACTAATAATAATAATAATAATACTTACAGGTAGGTTTGGAAGATGACATCAGGTGAAAGAAGCATCAGGGTGCTATGGAAAAGTTGTGTTTTGAATGGCACATTTGGTCAAGGAGTAAGTTAGAATATTCTGAAATTCCAAAATACATATTCCTTTAAGGAAGCAGAAACTTAAAAAAAAAGTCCAAAAAAGTTAGTTGAGTAGTTCTTTCACCTGTGCCCATCAAGCCTTTCCTTACAAAGGACAACAATTGTTATCTCCTTTCAGACTGAGGGACTGAAGGGGTGGTCCTGACTACAGTGACCCAGATTGGATGTTTTAGCATTCTCCCTGCGTCTCTCTAGTGAAAATATGCGACAGGTGTAGGCAACATAAACGTCTGTGTCAGCCCCAGCTGCCTGGCACCTGCTCAGATAGAGTTGAGTGTTGTGATTGCACCTGGGTCAGATCAATATCAGCCAGGCTACAGCATGAGGGGGGGAAGCCACACTGGCTGCTGGCTTATCGATCCCTGTCTGTCTGAGAGCAAGAGAAAAAGAGCGAGAGACAGTCGGGGGGATAGAGGAATATGTAGGGATGAGTAGGGATCAATTGGCAGTGTAGGAATCCTGCTAATAATGCTGAGGTTCAGTCTTCAGAGAACCCTTATACCTATCAATTTTTCTGTACTGTGTTGTCTTTGAATGCGCCCGAACTGGCTATATCATCATTCTTAAAGTCTTGACTGTCTGATACAGATGTGTTTGACGGTGAAATGGAACATCTGCAGTGCAGAGGAGGGCCGTACTGCTGCCATACACCACCCATAACCTGAGGTCTGAACTGTGCTCTCATTGAGTGAGAAGGGTAACAGGGTTTGTCTTCCCCGCTTGATGAAAAATGAGTGTCTGCTGTACCACGAAGCAGAACTAGACAGTTACCTGCTTCACAGTGATGTGTAGTTTGAAGATATGTGCCAAACTTGACACCTTTTTCCAGAGAGCATATAGAAAAATGGTAAGATTAGCAAAAATGAACAAATAAAAAAAAGAGAGGCAGTTGAGAAGTGATTAAGGCATGAAATCTGACAAGTTCTTTTGTCTGAAAGTGCCACACATGCTTCTGATTTACCTTATAGAGGTAAATAAAACCCTTTGGCTAATAATATAGTATAATAGTTCTTACTCAAATGCAAGTAAGAAATAAACGGTATTGTAGATAAAATAACAAACAGTCCAACAAACATAGATGTTTGTTTGACATATTATTTTTTAAAATGAGCTAAAACGTATTTTAGTGACTGTGGGTAAGCCAATATCTTTTTGTACTGTATAAGGCTTGAGCTCATTAGCTCATCTCTTCAGATAAGCTCATGAACTACACACTTAAAAAAGATGTTTTTTCAAGGGTTCTTTAGTAAAACAAAAATGATTCTATATAGAACCATGAACACAAAGATGAATGTGCTATAGACAGAACCGTTTTGAAATGGGTTCTATATGGCACCCAAAAGGGTTCTTCTATTGTTATAAGCTTGACATTATAACAATAGAAGAACCCTTTAAGGTGCTATATAAAACCATTTTCCAAAAGGTTTGCTTTACAACCTCGTCCTGTATTTATTTGTTTTATAACTGTCCCTTTCAATAAAGGGGACGTGGGAGAAAATATATGTGAGTGATGTGAGTTGAGTCTTATCTTTGTGAAATATGAAACATAAAGCGCAGTTTAGTAAAAGTTGTGGTTGTAGTATATAGTCATCTTTAATTTGTTCATGAAACTTAATTAATCTTGTAAGAAACCATGGAATTGTGAATGTCACACAAATTTTACTCATTAAGACCCAGTTTACACCTGGTCACTTCATGCGTCTTGAGTATCAGGATCATATCTGGATAAGACCAAGCCAAGACGTATTTAAAACAGATAGAAATCTGGTCGCTTAAACTTCAGGAAGTGGTCTGAGATTAATTTGAGCCACATGTTATAGCACTGTAAACACATCCATCTTTTCAAGTCACATTCGACAACCAAAACCCTTCCCGATACAACCGAAATTCCTCCCCATGCAATACGTTACTGGGTACATGATCTGTATCTGCAAGGAAGATAAGTGTGAATTTTTTGTTAGGCTGTTCACAGTGTCTTTTAAATGTGACCTAAATGTGACGTTAGTCTGAACAGATCACGCTCCTAAACTGACCCGCATGCGCAAAAAACCTTCATGTGGCACACTCATTCAGTGGTAAACAATCAAAATGTAGTCAACAGTAATAGCTGCTCTCGGAGTTCTCCGTTTCATCTTCACCCGCATCACCGGGGCTAACTTCTTTGGTTTACATCCTTGGTTTCTTTAAACTTTGCTTTCAGACTTTTAAATTTTCTTTGATGCTGCAGCCTTTTACTCCTTTGGCCACGTTTGGCCATTTCTTTCAAAATCTTTTTGAACACGGAAGAGGTTTGGATAAGTGTCTTCTAATTTTGTTTGTACAGAAACATCAGACCAAATATATATGAGGTCTCAGCAGTACAATATTATGATGAATGTCGAGGGCATATCGGATACGTATCGGATTTCAGTACCACATATGAAAGTGTCCCAAATCAGAATTAAAAAAATGTCGGATTAAATGTGTTTTTTGTTGTTCACACTGCCACACAGATAACACCTCTGTGTCACATATGAAGAAAAAGGATTTGAGCCACTTTTACCTGCTGTGTAAACAAAGCCATAAAGTGACCAGGTGTAAACTCTGTCTAAGGGTCTAAGAGTTTGTGGCCGCTTAACTTAGCCCTTTGTCTTCTCAAAAGCCATTTCGCCTGAGGCAGTTTTGAACAACTCGTTTCACCTGATGAGTTGGGGCATGTTTTTACTCATGTTTTTTTGGAGTTGTATTTCAGTTTTAAACCACATCCCCTAGTTTGAGGTTGTCCTAAATGATACACTGCGCCATAGAGGTGACTTTTTTGTAAGGACATGAAATCTGCCTGCAGCACTGTGCATTTCTCAAACAGTCGTATCAGTTAGGTGCAATAAATGTGATATGAATGTTAGGTATCACCTCGTGTTTAAAAGTTGTTTATGTGTGAGAATATGGCTGTATTGTTATGGTTTGCAGGAAATAAATTAATAAATGAACATGGTTTTTTTTTCTTTTAAACTGGTAGTGAATACATTTTTATCGTTATGGGGGCTGTTACCATGGTAACTCAAATAACTATCACCAGGCACAGGCCTACTTCATTACATTTTTCCTCCGTTGTGAATGCTGTGGTTCTGGCTGATGTCAGCGTGTGCTTGGTCATGTGCTCACTTAGAAGACAGTTCCACTGCTCCACAGAAAAGTGGAGCAAAAGTTTCAGGCACCTAAGAAAATTAGGTTTTAAAAGTTGTAAGCACTTAATTGCTCAGAAAAACACTAACATTAGAATAAAAATGAATACTATTAATAGTATTAATACAATAAGTAGTGATTTTATGTTATATGTGTTTACCCATTTCCAAACCTCTCCTTGTGGCAAGCCTAGTGTTACTAAAGCAGTGAGCCACAAAAGGCCGTGGGTTGCTGCGATTTTATCATGGAGAAGGGTGTTCTTTGGCACAACACAAAGCACCCAACATAAATTATATTAAAATACACAATGTTTTAGATAATTATTTAAGTTATTATTAGTAATAATCAAAAGTATTCCGCCAAGAAATGTAGTTCCTTTAGACTACGGTATCTTTGCTATGCAACCATGGACCGCTGAATGAGGAGAAGAACGTTCGGTCGCGAATCACTGTACATTGCAGACATTTCATCATCATGAACACATGTAACGTAGCACTTATGCTTTAATACTTTCAGTTTATAAGTACTTTTTGGTCTCCAAATTAAATCTTCTGCCAGACTGACGGGGCCACTTTTCTCACGCTGGGGCTGAATCTCAAATGGCTCCCTGCTTCCTACATAGTGCACTACGTAGGAATTTGCATACTGACTCCTGCACACCAGCAATGCAAAATATGGCCAGAAATGGTCATTTGGGATTCGTCCACATTCATACTTGACAAGCAGCGCACTCTTTGACAGCAGAAGCTAGAATTTCTAGACTTAATGTTACACAGCACACTATTTAGGGAGTACTTAGCCGTTTGGGATTTAGCCTGGGTTTGATGCTACTTCTGACTGTAACACGAACATTTGAAGCATGTAAATCATTCAGGTGACATTATTTAGACTTTTATATTCCCACTTTTCAATAAATCCCATCAGGAGTACTTTAATTCAAGCCTGTGATATTAATGTTGGAGTTGTTTAGCATGTTTGCTAACTTTAAGCCTGTTGGCTAGCTGACCAGCCTAGTTCTAGTTAAGAAAATAAGTTTTCGGCCCCTCAGTTTAAACAAAAAACGGGTTGTTACTTCATCAGTATACTTTGTTCTGTGTGTGATCAATATTAAAGTCAAAGATCAATCCATTAACAGCAAAATGGTTTCTAGTGCCATGGCGCAGTAATACAGAGCTCAGTTGTTGTGAGGCGGTCATAGCCGTGGTATATCATGGATTTTTACAACGGCTTTGAACTATCCGTTTTATAATTGTAGTTATTATCCAATGCGTAGTTTGGCTAAGCAGTGCTTCTTTAATTCCACACAGTTGCTAGCTGATCCATGCGATGGCTGGTGGCATCGAGAAGTCAGACACTGAAGTTTGTTTGTCTAACTAGCTCACAAGATATTAATTACTTTTTTAAACAAAAAGTCTTGTTAATTGTTACTGCATTAATGTTTGTCCGCACTTATTCTAATGATAATGGAAATGGTTATATGATTTTACGAGCAAGAGCACACTTACTACTCAGATACATGGTTTTAAACAATTTGCCTAGGTATTTTTGCAAAGTACAGCATATATATATACAGCATATATCTTCTGTGTTCAAGTTCAATATCGTAGCCCTATTGTATTTTCTCACTTCTGCCTTGCATGAGGATTGTACAGTACAGTGCACAGGTGCAATCAAGCAGGCAGCAGGGTAAAAGCTGGAAGATAGAATGTGTGCAGCCAGCTCATAATTAGACAGGGTGGGAGCAGTGACATATGATGAAGATGGATGACAATGCTTTTTAGACCACTCTATCTGTTTGTTTCTTTTTTCTTTTGCTCTGTTTTTTCTCTATTTCTCTCTCCCTCTCATCTTCAAAAAATAGAGATTTGTTTCCATGGCTTTTTCATTCAGTCTAGTGTTTGATTTTCAAGTGTCTGTCATGTCAGTACTGATGTGAATATGGTAATTTGTTCTGATCCAGAGATGAATGCGCTGCAAATTGGATCTGTCCTGGTTGTTGTCATGCCCTGAAATACACACCCTTTCCCTATTATTTATGATGTTAATAAGGAAATTATATTTGTTAATTATTTGTGATTCCAATTAGGGAATGCAGAACAGTGCATTGTTGCTTCTACGTTCTCACTATGCATGTCACTTAGTTTAGGTCACATTAATTACAAATGCAGATTTGCAGTGTCTTGGTGGACGTAGAAAAGATGAGGAGTAAAGCGTGTTGTTGATGGACGTGTGGTTGGAGGTTCTGTGTACTGTTGGGGGAGGGGAGGAGAGGAGGTAGATCCGACACTCTGCTCAAAGGAGCAAATGGCCAATTTCTGCATATAGCAAAACAGGACAGTCTACTTGAGACTGTGTAGTTATGGACGTTGATCCTCAAAATCAAATACCCAACCTGCTACATCAAAACACACATGTGCAGAGACTAATACAGAAGAAGTGAGGAAGTGGGGGGAGAAAGGGGAGGGGTACATGAAAAAGGATTTGCCAACCTGCATCCCTCTGTGACGCTCTCCATAGGGCTGACTCATTCTTCTTTTTCCTTTCTCTCTCCCCCCTCTAGCTCTCTATCTCTCTTCCTCCATCCGTATTTCCCTCACTCTCACTCTCTGCGAATCTCCCCTTCTTTCTTATTCAAGCTGGATAGGGTTGCGCATACGTGTTCGCTCTTTCTCTCACTCTCTCTCTCTCGCTCGCTCGGTCTGGGCTGCTATTGTCTGAGCGCTCTCCTCCTGAGCTGATTATCCAGTGCTCCTCTTGGCATCTCTGTTTTTCCGTACTGATGGTTTAGTTCCAGCTGTGACGCTCTGCCTGAGTGGGACTCCTGACCACTGACGCTTTCAGGAGCTCTAAGAGAGAGCAGGGGATGCCATCTGCTTAGACTTTTTTTTGTTCTCTTTAGGACCACTGATCTTTTCTTCTCAGTAGCTTGACTTGCACCCTATAGTGAGTGATGGTGCAGTCTGTTGGTGCAATATGGTGATTAAGTTTTAACTGAAGTACTCTGGCAAGTTCTCCGAAAAAGAACGGCAACTCTTTCGACAAGATGAACAATTTCCAACCACAAATGACTTTTGCTTTTACCAACTGAAAGCGACTCCTTTTATATTTTTTCCCACCACGCAAGTGACATTTTGTCTCAGATCAGCACTGGATCGCGGTCATGTTTTTATCGATGCGGTCGGGTCAGCACCAGGTCCAGCCGTGAATCCCCAGGTGTCAGAAAGCTCGGTCGCCCAGGCCACCCCACTCTCCCCCAAGCGCAGAAGAAGACCTGGATTGCTTCAGACCATGAAGAAGATCTGGTCCAAGAAACGCTTCCAGGTCAGTCCTTTCACCTCAGACCTCCCCGCCGCTGCCTTGCTTGTTGATTTAGAAGTGTCTCTGTGTCAGAGTTTGACCCATATGTGCTGTGAATGTCGTTCAGTGAGTGTGTGCAGCATGCGTGAGGCTTGCCCCAGTTTCAGCTCCCTTGGCTAGGATTTTCACAGCCAATTCTCTGACTGATGTGCCCCACCCTTCTCCTGTAAACAAAGCGAGTGCGTTTAGGTGACAGCGTAGAGATGGTTGCACCACTGAGTACAAATACACTCATTAGCCTCTTCGTTTTACTGATGCATGCTGCTTCTCGCCTGGGTGGAAGCCCTAGTTGTGGGGTGCAGTGCCAGAGGGACAGTGAAAACTGCTTCAGGCTATGAGACAGAGATTCTATTAAATAGTGGTCAAAATCTCTCTCTGTAAATTTTTAATCAAGCATTGAAAGATCTACTGCTTGCTTTCTATGAGTAAGCAGCAAAACTGTCAGATATCCATCATCATGGATATGATTTTAAAGAATTACAGAGAATTTTGATTTCCAGTATGTTTTTTTTTTTCAGAGAATTTGATTTCCAGTATGTTTTTGTTTTCTTTCATCAAGAAAATGTTAAAAATTGTTAAAGAAACTGATTAAGCATTAGATATTCCTCATGCTTTGCACTTTAGAATAGAACTGTTCCTGAGAGGGTGGAAAACATATGGCAAAGCAGCATGTAGGTTATTACAGATCCAAGAGTAATAAAGCAAAATTGCTTGTAGCAGCAATCCCATTATCCCTTATGGTGCAGATTTTTTTCTGTAACACTGCATTTGATTTTGATTTACATTTAAATTTACCAGCTCTGATGCACAAGGTATAATTCTGATCAGTTCAATTTACTGCATAAGAACTAATTGATGTCATTTTGCCTAGCATAAACATTTTGCACTCTTACAATCAAATGCAATGTTTCACTTGCTGGCTTTTTACCAGTTTGGAGTTAGATTTGAAATGTTCTCCAGCATCAGTGCATCATTACCAGTGTGTAAAATGTTACCTAAATATTTTGTTATTTTATGGAAGGATCCAGCAAGGCTCTTATCTACATTGCTGTGTTAGATCAATACTCCCACCCCCCCAGACAAGACTTGCAAAAAAACAGAAATGACAGAAACAAGCTAATCCATTTGTTATTGGGCAAAAATGTAAGGTCAGTGTTTTTTCACTTTCCAAATGTCCAGCTCTTGTTAAGAACATGTCACACTGTCATTTCATAGGTGTGAACAGGTTGCACTCCCCTTTTTTTCCTCAGCTCTCAAGGCTGATAGAAATAAGTGCTAGGAAGAAATGAAAGTGGATGTGAAGGAGAGCAGAGGGGAGAGGACAGGAGAGGGGGATGGGTGAAAAAAAAAGATAATTGGATCTTTAGACCAGACTGAGACAGACAGGTGGAGAAGCCCAAGATGGAGACAGAGGCATAGCTTAAAGAGCAAAATGAATCACAGATTTTAAACTGAAAAGTTAATAACATTTTATTTTGGTAGAGTTAATTTAGGGTTTATTACCCAGCCATTTCCTAGATATGTTAGATATTACAAAATATATTTTATTATATCTTGTCACATCACTCTAGTTTAATCACTATTAACTTCCTTATATCTAAATCTAGTATTAAAACAATACGCATGATCAGACCAGAAACAATTTATGTGTAAATAATTGCCAATGGAGGAGCCATCCTCCTTTACTAACTTCAGCTACTGACTTGAGCTTGACCACAATGAATAAAAATGCTATGTGACTGTGGGGGATGTGTTCTCCAAAGTGTGAAGTGATTCACTTGCTGCATGGCAGCTGTGTGTGATGAAAGTTGGATTGGGCAAAAATGAAATGGCTCACTGGCCCAAGGCTTATAAAACAGTTTTAAAGCAGAGCTCATGCAGCCATACCTAGACTGTGCCACACATCTGTGTGCAACCTGGGACGAAATGAACTAAACAAGTGACCAGAGGCCACGATGATTCATCAAACCAGCTCTGCTGTGCACGGTGGATTTCATTTATCCACTAGGAACTCTCCTGGTGTAGAGGCACTTGAGCTCTCCGAGGTGCTGACTGGTCTGGTCTGGGCATAGGCTTTCCAAATGCATTACTGCACAGCAGAGATACATATACATAAGGGAGGAAGTAATTTTAATCTGCACTGTATGTCAGTAAATATGAGCTTTTGGGAAACAGCCCTGGTCCAAAAGGTTTTCTATTCGAACAAAATGCAGTTAGAAGGGGTCTGCAGACCCTTCCCCTTTTTAATAAAGTGCATGGTATCCTGCTGTCAGCTAGATAATTATATCAGGAGGTACTTATCCTGTCTTAAAGTTTGCCATGTCCACTGCCACCTGACCCATTGATTTATCAGCTCCAGCCCAAACCTCATTACCTTC